>NC_054848.1:78240747-78885330 GCF_018345385.1 Vulpes lagopus
TGACATTGTCACCACTCAAGGGAGTGTTCACTTGAAAGCACCAGAGCCAGTTCTTTAGTATTTGGTGAAAACAGATGGTAGCATTCCAATCACAAAATGTATCTCCACTTTATAGGTATGGACAGGAGAAACGTCCAACTCAACATTTAGGTCAGTGTTTGATTAGATTCATTATAGATATTGACCCAGTTTCTCCTGGTTCCTTGATTATTTGCCAACAAATGTTTTCTCAATCTTTAATTCTCTTTCTTAGCCTGCATAGAGAGTGTGGTGGAACATAGGGATTAGCAACTCCAAGTTTATCTAGCCCAGAAGACTTGAAGAAACCTTTTAGATTTAGTCATGCTGAGGGAGACATGTTTTTTCTCTATCAGATTGGGAATGTGCCACACTTAGAGAACTTAGTTATTCCAACAAAATGTTTTTTTTCTCTTTTTCTGTGCCAGAATGAGACTGTGGAGAATAAGCAAAGTTGATGTTGCTTGAAGAAATTTCAAGGTTTTCCAGCTCAATAGCCATGGAAATAAGAACTGGCCAAAAACATACTTGGGCTGGATGAGAATTGGGAGCCACTTGAGGAAAGGGGACATAAATATGTGCTATGCGATATTACTCCCTGGAATTGAATAGGCTGGTGTTTTAAGAAATAATAGGGGAAAGATGGGCTCTTTTGTGTAGGTTTGTTAGGTAGGTAGTGATGGGGATGAGAGGAATGGCTTGGCTTTGCTATACTGAAGCAGGATTTGTAGTAATAATACAGATTCCATATATTTCTGGTAAAGGATTTTTGAAAATAAAATAAACTGGTCTTAGATTCATTCCCATTTCATTTGCTTAAGGAATTAATAACGTTTCTCATTGGGGTATCAGGAAAAAAAATGGATGATTTGATATTATTGCCATTTTAGTAGAAAAAAAAGGTATGCTATGCTCCCAAGTTGGCTTATATATAAAAGCAAGGTTATCAAAAATTAATGCAACTTGTTCCTGTGACCCCTTAGGCATTATAAGGGGTTTCACACTATTATAAATAGATTTAGCAAATGCAACATTAGCATAATTCATGGAATTCATGCCATTTTTACACTTATGACCATATGAACCACATCAATAAAATCCTTAGTCCTTCATTTTTTCATGAGCCAATTTCTCTTGACTCAATAGACTCAGCCTTATATTAAGTGCTATGCTCAAGAGGACTCTACAAATGCAGTGCAGACTGTCACTTTCTATGCCACCTGCTCCCATTTATGTTCCACACCATTGGTGTTCACTGGTCCAGTTGGGCCCTCTCTAGCAACACTATCCCCAAGAGCTTGGCTTTCTAGTGTCAGCATACATTCTCAGTTCCAGAATTCCAGCATCACACCTCAAGCATTATTTGTTTAGCTCAGGCTTTCTTACTGCAGTGTTTATTTCTGCTACTGTTTAATCATTTTTTAATTTATCTGACTCAACTCCAGGTACTTTTTACTCAGTCTCTGGCAGGTTGTTAACCAGCATGTGTATTTGGGGCAGCAATTCATTCATCCATTTTGACATCCACACCTGACATCTTCATTAATGCTCAGCACAAATTTCTTAGATTCCATATCTGTTTGGTGTCTACATATTCCTTCTGTATCTAGCTATTTGCCACAAAGTATATTTCATATAAATGTCACGTTTTTTCAAATGTTTCACATGTCTACAATGGAACCATATGCCTTATAGAAATGATGTCTTTTCAAGTCTGCATCCAAACATAGCTTATCAATAACAAATCGATACAAATTTTAAGTCAGCTTGTAAGCTTTTGCACTTTTTCTGAAATATTTTTTAGGGCTTATAAACTTTTTCCCATGTGATTGCTTATGTTCTGTACTCTTGTGTTCTTTTTTGACATCAACCACAACCACATTACTATCTTTTTATTGCCCTTTCAATTAATCAGAGTCAGCTGAGATGCTGCCTCAAGAGAATGTTTCTTCTCTGTTTATTGAGTTTGGGGCTATCTCTGTCACATAAATTCTTCTGCTTTGGACTTTCTTCAATTGTATAACCATTTGGTAAGCTCTTAAAACATCAGTGGCATTCAGTTCTCAGAAAACCTACATTGAGGAAGAAGTAGTGTTGCTACTTTTAGGGAATTAATTTAAGATCTATGGTCAGGCATTATGAGTTGTGCATTGAAAGATAAAGGAAACCCCAGGAGAGCCACACTCACAAGTAAGAAATAAGTTGTGCCTGGTCTATAAATGTGACTTGAGAGCTGTTGGTTTTCCTTTTTTATATAGTTGTTACCATTGTTGAACAATTGTTAACATTCATTGAGTGCTTACCATGTGCTAGGTACTCTGTGAAGGCCTTTGGGTAAAGTATCTCATTCAACATTCACAGTAGCCCTTCAAAGTGGATTCTCTTATTATCCCTGTTTCATAGATGAGAGAATGGAGACTCAAGTGGATGAATCACTTGTTAAAAGACAAACAACTGGTAAATGGTAGAATAGGTATTTGAACTTAGGTAGTGTAACTTCAGAATCTATAATTCTCTTGACCTTCACATTGTACAGCCTTCTTATAATGATATCTAAATTTTTGTGCATATATGACGATCTAGGCACACAGTATAGTTAACTACCATGTACATATTTAGTTTATTGAATCATTTCATCAACCCTTCAAGACAGGTTACACTATTGTTTTTCTTTTACAGATGAAGAAACTGAGGCTTAGAGTAAATAAGTAGCGTCTCCAAAATGACATAACTATTAAGTAGCAGAGACAGGATTTGAATTCATATATGCAAACACTGTGCTATACTATACGAGTAAAGGATTAAAAACTAAACAATAGAAAAACTGATCTATATAGGTTCTTATAGCAAGAAGTAAAAATCATAGCTTTAATACTTCTGCTTGGAGGGCCTATTATATATATATATTTTTTTATGATAGTCACAGAGAGAGAGAGAGAGGCAGAGACACAGGCAGAGGAAGAAGCAGGCTCCATGCACCGGGAGCCCGATGTGGGATTCGATCCCGGGTCTCCAGGATCGCGCCCTGGGCCAAAGGCAGGCGCCAAACCGCTGCGCCACCCAGGGATCCCGATGGAGGGCCTATTAAATGGAGGATGTTGGGGTATATAATCACTATCAATAATTTATATGTAGTTATTCCTGATATTGAAAATGAGATTTCCCAGGAACATGGAATCAATACCTTTCTTCATTAAGAAATTTGACTTACTAAGGAATTCCAGAATGATCTTTTCAAAAGTATCACTAAGGAGAGGTGGAGTAGAATGTGATGTATACCACTAGGAAAAGTAAATATATATTTATCTGTACTACAGTAGAAACAACAACAGCAAAAGAAAGCATGAGTCAAAGGATTAAGATTTTATAATAACCCCCTCCCTCCAAAAACAACCTGCCAGTGAGCTGCTAACATCTATATTTGACTGTCTATTTGGCAGGAGAGGTTGGCATATTGAAGACACGGGATATTTGGCTGAAGAAGGTAGGAAAGATGATTTAAGAATATGAGCTGCTGTCTAAGGCAGGCAGGCCAGGGTAGACTTCCACAGTGTGAGGCATGGAAGCCCTAGGTAGTAGGGGAATGTGTGGCAGAAGTCCATTGAAAAGTTAGAAAAATAATCAGAGACAGATTTTATCTATATCAGACGTTTAATCATGGCTAACCTTAATTTTAGGTATTATTTATTTCTACTTCTGAGAATCTTAAAATTATCTGAGAGAAATAAAAGACTTTTTTTTAAATTCTAGAGTTTGGGTTGGGAAATTTTTGCTTCCTAGCATACTGAGGTTAGCAGGGATTTAGAATTTGCTGCCAGCCTTCTCTTGGAATGTTTTTTCCTTGGCATAGCCCTGGAAATGCTAACTTTGAAAAATGGCATCTGGCTAGCAATCCCTATCTCAGCCACTCTTGGATTTCCACTAAAGTGTATATGAAGACATAACAAAGGATGAGAACTCAAAACAATGCTGATAATTTGGACTGACAGTCAAATTACCCCCAGAACTAAGGAGAAATTTTCACTAGGTAAAACTCTGAAAGAAGTGGATTGAAAAGTACAATCAGTGGACCGCTCCCGCTATGCAGCTAGAAATTTGGTAAGCTAATGCACTGAGACTAAGTAGAAAAAGTGCTGTTTTGCTCCCATACAGTCTGAATACTGATTTCAAAATATGAATTCTATATTCAGAAAAGGGATAGTTGTTTTATTGCACAAAAGGTACGATTTTAGTGGGGTAAAAGGTGGGTCACCACCCCCTAAAATATTGCCATTCTTCCCATATATACTTGGGAACTAAAACTACCAGAAAACAATTAAGGAAGACAGTAAAGGATGGAAAATACTTTGGCTTTGGGAGTTTGTGAATGAAGCAGTAATGAATCACATTCTTAAGAATTGGCCCCACAAACAAATCTCTGTAAGTAGGAGCAGAGAAAAGAAAAATCTTGGTAGGAATGTATTCCAGAGATTTTAGTATTTCAAGTATTCCATCAGTTCAGATTATCAACAAAGCAGGCGACTGGGTAAGGAGAAGATCCAATATTATTTCAAAAGAAATACATTAGATGAAATCAAGTTACAAAGAACAGACAATTGAGAGTAGGAGATATTTATATCAACTTATCATCCAGTTGTATATCTGATAAAGGGATTTCTCTAAAACCTAGTCTGAGCACAGCTTAAGAAAAATTATTGTATCCTAACTATTGGCAAATATAGGGTGAAGATAGATTGCAACTCCTTTGAAATAAGCAATAAAAGAAAAAAACAATATGAAACATATGGAATAATTGCAAAGAGGCTAAAAGACAAAATTTTTCTGCAGAATCAAAGAGCACATTTCTTTAATTTTTAAAGGAATCAAAAATATTAGAAAATATTTTGTTATTTTAACTAAAATGAAAGATGATAACTTCTAGAAGAAAAAGCAAAGTATAAAATGGCAGGGGTTCAGAACCTTTTGTAGGGTCATGGACCACTTTGAAAATATGATGAAAATTTTAGGCTTTCTCTCCATATAAGACAAACTTATAAATATAGTCACATTTTTTCCATCCAATTTCTGGAGTTTAATGTATCCTCTGAAGTCCTCTATAAACAGAGCTCAGTCTAAGAACCCCTGCCACAATTAAAGAACAGATGAAGATAATAGAATGAGCCTATTAAAAATGGGAAATAAGATAAACAAAGATTACAAGTAATTAAAACTCAGCCACAGATTTATATTGTCATGAAGTCATATAAAGAGCAGAATGGACAAAGTTGACAATCAAATCAGTAAAAATGTTATACATACTTGAAAAAAATTCTCAGAAAGCAATGAAAATGACAAAGATAAGACTCATCTTCTCCAGATGATAAATTTGAAGAATGGATAACTGGTCTAATAATCTTAATTATTCCTAAGGAAGGAAAAAAACCCAACTACAACAATGATGAGATGTATGTAGAGAAGAAGAAAATTTTCTTGAAATAGGAAAAGTAGACCCATCACAGTTAAGGCAAAATTAGTGAAAAGAAGAAAAGGAAGATAGCCACACTTTCTAAAGATTTTTTATTTTAAATCATAGGTTGTTTGGCATAGAAATATAAATAGTCAAGAGGGACTATAAATAATAATAAAAGCAGAAAAAATATAGTGTAGTGCATAAGATTTGTGCTATGGAGCCAGGCCAATTCTACTGCTTAGTACTTATATGGATTTGGATGAAGTGAGTAATTATTTTGAATCTGTTTCACATCTCTTAAACAGAACTACTAATAGTTATCTCACAGGACTATTGCAAGAATTAAGTGAGATGATTTATATGAAACGCTTTACTAAAGGCCTGACACTCAGGAGGCACTGCCTGTCTGTGACTATATTGCTGCTACTATCATCATCATCATCTGTCATCATCACTGTCATAATCATAATGGATGGTAGGATTATAGATAATTTTTAGTTTATTATTTTTTATATTTTCTAAATCTTCTACAATGAACATATGTTACTTTTTAATCATAAAAATATGTTACTTAAAAATATGTTACTTAAAACAATAACTATACACAAATTGATATATATATATATAGTGCAGGGCCAACAGAGGCATCACAGGGCCATAGAAGCATAGAAACGTAAAATTTTAAACTAATTTTCTTAATTTTTTGGCAACAAGCATGTATTAGTTGTGGGCAACCGCGAACTAGCTGGAGTAACTGAACCAAACCAGGCCCGGACTTGCCTCCCTCATTCACTCAAAAGGCTCGAGAGCCTAAAGGGTGAATAGTTGGTAGACGCTTGAGAAAGGGCTTGAGCAATGAATGGTTCACAGGGCTCGCTTGTACGTGATCGCCCACATAACACAATAGATACAACTTATTCTGACCTGGTCATAAATGTAAATAAGGATCTGTCTGTCCTTGCTGGTCTGTTTACCATACCTAATATTCCTTTGAAGTATGCACATCTGGAGCAACAAGCTTATCTATTTACCAAGGTCTTCTGGCACCCGTGAGCCTGTCTTGCATGCTGAGAAAAGGGAACTTTGAAGAGTTTCACAAACCTGCTAAAAATAAACACCTTCTTGGCTTTGTTTTGCTCATGCTATAAAATGTTGTGAAACCTTGAATAAAGCTGGCACTGCTTGGACATCATCCACTGTGTCCCTCTTGTCCCCATCTTTTCTTTTATTTTCCTCATCCGCTTATCCTCGGGCCCCTGATCGTGTTGCCGCAGCGCGGGCAACAATTAGTTTTATAATGAAAACTTTATTTTGTTTTACAAGCTTATTTTATTTAAAAGTTATGGGAGCTAAATATACTCCCTGTAGAGTGTTGGGACCCTGCAAAAGCATACAAGAGGACGTGTTCAGTGTCGTTTACCAAGAAATGAACATTGTTGATCTTTTGCATACATTTGTGTATATTTTTTGTATGTATTTCCATTTCTATTCTTTTTTTAAGATTTTATTTATTTATTCATGAGACACACAGAGAGAGAAAGAGACAGAGAGAGAGAGAGAGAGAGAGGCAGAGAGAGAAGCAGGCTCCGTGCAGGGAGCCTGATGTGGGACTCAATCCCGGGACTCCAGGACCACGCCCTGGGCTGAAGGCAGGTGCCAAACCACTGACCACACAGGGATCCCTCCATTTCTATTCTTGAGATAATACCAAGTATATAGTTCCGTATCCTGCTTTGTATAACTTAATATTGTACTGAGAAAATTATCCATGCCCTTGAAATCTCTGTAAACATCATTTTAATAGTTGCTCAGATGATTCATCTATCCTGCAATTGTAGTATATCTAGATTGTTCATGATTTTCTGTTATTATGTTTGATGCTCTAATAAACATATATGTATATGAGTCTTATTCTGAATTTTTGATCATTTCTTTAAAATTAATTCCTAGAAGCAGATATATTAGGCCAAAAAAAGGTATATATTCCTAAGACTCTTAATGAATCCTGATACTTGTGTGAAAAGTTGTAGCAATTTATACTGCTCTTCCACCTACTGTCTTAACACTCTAGTCTCATCAGTTTCAGTTGTTTTAACTTTTATTACTTTGCTTAGGGCAGCCCGGGTGGCTCAGAGGTTTAGTGCCGCCTTCAGCCCAGGTTGTGACCCTGGAGACCCGGGATCGAGTCCCCTGTCTGGATCCCCACATGGAACCTGCTTCTCCCTCTGCCTGGTCTCTGCCTCTCTCTCATGATCTGTGCCTCTCCTGAAGAAATAAATAAAGTCTTTTTAAAAAGTTTATTACTTTGCTTATATATTAACTTGAACACTTATTTTCATATGTTTATTGGCCATTTGTAGTTCTTCCTTTATGAACTGCTTCTCTGTGACTTTTGTCATTTTTTTCATTTTGTAGTCTTAGATATTTCTTTGTGACTTTTAATAACCCTATTTATTCTGAAGATAGATATTTGCACATTAAAAAACAAAAAGAAATTCATGATAAATATTCTCAGTAAACTAACAATAGAGAACTTCCTCAACCTGATGAAGAGTATCTGCAAAAACTGCACAGCTAACATGAGAAACTCCAAGATTTCCAACCAAAATCAGGTACAAGGCAAGGGTGACCCCTCTTAGTACACCTTTTTAACATCTCACTGAAAGTTCTAGCTAATGCAATAAGACAAGAAAAGGAAGTAAAAGATATAAAGAATAAGAAGAAAGAACTGAAACTTTCTTTGTTTACAGATGACATAATTATCTATGTAGAAAATTCAAAAGAATCAACAACAACCAAAAAACCCTCCTGGAAATAATAAGCATTTATAGTAAGGTTGCAGGATACAAGGTTAATATACAAAAGTCAGTCACTTTCTGTATACCAGCATGAGAAAGTGGAATTTGAAATTTGAAACATAATACCATTTACATTAGCACTCTCCAAAATGGAATACTTAGGTACAAATCTAACAAAATATGCAACAGATCTATGTGAGAAAAACTACAAAACCCTTATGAATGAAATAAATTAATAATAATTTAATAATTAAATTAAATTAATTAATAATTAATTAAATGGAGAGCTATTCTATGTTTATACATATGAAGACTCAATATTGTTAAGATGTCAGTTCTTTCCAACTTTATCTAAAGATTCAATTAAATCCCAAATCATAAGCCCAGCAAGTTGTTTTGTGGATGTTGACAAACTAATTCTAAAGTTTATACGAATAGGCAAAAGACACAGAATAGCCAACACAATCTGGAAAGAGAAGGAACTGACACTATCTGACTTAAAGACTTAGTATAAAGCTACAGTAATCAATACAATGTGGTATTGGTGAAAGAATAGACAGATATATCAATGGAACAGAATAGAGATCCTAGAAAAAGACTCATAAATAAAGTCAACTGAACTTTAATCAAGGAGCCAAGTTAATACAATGGAGCAAAGATAGCCTTCTCAACAAAGGGTGCTGGAATAACTGGACACCTACAGGAAAAAAAAAAGAATCTAGATACAAACCTTACACCCTTCACAAAAAAACCCTAAATGTAAAAATGCAAAGCTATAAAACTCCTGGAAGATAACAAAGGAGAAAACTTAAATGACCTTGTGTATTATAACTTTTTAGATACAATACCATGGTGAGATCCATGAAAGCAATAATTGATAAGCTGGATGTTCTTAAAATTATAAACTTCTGCAAAAAAAAAACAATGTCAAGAGAATGAGAAGACAAGCCATAAACTGTAAGAAAAGCTTTGCGGAAGACACATCTGATAAAGGACAGTTATCCCAAATATATAAAGAACTCTTAAAACACAATGATAACAAAAGATTAAAAGATCTTATTAAAAGATGACCCAAGATTTTTTTTTATTCATTTTTATTTATTCATGAGACACACAGAGAGAGAGAGGCAGAGACATAGGCAGGGGAGAAGCATGCTCCCTCCGGAGAGTCTGATGCTGGACTTAACCCCAGGACCCCAGGATCACACCCTGAGCCAAAGGCAGACACTCAAACCACTCAGTCACCCAGGTGTCCCATGACCCGAGATTTTAATATACACCTTACTACAGAAGGTACATAGATGGCAATAGGACTATGAAAAGATGCCCCATTTCATATGTTACCAGGGAAATGCAAATTAAAACAACAAAATGCCATTGCACACTTTTAGAATGGCCAAAATCCATAATACTGACAATGCCCCAAACACTAGCAAAAATGTGGAGGAACCGGAACTCTAATTCATTTCAGGTGGGAATGCAAAATATTACAGCCATTTTGGAAGACTGGTGGTTTCTTATAAAAGTAAACATACTCTTACCATATGATCCAGAAAATTAGCTGGATTGAGGCATTTACCCAAGGAATGGAAAATTTATGTTCACATAACAACCTGCACACAGATGTTTATAGCAGTTTTGTTCATAATTTCCCAAACCTAGAAGCAAGCAAAATGTCCTTCATAAGGTGAATAGATAAACTGTCGTATTTCAGACAATGAAATATTATTCAGTGCCAAAAATAAACAAGCTATCAAACCATGAAAAGACACAGAAAAAAGTTAAATGCATATTGCTAAGTGAAATAAGCCCATCTTACAGGGCTACATACTGTAGGATTCTAACTAAATAACCTCTGTAAAAGGTAAAACTACAGAGACAGTAAAAAGATCAGTCATTGCCAGGGGTTGGGAGAAGAGAGTGGGATGAATAGAATTTTTAAGGCAGTATAAAAAATACTCTGTATGATAATATAATGATGGATACATGTCATTATGCATTTGTCCAAACCCATATAATATACAACACCGAGAGTAAACCCTAATGTAAACTATGGACTATGGATGATTATGATGTGCCAACATAGGTTTATTAATTGCAACAAATGTACCATTTAGTGATGTTGATAACAAGAGAGGCTATGTATATTCTGAGAATAGGGAGTATATGGAAAATAATTATGCCTTCTCCTCAGTCTTGCTGTGAAACTAAAACTGCTCTCAAAAATAAGCTTAATAAAAAAAAATAAAACTTTGTTATAAAGTGTAAATGAAATATTTTTGACCACTGTGACCAAAGACCATAATTTTTGTGGCAAAAAGAAAATGGAAAGAAAGAAAGCTTCATAGAATGAGATATAAATGTTCCTCTGGAGAGAATTTATGAATTCTAGCCAAGGCTTTCTTTTTAAGCATGTGAAAATTAACATATCATCTGTTTTAATCCATAAATATACTCTTCAGCAGTCATTTTCACTTGAAGAGTGTGCTACACTTGCAAAGCCAAATGTGTTTTTCTTTTCATTTGTTCCGTTCTTCTTAATAGGCCCAGAATGGACTGGACACTTTCCAAGGCTAGAATTAAATATGATCTTATAGGATCTCAGTTCTTGGAAATTTTGTGAATGTGTATGTAACTATTATGACAGGGCAAGAATGTGGTATAATAAGAGCATAAAATTCTCAGTTAGGATGTCCCTGGCTCTCTCTTCTCAAATGTTTTCAACATTTCTCCATATTCAGAACTGAAACTTCTAACATTATTCTTACCTGGGCAACGTGTTTCTGTTCTTCCACAGTTAGGTTTCCTCAAACTCTATGGCTTCTACTATAAGCAGAGCCTAAACTTTCCTATTGAGAATATATTCTACACTGAGCATAACTGATTGTGTGCTATGCATCCCTTGATACCATGTTTTCTTCCTTTTTCATGGAATCATTATTTCTTCTCCATCTCCCTACCTTTAGTCATTTTACTGCACCATTCTTCCTCCATTTCATTCTCTGCTTAAATTTATATCCCTTCTGCTTATAGTAGAAGCCATAGAGTTTCACATTGCAGGTGTGGGCAAGTCAGTGGGTAGCTTTTCTCCAAATGGTGATTCAGGAAATCTGATTTATTCCAAACTGTGGAATCCTCTCCCATAGGACTTTCAGAGTCTTCTGCGTCCATCCCAAAGATGGGGAAAGAAAGAGTAGAAAAAGACACACCCACCTACTAAAATCTGCCACCTGGAAGTGATAGTCATCACTTCTCTTCACATGCTGTTGGCAAGAACTAGTTACATGGACATACTTGAATCCACAAAGGGGCTGGGAAATGTAGTTCCTGACTAGATAGCTGCCTCCCAGCAATATCAGTACACAATGAAGAGGAGCATGCACTTTTGGTGAACAGCTAGCTTCAGTCTTAGTAAGTTATAGCACTTATCAAGATGTCTCTGGAAATTGCCAACACAGGCTTTTAGGACCCATTGCTCTTCTCCTTACCATCTAAATGCTCTTTTGCTGTGTGTCAGGGTTATGTTTATCATTGGAGCTTATACTTTTTTGGATAAAAATAGGCTGTTTCATTTCTTTCTTACTAAGGTAGTGATTTCAGCGTCTTCACATTTAGCTGCATATTACTTTTATTTTAAATGAATGTAGTTAGCAAACATGAAGTGTGTAAGATAGTAAATCCTAAGTTGTAGGCAGCTACCTCATTTATTCAGCTGCTGGTTTCCATTTGGTTGACCAGACGGAGCACTTTGCATTCTATAATATGTAATACTTGGATTCAGTAAAATGGCTTAAGTTTTGATTAAAGAGAAAGCTTGAAAAGGTTTAAAAGATAAGCCAGTAATATTGAAAACATTACAATCTGGTTTAGATAAACAATCATCTGAATGAATTACATATAAACATATTTTGGGGGGCAGAAAGCAGTTCTTTAGAAATTGCTCTTAGAATATGATTTTTATGTATGCTCTGAATATTAAAATAGTTCATGATTATGGATAACATTTGTTGGAAGATGCAGTGTTGCTTTATTAGAATGCTCGCCCAGTATCAGTATGGTATTATTTTTTGATTATCAGTTTATCTTTTCTTCTCTGAGAACCAAAATAAAACATTGAAATTTGGGATCTTCTAATAGCACCTAGAGTTTTCTTCAAAATACCTATTAGCAGTGTGAGTATGAAAATTGTGTAGCCTATGTCTGAAATGCAATGTCCAAATATCTCCAAAATAATTATTGCAATAGATTTATTGAATTAATACTGATAAAATGACTTTGCCTTCACTGAAGTGTTTCCTACACTAAATTTATATAATGAATTACTCTCTCCTCTTTCCTTTTTGTTTCCTGCTCTAGTTTAGTTAGCAGGTTAATTAAATGCTAATATTAAATTCACTGGAGTATAAAAAAAAGGACTAGTGTCCGCACTGTTGATGAAATGGCAAGGTAGAAGGCTGGCCATGATGTTTAATTAGAAACATGGGATCTGTTGATTTCTTTGTGTAATCTGGCCATCTGAATGTCAATTCTTTTCTAACAAATGACCAGGGAAAAGAGGAAAATGGTGACATGGGAAAAAGAGCATTTTTTTCATTTAAAAAATAATTGATAAGTAAGCATTATGAAATTAGTCATTACATTACATCAGTGTTTTGTAATGTGTGTTCCATTGAAATATTAGTCCTGTGAAACAATCCATAAAAAGGGTTCTACAAGCAAATAAATTAGGGAAACACTGAACCCTCTCTCACAGATAATCACAACATGTTAGCATTTTAAAGGCTTTGAGAAATTCTTTAGTTTGGAAGCCCATTTGACATTTTTTTAACCTAGAGTTATCAATTTACATTAAACCACTATTTTTGTTTAGTAAGCATTAACTCTAATCACTGGATCTCTTTCCTTTTCTTATAAGGAAGAAGTGAGAAATAATGCTTGTAGTTGTTTAAGAGCAGACTTTTTTTTTTCTTTTCAAGGTAAGCTATATACCCAAAAGAACTAGAAATGGGTTTTCAAACAAAAACTTGTATACAGGTGTTCATAGCAGGTCTATTCAGAATAGCTAAAAGGTGGAAAAAACTCAAATTTCTGCCAATATATGAATGAATAAAGAAATGAGGCATATGTATGTAATGGAATATTATTTGGCCATAAAAGGAAATAAAGTAGTGATACATACTACATGAAAACATGCTAAGCAAAAGAGGCCAGTCACATAAGACTACATATTATATATTTCATTTATATGAAATGTTCAGAAGAGGCAAATCTCAAGAAATGTAAAGTAGATTAGTGAGTGATTGCTCAGGGCTGGGGGGAGGTAGGGCAGGGGGATGACAGCTAAAGCATGTAAAGTATCTCTTAGTGGTGATGAAAATGTAAAATTGACCATGGTGATGGTTGCGCATATCTGTGAATATACAAAACACCATTGAGTTGCATATATAAAATGAACTGTATGGAATGTGGGTTATATCTCAATAAGGCTATTAAAATATGATGATCATCATTTAGTAAATATTTAAATGTCCACAAGCTCCTCTTCTTAAATATAGGGACATTTTGTTTTAAGTAGGGTTATCTTGATAAAGCTGCTCAGCATTTTCTGTTTTTTTCTATTTAAATCATTAATAGCAATATTATACACTTCAAAACTGATATATAATAATGGAGATATATATATGTATCCATTATTATATATCAGTTATATAATAGATAGATAGATGATAGATAGATAGATAGATAATCTCTCTATATATCATATAAACATGGATATTTGTTCCTGTGTGTGTGTGTGTATGTGTGTGTGTGTATTCTTTTCAAATAACCTAGTTTGGAGTAAAGTCTATTACTATAATATGCGTATGTATGTATGTATATGTATCATGTACTGTAATATGTATGTATATGTGTGTTATCAACAAACTTTCATAAAGGCCTAATAGAAATGTAAAGTAATATAAATATACTATTATCCCTGATTTGTGACAATTAAAAAAATAGCAACCCAATATAAGCCTCAAGATTTTATTGTGAGTGTTAAAGAAAGACCAATTTGGCATTTTAGGGTTTGTTTATTCTGGTTATGATCTCACTGGCTTTTTCATGTCAGCTTCTTTTGCTGATTTCTCTTCTTCTTCTTCTTCTTCTTCTTCTTCTTCTTCTTCTTCTTCTTCTTCTTCTTTTTTGATTTCTTAACATTGGAGTGTCCAGGGGCTCAGTCCTGTACCTGTTATTTTTTTTTTATCTGCACCGATTCCCCTAGTCATCTCATTCAGTTTCACAACATTAAATAGTTTTATATTGATAACTCCATAATTTCTCTAGACCAGACTTTTCCCCTGAACTCGACTTGAATAGATAATTTGCATTCTCATCATCTCCATTTGTATGTCTAATAGATATCTCACATTTAACTTGTCCTCAACTAAACTGAACTTTTTACTAAATCCTGCTCCATCTAATCTTCATTTAGTAGTTAATGGCTATTCCATTTTTTCTGTTTCTCAGATTAAATCTTTTGAGTCACCTTGATTGATTGATCTCTCATATTTCATTCAGTCATGCTGCCCCCATAGGGCCTTTGCACTGACTGTTCTCTCTACCTGGAATGTTCTTCCCCTGACATCCATATGCTGGGGTCCCTTTCTCCCTTCAATCATTTGTTCATATGTCACATTCTTTCTTTAATGAGGACCACACAAATCACACCACTTAAAATTGCAAACACTCAGTGCCCTGCCTACTCTATTTTTTTCTATAATACTTATCACCATCTAACATGTTATAAGATTTAGTTATCTTGTTAATGTTTAACTGTCTTTCCCCAATAAAATGTAAATGCCATTAAGAGCAGAATTTTTTGTCTGTTTTGCTTATTTCATGTATCCACAGTGTCAGAAACTGTAATGGGCACATAGGTAGCACTCGATAAATACTGTTCAATTGACAGATGATACTATGTTGCATATAATATCTATTCTTTTTAATGACCCTAAACATGGTTCTTCATGTTTGGCAGTGACTGATGTGGATTTTCCAAGAGAAATGTAACATTTACTTTCTTCTTTTTTTTAAAAAAAAAATTTATTTATTCATTTGAGAGAGAGAGAGAGAGAGAGAGCGAACACACAAGCAAGAAGGGCAGAGGAAGAGGGAGAAAGAATCTGAAGCAGACCCTGAGCTGAGCATGGAGCCCAAGGTGGTGCTTGATCTCACAATCTTGAAATCATGATCTGAGCTGAAACCAAGAGTTGGACACTTAACCGACTATGCCACCCAGACACCCCTGTAACACTCCATTTCATAAGACACATAATGTGTATTTTCTGACTGGATCAACATGTGCTACTTATAACAATGAACAAGCAGCTATTTTTTAACCACATGCCATCTCCACCCACAACCATCTCTAATTCAAATGAAGTGTCAAATTGTAATATTTTTAAAAATATATTTTACTTATTTATTTGACACAGAGAGAGAGTGAGGGAGCACAAGCAAGGGGAGTAGCAGAGGGAGAGGGAAAAGCAAGCTCTCCACTGATCAGGGAGCAGATTGAGGCCTTGGGGTTCAATTCCAGGACCCTGAAATCATAAACCAAGCCAAAGGCATACAGGTAACCAGCTGAGTCACCCAGGTGCCCTCAAGTTGTCATTTTTATCAATTACTGAAAAAAATTCTAATTTTTATAATTCTTCCACTAGAAAGTCAGTAAGAGCCTTGATTTCTGAATTTTCTCTTTTTTCTTTTCTCCTCTATACAGCCTCAAAAGTGAAACCAAGGACATTTTACATGAAAGTTTGTATTATGATAACATCTAATTATCATTTATGTTTCACACTGAGTGGTTTTTGGAAGTTCTCAAGGCTTTGTTCTCTTACCAACATTAACTTGTCTCTAAAAGCAGGTAGTTTACAGCCTAGCCAAGAAAGCAAAATAGTATATGTGTGTAATTAGCACAAATTAATCATGCTATAAGAACTTTAATTTCAGATTTGGGAACTTAAATGATTCTTATATTTAAGTTGTTAACCTCAGAGTCTCATTAGTCTAAATTTTACATTTAATTGATGAGGACTGTTCTGCCTCCTTAAAACTGTCACATATAGTTTATAAGTTACACGATGTCCAGTGGGAAACACTGCTTTAGGATTCCTTTTTCTTTTTTTTTTTTTTTAATTTTTATTTATTTATGATAGTCACAGAGAGAGAGAGAGAGAGGCAGAGACATAGGCAGAGGGAGAAGCAGGCTCCATGCACCGGGAGCCTGATGTGGGATTCGATCCCAGGTCTCCAGGATCGTGCCCCGGGCCAAAGGCAAGCGCCAAACCACTGCGCCACCCAGGGATCCCGGATTCCTTTTTCTGAGTCTTAGTTCAAGCCTTTTCATTAACTTATTATGTGATTCCAGACTAATTATTTAATCTTTCTGTGCCTCAGGGTTTTTAAACGTAAGAATTCAGAGAGGTATTCTTCTGCTGTGCCTGTCTTAGAGAAAGAGAAATTGATGTGTGCTGAACAGAGCATAGGTTTTGGAGTCATAAAGACCTATATTCAATTCCTGCTGCAGCCAGTAACTGGTTTTGTGGCTTTAGGGAAGTTCGTATCACTGATCCTTATTTCTGTCATCTCCAAAATGATGATAAGACCTATTTCACAAGATTGTGAGGATTAGGTAAGTAATTTGAAAAGTGTGTGGTATAGTGGCCAGCACAAATATCACTTTTCTTCCTCTTGTTGCTTCTCTACCTGCCTCTATCCTAGTTGTAAAATGAGGTTATGATCGTTAAATTTTATATAAGTGACTATCACATAGTAGCTGAATAATAACTGCCAGTTTTTTTGGATGTGCTACTAAGTAATTAAGGTTACTAAATAAGGAAGATTGAATATTATAAATAGTGGGAGGAGGAAAATGAGAAGGAAAATATGAAAACTCAATAAATTTAATAATTATTCCTATTTAAAACAACAGTACGTCATTGGTTTGATAGTGCCCAGCTGCCCAAATGTCTAAAATATCCCCAAGCTAAACTCTGTCGCATAGATGAGCCCATTATCTGAGTCCTATATTTTTGCAAAGATTTCATAAGATATGTAATATAGATTTATAACTAAAAAACGTTTTTATCAAGTTCATCACTTTGCCCAACATGTTTAACAATCAGAGTATTATCTGCTGCTAATTGGAATCAGCTGTGCAATACACAGGGCTCATTGACCTCTTTGGAAATAAGTATCTTAGAGGAACGTTGTGTCTTTATAAAAGGATACCAGTCCATTTTAACAACTTCATATATGCCTTTTTTTATATGCTTCCAAAGTAAAATGTATAATGTATGTGAATATTAAAGATGAATGTTTGCTAATGTCCTGAAGAGGCCATTTGTAAGTTCATTGATTATGATCCTATTGCAATGAGTATTTGTAATACATCTTGCCTTGATTTAATTCACTATTAATCATACATAAGTGGTAATGTGCTCCAATCTATATAGACCTTTTTTGATTTTCATACAATTTACTTTCTCTTTTTTTCTGCTTACTTTAGAATCAAATGGATAAATACTTTTTTTCTTTTATAGGACCATAAATGTAGTCCTATTCCCCTGGGCTTTTAAAAAGATGTATAAATATATCTTAATTGTAAAATACATGCTAATTTTATTATTTTTAACTAAATTTAAAATCATGATGCATAACTGCGTAGCATTTGCTATAATTTCAGATATGGAGGTACAAAAACATAAACTCACTTAAGGTGACTTATAGAATCATTTATATTCAACCATCTGAGATGAAATTACCAAAAAAAGAATGAAAGTAACACTTTTTTGGTTCTAATGGAAAAGTTTAAATAAAACCTAATTCATGAAAAGGACTTTAACTTTTTGATGTTCAGCTTAACAGTTCAATTCAACAAACATTTATCCTGAGCAGTCTACCATAGTGCTGAAGAGCATGGGCTTTGCAATCAAGTGATCTGGGTTTGGTTTCCCATATCACAGTTTACTCTCTGACTCTAGGCAAGTTACTAGACAGTTAGCAGTCTTAGTTTCTTCAAGTGTGCAGTTGGGCTCTTATACCTACTTTGCCAGAATGTAGTCAGGATTCAACAGGAAAGTATGTATGTGTGCCTGGCTACCGAAAGCACTCAATAACTGGCAACTGCTATTACAAACTATGTGCCAGACTCTATACATTGATTATACAAAGATAAGTAAGATATTATCTGGTACTGAACTTAGAGTAAACAGAATGTATATTGAGATACAACAGTAATGCCACTGGTTTGACAAGTAACATGTAACAATCAGCCACATTACTTAGCTAGCTATATTGCACATATTATAGGATATATCTGCAGTGCTGAAATGAGCACTCAACACTGATTTAAAATTCCTTGTGGGGCTTAAGTTAGGCTATACTTTTACAATACAAAATATGCTAGCTATTGGGACACCTGGGTGGCTCAGCAGTTGAGTGACTGCCTTTGGCTCAAAGGCATGATCCTGGTCTGGGGATCAAGCCCCGCATCAGGCTCCCTGTGAGTGGCTTGCTTCTCCCTCTGCCTATGTCTCTGCCTCTCTCTCTCTCTGTGTGTGTGACTATCATAAATAAAATTAAAAAAAAATAAATTAAATCTTTTTTAAAAAATGCTAGTTATAAAATGTATTTTTGTGGAAATTTATTATATCCTTAGCATCTTTGGAATGGGCTAAACATGTAAGAAAAGGAAAATTTACTTTGCTCTAAATGAACTAAAATTAAATTTACATTTTGGAAAATAGTTTTTTTTATCATTTTTGCTCAGAAGCTTCACATGAAAAACTTCTAAGAAAGCCAAAAGAACATACCTCCACTATCTATAGGTCTGTTGGTCAATCTCTGTAGATTGCTTTATATTTAAAAGATACAGTCCTCCAGAGTGCAATAAAAATGTAATAAATCACAAGAACAAATGGTTTATCTCTGTGCAAAGTGTCTTTATTTTAACAAAGGAAACACCAACACACAAAATAATGTAATTATCTCATTGATAGTTATGTGTTAATATCTCAGAAAGGGGAACACCTGCATGGCTTAGTGGTTGAGCGTCTGCCTTCAGCCAAGGGTGTGATCCAGGGGTCCTGGGATTGAGTCCTGCATCGAGCTCCCTATGGGGAGCCTTTGTGTCCCTCTGCCTTTGTGTCTGCCTTTCTCTGTGTCTCTCATGAATGAATAAATAAAATCTTAAAAAACATTCTCAGAATAAAGAACTTTGAGGGTGTGTCATAGGCACTGATCATTCATCAATTAAAGGTACCTATGTAGTAGATCTGTGGTAGATAAGTAAAGGATAGGTGTTTTCCAAATCATCTACTACCCTCCCTGCATTCATCAGCTGATGGAGTTACAGGAGTATCATTAGAATGATACCAAGTTCTTCTGATATCCAATTTACAAAATTCAGTTTTCCAGTTAGTTTAGTATTTTATTCAGAAAAAGCTGTCAACTAACAATCCCTGTTTGTCAAATTCTGATCAGAGCTCACAATGGTGATTCCCAAAGCTCAGCAAGGTTCTTCTGAATCAAAAGAGACTCATTTATGTGCAGTGTAATATTATGTATGGACTATATTTTGATGCATACTTTAGCAACTCGTTATTCCTGGATAGTGTATCAGGTATGATTATAAATAATGTTATTGCTTTTTTGGGGTGGCTTGTAAATGGCCTCTGAAGGCAATTGCAAAAGGTGAGTTAAAATGTCTTCAACAAACGTCGGGACACCTGCACCCCGATGTTTCTATTAGCAATGGCCACAATAGCCAAACTGTGGAAGGAGCCTCGGTGTCCATCAAAAGATGAATGGATAAAGAAGATGTGGTCTATGTATACAATGGAATATTACTCAGCAATTAGAAACGACAAATACCCACCATTTGCTTCAACGTGGATGGAACTGGAGGGTATTATGCTGAGTGAAATAAGTCAATCAGAGAAGGACAAACAGTGTATGTTCTCATTCATTTGGGGAATATGAATAATAGTGAAAGGGAATATAAAGGAAGGGAAAAGAAATGCTGGGAAATATCAGGAAGGGAGACAGAACATAAAGACTCCTAACTCGGGGAAACGAACTAGGGGTGGTGGAAGGGGAAGAGGGCGGGTGTTGGAGGGGAATGGGTGACGGGCACTGAGGTGGACACTTGACGGGATGAGCACTGGGTGTTTTTCTGTATGTTGGTAAATTGAACACCAATAAAAATTAATTAAAAAAATGTCTTCAACAACTCTAATATTATATGAATATATACATTCCATAGCTACCATGATGAAAAGCCACTTAGTTTATTTACTCTGTACATGGCTGAAATGTTGGCCTTGCCTTCAAGGATACTGTGGTCTACTTGAGAAGATTAACAGGTCAATAGGCATTTATTTATAGTGAAGTACAGTAAGTGCTCCTACAGAAGAAAACAGGTTCTACGGGAGCCCAGAAGAGGAACCGATAACCAAGTTAGAGAAGTCTTTGTAAATTGGAATGAAAAGATACATTTGGATAGATAAGTTCTGAGATGTTCATGTCATATATTGTGTCACAATATCTATTTTTTATATGTCATATTTTGGTATTCTCTTTAGTGACAAAATCCTTAGCAAAACATTCCACATGAAAAAGAACTACATAATTGTTTTGTCTTCTCTATTACAAGAAATTCATATAACCAGGCTCAGATAAAAGGTTCAGGAACTTTATTCGGCCTTTTCGTTTTGATACCCGATAGCTAAGCTAACTGGCTTAGTATAAGATGAACAATGAATCCAAAAAATAGGGTTACATTTCTAAATGGAGCAGAGGTATTCTCATTATGAGTATAAATGTTTATTTTTCAAAAAAAAAAATAAATAAATGTTTATTTTTCTCCCATAAACTGCAGCCATAGTATGTGTTCTACTGTGTTTCTGATTTTCCTGGTGATGTGAATCAGAGATTCAATTAACCACCAATCAACAGCCAAGCATGCCAATCTGGACACTAACACATCTAGTGTATGTTTTCTTGGCATAGTTCATAATCTAATTTTCTTTTCCCTCTCTACCTCTCTTCTTTGCACTTTTTATAGAATGACTGTTCTTGTTGAATAGTGAATTGAACAAGAGTGAGGAGAGTGGGAATTAGGTGGGAATTAGGTAGTATTCCAAACTGACAAAATTAGGCTGTGGAAATCAAAAGGTGTCCAGCGACAGTTACATTGAAGATAGAGTTGAAGGGATACTCTTCCTCTCTGCCCCAGGGCAATAGGTCCAACTGAATTAATTCAGCTGGCAAGCTATTTAAAAAATGCCATGTGTGTAAAATAGATTCACAGGGAAACAATGTTAACTCTAAAGTACTCTGTAGATAAGCACATATTTTCACATAGCAGACATTGACTCTAGAGAAGAGGAAAACCATTGTGATTTTCAATCATTAATAATAAGTCTTCAAATCATTAGTATGCATCATGGAAGTAGTTTTTCCCTTCTTGGCATCATGATCCACAAAACCATGGATTTTTTAAAGCATAGATTCAATTCAATTCAATACATATTTCTTGAAGACTATGTGCTGGATATGTGTTTCGGCCTTTTCGTTTTGATACCCGGTAGCTAAGACAGACATAGTTCCTATACTCATGGAGTTTCCAGTCTGTCAGGCAACACAAATATTACACCAGTAGTTATAGGTATTATGACTTATGAAAGAAAAGTCAATGAGCTGGGAGTATAAGAGTGCTTAATTTAGCCTTAGAGCAGGTAGTATGGTCAGAGGCTTATCTATAACTATAGATGGGAGATGAGAAGGGTAGAGGAGAGACTATTCAGGCTCTATTATTTATAGCTGAAATATGCTTAAAAGTCACTGAGACACTTTCTTCAGGGAATTTGGGTGTGGGACAGTCTCTCCCTGTTTCACATGCTTTATATGCATATATTTCCTCTCTATGCTGGAGTACAGATTACTCTTTACATTCACCTCAAGGTAATGGAGTCATTTCATAAGTGCTAAACTTCCCACGCTCTGTAACTTTCAAGTGTTAAACTTCCCATGCTTTGTAACTCTTCTAGAAGAGTTAACCCTTACCCATCATTTAGGAACTCTGTAGGTGAGTTCTCCAATAATTCTATGGCATTCTCAGACCCAGCACAATGTCTTTACCCTTCTTCCATCTGGCTTCAGAATCTTATCTCCTAGTAGGAAATATAAGGAGTTAAATTTGGTTTTAGCCACTCCTATTGTTCATTCATTAAGAGTCTTCTGTGCCAAACAGTACACCACGAATAGGAGTCAGTTTTCTCTGTTAGTGAAAAACTACCAGAGGGCAAGAAAGTATTTTTAATAAAGTAGAAAGGCACTGTGAAATCTAACAGTATTTGTTCTGGTACTTACCTAAAGTGATTCAAAGTTCCTTTCTGGAGTAAAAGGAAGTATGTACAAAAGAGTTGGGGATCAGTACTTTTTTCCATGCTCCACAGGTAGTCTGCAGAAAGCCTGGTAAATTATCTTTCTGCATATCTGTCCTGTTATGAGCCAAGTAAAGGACATAGAGGATAAAGTTCTGCTTTTCCTTCACACCCAGCTCAGGCTAACTTGGTAGGTAAAAGGTAACCCTGGAATACACTGAATTGGAAAGAAGATTTAGGTTCTAGTAGTCCTTATGGTGCTACTGACTGACCACTAATCATTTGCAATGATATGGATGGAACTAGAGTGTATTATCTAAATGAAATAAATCAATATGAGAAAGACAAATATCATATGATTTCATTCATATGTGAATTTAAGAAAAAAAGTTGAACATAGGGGAAGGGAAGGAAAAATAAGATAAAAACAGAGAGGCAAACCATAAGAGACACAACTATAGGAAAAAAAGAACAGTTCAGTATTCATCTTTTTTCATGTCTTCATCTCTACATACAATTTCTTTTGACCAAAAAGGTCTATGTCTTTTATAAAAAATATAAACCATTGTACCAGATAATTTCTAGAAATTATGGTTTTTTATTGATTTAGATATCCTGCTCCGAAAGGCCTTCAGGCTGCTGGATAATTCATAAAGCCAGCTGATGTAGGAAGATGTGGCTTAGACAGAAGGTGCTTAAAAATCCCTGAAGGCCTAAAGGGAAATAATTTCCTCTTCTTGCATGTATATTTGCTGCTGCTGAGTTAAGATATAACAAACAGTGGAAGGTTGACTGTTCCTCTGGGTATAGCCAGAGAGCTTCCCTTGAATGAGGTGCATGGTGCTAATAGTCCAAACCCAGAAAGATGTAGGTTAAACAGTAGATACTCCAAAGGTGTCAATTACCAGTATCTTGTATTTCCACAGTGAGCTAGGAAGAGTATCAGGTCAGGAATTGCTTCTGAGTGCAAAGTCTCTTGGAGTAAGGGAGGAACAAGCCTTAGAAAGCTTTTAGTTTGTAGAAGTGCCCGATGTCTTTGGATGGGGCTAAATGGGTAGGGAGATCAGTTCTTAAGAACTACCTAGGCAGGATGATGCCTAGGGGCATTGAACTGAGAGGTGAGCTTAGAGGTAGAGGGAGGGAAGCAGACAATGCTTCTATGAGCCCATCCTGCCTAATCAAAATGGGATCATTGATATGGACCGAATGTGTGTGTTCCCGCAAAATTCATATGTTGAAATCCTAACCCCCCAGTGTGATGATATTAGGAATTGGGACCTTGGAAGGTAATTAGGTCATGATGGAGGAGCCGTCGTGAATGGGAATAGTGCTTTTATAAAATTGAACCCAGAGAGCTTCCACCTTCCTTCTGCCAAGTGAGGATAAAATAAGAAGAAAAAATCTACAGCCAGAAGGCTCTCACCAGAACCTAACCATGCCTGCACCCTGATCTAAGATTTCCAATTTCCAGAATGGTGAGAAACTTGCTTATAAGCCACCCAGTCTAATAGTACTTGGTTATAACAGTGTGAACTAAGACAATTATCTCAAGGACTTTGAGATCCAAGGAAACACACACATTGCTTTTATTTGGGATTTTTACACTTAGAAATGGACTTTAGAAATTATACTTTATACTATTTTATTGTGATTATTTCATTTTAATTTCCTCTTAATTTTGTTAAAGTTGTTTTTGAAAATGTTATGTCATAATTATTATCTGAAATAAATTTATTTCTTTAAGAATATTCTTGGCTGGGCTGGCATCATGGACATGCGACCTGTGCAGTTGTTTTGTTTACTGCTCTGCTGTTGCTTTCTTGAAATTCTTAATAACTTTTGAACAAGGGACCCTGCATTTTTATTTTTTTATTTTTTACTAAGTTCCACAAATTATGTATCTATCTTATTCTAATTTTCCTGGATTATATGGTCCATGGATGGTGGTAGGAAAGAAAGTGGACAGAAAGGGAGCAATGTGATTTGTTGTAGACCCCAAACATCTGGGATTTGTCATCAAGCCTGATTATCAGGTTGAACTGGATAGAAATTGAGATAACCTTAGTTCTTGAGATTGGGAGGTGAAGTGTGAAGTTCCATGAGATCTAGGTATAGTCATTTCTATACTGCCACTTAGGTAATTCAGGTCTGTCATATATGAATTATTTTTGAGGTGCTCTATGTGAACTTTTTTTGAAAATTTGGCTATAGAGACAAAGCAGATGGAGTGCTGCATTAGTATTTATTGCTTCCACCAGATAAAAAAAGAAGGAAACTGCTAATAGCTGCCTACCACTCCAAAATGCTATATGCAGTACAGATTAAGTGAATACTGACACATGCCTCGGGTGCTCCCATAGGAGAGGTGTTGAGGCATTATTGAGATTATTTATTGTATTGCTTATAGTATTCTCATGAAGCTGTCAGGATGAGGCCAAATATAATGGTTAAAGTTGCAGAATTGTAGGCATCAGAGAAAAGAAATGTATATCAGGTTTAGCAACCTGAAGGTAAGCTCCAAATTAACTTGCATGACAGATTAAAAACCCATTTCATTTGGCTATAATGGCACCAATTGAGTTGTTTGTTACTGACCCACTATCACTAGGATATATACTCTAAGAGGTTCTTTCTGAGAAAAATTAGGCTTCCTTTTCTTTCCGCAGATCTTGGAATTAGCAACAGAGATGTGATGAATATATGCAGGCAGTCTGTGTCTATAGGGCTTTAGGACAAATTAATTTGCCAGCCAATAACTGGAATCTTGCTGGTACCTCTTCTGAATGGGTAAAGAGTCATCTCTCTTTGGTCTGTTAAAAAAATCCAAAGAAAGCATGCATACTCTAACCTCTCATGGTAGGGAAAGAGCTTTAAGGAGAATATGGCAGACTAATAAAACTTATTTGTATTAGCCTTTTTATTTTCAGCTTACATCCCCCCATCTGGAAACAGGCTATCATGTGTCTTCTCATTTTTTAAATTAGTACTTAAATTTAAACAGAGTTGTTTGTGGGTCTTCCACCAACACATACTCTTGGTGCTCTGGGACTCATAGTGGTACCTTGCAGTTCCTGAAATCAACACATACTCTTGGTGCTCTGGGACTCATAGTGGTACCTTGCAGTTCCTGAAATCAATCTTGTTGGATGGGGCCATCCAACGTGTAGCTTCTCCCTCCTACAGTCATTTGCACTGAGAGAAATGAAAATTGGAGCACATTTTTTAATGTGCTTTTTTTTTTTTTTTTTTTTACAAGGACTGCCTGGAAGACTGGTCCTTTGCCAATATGATATAGGCTTGTTTGACTTAGTGTCTTATTCTTGAGGTTTTCTCTCACATTTGAGGGTACCAACTGAGGATCATGCACCATGAGCACTACGGACTACATGTGTGGGTACAGCCAGAACTATCCACATCAAAGGACATCACTCTTCAGCTTAAGATTTTATTATCTCAGGCCTGCTAGAATGTTGTGAAACCCTTATTATGCCTTTCCTTTGCCTCTACTGCTTTCCTTAACCTGAGTGCCTTCCTTTATTCTTTCTCCCTGCCCAAACCCAAACTTCATCACTCCCTCATGTGCCACCATCTTCATGAAGTCTCTTCTAAGTACATCTCAAGTCCATCATCCTATCCTTAAAATTCAGATGGTACTTAAGCTCTTTGCCATAATATTGTTTACTTAGCTATCTTATACTTCAATTTTCCTTTTTTGTTATAGTTTTAGGTCTCTTTAGCCATACAGTTCCTACAGGGTATATACTTATTTATTTATTTTTTACCCTACAGAGCACCTGCATCACTTAGTAAATATATAATTATTCAGTCAGTAGAAGGGTTAAATCATTGATGGCTTTATTCAGATTGTGAATATTATATGAAAAGAGCAGTCTTCACACACACTACCTTGTTGGTTAACATAGGACAAAAGGCTAGGGAATCTATTGGAGGAAAAAAGGAAAGCAAGAGTACTTCAGTGTTGCTTAGAATAATCATCAAAAAAGAGACTATTCCTATTTTAAGATCAGGAAACCAAGGCATAGAGATGTTAACTGAGTTGCTCAGAATTACATATCTCATTAGTAAGTGACAGAACTAAAACTTGAATCCAATTCTCTGACTAAATGCTCTGCTCTTCCCTACTGTAAAACATAATATCCTGGTGATTGTGAGGTAAGTAAGAGTCCTTCACTTTTTCTGTCTTTCTTAAAATGAAGCATTCAGGGAAGAATGTGTCTGTATGGAAAAGATGGAGTTTCGGGAAAAAAATAGCTATTTAACACTTTGAATTTTGAGTGCTGACTAATTGCAATATGTGAATCAAAACTAATGTTAATCTCTTTTCATCTTCACCCTGGTTCTAACAACTCACTTCCTCCCTCATTTCACTTCTTTTCACATTCCATTTTCCTCCACCTCTCCCTAAATATCTAAATCCAGTTTTGCAAGAAAAAGTTACAGACTAAAAACTGCTATAGTCACACCTGGAATTTAGATCAATTTTACTGAAACAAGCTCTGACTGCCACTTTGTGTTGCATTCCCATAGTAGAATGAGAGAAAGAAAAAAAAAAAACCTGAAAGCTCAGCAACCACAGCTCCTAGATCTTGTGCATTTATAACTTTTCTCTTCCTTGTCAAGTTGCCTATTTTTCTAACTTTGTTTTTGAAAAGGAGACACAAGTTAGAATGATACCATAGTAATCATATTTTGATTACTTTGTATTTGAAAAATGCACAGAAGGGTGTTGCTCTACAGTAACAGAAAATCGCGATTTTTTTTTTTTTTTGGATAAGAGATGGAGATGTAAGAAAGCTTGTAAAAGCATCCTGAGAACTCTAGTCTCTCTGACCTACTATAGTAATAATCAGAGGGCCTCAGACACATCTTTCTACCTACAGTGGCCTTCCATGTGCCTAAATGTAGGCTCAGTGTCACTTGTGCTCAGAAGGAAAAAGATTAAAAATAAAAATCAAAAGAAGCAACCTGAGTAGGAAAGGAAAAACAAACAAACAAACAAA
The DNA here is from genome assembly GCF_018345385.1 of Vulpes lagopus. NCBI lineage: Eukaryota > Metazoa > Chordata > Mammalia > Carnivora > Canidae > Vulpes > Vulpes lagopus. Next base: position 78,268,466 of record NC_054848.1, read on the forward strand.
CAAACAAACAAAAATGGAACAAGCCAGAAGGGAATAGGGACATTAAATGCCAGACTTTGATTTTAGCCTAAAGGCAATTGAGGACTACTGAAAGTGTGGCAGGAAGAGTTTATTTATTTTTTATTTTTTTAAATTAATTTTTATTGGTGTTCAATTTACCAACATACAGAAAAACACCCAGTGCTCATCCCGTCAAGTGTCCACCTCAGTGCCCGTCACCCATTCCCCTCCAACACCCGCCCTCCTCCCCTTCCACCACCCCTAGTTCGTTTCCCCGAGTTAGGAGTCTTTATGTTCTGTCTCCCTTCCTGATATTTCCCAACATTTCTTCTCCCTTCCTTTATATTCCCTTTCACTATTATTCATATTCCCCAAATGAATGAGAACATACACTGTTTGTCCTTCTCTGATTGACTTATTTCACTCAGCATAATACCCTCCAGTTCTATCCACGTTGAAGCAAATGGTGGGTATTTGTCGTTTCTAATTGCTGAGTAATATTCCATTGTATACATAAACCACATCTTCTTTATCCATTCATCTTTCAATGGACACCGAGGCTCCTTCCACAGTTTGGCTATTGTGGACATTGCTGATAGAAACATCGGGGTGCAGGTGTCCCGACGTTTCATTGCATCTGAATCTTTGGGGTAAATCCCCAACACTGCAATTGCTGGGTCGTAGGGCAGGTCTATTTTTAACTCTTTGAGGAACCTCCACACAGTTTTCCAGAGTGGCTGCACCAGTTCACATTCCCACCAACAGTGTAAGAGGGTTCCCTTTTCTCCACATCCTCTCCAACATTTGTTGTTTCCTGCCTTGTTAATTTTCCCCATTCTCACTGGTGTGAGGTGGTATCTCATTGTGGTTTTGATTTGTATTTCCCTGATGGCAAGTGATGCAGAGCATTTTCTCATGTGCTTGTTGGCCATGTTTATGTCTTCCTCTGTGAGATTTCTCTTCATGTCTTTTGCCCATTTCATGATTGGATTGTTTCTTTCTTTGGTGTTGAGTTTAATAAGTTCTTTATAGATTTTGGAAACTAGCCCTTTATCTGACATGTCATTTGCAAATATCTTCTCCCATTCTGTAGGTTGTCTTTTAGTTTTGTTGACTGTATCCTTTGCTGTGCAAAAGCTTCTTATCTTGATGAAGTCCCAATAGTTCATTTTTGCTTTTGTTTCTTTTGCCTTTGTGGATGTATCTTGCAAAAAATTACTGTGGCCAAGTTCAAAAAGGGTGTTGCCTGTGTTCTCCTCTAGGATTTTGATGGAATCTTGTCTCACATTTAGATCTCTCATCCATTTTGAGTTTATCTTTGTGTATGGTGAAAGAGAGTGGTCCAGTTTCATTCTTCTGCATGTGGATGTCCAATTTTCCCAACACCATTTATTGAAGAAACTGTCTTTCTTCCAATGGATAGTCTTTCCTCCTTTATCGAATATTAGATGACCAGGAAGAGTTTAAACAAGGTGCCTCGCTCTAATGACTAATTGATGGCTGGACCAGAATTAAAATCAAAGCCCCTTACTTCAATTCCTGTGTATTGGGTTGCTTCTCTAAGTAACAGCATTTGGGACAGAAATATAAAAGCGCAACGATTATATGTAAGTGATGAATCACTAAATTCCACTCCTGAAACCAATACTACACAATATATAAACTAACTTGAATTTAAATAATTTTTTTAAAAAACTCAAATAAAAAAAGAAATACAAAAGTGCAGTGATTAAGAGATTAGGCTTTAGACTCAGCTATCTCTGTTCACATTTCATTTCCACCACCTGTGTGAACTTGGATCCCATTTTCCACATCTATACAATCGGAATAATAAGAGTACTTATGTTATCAGATTGTTCTGCAGATTAAATGAGATAGCGTATATAGATTTAGGATAACATCTCTGGCATATAGTAAATACTTAATAAATAGTGGTTGCCATTAGAAAGGGAAGGGAAGAGAGAAGAAGGAAAAAGACGGCAAACAAGAAAAGAGAAGGGAAGAAAAAAGAAAAGAAAAATCTAAAAACAGCCAAAGATCAAATATTGCTGCCTTAGAGTCAGATCAGATATGGGGATGTGAACTGACCTGGATCCTGAGCTCTTGCCTAATTTTTAATGTCTTGTTGAGTCAATTCAGCTTTGCTTGAGTTGCTGGGTCTCTTATCTCCATCCACCCTTTGAAATGCTGTTTTGCTGCCATCCACATCCTGATGCTAGAGGATACTACTGTTATCATGACTTGGCTCTCCTCACCGTGGGTAATATTTTTACAAGTCTCCTTCCAGTCTCAGCTCAGTTTTCACCTCATCTGAAAATTCTTCCTTGACCGACTTATATAAAATAGCTACCCCTACCCCATCCCTTCAGGAACACTCAATCCCATTATTTTATTTTTCCATAAAATATAGTATTAACTCAAAAAAAAGAAAAAAATATAGTATTAACTCAGATTACCTAATATGTTTATTCAATTATTGCCTGATATTTTCCACTGAAATGTAAACTACTTAAGGGCAGAGGCCCTGTTGGTCTTATATACAGCACTTTTTCTTAAGCTTCTAGTACAATTTGCTGGATGAATGAATGAATGAATGAATAAATGAATTTGGAAGGTGCTTATTGAGCAGTTATTACATACTTAAAGCCTGACTACTTGTGGAGAATAGACACAACTGGCTTCCTGGAGAGTTTACCAATAGAAATGCCAGACTTTAAAAGGTTGATATGTGCCATGTTTCTTGTTATTTCATGTCACTTGGCTTTCACAGCAGCAGTAGTTCAGGAACTATTTCAAGCTTCATGGGCCAAGATATTTTCAACTCTCTCTACAGAGCTGCAAGGTTTGGTTCAGTTTTAGGAATATTTCCAGCTCCGTTCCTTCCTCCTAATTCAGTGTTGGACCATTGAGTTCTAAAAACATTGTCATGGTAAAATCTATTTCCTAACATAGGTCCCAAATGATTTTGAAGGTAAGTAAATACACTTTGGAAGCTGATGTTTTGCCAAGATCTTTGCCATGTGCTAAAGGTAAAGACCATTAATACAGTGAGCCTAAGTAGACTGAATCATAATGACTGGTATTTTTAGGAATTTTCTCTAAGCTTATCAACTTCTCCATAAGAAGAAATGGAAAGTCTTAAGAGGAAGCCCTGATAATATGAAAAATCATTTTCTCCAAGTGCAAAGGGTAGGAAACTTTAAATTAGCAGATGCTACTAATGACAACCACCACCATGGCCATTTAGTGCATAGTTTACACCAGGAACGCTAAGTACTTTACATGCATCTACTCAAAGGAACAGAAGGACACTTTAGAGTTAAGATTGACAGAATATATATATATATATATATATATATATTTCTTTTACTGGAATAAGACACATCAACATCCTAGTTTAAGGAGGGTGCTGTTTTAAGGACTGTAATTGCACTTTTTTTTATTGCTTCCACAATCCTGGGCTAACTCTACAATCTCTGTCTCTCATCTTCATTATTCATTTGCCTTCTATGGGCTTCTGCATCCATTATTCAGACAATGAGGCTGATGTTACAAGCTCTAACTATCAAATAACACATTTACTCCTACCACCAAAGAGTGCTAGATGGCTGTTATCTCAATTTCTCTGTCTTGTAAAAGATTTATACAAATGTTGGGCATTCCTTTGGTCATTGTTATGATTATCATTACTTGCCTGAGTTTCTTCATCTTAGAGTGGTACTAACGGTAACCAGTTACATTACATGTGGATTCCCACCAGAATCAAAGTACCCACAGTACTTGGGTGATTAGATATTGAAGATATTGAATAATTTGCTGAATCTGGTAGTATTTTGTTAGTGGTAGCCATGGTATTTCAGAAATGAGATCTGGATTTAACTGAGCTATGATAGAGTTTTCCAGGTTTTAGTAGGTGTATGTTGGGCTTTCTTTTTAAAAACTTCTAAAATGCATCGTTTTCATACTACTTGATAAGGAAAAGAATTTTGAATCACTTTTTATTGAGGTATAATTGATATATAACATTATGTATGTTTCAGGTACCACAATAATATAACTTATACATTACAAAGTGACTACCACCATAAATCTAGTTACCATCTATTACCATTCACTTTAGCTCCTTGCACATCCTCCAATCCCTTTCTCCTCTGGTAACAACCAATCTATTCTCTGTATTTATAATTTTGTTTTTGTTTTGTTTTATAATTTTGTTTTATTCTTTAGCTTCTACATATAAGTGAAATCGTAAGGTATTTATTCTCCTTCATTGGACTTGTTTCACTTAGCATAATCCCCTCAAGTTCTATCCATGTTATCAAAAATGGCAAATTTTCCTTCTTTTTTATGGCTGAGTAGTACTCAATTGTATGTATGTACACACACCCACATGCACACACACACACACCATATCTTCTTTGTACATTCATCCATAGACACTTAGATTGTTTCCATATCTTGGCTATTGTAAATAATGCTGCAATAAATATATAGGTACATATATCTTTTTGGATTGGTGTTTTCATATTCTTTCGAAGAATACCCAGAAGTGCAATAGCTGGACCATATGGTAATTCTGTCATTAAGTTTTTGAGAAATCTCCATACTATTTTCCATGATGGCTACACCAGTTTACATTCCCACCAACAGGGTTCCCTTTTTTCCACATCCTAACACTTGCTCTTCTTGTCTTTTTGATAATAACCATTCTAACAGGTGTAGTGGTTTGGGGTTTGCATTCCCCTGAGTGATGTTGAAGAACTTTTCATATAGCTGTTGGGCATATGCATGTCTTTGGAAAAAATGTCCATTCAGATTCTCTGTCCATTTTTAAATCAAGCTGTTTGAGGTTTTGTTGTTGAGTTGTATGTTTTTTTATAGATTTTGAATATTAACCCCTTATCAGATACAGGTTTTACAAATATCTTCCCCTATTCAATAGGTTACTTTTTCGTTTTGTTGATGGTTTCATTTGCTGAGCAGAATATTTTAGTTTGATATAGTCCCATTTGTTTATTTCTGCTTTGATTCCCTAGGCTCGGTGTAGATCTACAAACACATCACTAAGAATTATTTCAAGGAGCTACTGCCTCTGTTAACATTCTCCTAGGATTTTTATGGTTTCAGGTCTTACATTCAAGTCTTCAATCAATTTCAAGTTAATTTTTGTATATGGTATAAGACAGTAGTCTAGTATCATTCTTCTGCATGTGGCTGTCCAGTTATCCCAGCAGCATTTATTGAAGAGACTGTTTCTCTAGTGTATAGTCTTACCCCTTCTGTTGTAAATTAATTGGCTATTTATGTATGAGTTTATTTCTGGGCTCTTTTTTCTATTTCATTGATCTATGCATCTGTTTTTTATGCCAATACCATACTATTTTGACTACTATAGCTTTGAAGTATAGTTTGAAATCAGAGTATGAAACCTCCAGCTTTGTTCTTCTTCCTTAAGATCTCTTTGCTATTTAAGATCTTTAAGAACTTTTTCCATACAAATTTTAGGATTAGTTGTTCCAGCTCTGTGGAAAATACCTTTGGTATTTTTATAAATATTACATTGAATCTGTAGATTGCTTTAGGTAGTATGGACATTTAAACAATATTAATTCTTCCAATCCATGAGAATGAAATATCCTTCCATTCATTTGTGTCTTCTTCATTTTTGTTTAATCAGTGTCTTGTGGTTTTCAGTGTACAGGACTTTCATCTCCTTAGTTAAATTTGTTCCTAGGTATTTTGGGGCTTTTTAGACAATTCTAAACATGATTATTAATTTCTCTTTCTGATAGCTTTTTATTAATGTATAGAAATGCAATGTATTTTTGTATATTGATTTTGTATCCCGCAAATTTATTTATCCTCAGTTTTTTTGGTGGGGTGGAATCTTTAAGGTTTTCTATATATAGTATTGTGCCATCTTTGAATACTGACAGTTTTACTTCTTTCCTTTAGATTTGCATGCCATTTATTTCTTTTTCTTGACTTACTTCTATGGCTAGGGTTTCCAATACTTTGTTGAATGAAAGTGGCAAGAATGGGCATCCTTGTCTTTTCCCTTATCTTACAGGAAAAGCTTTGACCTTTTCATTGTTGCATATGATATTAGTGGTAGGTTTGTCATATAAAGCCTTTATTATGTTGATGTACATTCTCTCTATGCCCACTTTGTTGAGAGTTTTTATCATAAAATGGATGTTGAATTTTGTAAATGAGTTTTCTATATTTTATTGAGATTATCATATCATTTTTATCTGTCATTCTGTTAATGCAGTGTATTACATTGATTTGCAGATGTTGAACCATCCTTGCATCTTTGGAATAAATTCTATTTGACCACAGTATATCATCCTTTTAATGTACTGTTGAATTTGGTTTTCTAATATTTTGTTGAGCATTTTTGCATTTATGTTCATCAGGAATAGTGGCCTATAATTTTCCTCTTTGTGGTGTTCTTTTCTTTTTTAGTGGAATTCTTTTTTTTTTAATAAAGTAACTTTATTTATTTTTATTTTTTTTTCTAATAAATTTATTTTTTATTGGTGTTCACCAGTGAAACCACCTGGTCCTAGATTTTAGTTGTTGGGAGATTTTCATTACTGATTCAATATCCTTGCAAGTAATTAGTCTATTCAGATTTTCTATTTCTTCTTGAGTCAGTCTTAGAAGATTGTAGGTTTCTAGGAATTTATCCATTTCCTGTAGGTATTCCAGTTTGTTGAGCAGTATTTGTTCATTGTTGTCTCATGATCCTTTGTGTTTCTGTGATAATCATTTGTAACTTCTCTTTCATCCTTGCTTTTATTTATTTGAGTTAGTCTAGCAAAAGGTTTGTTTATTTTTTGGAAGAATCAGCTGTTAATTTCATTGATCTTTTTTATTACCTTTTTAGTTTATATTTCATTTATTTCTGCTCTAATCTTTATTATTTTGTTTATCTTAATGTTTGGGCTTCTTCCCTTTTTTTAGTTCTTTTAGGTACAAAGTTATATTGTTTATCTGAGATTTTTCTTATTTCTTGAAGTAGGCCTATATCACTATCAACTTCCCTTTTATTTTTGTTTTTTTAAAGATTTTATTTATTTATAAATGAAAGAAACAGAGAGGAGAGAGGCAGAGACATAGGCAGAGAGAGAGAGAAGCAGGCTCCATGTAGGGAGACCAGTGTGGGACTCAATCCCAGGTCTCCAGGATCACGCCCTGGGCCAAAGGCAGGCACTCAACCACTGAGCCATCCAGGCATCCCCAAACTTCCCTTTTAAAAGAGCACTAGGTGCTATACTATATGTTGGCAAATTGAATTTAAATTAAAAAATTAAACGAAATAAAACTTTTTATTGCATTCCATAGATTTTGAACCATTGTGTTTTTGCTTTCGTTTGTCTATAGATTTTTAAAAATTTTTTCCATTGATTTCTTCATTGACCCAATGGTTATTAGTGCCTGTGAGTTAGGACAAGGACAAGGGAGGGCACTAATGTGTTGTCTTCCTGCTCATATTCCCTGGGGCACTTTTATAGACTCTGGATGTGGAGTAAACCTGAATCATGCCCTTCAGGTTGAAGCTCCAGAACAAGAAAATAGGCCTTTTTCACATAAAGACTGGGGATATGGGGCAGCCCCAGTGGTGCAGCGGTTTAGCGCCGCCTACAGCCTAGGGCACGATCCTGGAGACCTGGGATTGAGTCCCACATCAGGCTTCCTGCATGGAGCCTGCTTGTCCCTCTGTCTGTGTCTCTGCCCCCCACCCCCCGAATAAATAAATAAATCTTAAAAAAAAAGACTGGGGATATGAATCTATCTGATGTTTGTGCAGTGCCCTGGGGGTGATAGCCTACCAAAGACTGTCTCTGCAATTGTTTCAGACTTGTGGGGCCCAGAAATACAACTTCCTTCTAGTACCTGGAGCCAGGTACTCAAGGACCATCCCCTGTACTTAAGGAGTTGCAGTTATGTCAAGGCCTGCTGCAGCTATGGTGCTCAGGGACCAGGTATTCAACTAACTCAGCTGTGGCGGAGCAGGCTGCAGATGTCACACAAGAGGGCAGAGTGCCTGGCTGTCCTGGCTTTGGTGTGCTTTGGGCTGAGGTTGAGTGGATCATGGCTGTGTGCATGGTGATAGTGTACTGTGCTGTCCTGCTGTGGCATGCTGGGGTGGGGTGTCTGCATCCTGACAGCCGGAGCAGCCACTCCTACCAGAGCTAGCAGAATAAGGGCAGAGGAGTGCAAAAATGGCACTAGCCTGCATTGGCATCAATAGGGTGGAAGAATGCAAAAGTGGTATCTGCCAGTATCTGTCCCTGGAAAAAGTCCCAACAGTTTCCTTCCTCTTTAAATGATGTTTTAAGATTAACAAATGAGTCTCCTTTACATATGGTCTAAGTCTCTTTCATTTTTTTAAAGATTTTATTTATTTATTCATGAGAGATACACAGAGAGAGAGGGGCAGAGACACAGGCAGAGGGAGAAGCAGGCTCCATGCAGGGAGGCCGACATGGGACTCGACCCCGGGTCTCCAGGATCACACCCTGGGCTGCAGGTGGTGCTAAACTGCTATGCCACCAGGGCTGCCCTCTAGGTCCCTTTCAAACTGTTGATTTTGTACTGGGTCCTGGGGCCAGTGTGTCTGTGCATGAGCCCTTTAAGAACAGATTTTCCATTTCTTATAGCCCCATGATTCTCCTGGAAGTAAGCCCCATTTGTTTTTTAATGCCCAATGCTTTGGGGGCTTGTCTCATTAGTGCAGTTGCCAGGGTTGGGATACCTAATAGGGGACACAAATCTCTTACTCCTCAGTGACAAGCTCTGTATATGAGATCCATTCTGGCTGTGGGTCACCACAGTGGGGTTTCTTGCAAGACCATGTCTCTGCTTCTCATACTCATCTCAAGGTGGCCTTTTTATCCATTGTAGTAGAGGTGCTGTTTAGCCAGGTTTTAAGTACTTTTCAGAGGGAATTGTTCTATATGTAGCTTTAGATTTGTTGTGTTTGTGGGAGGAGGTGATTTTATGCTACCATCTTGAACCCCACTTGCCTTGAAAAGTCTTGAGGAAGCAGTTAACATTTACATTTGCTCTTCTCACCGGATTTCATTATAAATCTAACTATTCATATGTAATCTCATACATCTCCTACAGTAATGTTATTTGCTTAACAAAAAATCATTTCCTTCAGGAATGCTGAGCATGTCCTACACATATCAGTATGGCTCTATGGAAAACATTCTGACATCTAGGTGTTTCTTATGACATTAATGAGGTCAATGCCCTAACCTGCCATCCTGAATTAGAAATCACTCCTGGATCTTATTGTGCCCTCGGGGCTAGTAAATATATTCCATGCCCTTGGACCCAAATATCATATCAGCAATGTCCTTTACCTTCCTTGGGCCAGTCTACATAGGTCCTGAAATAGATGATGCTTTTAAGTTTAGAGTTTAAATTGGGTCAGAAGAGAAACAAAATACTTTCTTTCTATACTCTTCCATGCTTCCTCCATTGTCATTCTAGTATTTTTGACATGAAGTTTCTCTCAACCATGCTTTAAGAGTCTCTTTATGCAAAATTTAAAATAAACATGGTATCTACAAATAACAAAACATAAAGGTAAGTATCTTTCAAACACATAGGATTTGTTTTCCACACATACCACAACAAATGATAGTATGGATATGTGCATGTGTTTGTGTGTGTGTGTATGTGTAATTATGTAATCAGATACTATTCTTTATGGATCTATGATGGGTTCACAGGTATTTTAATTATCTATAAAATCTAATGGTGAGTGTATGTTATTCAAAATTCACTTATTCCAGGTTGGGTTTAAAAACTGTCCAGGGCAGCCCCGGGTGGCTCAGCAGTTTAGCGCCACCTTCAGCCCAGGGCCTGATGCTGGAGACCCGGGATCCAGTCCCACGTTGAGCTCCCGGCATGGAGCCTGCTTCTTCCTCTGCCTGTGTCTCTGCCTCTGTGTGTGTGTGTGTGTCTCATGAATAAATAAATAAAATCTTAAAAAAATAAAAAAACTGTCCAATAACTGCTTTACAGAACTAATATTATTTATATTCATTCATTTCAGCCAATTCCTAAACAAAGGCTTCAGAGAAAACAATTTTACTTTGGCTTTGCCTAAGATATATGCCTAATGGTTGACTTGGCATTTTATATATTACCTGTATTTTTTTTTAATTAATTTTTATTGGTGTTCAATTTACCAACATACAGAAAAACACCCAGTGCTCATCCCGTCAAGTGTCCACCTCAGTGCCCGTCACCCATTCCCCTCCAACACCCGCCCTCCTCCCCCATTCCACCACCCCTAGTTCGTTTCCCCGAGTTAGGAGTCTTTATGTTCTGTCTCCCTTCCTGATATTTCCCAACATTTCTTCTCCCTTCCTTTATATTCCCTTTCACTATTATTTATATTCCCCAAATGAATGAGAACATACACTGCTTGTCCTTCTCCGATTGACTTATTTCACTCAGCATAATACCCTCCAGTTCCATCCACGTCGAAGCAAATGGTGGGTATTTGTCGTTTCTAATTGCTGAGTAATATGCCATTGTATACATAAACCACATCTTCTTTATCCATTCATCTTTCGATGGACACCGAGGCTCCTTCCACAGTTTGGCTATTGTGGCCATTGCTGATAGAAACATCGGGGTGCAGGTGTCCCGACGTTTCATTGCATCTGAATCTTTGGGGTAAATCCCCAACAGTGCAATTGCTGGGTCGTAGGGCAGGTCTATTTTTAACTCTTTGAGGAACCTCCACACAGTTTTCCAGAGTGGCTGCACCAGTTCACATTCCCACCAGCAGTGTAAGAGGGTTCCCTTTTCTCCGCATCCTCTCCAACATTTGTTGTTTCCTGCCTTGTTAATTTTCCCCATTCTCACTGGTGTGAGGTGGTATCTCATTGTGGTTTTGAGTTGTATTTCCCTGATGGCAAGTGATGCAGAGCATTTTCTCATGTGCATGTTGGCCATGTCCATGTCTTCCTCTGTGAGATTTCTCTTCATGTCTTTTGCCCATTTCATGATTGGATTGTTTCTTTCTTTGGTGTTGAGTTTAATAAGTTCTTTATAGATTTTGGAAACTAGCCCTTTATCTGATATGTCGTTTGCAAATATCTTCTCCCATTCTGTAGGTTGTCTTTTAGTTTTGTTGACTGTATCCTTTGCTGTGCAAAAGCTTCTTATCTTCATGAAGTCCCAATAGTTCATTTTTGCTTTTGTTTCTTTTGCCTTTGTGGATGTATCTTGCAAGAAGTTACTGTGGCCGAGTTCAAAAAGGGTGTTGCCTGTGTTCTCCTCTAGGATTTTGATGGACTCTTGTCTCACATTTAGATCTCTCATCCATTTTGAGTTTATCTTTGTGTATGGTGAAAGAGAGTGGTCCAGTTTCATTCTTCTGCATGTGGATGTCCAATTTTCCCAACACCATTTATTGAAGAGACTGTCTTTCTTCCAAGAAAACCATAGCTGGGGGCATCACAATGCCAGATTTCAGGTTGTACTACAAAGCTGTGGTCATCAAGACAGTGTGGTACTGGCACAAAAACAGACACATAGATCAATGGAACAGAATAGAGAACCCAGAAGTGGACCATATTACCTGTCTTTATCATGGTAGTACATTATGCCAGGGATTAATTTCTTGTATATACAAGAAAAAGAGGAAATAATTCTCTACCCATCTCTCTACCTAAATCAACATCAAAGACATTCAGATATGATTCATGAATATCAGTTAGTTTGGACAATATGGCACACTAGATATCCTTGGAATGAAGTGGAATGCTTTAAAGAAAAAAGCCTCATGCATGGATCCCAACCTGGGGATTCCATTTAAATGTTATATGATGGGACTCTAGTATAAGTATTTTTAAAATAGCCCCACATGAATCTAATCTAGCCAAGGTGGAGAACCATTCTTCTAGGTCAGATTTAGTAGAAATTATTGGTAAAGGAAAACATAGTAAATATTTTAGATTTTGCAGGCCAGTCAGTATATGTTGCAACTACTCAATTTCCCACTGTTCCCCTTTAAAGCAGTATTACAGTCACTGACCACCCACTTAACAATGGCTACTACAAAAAAAATGGTTACTATATTTCAAAGCATATGTCACTGCTTAAATGCAATCTCATTCCTCAGTGACCTTCACAAGTTCAAAGTTATTGAGCTTACTTTGTATTGATAGTATTCCCACGTCGGGCTCCCAGTGCATGGAGCCTGCTTCTGTCTCTGCCTGTGTCTCTGCCTCTTTCTCTCTCTCTCTCTCTCTCTCTCTCTCTCTCTGTGTGACTATCATAAATAAATAAAAAATAATTATAAAAAAATAAACTGATGATATATGAAAGAAAATGAAAAACTAGCAGTAGATTCCCTATGCCAGTCTTAAAAACTCAAACCAATCCAGTAATTTTATATTAGTCAATGTCACTCATTTGTCTTTTGTCATCTTTGCTCATAATATTTTTCTCCCTTTCTATTTGTCCTTTAGGATTTTGCTCAAATTTCAAGCTTTTCCTGATTATTTATCTCCATATTCTTCTTCCCTTTCTCTGAATGTCTCTGTAGCACTGAGGGTTTGATAACACATGATCTTAAATTTGTCTCTAGATTCTTATTCTGATATGCTTCACCATAGTGCATGTTCTTCTAGGACTTGGCACTTCTCTGAACCTGTTTCTCTATGTATACAGTGGGGGTGGTAATCTTAAAGTCTTCTCTGGAGAATTAAATGAGATAAACCATGTTAATTGTATAGCATAGAGTCTGGCAGAGTAAATGTCCAATAAATTATAACTATTCTTATTATGGACTCTATAAATGCTTAATAATTGATAGTTTGATTAAGCTTCCATTCAAGTCTACATTCTATGAGAATATAATTATTTGTCTGCTAGAAAGAGCCTCAGACCATACAGAAGCAAAAACTAGTTAAAAGTTGGAGATACTGTTGGGACGGGACACCTGGGTGGCTCAGTGGTTGGGCATCTGCCTTCGGCTCAGGGCGTGATCCACGAGTCCCGGGATAGAGTTCTGCATTGGGCTCCCTGCAGGGAGCCTTCTTCTCCCTCTGCCGATCTCTGCCTGTTTCTCTCTCTCTCTCTAGCTCTCATAAATAAATAAATAAATAAATAAATAAATAAATAAATAAATAAATAAACAAATCTTTTTAAAAAATTGGAAATACTGTCAACTAGTTCTTTCCTCTACATACCTCTCACAACTAGTTTAGCTGAATTATCTGAATGGCATAAATGGCAGTTTGGGTGTCTTGGCATTACAATACGTGTAATATATATATTTCCACAAAAATTATTGCTAAGAAAAAGAAAATGAAGAATAAAGTCATGCCTCTGAGGCATTTAGATAGAGTTGCTACTTAACTCACTAAAACAGCCATTTGACAGGCATTTTAAATTTTTTTTCTGACATCAGTTGAATCTCTAACTTGATTAAATTGCCTAGGATTTTGTGTGTAGAAACAGCTTCAGTCTCTTGTAGTCCTGTCATGATTTCTTTTAAGTGCCAAGTGTATGGACCAATACTTACTCTCCTTATTATTCCTCTGCAGGGAATTTTCCAGTTGCAACAAAGCATTAAGAAATGGCATGAAATACGTGCACGGTGTCTGTCTGCCTCACATGCACTATGTTAATATGATGCGTTTTGCCTGGCAAAGCACAACTGCATAATAGGGCCCTTGTATCCAATATTCTCCCATATAGTGGTCTGTTCTGCATTCTCACTTCTTCACATTCTGGTTATAAGAAATAAATTCCATTTTGTACAATAAGCACACAATTGCCCCAGCCTATGTGCAAATATCATACTCAGCAGTCAGAGCTATGCAGGGGAATGACCCTTTCAGCACAGAAAACAGTGCTCCAGGGATATGAGTCAATGCAGCCTCTGAAAAGGCCAAGGGATAGTACAAGCGTGTTGAGACTGTGAATTTTTTTTTATAAATTAATTTTTATTGGTGTTCAATTTACCAACATACAGAATAACACCAAGTGCTCATCCCGTCAAGTGTTCCCCTCAGTGCCCGTCACACATTCCCCCCCACCCCCACCCTCCTCCCCTTCCACCACCCCTAGTTCGTTTCCCAGAGTTAGGAGTCTTTATGTTCTGTCTCCCTTCCTGATATTTCCCACACATTTCTTCTCCTTTCCTTTATATTCCCTTTCACTATTATTTATATTCCCCAAATGAATGAGGATATACACTGTTTGTCCTTCTCCGATTGACTTACTTCACTCAGCATAATACCCTCCAGTTCCATCCATGTTGAAGCAAATGGTGGGTATTTGTCATTTCTAATGGCTGAGTAATAGTCCACTGTATACATAGACCACATCTTCCTTATCCATTCATCTCTCGATGGAAACCGAGGCTCCTTCCAGTTTAGCTATTGTGGACATTGCTGCTAGAAACATCGGGATGCAGGGGTCCCAGCGTTTCATTGCATCTGAATCTTTGGGGTAAATCCCCAACAGTGCAATTGCTGGGTCATCGGGCAGGTCTATTTTGAACTCTTTGAGGAATCTCCACACAGTTTTCCAGAGTGGCTGCACCCAGTTCACATTCCCACCAACAGTGTAAGAGGGTTCCCTTTTCTCCGCATCCTCTCCAACATTTGTTGTTTCCTGCCTTGTTAATTTTCCCCATTCTCACTGGTGTGAGGTGGTATCTCATTGTGGTTTTGATTTGTATTTCCCTGATGGCAAGGGATGCAGAGCATTTTCTCATGTGCATGTTGGCCATGTCCATGTCTTCCTCTGTGAGATTTCATGTCTTTTGCCCATTTCATGATTGGATTGTTTCTTTCTTTGGTGTTGAGTTTAATAAGTTCTTTATAGATTTTGGAAACTAGCCCTTTATCTGATATGTCATTTGCAAATATCTTCTCCCATTCTGTAGGTTGTCTTTTAGTTTTGTTGACTGTATCCTTTGCTGTGCAAAAGCTTCTTATCTTCATGAAGTCCCAATAGTTCATTTTTGCTTTTGTTTCTTTTGCCTTTGTGGATGTATCTTGCAAGAAGTTACAGTGGCCAAGTTCAAAAAGGGTGTTGCCATTGTTATTCTCTAGGATTTTGATGGAATCTTATCTCACATTTAGATCTCTCATCCATTTTGAGTATATCTTTCTGTATGGTGCAAGATAGTGGTCCAGTTTCATTCTTCTGCATGTGGATGTCCAATTTTCCCAACACCATTTATTGAAGAGACTGTCTTTCTTCCAATGGATAGTCTTTCCTCCTTTATCGAATATTAGTTGACCATACATTTCAGGGTCCACTTCTGGGTTCTCTATTCTGTTCCAGTGATCTATGTGTCTGTTTTTGTGCCAGTACCACACTGTCTTGATGACCACAGCTTTGTAGTACAACCTGAAATCTGGCATTGTGATGCCCCCAGATATGGTTTTCCTTTTTAACGTTCCCCTGGCTATTCGGGGTCTTTTCTGCACTCCACACAAATCTTAAGATGATTTGTTCCAACTCTCTCAAGAAAGTCCTAGGTATTTTGATAGGGATTGCATTAAACGTGTAAATTGCCCTGGGTAACATTGACATTTTCACAATATTAATTCTTCCAATCCATGAGCATGGAATATTTTTCCATCTCTTTGTGTCTTCCTCAATTTCTTTCAGAAGTGTTCTATAGTTTTTAGGGTAGAGATCCCTTACCTCTTTGCTTAGGTTTATTCCTAGGTATCTTATGCTTTTGGGTGCAATTGTAAATGGGATTGACTCCTTAATTTCTCTTTCTTCAGTCTCATTGTTAGTGTATAGAAATGCCATTGATTTCTGGGCATTGATTTTGTATCCTGCCACGCTACCAAATTGCTGTATGAGTTCTAGCAATCTTGGGGTGGAGGCTTTGGGGTTTTCTATGTAGAGTATCATGTCATCAGCGAAGAATGAGAGTTTGACGTCTTCTTTGCCAATTTGAATGCCTTTAATGTCTTTTTGTTGTCTGATTGCTGAGGCGAGGACTTCCAGAACTATGTTGAATAGCAGTGGTGAGAGTGGACATCCCTGTCTTGTTCCTGATCTTAGGGGAAAGGCTCCCAGTGCTTCCCCATTGAGAAGTATATTTGCTGTGGGATTTTCGTAGATGGCTTTTAAGATGTCGAGGAAAGTTCCCTCTATCCCAACACTCTAAAGGGTTTTGATCAGGAATGGATGCTGTATTTTGTCAAATGCTTTCTCTGCATCTAATGAGAGGATCATATGGTTCTTGGTTTTTCTCTTGCTGATATGATGAATCACATTGATGGTTTTACGAGTGTTGAACCAGCCTTATGTCCCAGGGATAAATCCTACTTGGTCATGGTGAATAATTTTCTTAATGTGTTGTTGGATCCTCTTGGCTAGTATCTTGTTGAGGATTTTTGCATCCATATTCATCAGGGATATTGGTCTACAATTCTCCTTTTTGGTGGGGTCTTTGTCTGGTTTTGGAATTAAGGTGATGCTGGCCTCAGAAAACGAATTTGGAAGTACTCCATCTCTTTCTATCTTTCCAAACAGCTTTAGTAGAATAGGTATGATTTCTTCTTTAAACGTTTGATAGAATTCCCCTGGGAAGCCATCTGGCCCTGGACTCTTGTGTCTTGGGAGGTTTTTGATGACTGCTTCAATTTCCTCCCTGGTTATTGGCCTGTTCAGGTTTTCTATTGCTTCCTGCTCCAGTTTTGGTAGTTTGTGGCTTTCAGGAATGCGTCCATTTTTTCTAGATTGCCTAATTTATTGGCGTAGAGCTGTTCATAATATGTTTTTAAAATCGTTTGTATTTCCTTGGTGTTGGTAGTGATCTCTCCTTTCTCATTCATGATTTTATTAATTTGAGTCTTCTCCCTATTCTTTTTAATAAGGCTGGCTAATGGTTTATCTATCTCATTCATTCTTTCAAAGAACCAATTCCTGGTTCTGTTGATCTGTTCCACAGTTCTTTTGGTCTCAATTCATTTAGTTCTGCTGGAATTTTAATTAACTCTCTTCTGCTGCTGGGCGTGGGGTCCATTTGCTATTTTTTCTCTAACTCCTTTATGTGTAAGGTGAGCTTCTGTATTTGAGTTCTTTCCAGTTTTTGAATGGATGCTTGTATTGCGATGTATTTCCCCCTCAGGACTGCTTTGGCTGCATCCCAAAGATTTTGAACGGTTGTATCTTCATTCTCATTAGTTTCCACGAATATTTTTAATTCCTCCTTAATTTCCTGGTTGACCTTTTCATCTTTTAGCAGGATGGTCCTTAACCTCCACGTGTTTGTGGTCCTTCCAAACTTCTTGTTGTGATTGAGTTCTAATTTTAAGGATTTATGGTCTGAGAATATACAGGGGATGATCCCAATCTTTTGGTATCAATTCAGACCAGATTTGTGACCCAGTATGTGGTCTATTCTGGAGAAAGTTCCATGTGCACTTGAGAAGAATGTGTATTCAGTTGAGTTTGGATGTAAAGTTCTGTAGATATCTGTGAAATCCATCTGGTCCAGGGTATCATTTAAAGCTCTCGTTTGTTTGGAGATGTTGTGTTTAGAAGACCTATCAAGGGTAGAAAGAGCTAGATTGAAGTCACCATGTATAAGTGAATTATTATCTTACTATTTCTTCAGTTTGGTTATTAATTGGTTTAAATATTTGGCAGCTCCCACATTCAGGGCATATATATTGAGGATTGTTAAGTCCTCTTGTTGGATAGATCCTTTGAGTATGAGATAGTGTCCCTCTTCATCTCTCACTATAGTCTTCAGGGTAAATTTTATTTTATCTGATATGAGGATGGCTACCCTTGCTTTCTTTTGAGGACCATTTGAATGATAAATGGTTCTCCAACCTTTTATTTTCAGGCTGTAGGTGTCCTTCTGTCTAAAATGAGTCTCTTGTAGAGAGCAAATAGATGGGTCCTGCTTTTTTATCCAGTCTGAAACCCTGCGCCTTTTGATGGGGTCATTAAGCCCGTTCATGTTCAGTGTTACTATTGACAGATATGAGTTTAGGGTCATCATGATATCTATTCAGTCCTTGTTTTTGTGGATTGTTCCACTGAACTTCTTCTTAAAGGGGAATTTTAAGAGTCCCCCTTAAAATTTCTTGCAGAGCTGGTTTGGAGGTCACATATTCTTTCAGTTCCTGCCTGTCTTGGAAGGTCTTTGTCTCTCCTTCCATTTTGAATGAGAGCCTTGCTGGGTAAAGTATTCTTGGTTGCATGTTCTTCTCATTTAGGACCCTGAATATATCCTGCCAGCCCTTTCTGGCCTGCCAGGTCTCTGTGGAGAGGTCTGCTGTTACCCTAATATTCCTCCCCTAAACGTGAGGAACGTTTTTCTCTTGCTGCTTTAAGGATCTTCTCCTTATCTTTGGAATTTGCAAGCTTCACTATTAAAGGTCGAGGTGTTGAACGGTTTTTAATGATTATGGGGGGGGGGGAACTCTGTATTTCCTGGATCTGAATGCCTGTTTCCCTCCCCAGATTAGGAAAGTTTTCAGCTAGGATTTGTTCAATAACATATTCTGGCCCTCCGTCCCTTTCGGCTCCCTTGGGAACCCCAATTAAATGTAGGTTTTTCTTCCTCAGGCTGTCGTTTATTTCTCTTAGTCTATCTGCATGGTCTCTTAATTTTCTGTCTCTTTTTTCCTCACTTTCCCTCTTTGCCGTCAACTTGTCTTCTATGTCACTCACTCGTTCTTCCACCTCGTTAAGCCTCGTCAATAGGACTTCTAGTTTGGATTGCATCTCATTTAATTGATTTTTAATTTCTGCCTGATTGGATCTAAATTCTGCAGTTATGAAGTCTCTTGAGCCCTTTATGCTTTATTCTAGAGCCACCAGTAGCTGTATAATAGTGCTTCTGAATTGGCTTTCTAACATTGAATTGTAATTCAGATTTTATAACTCTGTGGGAGAGAGGACTGTTTCTGATTCTTTCTTTTGAGGTGAAGTTTTCCTTCTTGTCATTTTGCTCAGTGCAGAGTGGCCATAAACAAGTTGTATTGGGAAAAGGAGAAAAAGAGAGAGAGAGAAGGAAATAAAAGAGAAAAAGAAAAAAGAGAAAGAAGAAAAAAAGGGAAAAAGAGAAGAAAAAGAAAGAAAAAGAAAGAAAGGTGAAAAAAAAGGGGGTGGGGGAAGCAATCAGAAATAAAAAAGAAAGAAAAAAAAACACAAAACAAAACAATACAAAACAAAACAAAAACACGTGGGAGTATCTTCTGATTCTGTATACTTTAAGTCCCTTGACTTCCTCTGGAACTGGTCTGTCTAGCTGGTCTTCTGGGGGAGGGGCCTGCTGTGCTGATTCTCAGGTGTTAGCACTTGGGGGAGCTGCAATGCCCCCTGCCTGGTGCAGGGCTCAGTGGGGGTTGTTTACCCCGTGAGGCCCCAGGAGGAACAGCCACAGTGGCGGCGGCAGCTCTGGAAACCTGGATTCAGCCCCCGCAATAACTCCGGGGCTCTCCGTCTGCAGGGCCTAGAGGCTCCGGGGTGGGGCCGCTGTTCTGCTCAGGTCCGGGCAGGAGCGTCCTTGCTGTCCTGGGCCCTCCCGGTCTCTGCCTGTCGCGGGGGGGCCGGATTCTGGGCTGTGTCCAGGCGCCCTGTGTTTCGGGGCCTGTGCTGTTGGTTTCGCGCTCCCACCCCGCAGCCCCCTCCGCGGAGCCGCCGCCTGAGCCCCTCCGAGCTGCTCCCGGAGCCCCGCAGCCCTCTCCGCGGAGCCGCCGCCCGAGCCCCACGGAGCTGCTCCGGGTTCCGCCGTGAGCGCTGCAGCCCTTAGGGAGCTCGGTGCACTCTCCCCGGGGCGCAGGTGTCTGTTAGTGTCCCAGGAGCCCGAGGGCATCCCCGCCTTCCTGGGGTCCTGCTCTAACTCCCTGCGGGCCCCTTTCCGCCCGGGAAGGTTGGTGCAGCTCCTGCTTCTCCTGGATGGAGCTCTCCTGTCCTGGTGGCACTCGCCCTGGCCTCAGCCCGGCTCCTCGCAGGGCCCCTCCCCCTTGGATGCCTTTTGTTTCTTTATTTCTTTTTCCCGTCTTCCTACCTTGATAGAAGCGCGAACTCTTCTCACTGTAGCGTTCCAGCTGGTCTCTCTTTAAAATTTTTTTTTAATTTTATTTATTTATGATAGGCACACAGTGAGAAGCAGAGACACAGGCAGAGGGAGAAGCAGGCTCCATGCACCGGGAGCCCGACGTGGGATTCGATCCAGGGTCTCCAGGATCGCGCCCTGGGCCAAAGGCAGGCGCTAAACCGCTGCGCCACCCAGGGATCCCTGGTCTCTCTTTAAATCTCAGAACGAATTCATAGATTTTCAGGATGATTTGAAGGTTATCTAGGTAATTTGTTGGGGACAGGTGATTTGGGGACCCTACTCTTCCGACATCTTGCCCCTCCTCCCGAGACTGTGACTTAATGTGATACATGCTTCTGGGAAACACACAAGGTGGTATCAGTATCTTATTTAATTGGGATTTATACCCTGATTTCTTTCAGAAAAGTTTGAAGTAGCTTATAAGTTGATCATAATGCAGAAAAGAATGAAGCAATGAGGGATTAAAATAGATATTATACTGTTCATAAGCACAGCTATGTCACTCCCAACTATGGAAATAAACCATTTTTTAGTTAATCAGCGAGGTTTTTTTTTCTTGCTTATGCCCTATCAGGCCCCTAAATATAAATTTTAGACACTCTTCATTGTTGGTTAGATCACTGGTAGTCTCAGATTTTTGCCCTCCTCCTTTCCTACTGCTCAAAAATGCTGGGGGCACCTGGGTGGCTCAGATGGTTAAGCATCTGCCTTCGGGCTCAGGTCATGATCTTGTAGTCCTGGGATCTTGCCTCTCTCTGGCTCCCTGCTCTGCAGGGAGTCTGCTTCTCCCTCTTTCTCCCCTCCCATGACCCATGCTCGCTCTCTCTCTCTCTCTCTCTCTCTCTCTGAAATAAAACCTTAAAAAAAGAAATGTTTCCTACAAAGGTGCTCTACCCTGTAGTTTCATCAGGAACAGAATGCCTGGAGACCAAGGCTGCCCCCACTGAATTACACAGTGCAGCCTTCATCTGCTTTGTGACAGCAAGTGCAAATGGGTATGACTTGCATGTATGCTTTTCAGTGAACCATTAATTACCTGCATGATGTGTCTGTCCCTGGGCAATAGCCATGATAGCACAGCCCCCGTAGTAAAGCATGCCTGTTAAATTTTGTAGACAGTGGAAAAGTTCTGTGTTTTTCTTTCTACAGGCTTTAGTTTATCTTGCCAGCCAAAGGCACAGTACAAAGACCTTTGCCAACATCCATGAGGCTCTCAGACCAAGCTCTACTTTTAAAGGTTTGAGAAAGTGTGTCTTGTTTTAAGTCTTTAGTGTTCCAGAGTGAAGAGTTAGTTTCCAGAATTCTGGCTCTAATGGTTTTTCCCTGACCACTGGCCATCTGTTGTAGTGCAGAACATTTCCTCCAGGGATACATGCCTTAGCAAATTTTTGTCATCACTCTCATAAGAAGTCAACATTTTCTTGTCACCGTTCAGTCCTTGTAAACGACTTCTGAATTGACAACTGTCACCAAGATGCTTAGGTAACAATTTAGATTGGCTTAATTGACCAAGGTTCAATTTTCTACTGTCTCACTAAACACCAAGAAATTGGGGTTGATTTATAATTAGGAACTAATGCCTGATTATATATAATTTTATCAATGAATTATGGGATATTGTAGTTTCTATGCATCCTTAATAGTAATTGTTCAAACAGAACTGGATACAGTATTTTGGCTGTATATGCATCAAAGATTGAATTCGCAGACATTCTACAGCTCATTTTCTTATAGTTTTATTGATAGAAAGGCATCAATATATAGGCTTTGCCATCTTTTGTTAGCACATAATATCTAATCTGATTCTAGTTAAGCCTTGAGTATCAGAGAAGACACTGACAATATTACTGCTTAAAATATTTTGGTTTTATTTTTATTGTGCTTTTATTGAGGCCTATTTTTTTAATTTAAAAACATGCACTCCACACATCCTAAAATGCTCTTGAGAAGATATGTTTTGGAAACTGTATATTTTAAAATTCACTGATTAAGGAAAGTTATACTTTCTCTTCAGGTATGCATTTTTTCAGCAAATATGGACATGTACTTTTCTAATATACAAATGTACAAACTACATGGTGATAAGAGAACTGCTAACACTATTTGCACTACACTTAAGGTAATAAAGAGGCTTATTCAGAGCTGACTACAAAGTGAGCTTTCATAAAGTGAATTATATTTCTCCTATTTTATTACTTTCTTCTTCTTCTTTCCCCATCTGGCTGGAAAGGCAAGTGTCAACTATGGATACCTTGTCAGAGCCACAGTGATGCAGTGAGCAAATTGAATATACCCTTCCTCAGACAATCCTGGTGACCTTCTGTAAATGCTGAGTATAAGAAATGTATTTGCTATTTACTTATTTCCTTGTGGTTACTTTTACTGCAGGCATATGGGGTACACATCTTGAGACCTGATGGCAAATAACGCATAGGGCTTAGCCTTTATTGTTATACTTTGGGTACTTAATACTCAAACATCACTATAATGCCCTCTAAGGATGCACTATCTTTCTTATAAATCTGTACTTCTAGTCCCAAATGGGACTAAATAAGTGTAGATGGCCCAACCTACCATCATATATGGTAGACCAACTCAGAATGCATGGTTTGTTCCTGCTGCTGGGAATAAGCAGTGTGTGAAAGATAGTAAATGTATTATTGACAAAAATAATTCTAGCTAAATATTTTCTCAGGTTTCTGAGTCTCCTTTATGTGCCTAACTGGCAGTTTTTGGTCCTTTGGACTATACAGTATCTTCTCACAAGACAAGAAGTATGCCTGTTATTTGCTCTCATACAATGCCTCTTTATTATCCAATATTCGAGATATTTTTAGTTTGGGGGGTGAGAAGGACATAAGAGCATATTCTCTCATCATGGAATGATTTCCTGAATCAGCAAGTTATATTACTGCTTGGCTGGAAATTCTGTGTAAATATCTTCTCTCTAGTCCAGATTTCAGAGGTAAACCTTAAAATTCATTTTAACCAAATCTATATAAATATTTCCTGAATTATCTGATACTAGTTATTTAAAGTCATTATGTCATGATACCATTTTGCTCTCTTTGATTTTATTCTTCATCTCTTTCATTTTATTATATATGTTATCAGAGTCCACTGCCATGCTTTTCTATTTTCTTTGCCTGTAAAGGAATTAGAACCATTGCTGGGATCCCTGGGTGGCGCAGCGGTTTGGCGCCTGCCTTTGGCCCAGGGCGCGATCCTGGAGACCCGGGATCGAATCCCACGTCAGGCTCCCGGTGCATGGAGCCTGCTTCTCCCTCTGCCTGTATCTCTGCCTCTCTCTCTCTCTCTCTGTGTGACTATCATAAATAAATAAATAAAAAATTAAAAAAAAAAAAAAAGAACCATTGCTTAAGTTCCCCTGTTCTGGCTCAATTTTCAGGTAGTTAATTCATTACTCCTTATTTTTTATGCAGCAGTTAGAAACAATTTGGCTTTTTACCATCATATGTGCTATCAGTGATGATTGTTTTCTGTACTAGGCAGTCGGATCTTGTTGCCAAGTCAAGGATAAACTATATTGAATTATATCTCCTGTATCACCAAAAACCTATGTTATTGATTGACAAACTAAGATCAATGTGTATCTGTTCACTTATAATAGGAGTTTTTAATGATTTCTCCATGTATAAGAACTTATTAGCAAACCCCATAAAAATCAGCAGTCATGTTTTTTCTTATATGGCTTAAATGTCACAAGAAAGTATTACTATTTTGCTTGGCTACTAAGAGAATTTACAAGTTCCTTTCTCATTTGTTTTATTTTTTAATTTTTATTTATTTATGATAGTCACAGAGAGAGAGAGAGAGACAGGCAGAGGGAGAAGCAGGCTCCATGCCCTGGGAGCCCGACGTGGGAATCGATCCGGGGTCTCCAGGATCGCGCCCTGGGCCAAAGGCAGGCGCCAAACCGCTGCGCCACCCAGGGATCCCTCCTTTCTCATTTGTATCATGTAAATAAAACTCTAATATTTTACAAATCCACCATGGGATGGAGTTGGAGGGATATATTTTTAAATTTTACTAAGCAAAATAAGATTCAGAGAAAGATAAATATCATATGATTTCATTCATATATAGAATTTAAGAGACAAAGCAGGTTGAGCATAGGGGAAGCGAAAGAAAAATAAAATAAGATGAAAATTGAGAGGGAGGCAAACCATAAGAGACTCTTAACTCCGGGGAACAAATTGAAGGTAGCTAGAGGGGAGGAGGAAGGGAGATGAGGTAACTGGGTGATGGACGGTACCTGATGAATCACTAAATTCTACCCCGAAACAAATAATACACTTTATGTTAACTAACTTTAACTTAAATTTCAAAAAGTAGCATTCTTCATGATACATAATGAGGGACTTCAAAATGATATTAAAACAGTCCTGCATCCATGCTTCTTCTTTTTCTTTACTAGTAATCTGAAAGGAAAAATATCAATAATGTGCTAATCTCCACAGCAAATCATGAGATACAGTGGATCTTGCCAAGAATATAAGGTGACTTGAGAATTATAAAAAATATAACAGGTATTGAATACTCTTCAAAAGCATAAAAACATCAATGGCCTAAGAGAGAGAGAAGACCTTTAAAGCATAGTACAAACTATTATTTGATAAGGCAGGCATGTTATTTGATACTTTCTTTGGGGTCAGTAGCAGTCAAAAGACCTGTATTACAAAATTATATTTAAATGTCAGCAGCTATTTTATTCCAGATGCATTATCCTATTACTGAAGCTGTTTAGATGCATATTTTTTTGAAAAAAATTGTGATTACTGTAGGGATGCTGACCTATTCCTACAGGATATTCAGGACCTATTAGAGAAGAAAGACTTTAGTTGATCAGGTGTTTTATCTTCTAAATCTGCTCTCCTACAATTCTCCACCCATTTCTGGCATCTGGCCGGATTCCGCGGGAACCTGAAGAAGGCCAGGTCCGACTGAGTGCTCTTCCTCCTGCAGTTGGGAGCAGCGCAGAAGTTCGGCATCGTTGCCCACCCGCCCCGCCGGCCCAGCCCTCCCCTCCCTGCCTCCTCAGGGCAGCCCGCCCGCCCATCGGGGCCGGGGCCGGGGAGGGGAGCCAGGCCGGCGTGGAGAAGAAAGACTTTAGTAGGAATGTTTGGCATTGTTAACCCCAGTGAAGCCTGGTAGAAAAAACTATAAGATGGCTGAAGGTATGGAAACTAGCCTAAAATTCAGCTTGCTAGTAGGTGACATTAGGAAAAATTTAAGGAAATGCAAATGGTAGGGGACCAATGAATGAGTAATAAAAATGCTTACTACTCTTATATTTTCATACTCCCTCCCCCTGAGACCTTGAGCATTTAGGACTCCAGACCTACTATTTTTCGCTCTGTTCAATGTCTCATTGTTTCATTTTTTTTTTACACAAAATGTTATTACATTAGTACTTTTAAGTTGTTTTTTTAATAATAAATTTATTTTTATTGGTGTTCAATTTGCCAACATACAGAATAACACCCAGTGCTCATCCCGTCAAGTGTACCCCTCAGTGCCCGGCACCCATTCACCCCCACCCCCCGCCCTCCTCCCCTTCCACCACCCCTAGTTCATTTCCCAGAAGTTGTTAAGCAACCTAGGCAAAGGAAGAGTTCATGCTACATATGCCAAGAGATCAGTGATCAAGGGACCAGATGAGTTTCTTCAGGTGGACAAAGAGAGATTCAGAGGAGAGGCTCACACAGTGGCCAGAGGAAGAACAAGAGTCTTGGAGTCAGGCCCCAAAAGGAAATTGAGGTGGTAACATAGATAAGAGGCCAGAAAGCCTCTCAAAGAATTGATAGAATGCTAGAGGACTGCCTTCCAATAGACAAGAGACAAATAGAGCTGTCCAAAGGCTCACAGATGATAACAAATTGGCCCCAGAATGTTCAAATTGAAGGTTTACAGGTCAGCGCTCTATTAAGAGCTCAAAAAACAAGTTCAACAATTGTAATTTCAAAGGATTTTCCCTCCCTTTGTTGTATTGTTTAAGCCAACATTTATTGAACACTGGTAGACAGGCTCTAAGGAATAGAGAAATTTATAAAATAGTGTCCCTGACTATCACAAGCTCATCATTTCATGGGGAGAACTACAGAGAAAATCCACAATTATGAAAGCAGTAAGTGGTATGATAATCAGTAGGAGCTAAGAGAGAGCAATAGAGAGATACCTGCATTTTATGGAGGTTTGAATTTTGGGTCATATGTGAACAAAACCAAAAATGATCTTACACGAGAATGTCACTGGAGTTGAATCTTTAAAAATAAGGAGAACTGGGGAACCTGGGTAGTTTAGTTGGTTAAATGTCTAACTCTTGATTTTGACCCAGGTCATGAACTCATGGGTCATGAGATCCAGCCCAGAGTCAGGCTCTGTGGGGAATCTTCTTGAAGATTCTCTCTCTCTCTCTCTCTCTCTCTGCCCCTCTCCTCACTCATGTTCATGTGTGTTCTCCCTTTTTTTTCTCTCTCAAATAAATAAAATATTTAAGAAATTAAAAATGAATAAAAACAAGAATTGGCCAGGTGGATGGGAAACATGCAAATTAGTAGGAAATATATGTGCTAAGGCATTGAGGGAACCAAAGTGTGGCTTCTTCAGGATGCTATAAGTAGGCCTGAAAAGGAGTGGAAAGGAAAGATGGCAGGAGATAATGCTAGAAAGATAAGTAAGGGCCAGATCATGGGAGGCCTTTGTAAGCCAAAGTAAAGTGTCTGGATGTTACATTGGAAACAATAAGAAACCACTGAAGGATGCTAAGCAGGGAGTGACATAATCAGATTTGCATTTTAGAAAAAAAATCAAACTGGCAGCTATGTGGTTAGTACTATAATAAAGGTAAGCAAGAGAATTAGAGGAATATAGGGGAGATACACAGAAGGGTGCACCTAACTAAACTAGTATAAGGATTTGTGAAACATGGACTTATTTAACTTGAGCTCTTTTTTTCCCTCCATAATCTCTAGTGCTTTTTAGTTTACAGGAGTTGAGGATATTTGCTAGGATATAATGGCTGAAGAACATAGTGATTTCTAACACATATCTATAGATTATAGCTGCATAATGTAGTTAGAGGGCTACCAAGATGCATGGGGCAATTTTCCTATCTCTTTGAGGATGTCAACAAATAAGACTATCAGCCTGCAACACAGTCCTCATGGCTTTGTTAGAGGTAGAATCCTGACTTCTCATATCATCAGCAATGTCATTAGAGAAAATCAGGAATTTAATGTTTCACTTTGGGTTTTCTCTACTCAATATGAATATTTGAGATTTTTCAAAGAATGTAAAAGGCCACAAAAACCAAACAACTTCTCATTTTCCCTTTAAAATAAAGTTAAGGTTATACCAACAATAGGGCCACACCTAGCTCAAGCCATATTGTTCAATAATTTGGCTTGTGGAAGAATAGGAGAAACTTAATTTTAGATTTTCAGTTTCTCTTGGGATAGAGTTCACAGCTACATCAGTGATTACAGTTTCCTTTGAAAGTGAATTCAAAGGTCATTGTCACCTGTTTTGAATTGTGGCCCTGGTATTTGCTGCAATTATTACATGAAACAGCTGAGAACCTTGACATTGTAAACTGAGCAGAATCACTTGAAAGGAAAGTTCCCCCTGATACTTACACGTTTGTGTTTTCGTTGTCTAATGCAAGCTGACCAAAACTGTATTTACCAGAGGGAGTCAGGAAACTGATTTTATTGCAGTGGATAAGTAAAGCATATATAAATTAGTAATTTCCAAGTCCTAAAATGTTTCTTATGGCTTCAGCATCTTTATGCATGAGTCTGACATTAATTATTTCTAATGAAGTTTTTAAATTGATTTTGCCATTAGTATTTTGCAAGTTCAGGAATGCCTGGGTGGCTCAGTGGTTGAGCATCTGCTTTCAGCTCAGGACATGATCCCAGTCCAGGAATTGAGTCCCACATCCAGCTCCCTGTGAGGAGCCAGCTTCTCCCTCTGCTTGTGTCTCTGCCTCTCCCTGTGTGTCTCTCATGAATAAATAAATAAAATATTTAAAAAATATATTTTGCAGGTTCAGCTATTATTATTGGCACCCCCTGTGAATGTCAACAGTTTACTCACAAGGAAGTGAGAGTATATGAGGCTTATGTATATAAGCCAATATTATTTAACAAGGAAATACAATGTTGCTTAAGACAAAGTTTGTCTGAAGAGTAACGGTGAACAACTAATCAATACTTGTTTGTACATTATTATTTAAGGGGATCATTTACCTTAAATTCTGCTTCCTATTAACTCAGAATTTAGTCTTTTGTTGTGATTTAACTGTATACCTTTTAAAGTATGATTGCCTTTCATTTTGATGTTATAGTCACTGAAGCATTCAGGGAAGTGCAGATAGGACTTAAATCCCTCCAATCCCCTAGTCAATATTTACTGAAATTTCATGAAGTGTGCAGGACTGTACTACTTTTGTAAAGAATATCTCATTGAATCCTCAATACACAACCCTAGAAACAAGTACATTTTACATATAAGAAATCCAAGGTCCAGGGTCATTATATAGTACACCCAAGGCCTCACAAATTTTAAATAATAGAGCCAAGATGTGAATTTAAGCAGAGTCCAGAAATATTACACAAGACCAGTATGCTTTTGTCTTAATACAATGTTTTTATCAGCCAGAATCAAGACAGTTAGCACCTATAAGAGGGTTCATACCATTACCAATAAATAGTCTGGCTTCAGAGTTAAAATTTAATATACATTAAAATTATTGATCCTTTTATACCCTATGATCCAATTCCATTCCTAAATAATTACCCTAGAGAAATAAAAAGATGTCCACAGGAAGACTTTGTCACAAATATTTATAGCTACATTATTCCTAATAGCCAAAAATTGTAAATAATCCAAATTTCTATCAATAGGTGAACAAATTAAGTATATTCATACAATAGAATACCACTCAACGGTTAAAAGAAATGAATTGCTAATACACACAACATGAATGAATTTCATATACATAGTGATGACTAAATGAAGCCAGGTAAAGGAGAGTATTACAATACTATATGATTCCATTTACATAAAGTTCAAAAATAGCCAAAACTAAGCTGCAGTTAAAAAAAAATTAGAGCAGTGGTTACCTCTGGAGAGGGATTGACTAGAAAGGCTATGAAGAAACTTTCTGAGGTGGTGGAAAGATCATTTAACTTAATTGAGATGTGGAATACGCAGGCTTATACATTTGAAAAACCTCATTGAACTATATACTTAAGATCTGGACATTAGACTTCTTAGAAATTATACTCCACCCAAAAATATAAAACAAACAAGAGCAAAATTTAACCCTCAAAATAACTGTCACATAGTCCAAATGGGTAGAGCATATCCAACCCATTATCAGGCCAAGGATCCAGAATAAAGGCATCTACTCTGAGGAGACTGAGATGGGGCTTTGAAGATGCACAGTGGAATTGATAGAAGGTGCCTAGCCAGGTGCTTCTAAGAATTTTAGCCAGAAGGACATGAGAAAAGGGTATCAGAGCCCAAATCTATCCCTAAGAAAATGACTGTGATCTCCTTGAGGAAAAACCCATGGATTCTCATCTCTGTTATGCCAGTGCTTAATACACTAGGACAAGGATAAGCTTTGAGCAAAACATCAATAGAAAAGCTTCCATTTCTTCTAAAACACCCTGCCCCAGCTATTTCCTCAGCTTGCTTCTCCATTGTACTCAGGTCTCTGCTTAAAAGACACCTCTTCAGGCAGGCCTTCCTTGCCCATCTATCAATAATAATCACCCCTATGCTTACCTTAACTCTGTTCTCTTCCTTGCTTCACTTGTCTTTGTAGCCTTTATATTATGTTAACATAACTGTTGGTTTATCTAGCTACTCTTTGTCTCCATCCACTAGAATATAAGTTCCTTGAGGGCAAGAACTTTATCTGTTTAGCTCACTACTGTATCCTCAGTGCCTAGAAAAGTGTCTAGTACATAGCAGGTGATCAATAAATGTTTGTTAAAGTGACATATTAATGATAAATCCTGCTGGTCAAAATAAAATAGTGCAGACTTATCTTGTGAGAGTAGAACCTGTGTCTTATGTGGCATAAGATTACCTGTGCCTAGAGTTACTATGTTATACTCAGACACATTGGTCTGTTTCATAAAACGTGCTTACTGTAACTAATAAATCAGCCAATGGTCAAGAAAAGGTAAAGTAAAGGCCTGGCTATGAGGCTGAATTGAGTTGCCTTCTAGTTGTAGTTTCTGCCACCTGGGCCATGGGGTTCAAATAGTCTTAAGAACTAAAGACACTTGCTCCAATTTGTCTTTCTGATAGAAGCAGAAAGTGCTACTTTTCTATGTGTTGACATCTGTCAGAGTTAGTCTCCTTTCATACTGAAAGAGATCAATCCTTCATGTGATAGAGGATTATCCTCTTTGCCACCTATAAGCTAGCTTTGATCCCTCTTATCTCTCTTCCTGAATGGGTGTCACCATTTTACCATTTCTTTAGCAACCTACAGAGTTCTAAACAAGGTACTATTTTAAGTAAAGACAAACCTACCAAACCACTCATATATATGGCTATTTTAGTGGCTTGAACTTTCTCAGATTTTCTGAAATGAAATGTCTGAACATCAGATTTTTAAGTAAGGTTAATAAAAGAAGGGGAAGTTAATGCTACCAGAGCAATACAAAGTCTTATTTTTTATTTTTTCTCCTATTATAAAGTCATTCCACAAACATGACAGTTTAATTTTCTTACACAATCAAAACTCAGATTCACTCAATAAGAAAATTTATATTGAGGTTCCGACTTACTATCCTCAATGTCTGTTTGAGCCAGTTCAGTTTAATTCTAAATCCAGCAAACATTTTAAAAACTCTTGCTCCATGCTAGACACAGTACTGGATAATGAGATTAAAAAAAACCAACACAATCTCTGCCCTCATAGAGAATATAATCTGTAAGTATGTAACAAATAACAAGGTATGATGAGTAACATAAAGGAAGATATGCTAGGTAGAAGGGTACAAGCAGTATAGGGAAAATAGAGAATCGGGAAGTTCTTCTCTGAGGAGGCGATACTGAAGCTGAAACTTAAAAGGTAAGTGGAAATAGCCATGGATAGACTGAAAATGGTTACTATCCTTCACATTAATTGATCACTTCTTTGATTCTAGCATGCGTGCTAGCATGTAGTCATGGCAAAGTCTGTTGGCTTGTCTCTTAAGTAGATAACAAAGAATTAGATATAAAGAGAATGCCATGCCTTGAATGAATGTATTAAATCATTCAACAAATATTTATTGAGTGTCTAGTACATATGCCAGACACTGTTCTAGGCCCTAGGAAGACAGTAGCAAATAAGACAGATGATTTTTTTTTTTTTTTGTGGTCAAGGAGCTTATACCTAGTGTGAGGAGAAGGACAACAAAATCATAAGTGATCAAATGCCATGTACTAATAAATATTGACAATTAAATAGACAGATTTTTTTTTCATTAGATAGGAGGTCACATTTACGCTGAGCCATGATTGTAAGAAGCCAGTCAGGTAAGTATTGGAGGAAGAAAATCCCAGGAAGATATAACAGTAAAAGTAAGAGACTTAAGATAGGGAAAACTTGGCAAATTGGAGAAACAGGGCACTATGGCTAGATTATAGTGGGCAACAATATAGTGAGCAAAAAGAAAGAGTGGATAGAGATGAGGTAGACAGGAGTCAATTCATGTGTAGTTTTGTGAACTCAGAGAATTCAGGATTGGACTCTAAGTGTGAAGAAACTTCCCTAGAACTTTACCAGTAGGCACTACCCACATGTGGCTACTGAGCACTTAAAATGTGTGGCTAGTTCAAATTGAGACGCACTAAGGGTAAATTACACATTAGATTTATGGGACTTAGTGTGAAAAATAGAATATGAAATTATCTCATTAGTAGTTTTATATGAACTACATGTTGAAAAGGATAACATTTTAGATATTTTTGATTAAACAAAATATATTAACAGTAATTTCACATTTCTCTATACTTTTTAAAAAATATCAACTAGGGGTACCTGGGTGGCTCAGTCAGTTAAGCGTATGCCTTTGGCTCAGGTCATGATCCCAGGGTCCTGGAATCAAGCCCTGCATCAGGCTCCTTGTTCAGCAGGAGCCTGCTTCTCTCTCTCTCTCTTTCTCTCTCTCTCTCTCTCTGCCTTTCCCCCTGCTTGTGCTTTCTCTCTCTCACTTGCTCTTTCAAATAAATAAAATAAAATAAAAAGTAGCAACTATAAAATTGAAAGTTACATATATGGCTCATATTTGTGTCTCATATTATATTTCTACTGGACAATACTGACCTAGAAGGTTTCAAGCAAAATGGTGACATTATTTCTGGATTTCTGAAGATCACTGTGGCTGTTGTATGGAGGAAGGGTTGGAGGAAGACAATACTGCAAGCAGGATACCTAATTTTAAAGTTCTTGCAACAATTAGAAAAAAAAAGATAATGATGACCTGGACTAGGTGATAATAGTGGAGGTAGTTGGAAAGGGTAAGATTTATGAAAATTTTGGTAGATAGCGTTGATTTTATTTTCTTACAGATTGGGTTCAGATAATGAGGGGGAAGAGAATTCCCAAAAACAAATCCTTGGGTTTTTAGCAATTGTGTATATGGTGGTACCATTTAATGAGATGAAGATGGAGAGCAGAGACAGTTTCTTTTTTTTTTTTTTTAGAGACAGTTTCTTGTTAGGAGTGGAAAAGCATTCTGTTTTGGAGATCTTAAATTTGAGATATTTGTTGTATATTCAAGTTGATGAGTTAAGTAGGCAATTGAATATAAGACTCTAAATTGTGGGGAGAAATCAGAACTGGGGATATACATTTAGGATTCATAAGCATATAGATGTAAATACCACCTGTGGGAATAGATGGCATTGCCTAGTGATAGTCTATAGAAAACAGATGAGGTTCCAAGGACAAGGTCCTAGGACATAACATCATAAGAAGGTTGAGCAAAAAAGAAGAACCTAGCAAAAAGGATAAAGAAGGAATTTCTAGTGAATTAGAAGGGGGAAAAAAGGAGTGGAAACACAGAAGACAACTATAGAAAGTGTTCTATATCAGAAGGAGGGAATAGTCATCTGTGTTATATGCTGATAAGAAACCAGATAAGTGAATACTGAGAAGTTATTGTTCTACTTGGTAACATAAAGGTCATTGGATACTTTGACTTAAACAACCTTGGCAAAGTGATGGCAGAAGCCCCATTGGGCTGGGATGAGGAGAGAATGTGGGTGAGGAAGTGGAGACAGGAAGTATGACAACTTTTTCAAGATTTGCCTTGAGGGGAAGCAAAGAAATGGACAATATCTGGAGAAAGATATGGTTGTAAGGGGAAATTTTCTTGTGTTTGTTTTATTAAAATAAGGTATGTTTTGATAAATCTAATGGACCTTTTTAATAGGAACAGGGATACATGATCCATTGTAATATTAGAAGTCTGAGAATGTGACAATATCATCAACTGACATTATGTGTATTTGAGGTGGAAAAGTGTGGAGGGGTAAGGGGCAGAGAAATGAGCTATTGCAGTTGATTCTGAAGAGAGTGGAAAAGGTGTGCAGTATTTTTTTAAGTGCAAAATTAACATACTAGGGAAGTGCAGGAATATCTCTGGGCAATACTGTGTATCATTTGAGATTTGTGGCCATGCATTTAACATGAGGTCAATCCACACATTTGTATGATTTTCTTCAACAATAGTCTGGAAATGAATGAAGGAACTTAAATGCATTCAATAGCTAAGGTGATAGAAAGCTACTTGTTCCTTGCTTTTTAAAAATGTTGCATGATGTTTACTTAGTCTGGCCTAGAAAATTTCCTTCAAGCTTGCCTTAATTCTAGCATACATCTGGCCTATGATTGTGATAATGCCAAATGATATTTTTTCCCTATGTGTAAGGCAAATGTTGAATTTCATGTCTGGTCTTTCCAATTTCTTACTTAGTTTTCTGTCATATAATCTTCCATTTCAACATTATCCCTCTTAGTCATAACATTTCTTTATTCCTTCCCAGACACTATTTGGTCATGTTTCTCAGTTGTCTCTCATTTCCTTAAGTATCTGTGTTCTTTTATAGATCTTCCATCCTTTCTCAGTACTTTTTTCCTGTTTCATGTCCTCAAAACCTATTGTATATTCACTTCCTATCAGATCATATATTGGTATATTTTATTTTGATATCCTTTTCATAGAGAATATATTTTATTAGAAAAGTGCTTATGAATATTTTTTAAAGTTTCCTCTCTGCAGATAATTTTATTAACCCAGCATAAGTTCCAAAAAAACTCCACCTGTAATTACTATGGAATTATAATAAGTCTACTTCCCATTTATAGCTGAAGAATTTTTTTTGATCACTTGATATCAGTAATTCAACTGAAAATAACTACTATTGGAAACTTGGGGCAGCATAAAAATAGGTACAAGCTGGAGATCTTTTGGCTGGCACTGGGGGCTTGAGACATATTTGCCCTCTGCTAAGATGGTCCTTACCTAAGACTGTTCTGGGAATCCAAAAACACTGATTATACATACCATCATCAGTCTCCAGCTGATTGTTGGTATAAATGTTCTTAATTTTTAATGTTTAAAAATGATATGATTATTCCTTTATTAACTCTGGCTCTTTTCTAAAGAAACATTATCACCTAATCAATAACTACATCTACTGAAGTACAAAATAAAATCAAATTTGTATTAAGAAAGCTTTTAATAGGGATCCCTGGGTGGCGCAGCGGTTCGGCGCCTGCCTTTGGCCCAGGGCGCGATCCTGGAGACCCGGGATCGAATCCCACATCGGGCTCCCGGTGCATGGAGCCTGCTTCTCCCTCTGCCTGTGTCTCTGCCTCTCTCTCTCTCTCTGTGACTATCATAAATAAATAATAAAAAAAAAAAATTAAAAAAAAAAAAAGAAAGCTTTTAATATACTTTCAAAAAAGCCTAATCTCTGGTATTTAAACACTCAAATTTTAAAGATTACATTAAAA
This sequence comes from Vulpes lagopus, assembly GCF_018345385.1. Classification (NCBI taxonomy): domain Eukaryota; kingdom Metazoa; phylum Chordata; class Mammalia; order Carnivora; family Canidae; genus Vulpes; species Vulpes lagopus. Next base: position 78,303,625 of record NC_054848.1, read on the forward strand.
TGGCATCTGTTAAAAAAAAAACAAAGAAATAAAAATAATAAAAAAATAATAAAATGGCATCTGTTGCTGACAATAATTACATTAGTTCCAGTTGCTATACAAAGTCCAGAGAACTACAGGTTAATTATAATTAACTCTTAGTTATTAATCACAAAAATCTGTTGCTATTGAACTCCAGGTATAATGACAAGTATAGTTTGCTGCCTCCCTGTCTTTGCTCTCCATGGGTAGGTCATTTTAATCCCCAGCATTGCTCCAACACCTAAAGATCAATCTGGCCCCTAATCGGAGGACATAGAAAGACCTATTGGAGCCCTTAGCCCAGCAGCAAATATGCCTTCATCCACTTTTGCTTGTTCCTTGTGACCAAGTCCTTACCTAATATTCAAATTTAAATAACCGTGTTTCCATTTTTTGTCCCATACCACGTGTATAACCTGTTGCTCCAAATTACCTTAAAAACTGGCCCTACTCACCTGTTGAGATGTCCTATGTTATATAACATTGGGTCTTCCTGGTGTCAACTGCTTATCTGATTAGACTTCCTAACATTGCCTTCTGCTGTGATATGCACAGAATACCTGTACTACTTAGGTAAATGTATCTAGTCTCCAGAATTCTGGACATCCCATCTCTGGTCTACTCTACAGACAGCACATTCTCTTTAGACCCTTCACAATAGTTACTCTATGTAATCATTTGCAAAGAAACCAAGTTCTTTACTCACTGAACAATAAACAGATAGAGATGAGAAAGCTGGGCTTCAGGAGGCTTATTCTGTTTCATCATTAAGGTATGATTGTCTTATTTCTGTTTAAGGCTTTCTAGACAAAATTGTTCTAACGTGAAGAGTGAAGATGAAACTTAAAGCCCAAATTAAATAGATGCAAGAGCAGTTAAATAACTGCTTCTGAAGAGGAAAAACCAAAGCAAAGTCTTTTGGAGAATGTTGAATCTTAATAGCATGAACTTTATTTTATTCTATTTTTTAAACATTTTAAAATTTAAATTCAATTTGCCAACATATAGTATAACACCCAGTGCTCATCCCATCAAGTAGCATGAACTTCATGGGGAAATTTGGCATCTTTTAAAGTGAAGTTTGGAAATAATAGTTCTTTAAAAAAATATTTTATTTACTCTCCATGAGACACAGAGAGAGAGGCAGAGACATAGGCAGAGGGAGAAGTAGGCTCCTCACAGGGAGCCTGATGCGGTACAGGATCCCCGGACTGAGATCACGCCCTGAGCCAAAGGCAGATGCTCAACCATTGAGCCACCCAGGCATCCCAGGAAATAATAGTTCTAAATAGGAAATCTTAATAAATGGATACACCAAGCAACGTGACAAGGGTAAAGGGCTTTCTTATTACACAGGTAAACTCGGGAGAAGGAAAGCAGAAGCAATTCACAGGCTCAGGTTTGCATATCAAAAGAGTGAAAGATGATGTGAAAAAAAAAAGATTGCATGAAAAGTGAGGGTACTCTGAAGTGAATAGAAATCAGAATCTAGTGAGGTTGGTGATGGGGACCAAAGTGAAACCAAAGCGGGTAAAAATAAAAGTGATGAGTTTCTGAAGAACGAATTTGGAAAGATAGCAGCAAGAGCTGTGTGAAATTGAATGAGTGCAAGCAGGAAACAGCACAGAATAGAAATGCAAAGCATTAGAGGTCCTTCAATAGGGTCCTAAGGGTTCCGCCTGTCATCCACTAATAACAATTATAGGAGCTAAAGAGGCCTTCTGTGTCTGAACTGCTATATGCAAAAAGCATGGGAGGACAAAGGGAGATCTATTCACAGAATAAAACATCAGGTTTACAGGGAGACAAGAAAATACCACAGAACAAATTTGAGTGTAAAATTAAGATAAGCCTGACAAAGGAAGAGAGTGAAAAGAAGAGCTAACCTACATTAGATGCCTCAAAAGCCCATCCATTTTACAATTTTGGTTTTCTGAATGATAGGCAAACGCAAACTCCACCTTAATAACATCTTTTGTGATCTAGAAGTTGTGCCTTACATATTTTGAAATTTCTCCTTGATTTGGGAAATGAGGTCTTTGAATCCTTTTTGAAGTCACAGGAACTAAATGTTTTAAATCTTGTAAACAATGGTCCATGGACTCTCTGGGAAAGAAAACCTTAAATTTCATTCTGAACATGGTAACATTTGCATTGTTTACATATAATATTTACCTTCCTACAGTGAAAAATGTCAGTAGCCATTACCCCAACCCCCTTAACACACCCACACACACCAAAATTATTATGTATCAATATTATAGGAAAAGGAAAATATTTCTGAAGAGATTCTATGAATTCAAGCCCTTTAAATTTGAGTACTATTAAAAAGTAATGACAAAGAAAATATGTTTTATAATATTTAAAAGACTCACAGTTTCAAATGATCTAGTTCTGTAAACACCATCATAATGTCATTTCATTTATAATGTTTTATTGAGATGGTATATAAGAGTTCTAAAAATTTGGTATCCTGAAGAATCACTGAGATTGATAAAGAAATGAGTTAAGACAATGATATTAATCTGGACAGAAGAATGTGATCAGTGGGATTTCTAAATGTTGGGAATCTCTAGTAATGAACACAATGGTGGGTATCATTTTTGAGATCTCATTCTAATTTGTTTATATATATATATATATATATATATATATATTGGGGACTTTTATATGACATTATATGCAGACCTAACGGTAACCACACAGCAAAATTTATAGGAAATGCACAAAAGACATAAAAGAATAAAAGAAATAAAGGAATCTAAACATAATACTAAAGAAAGCCATTAAATCTCTCTCAGGGGAGAGAGAAAGAAAAGAATAGAGAGGAGCTACAATAGCAGCCAGAGACAATTAACAAAATAGCACTAAGTACATAATTATTAATAATTAATTTAATGTAAGTCAACCAAGTTCTCCAATCAAAAGACATAGAGTGGGTGAATAAATGTTAAAAAATCCACATCTTTATGCTGCCTATAAGAAACTCACTCTAGATCTAAGGACACAGGCTGAAAGTGAGGCCATACAGAAAGATGTTGCATGCAAATGAGAATTAAAAGGAAGCTGATGTAGCTATACTTATATTAGACAAAATAGACTTTAAAACAAAGACAAAGAAGGGCATTATATAATGATAAAGGGGTCAATCCATCAAGACTATATAATATTTATAAATATATATGTACCCAATATAGTATCACCAAAATATATACAGTAATTATTAACAGAGCTAAGAGAAGAAATTGACAGCAATACCATAATAGTGGGGGAATTTAATATCCAGCTTACATTATTATTAAATTATCCAGACAGAAAATCAATAAGGATATATTGGCCATAAAAGGCACATTAGACCAGATGGACTTAATAGATATATATACAGAGTATTCCATCCAAAAATAACAAAATACACATTCTTCTCAAGTGCACATAGAACATTCTCCAGGATATATCACATGTTAGGCCACAAAATAAATCTCAGTAAATACAAGAAGATTAAACATATTAAGAGTCTTTTCTGATCCTGGTGGTATGACATCAGAAATCAACTACAAGAAGAAAATTGTTAAAACCACACAAATGTGAAGATTAAATAACATGTTACTGAACAACCAGTGGGGCATTGAAGAAATCAAGAAAGAAATTTAAAAAATATCTAGAGACAAATTAAAATGGAAATATGATATACCAAAACACACGGAATGAAGTAAAAGTGATTCTATGCTATATGTTGGCAAATTGAACTCCAATAAAAAAAGAAAAAAAAGTGATTCTAAGAATTATATACCAATACAGGTCTACCTCAAGAAATACAAAATAAAATCTAAAATAAACAATCTAACTTTACACCTAATGGAGCTAGGAAAAGAAGAACAAATGAAGCCCAAGTTAGTAGAAGGAAAGGAAATAATAAAGATCAAAGCAGAATAAATGAAATAGAGATTAAAAAGACAATAGAAATGATCAATGAAACTAAAATCTGATTCTTCACGAAGATAAACAAAATTGACAAACTATTAGTTAGACTCACTAAGAAAAAGGGAGGGCTCAAATAAAATCAGAAATGGAAGAAAAGTTATGGCTGATACCACAGAAATAAAATAATCATAAGAAATTACCACAAGCAATTATACACCAACAAATTGGACAACCTAGAGGAAAGAGATACATTTCTAGAAACATGCAATTCTTCCAAGACTGAATCATGACAAAATAGAACATCTGAGTAGATGGATTTCTAATATGAATCAGTAATCAAAAACCTCCCAATAAATGAAAATCCAGGACCAAATGGTTTTACTGGTGAATTCTACCAACTATTCAAAGATTTAATAGTTATCCTTTTGAAAGTTCAAAAAATCGAAGACGTAGGAATGCTTCCAAATTTATTTTATGAGGCTAGCATCACCCAGATACCATTACCAGTCAAGGACACCAGGAAAGCAAGAAAGCAAAGAAGAAAAGAAAGAGAAAAAAAAAGAAAAGAGAAAGAAAGAGAGGGAGGAAGGAAGGAAAGAAAGAAAAGAAAGAAGGAAAGTGGGAGGAAAGGAAAGGAGAGGGGAGAGAGAGGAGAAGGAGACAGAGAGGGAGACAGAGAGGGAGAGGAAGATGGAGAGGAAGAGAGGGAAGGAGGGAAGGAAGGAAGGAGAAAATCACAAGCCCATATCTCTGATGACATAAATGCCCAAATCCTCAAAATAGTGACAAACAAAATTTAACAATACATTAAAAGGATCATACACCATGATCAAGTGGGATTTATTCCAAAGATGCAAGAATAATTCAACATTTGAAATCAATGTGATAGACTGCATTAAGAGTATGAGAGATAAATATCATATGATCTCAATAGATGCAGAAAAAAAGCATTTGACCAAATTCAACATCTATTTATGATAAAAATTTATAATAAAGTGGGTATATCAGGAATGTTCCTCAACATAATAAAATACACAGCTCATAATAAAATGACACAACATCATACTCTGTGGTAAAAAGCTCAAAGCTTTTCTTCTAAGAAAAGGAACAAGAGAAGGATGCCCACTCTTGCCACTTTTATTCAACATAGTATTGGAAGTCTTAACCACAGAAAGAGAGCAAGAGAAAGAAATAAAAGGCATCCAAATAAAAAAGAAGTATAACTGTCACTGTTTGAAGATGACATGGTAGTATATATAAAAAATCCTAAAGACTTCACCAGAAAAACCCTGTTGGATGAATAAACAAATAGAACAAATCTGTAGGACACAAAATTCAGTATACAGAAAATTATTCCATTTCCATACAATGATAATAAACTATTATGAAAGAAATTCTTAAGAAAGCAATCCCATTTACAATTGTATTAAAAATAATAAAATACCTAGGAATAAGTTTAACCAAAGAAATGAAAGACCTGTAGGGACACCTGGGTGGCTCAGTTGGTTGGGTGTCTGACCCTTGGCTTCAGCTCAGTTCATGATATCATGGGTTGTGGGATCCATTGCTGCATGGGGCTCTGCACTCAGTGGAAGTCTGCTTGGGGAGGTCTGCCCCTCCCAATGCATGCGCATGTGTGCTCTCACTCTCTTTCTAAAATAAATCAATAAATCTTAAAAAAAAAAAAAAAAAAAAAGAAATGAAGGGTGCCTGACTGGTGCAGTTGGTGAAGTGGCCAACTCTTTCAGCTCAGGTCATGATCTCAGGGTCCTGGGATCAAGCCCTGCCATGTGCTGTATGCTCAATAGGAATCTGCTTGAAGCTTCCCTCTCTCCCTCTCCCTCTGCCCCTCCCTGCTAAGTGCTCTCTCTCCCTCTCTATCTAAAATAAATAAATAAATATTTAAAGAAATACCTGTACACTGAAAACTATAAGACACTGATAAAAGAAAACGAAGACACAAATGAATCAAAAGATATTCTGTGTTCATGAATTAGAAGAATTAACATTGTTAAAATGTTTATACTACCCAAGGCAATCTGCAGAATCACTGCAATTCTTATCAAAATCCCAATGGTATTTTTCTAAATAGAACAAATAATCTTAAAATGGAACCGTAAAACATCTCAAATACCCAAAATGATCTTGAGAAAGAAAAGGCTGGAGGAGATATCATTGTCTAATTTCAAACTATGCTGCAGAGCTTTATTAATTAAAATAGTATAGAATTGTCATGAAAATGCACACACAGCACAATGGAACAGAATTGAAAGCCCATAAATCAACCTGCACATATATAGGCAATTAATTTACAGCAAAAAAAAAAAAAAAACAAGAACATACAATGGAAAAAGGACAGTCTTTTTAATGAATGGCACTGGGAAAACTGGAAAACCACATACAAAAGAATAAAATTAGACCACTATCTTAAACCATACACAGAAATTAACTCAAATGAATTAAAGACATGGATATAAGACCTGAAACCATAAGATTAATATACAATACATAAAGAATATATATATAACTCAACAATAAAGAACAACTCAATTAAAAATGGGCAGAGGATTTGCATAGACATTTTTCCTCAGGAGACATCCAGATGGCCAACAATCACACGAAAAGTTGTTCAGCATCACTAATTACTAGAGAAATGCAAATAAAAACCACAATGAGATATCACCTCATAGCTATTAGAATGGCTATTATCAAAAGACAAAAAATAACTAGTATGTGAGAGGATATGAGGAAAAAAGAACCCTTATATACTGTTGGTGGGAATGTAAATTAGTGCTGCCACTATGGAAAATAGTATGTATATTCCTCAGAAAATTAGACATATGACTGATGAATGGATAAAGACATGGTATGTATACAATGTAATATTACTCAGCCATTAAGAATGAAATCTTGCCATTTGCAACAGTATGGATGGAGCTGGAGAGTGTTATACTAAGTGAAATGAGTCATAGAAAGAAAAATACCATATGATTTCACATATATGTGTAATTTAAGAAACAAAAAACAAATGAGCATAGGGGGAAAAGAGAGAGAAGCAAACCAAGAAACAGACTTAACTATAGAGAATAAACTGATGGTTACCAGAGGGGAAGTAGGTGGGCGAGTGGGTTAAATAGGTGATGGGAATTAGGAGTGCATGTGGTCTAATGAGCACCAGGAATTATTCTATGTAAATGTTGAATCACTAAATTGCCCACCTGAAAATAATATCACACTGTATTTAACTGGATTTTACATAAAAACTTTTAAAAATTAGGAATAATATGATCCAGCTACTTCACTTCTAGGTATTTATCTGAAGAATACAAAAATTTTAATTAAAAAAGACATAAGCACCCTATGTTTATTGCAGCATTATTTGCAATAACCAATATATGGAAATAACCTACAAGTGTCTATCAATAGATGAATGGATAAAAAGGATGTGATACACACGCATACATGCACACAATGGAATATCACTCAACTACACAGAAGAATGAAATCTGTCCACTTGCAAAAACATGAATGGACCTTAAGGGTATTGTGCTAAGTAAATAAGTCAGAGAATAACAAATACTGTATGATTTTACTCATATATGGAATCTAAAAAAAAAGAATATAGAAAACAATATAAAAACAAACTCATAGGGATCCCTGGGTGGCGCAGTGGTTTGGCGCTTGCCTTTGGCCCAGGGCGCGATCCAGGAGACCTGGGATCGAATCCCACATCAGGCTCCTGGTGCATGGAGCCTGCTTCTCCCTCTGCCTGTGTCTTTGCCTCTCTCTCTCTCTTTCTCTCTCTCTGTGACTATCATAAATAAATAAAAAATTAAAAAAAAACTCATAGATACAGAGAATAGATTAATGGTTACCAGAGGAGAAGGGTTTTGGAATGGGAGATGAACAAAATGGGTAAATAGGGTCAATTGTTTGCCAAATAGTAGTAACTAGACTTTTAGTGATGGCCACTTTGTAGTATATATAGAGTCAAATTACAATGTTATATTCCTGAAGCTTTTATGATATTATAAACCAATTTTTATTTTAACAAAAAAAGAGAGACTTTTAGAGTTTTAGATCATCTATCACCAGAAAAGACTGCCCATTCACTATTCCACTTAGATATTTTGATATCTATTTTCAGTATACACATCTCCTGATGAGGTGGATTTAATGCTCTAAATCATCAGAAAAGGAGAGCTGCCTGGATTTCCAAGGATGAATGAATAAGCAGGATATATATCATGAAGAGTGGGTTAAAATAATGTGCTTGGATAGGGAGTGGTTGAAGCTTTGTTCAGCCTATATTTCTTCTTGTGTGTCTTGTGTGTGTCTTCTTTCCTCATCTGCTTATCATTAGAGGCCTACTAATTCCAACTTTCTAGTCACTATCTAATCCAAGTTTTGTACATGTTAGTCCTCACTATGATGCTTTGAACTCTTGATTAAAAAATAACATCTAATCATCTCTGTATCCTCAGGTGGCTTTGTTAAAATTATATGAACTTAGATAATAGAAGGGATGATTTTTAGCCTTTTTAGACTTAGGTCTCCTAGGCCAGTTCCCTGTCATTTCTCTAAAAATTCGTGGACTACAATATTATTCCCTTTAAATAATGAGCAGCATTTTGGTAGGAACAGTTTCCCTAAAGGGAGTGATTTCTGATTTTCATAGCTATGGAGTCTTTCTTACATTTTGTATAGATAAGGGGCAAGGCAACTAAAAGAAATTTATTCTGAGAATTCAAGTACATAAGGGATTTTTATCTTTACCTAATGTGGAGTTTTGCTGTGTTTTGTCTCTCTAAGAACCATGCTGCTTCAGAATTTAATGAGATTATATGATGTATTATCATCATTTGTGAATGCAATTATCAGCTGTAATTAATCCTGCTCTTTCTGAGAAGCAGTATTGGGTGTTTTTTTGTCCCTCCTGGTGGGTATTTGCGTCACTCTTACTTTATGAACTTTGACCAGAACTACTGCAGAAGGGAAGGGTAAGAAAAATATATGTTTGGAATAAGACTTTTTATGACTTTATGTGAGCCTTTATGAGAGCCTGGGAAGAAACATCTCATGGGAATTCACATCATCTGGAGAGAAAACAATTTAAATCCTCATATACAGATATAAAATATACTACTAATTTGTAGAAAAAATAATACTGAATACTTCCTGCTGAATTAAAGCATATGTTTAATTAAATTAAAGCAACCTCAGTTCCTTGAGTGCAACTTTTTCAGGACACCTGGGTAGGCCTTACATTTCAAGGAAGATATAAATGATTAGCTCTAGGGATCCCTGGGTGGCTCAGCGGTTCAGCGCCTGCCTTCAGACCAGGGCATGATCCTGGAGTCCCGGGATGGAGTCCCACATCAGGCTTCCTGCATGGAGCCTGCTTCTCCCTCTGCCTGTGTCTCTGCCTCTCTCTCTTTCTGTGTATCTCATGAATAAATAAATAAAATCTTTAAAAAATGATTAGCTCTATAATTGTGAGATCTACTGAATAAATGAAATGGTAAGTCTCAGGCAATTCTTCTATGCATTTAAGCAATAATATTTTATACTCACAAGATTCCAAGCCAGTTATTATTATTAAGAAATTCAGCTCACAGCTCACATAGAACCCTGAGAGCTACTGTCTCCAAAAATGAACCAAGAACACATTTCGAGATTGTGTCACTGTTGGGACCCAGTTGTGTCATACTACCACCATTATTTTTACCACCATATAGGCAGGATAACTATAAGCACTTGTCAGTCTTTCTCAGAAGAGGATAGATTTGTAAGACCTATAGTGAATAGCTCAGAGCCAGGGCTCACAGATATTAATTTTCAAACTACCAGAGGTTCTAAAAGCCTTTCCTGGTCTTTTTGAGGAATCTTCATACTGTTTTCCAGAGTGGCTGCCCCAGTTTGCATTTCTACCAACCGGATAAGAGGGTTGCCTTTTCTCCACAGCCTTGCTGACACCTGTTGCTTCTTGTATTGTTGATTTTAACCATTCTGATTGGTGTCAGGTGATATCTCACTGTAGTTTTGATTTGTATTTCCCTGATGATGAGTGATGTTGAACATCTTTTCATGTGTCTATTGGCCATCTGGATGTCTTCTTTGGAGAAATGTCTATTCATGTCTTCTGCCCATTTTTAACTGAACTATTTGTTTTTTGGATATTGAGTTTTATAAGTTCTTTATAGATTTTGGATACTAACCCTTTATCAGATACGTCATTTGCAAATATCTTCTCCCATCCCATAGGTTGCCTTTTAGTTTTGTTGATTCCTTCACTGTACAGAAGTTTCATATTTTGATGAATCCTGATAGTTTACTCTTGCCTCAGGAGCCATATATAGTGAGAAGTTGCTATAGCTGATGTCACAGAGGTTCCTGCCTATGTTCTCCTCTAGGATTTTAATGGTTTCATGTCTCACATTTAGGCCATTCATCCCTTTTGGATCTATTTTTGTGTATGGTGTAATAGAGTGGTCCAATTTCATTCTTTTGCATGTTGCTGTCTAGTTTTCCCAATACCATTTATTTAAGAGACTTTACCATCACATATTCTTTCCTGCTTTGTTGAAGAATAATTGACTATGTAGTTGTGGGTTTATTTCTAGGTTTTCTATTCTGTTCCATTTATCTATGTATCTGTTTGGGGGCCAGTAGACCATACTGTTTTGATCACTACAACTTTGTAATATAACTTAAGTCTGGAATTATGATGCCTCCAGCTTCACTTTTCTTTTTTAAGGTTGCTTTGGCTATTTGGGATCTTTTGGCTCCATAGAAATTTTAGGATTCTTTGTTTTATCTCAGTGAAAAATGCTGTTGGTATTTTGATTGAAATTGCATTAAATGTGCAGATTCCTCCAAAAGTTAAAAATAAAACCATTTTATGATCCAGCAATTGCACTACTAGGTATTTATCCAAAGAATATAAAAAATACTAATTCAAAAGAATATATGCACCCTGATGTTTATCCCTGATGTTTATAGCAGCATTATCTATAATAGTAAATAATAGAAATAACCCAAGTGTTCATCAACTGATGAATGGATAAAGAAGATGTGAATTATATATATAAATATATATTATAATTATATATATATGTATTATTCAACCATAAGAAGAATGCAATTTTGAATTATATATATATATATTATTCAACCCTAAAGAAGAATGCAATTTTGCTATTTGCAGTGACATGGTTGGAGCTAGAGAGTATCATGCTAAGTGAAATAAGTCAGTCAGAGAAAGACAAATACCATATGATTTCACTCATGTGGAATGTAAGAAACAATACAAATGAACATGGAGGAGTTGGGGGGGGGAGAGGCAAACCAAGAAACAGACTCTTAACTATAGAGAACAAAGTGATGGTTACTAGAGGTTCTGTTGGTGGGAGGATGGGCTAGATAGGTGATGGATATTAAGGAGCACACTTGTTGTGATAAGCACCAGATATCATGGAAGTGTTAAACCACTAAATTGTATGTCTAAAAATAATATTATACTGTATTTTAACTAAGTGCAATTTAAATAAAAAGTTAAAAAATTTAAAAGCGGTACCTGGTCAATTGTAAAAACGGAATTTTTGCAATTATGAGCCTTTCCCCAAGGGGGCTCTCTGCCAAGAAAAAAAAATCTAGCTTTTTTTTTTTTTTTTTTTAGCCTTTCTTATTCCCCCATCTGTGCTTGCCTCTCATAACTGTCTTTTATTCCTGCCAGCAACTTGTATCCTCAACTCCCATCAGTGAAAGGCTTGGCTAGATGCTGAAACAGGTATAACAGGATGAGGGGCATACTGGAACTGAAAGAAGTGAAGTGACTTGTCTTCACTTGCAAAAGAAAATAGCAGAACTGATGAATGAGAAGTACTCAGTTATTTTTTGAATTGAACTGTTCTTTAAACATTGGGAAACATTAAAAAGAATAGGAACAATTTTAGAATGCTGATGTATATAGTCCTACAATTTCATTTTATAAATGGAGAAACTGTGGCCCAGATAGTGTGACTTGTCCAGAACTAAGCTCCACCTAGGTCGTCTGACAGAGATCAGCACTGCTTTTCCAGCACGATGTCTGATTAGTATTCCATAGGCCAAATATATCTACCACTATTTAGTTAAATCTTGGCATATACCTACTGCTTATGCTAAAGAAGGAGATTCTGTCCTAATTTAAATTTTAGTAACATGAACAGTATTTAGGACTTAAATTGGATGACGGTAGGGCCTAGCAATCTTGTAAGGTCTCTTCTAATGCTAAAATTTCTAGTCACAATATCCACCAGTGCCAAAGGTAAAAACGATTCATACTAAGCACAGTACCAAGCACACTGGAGCTCTCCTCCTTCCCTTTAAGGAAAGTGGGACATTGAATTACTACATAATCATGTTTTCCGTGAAATTTACTTTTGAATATAGGTAATTGTGTTAGAGTCACAGTGGGAATGTGAGCTGATAATGTAGATATGCTGCAAAGATTTAGTGATGAGATCAGAAATGATCTAGACACTTGGAGTAAATGAGAAATGTCAAGAAGAGAATAGTCCATGGCAAGAAACTACAAAGGCAAAGTAGAAAAAGTCAGAAGTTTTTTTTTTTTTTTTTTTTTTTTTAGTACCATGAACACTATAGTTTGGTGACTCATTAATGATGAACTCACTAATGGTAAACTGATTAATAAAGGCAATACTACTGCTTCAAAATGACAATTACACATTTTAATAAAAGAGAGAAACATCTTTCCTGTTTCCACATGGATTTTAGGGTATTGTTTCTTCAGTGTTTACAAATTATAGTATTATTCTGTTTATACTGAACTATCATGACTTCTCCAACTATCCTCTCTATGTTTGGAGTTCATCTGCACTGAGCCAGGCATGTTTTCTCTTCTGAGTCTTTTTTCCCCAACATGTAGTATGCATTTGAAGATGGTCGTGGATGGGGTATGCAGTCTATGGGTCATCAAATAAAGGGATATTTAATGAACTAAACAAAGCTTGAAAGTTTGGTCTTAAGGAACACCATGCTCATCCAGAATATGTGGAATTGGTAACTCATAAAGGGTACAACTTCAGGTATCAGAAAGGCTCAACATTTCCTCTCCTTCTTTCACTCATACCTATTTCAACTAGAAGATAAAATTCCACTGTCTAAATGTTATTCTGTTAGTGTGAGACCTTAGTCTCTGGCATAATCATCCTACACCATTCATCAAATTGTCACTAATCATTGGCAACTTAGGGTACATGAAGTATCTGAGCCCATATTTTTAAAGGAAAGAAGAACAACAATGAGGGTCCTAGACCTCTAGTCCAGGAAAAGGGCCCACAGTATGGATGCTACATAGAAAAAGGTAAATAGCCTATTAAACAGTTTTGTCTCAGGTGGGCCTGCCCTAGAGGCAAGTAACAATGTTTATGAGACAAATGGATCAATAATTCTGATCTCATTCTTTGGCTTTGGGAAGTGAAGGTTGGTACAGACAGCACAAAGATGTCAAAAACATTGTCATAGACTTTCAAAACTATAAGGACCTTCAGCAAACACAACAAAGAGTGAAAGAGACAAAGCAACTTGTCTACGATTACAAAAGAGAGTGGCAGAGCTCTGACTAATGAGAAGGTACTTGATATTCTTTGACTCAAAGACATTTTCAATTAGAGAACTAATGTGATTAAAATAGTTTTTATCTCTTAGTAATACTGTTTTGCGGGATCCCTGGGTGGCGCAGCGGTTTGGCGCCTGCCTTTGGCCCAGGGCGCGATCCTGGAGACCCGGGATCGAATCCCACGTCGGGCTCCTGGTGCATGGAGCCTGCTTCTCCCTCTGCCTGTATCTCTGCCTCTCTCTCTCTCTGTGTGACTATCATAAATAAATAAAAAAAAATTTAAAAAAAAAATTAAAAAAAAAAAAAAAAGTAATACTGTTTTGCCATGTGTGACCTTTCAACACTGTGCTTTTAATGGAGTGTTTCCCCCCAAGTATGTGCAGATCCTTACCATCCTCTTCCAAGTCTCTACCAACTACCTTAAATAAGCTTAGCCTTGAGATCTATACACTCTGGAAATAACCTATGCATAATTTTAATTCATGTTTTTATTTTACCTTTTAAATTAACTGTGCATAGTAATATTTAATCATTTATCTTTTGTGTACAAGGGACTGGTGTTATCTAGCAATGATTCTTGTCATCTTTTCTGTAGAGATATTTTTGGTTATGTTTTTTAGTCACACTATTTTAAGAGCTGGTGAGTCCCAAGAGTAAATAATTAATTGCATATTTTTTTTGAATTGCATATTTGAATGGCTTCTGAGAAAGTTAGGGTACATTCTGTTAACCTAGAAATGCCAGTCCGATGTAGTACAAATAGAAGTTTTTCCTAAAATAGCACTTGGCACCTTGGCAGTGTGTGCATTTCAACCAATTTTATTACTTATTATAATTATTATAACTTATAATCTTATGCCTACAAGAGTTTAACTCTCATTCTGGGGTGGACTTGGAGTGTTTCATTTGCATGCATGATATATATATATGATATATATCTTAATACAGTTTTACTTTTTATCATCATTTGTTTCTATTTTACCACACTTTTAAGTTTGCTAGTTAGATCCACAAGGGAAGTATCTGCCATATTACAATATTTATATTAGAAGGTTTAATAGAAGAGAGAGAATGTCACTGTAGTAATTGGCCATTTCCCCCATCTTAATAGCATTCCAGAACAAAGAATCTTTAGATAGTAATGCTCAGCAAAAGACATTTGTGCTGCCTCATCTCTGATTTGTCCATTCTTATGTTTCTATGAATGTTTCTGAGGGTCCTCAACAAATGGGTTTACCAAAGACTCTAGGCCTGTTGTTTGTCATTTGCTGCATTGCCTGTGCTAGAGGAAAGGTGAACTAAAAAGAAATTAACAAAAATAATTAGAGAATTCTGGAATGCTGGAAAATTCAGAATTAACAAGGGTTTATGATATTAGATAAGTTCAAGTTCTAAAGCAATTTTTGATTATAGAACTTAAATTATTTTTTAAAAATTTCTCACATTACAGCCCAATAGTAGAAGTAAGGAGAGTCTGAGGATAAGTCACTCTCCTGGTGAGATGAGTGAAACATTGGCAGGGGAGGGAACTGGGGAGGTAACAATCTTAGGAACTTGATAGGAAGGTCTTGAATGGGAGTTAAGGGTTAGAAATTTACTTGAAAAACACAACATATGGCTAGGGACTTGAGCTTTGTCTCCAAATCTTGGTTCTTCCCTTTACTAGTTGTGTGACTTTGGATAATTTACTCAAACTCTATAAACCTGCCTCCTCATATGTGAAGGTGGTACAATAATTCAACTTCATACTGTTGCTGTGAAATTCAAGAGATAATATATGTAAAGTAATTAGTGAAGTGCCTGGCGCCATAGTAAGTGTTCAATAAATGGAAAATGGCATTAATATTTTATTTAATTCTCAGTGTTTATTATGGCTCCCCCAGGATTCTCCTTTTATGAAGTATCTCTGAAAAGTACTCTTTTCACTTTTCCCCCTTGCTTTTTAAATTGCTTTTGTAAAGAACAAATTTACTGAGATATAACTTATACATCATAAAAATCACCTAACTTAATTGTACATTTAAATGAATTTTAATAAATTTTAAAAGTTTATCAATTGTCACCACAATCCAATTTAGAACATTTTCATCATAACCATCTCCAGGCAACCAAATAATCTACTTTCTGTCTCTATGGATTTGACTATTCTGGACAATTCATATAAGTGGAATTATATAAAATGTGGTCTTTTGTGACTGGCTTCTTTCATTTATCAAGATAATTTTTCAAGTTTCATGTTGAAATATCTGTGTTGTAGCATGAATCAGTACTTAATTCCTTTTTATGCCTGAATAATATTCCATTGTGTGGATATACCACATTTCTATTCATTAATCAGTTGATGGGCGTATGAGTTTGTTTCCACTTTTTGGCTATTATGAATAATAGTTCTATGAATATTTGTGTTCAAATCTTTGTGTGGACATATGTTTTCTCATCTCCTGGGTAGATACCTAGAAGTGAAATTATGGTGGCATTACTATTAATATTAGCAGTAGTATTTACTGTTACTGTATCATAATCCGACAATTAATTCTTATGGCAAAACAAAGTAACTTCAGATTCCCTTAAAGAAGTATACCTTAAAAAAGGCAATAGCTCTTAAATTTAAAAAAAGGAAATATTCCTATGGAAACCCAGTTTAATCATAGGAGGGATCATTTGAAGACATTTTATTCATACCACCTTTAGGAGGATTCTAAAGACGATGGTTCAGTTTTGTTTTTGTTTTTTAACACCTCAAGTTTTATCTTGTCTACACTTTTATAAGATAACCATCTGAATGTCTATAGGATATATGATGCTTCAGGATGGCACAGACTTTTCAGGGATTTATACAGGGTAAAAATAATGGTATCTGAATCTGGGCATCAAAGCAAGGAAGATATATCTTATGATATCCCTGCCTTCTTTTTTTCCTGGGATGCATAAATCATCCCTTAAAAGAAGTGGGAGAAAATAGGAATGTTTCCATACCAGTCAGTGAAATGAAATTCAGTTCTATGGCAAGGAAGTATACACAGTAATTTGTCCACAATGAAGGTGTCAGGGCTTTCTAGGTTCCCAGCCAAGAGGTTATACTCATATGCCCCTTACTTAAAGCAGTAAGTGAGTTCCTGAAAATTAATTGATGCTCATCTTGCAGGTCCACTAATGCTATGTATTTTAGTACCAACTGTATGCCCAATTTATAGTCCTTTTGTCAGGGAAGCAAGGTTAGTTTTTGCATGTATGTGTACCATGCACACACACACACACACACACATACACACTCGAACAAAGAATGAACACAATATTTGTGTGGTTCCATAGGATTTCAACAAAGTCAGTATAGTTTGGAGTACCCATGTTAAGCAATAATACAATTTTTTAAACATTTTTTTCATGTAATTTATTTGGTTCCTTGTCCTTGCCCTACTCACATCTTTTGTAAGAAGGAAGTTAGTTGTTGATTTGAGCTCTGATAGGAAAACCCATTGAGCAATGTGCCAAGTCAAAAGGATTCAGTTGGGTTAGATGACTGTGGAGGGGTGTCGCTAAAAGTGTGGTTCAGGAACTTCTTTCATCCAAATAACCTCGAGCACATGCTAAAAATGCATGGAAGTAGGCCAAGAAATACTCATTTTGATTATGCTCTCCAAGTGACTGTGATGCACACTTGTTTGAGAACACTGAGGTAGAGATCTGGATATTTGCTTTATCTCCATCAATTACCCAAATGTAACTTCATGGGAAAGAATTCAGTGGGATATTATTTGTAAGCTATAACTGAACAAAGAGGAGAGAGAATGTATGTGAAAGCTCCTGTGGCTTCTATCAGAGTCTCAGACAACTCCATGACCTCAGGAAATATTAAGAATCACTGTTACTAGAGACCTTGAGTGAGATTTCTGGCTTTAGTTCAATTCCTTTTGTGTTCCTAGCTAGGCCAGCAGCACAGCAGCATCAAAGAGTTGTATCTTTAGGGCTGATTATCACAGTGGGAGGGAGCAGTAGTTCTGATACAGTTCCATGAGTACTAAGGAATGCTGTAAGGGATCTACATTAAGAGAGGCCTTTGAGAAGTAGAAACAGACTCCTTCCACCCAGTAAGGTCTCTATACTTCCTGCCCACCATAGATAGAGGCATATCAACCAGACTGTAGACTAGTAACATCTTAGATTGTGGAAAGAAAACCTGAGTCCTCCTTTGCTGGTATGGTGAGGAAACTAGACAGAGGATTCTGGAGAGTACAATCCAGCTTTCTATCCTAATGACTCTCCCTCTCTGTAAGGAAGTCATCTACTTCTTCATTTCCTCCCTTTAGAAGACAGATTTTCTTGCCTTTATGCCTACAAAAATCCTCTTCATTATCCAAGCTTTACCTCCATAATTTTTTTCCAGGATAACTCTACTACCATACTGATCTCTTTCTTCCATTTATCTTATGGCACATAATCAAGCTTTACCTCCATAATTTTTTTCCAGGATAACTCTACTACCATACTGATCTCTTTCTTCCATTTATCTTATGGCACATAATCAATGTCTCCGTAGATTTTGCTTTAATTAAAAACTGTTCTATGTATTTGTTTTATTTCCTCAGTTAAATTGTAAGCCACTGGTATACAGGACAGAGCTGTCTTGACTCCTATAGTATAATTCAATAAATCTAGCATAATATGCACTAGGCATAGAGTAGGTGTTCAGTCACTTGAACTGACGTGACTGGGATGTTAATTTCGAAGGGTTTTTGAACATAGCATTCCAAAATATGCTACTTTGACAAACTGAATATTTTGAGCTGAAGGGGCTTGAGAAACAGCAGATTCAGGAAGCGCTCTCTGGCTTCCCCCTTTCTACCTAAAAGCAGGCCATAAAATTAACCATATGGAAAGTAGCTTCCCTATACCAGGGAGAGAAGAACATTCTTTGTTTTTACTGCATATTTTATTTTTTTCACTATCATTAACATACAGTGTTCTATTAGTTTCAGGTAGACAATATAGTGATTCACAATTCTATACATTACTCAATGCTAATCATAAGTGTACTTTTTAATCCCATCTCCTATTTCACCCATCCTGCTATCCACCTCCCCTCTGGTAACCATTGGTGTGTTCTCTATAGTTAAGAGTCTTTCTTGGTTTGTCTCTGTCCTCTTTTCCTTTGCTCAATTGTTTTGTTTCTTAAATTCCACATATGGGTGAAATCATATGATATTTGTGTTTCTCTGACTTATTTCATGTAGCATTATAATCTCTAGTTCCATCTATGTTCTTGCAAATGGCAAGATTTCATTCTTTTTATGGCTAAATAATATTCCATTGTCTGTATATACCAATTATTTTTTAGCATTCACCTATCAATGGACACTTGGGCTACTTCCATATATTGGCTATTATAAATAATGCTGCTATAAACACAGGGGTGCACATATCCTTCTGACTTAGTTTTTGTATTTTATAGGTAAAGATCCAGCAGCATGATTACTTGATTGGAGGGTTGTTTTATTTTTAATATTTTGAGGAGCCTCCATACTGTTTTCCAGAGTGGCCATACCAGTTTGCATTCCCACCAACAATGCACGAGGGTTCCTTTATATCGACATCCTTGTCAACACTTGTTATTTCCTTTGATTTTAGCCATTCTGACAGATATGAGGTGATTTCTCATTGTAGTTTTTATTTGTATTTCCCTGATGATAAGTGATATTGGCCACGTGGATGTCTTCTTGGGAGAAATGTCTGTTCATGCCATCTACACATTTTAACTGGATTATTTGTTTTTTGGGTATTAAGCTTTATAATTTCCTTATAGATTTTGAATACTAACCTTTTATCAGTTATGTCATTTGGAAATATCTTCTCCCATTACATAGATTGCCTTTTAGCTTTACTGTTTCCTTTACTATGCAGAAATTTTTATTTTGATGTAGTTCCAATAGCTTATTTTTGCTTTTATTTCCCTTGCCTCAGGAGACATAACTAGAAAAATGTTACTATGGCCAATATAAAAAAAAAAATTCTGCCTGTGCTCTCTTCTAGGATTTTTATGGTTTCAGAACTCACATTTAGGTCATTCGTCCATTTTAAGTTTATTTTTGTGTATGGTATAAGAAAGTAGTCCAGTTTCATTCTTTTCCATGTAACTGTCCTGTCTTCCTAACACCATTTGTTAAAGACTGTTTTTCCCCATTGCATATTCTTTCCCCCTTTAACAAAGATTGACCATATAGTTGTGGGTTCATTTCTGGGTTTTCTATTCTGTTCCATAGATCTTGTATGTCTGTTTTTGTGCCAGTATCATAGTGTTTGATTACTATAGCTTTGTAATATAACTTGAAGTCTGAAATTGTTATGTCTCTGATTTTGTTTTTCTTTTTCAATATTGCTTTGGCTATTTGGGTCTTTTCTGGTTCCATATAAATTGTAGTATTATTTGTTCTAGTTCTGTGAAAAATGTTGGTATTTTGATAAGGATTGCATTAAATCTGTAGATCGTTTTGAGTAGTATAGACATTTTAAGAATATTTGTTCCTCTAATCCATAAGCATGGAATATCTCCATTGTGTCATTATCAATTTCTTTCATCAATGTTTTATAGTTCTTTCATCAATGTTTTATAGTTTTCAGAGTTTAGGTCTTTTAACTATTTGATTAAGTTTACTCTCAGGTATTTTATTATTTTTGGTGTAATTGTAAATGGAATTGTTTTCTTAATTTCTCTTTCTGTTACTTCATTATTAGTGTATAAAAATGCAACCAATTTCTCGATGTTGATTTTGTATTCTGCAAATTTACTGAATGCATTTATTAATTCTAGTAGTTTTTGGTGTAGTCTTTAGGGCTTTTTATATATAGTATCATGTTGTCTGCAAATACTTAAAATTTTACTTCTTCCTTACTGATTTGGATTCTTTTATTTCTTTTGGTTATCTAATTGCTGTGGCTAGAACTTCCAGTACTATGTTGAATAAAAGTAGTGAGATTAGACATCCTTGTCTTGTTCCTGACCTTGGGGAAAAACCCTCTCAGTTTTTTCATATATGGCCTTTATTATATTGAGGTATGTTCCCTCTAACCCTACTTTGTTTAGGGTTTTTTTTTTTTTTTATCATGAATGGATGTTGTATTTTGTCAAATGCTCGTCCTGCATCTATTGAAATGATCATATGATTTTTGTCCTTTCTCTTGTTGATATGATGGATTACGTTGATTGATTTTTGAGTATTGAACCACCCTTGCATCCAAGGCGTAAATATTGCTTGATCATGGTGAATGATTTTTTAAATGTATGATTGGATTCAGTTTGCTAGCATTTTGTTTACAATATTTGCATCTATATTCATCAGAGACATTGGCCTATAGTTATCTTTTTTAGTGGAGTCTTTATCTGGTTTTGGTATCAGGGTAAATCTGCCTCATAGAATGAATATGGAAGTTTTCTTTCTTCTTCTATTCTTTCTGGAATAGATTGAGAATAGACATTAACTCTTTTTTAAATGTTTGGTAGAATTCACCTGTGAAGCTGTCTATTCCTGGACTTTTCTTTGTTGGGAGTTCTTGATTACTGATTCAATATAATTTCTGGTAATTGGTCTGTTCAAATCTTCTATTTCTTCTTGCTTTAATTTTCATAGATTATATGTTTCTAGGAATTTATCCATTTATTCTAGGTTGTTCCATTTTTCAACATATAATTTTCCAAATATTCTTTTAGAATTTGTTATATTTCAGTGGTGTTGGATGTTTTTCTTCTTTTTCATTTGTGACTTTGTTCATTTAGGTCTTTTCCTTCTTTCTTTCTTTCGATGAGTCTGGCCAGAGATTTATCAGTTTGATTGATCTCTTCAAGAACTTGCGATGGTTTCATTGATCTGTTGTACTGATTTTTTTTATTCATTTATTTTAGTTTTGATGTCCTTTATTTCTGCTCTGATATTAATTACCTCCTTCTACTGGATTTAGGTCTTGTTTGTTGTTCTTTTTCTAGCTCATTTACACGTAAGTTTATGTTTTTTTTATTTGAGTTTTTTTTTATTGCTTCTTGAGGTAGGCCTGTATTGCTATAAACTTCCCTCTTAAAACTACTTTTGCAAAACAAAACAAAATAAAACAAACTACTTTTGCTACATCCCAAGATTTTAGACCATTGAGTTTTCATTTTCATTCATTTCCAAGTACTTTATTTACTTACTTATTTATTTATTTATTTATTTATTTAGTTAGTTAGTTAGTTAGTTAGTTAGTTATGGGAAAGGGGTAGAGAGAAAGGGAGAGAGAGAATTAGGCAAGCTCCACACCCAGTACAGAGCCCAACACAGGGCTCAACTCATCACCCTGAAATCAAGAATCAGGTGCTCAGCCAAGTGAGCCACCCAGGTGCCCCTTCTTTTTCTATTTCTTGATTGGCCCATTTGTTGTTTAGTAGCATGCTATTTAACCTCCATATATTTATTATCTTTCCAGATATTTTTATTTTGGTTGATTTCTAGTTTTTCATGTTGTGGTCAGAAAAAAATACATGTTATGCTTTTGATATTTTTTAATTTTTGAGCCTTGTTTTGTGGCTCAATCTGTGATTTATTCTACAGAAGGTTCTGTGAGCACTTGACAAGAATGTGTATTCTGCTGTTTTAGGATGGAATGTTCTAAATATCTGTTAAATCCATCTGCCTCAATGTGTCAATCAAAGCCACTGTTTCCTCATTGATTTTGGATGTTGTTGATTTTGTTTGGATGATCTGTCCATCTATTTAAGTGGGGTGTTAAATTCCACAATTGTTATTGTGTTACCATAACTTAGTTAATATTTGTTGTTAACTACTTTATGCATTTGGATGTTCCCATGTTGCATGCATAAATTTTTACAATTGCTGTATCTTCTTGTTGGATTGACCCATTTATTATTCTATAGTGCCTCATTTTATCTTGTCACATTTTATAGTCAATTTTGTCTGATGCAAGTTTGCTGCCCTGGCTTTTTTTTAAACCCCCATATGCATGATAAATGTTTCTCCATCCTTTCACTTTCAATCTGCAAGTATCTTTAGGTCTGAAATGAGTCTCTTATAGGCAGTATATAGTTGGGTCATACTTTTTATCTACTCTGTCACTTTATGTATTTTGATTGGAGCATTTAGTCCATTTACATTCAAAGTAATTATTGATAGATATGAATTTATGCCATTATATAATTGTTTTTTCTCTCATTTGATTTCTTGATTTCTTTCCATTACTCTGTCTTACAGTTTATTAATTCATTCCTCTGCTTCCTCTAACCCACTGTTTACCATGTGTGTTTTTAATTTCATTTATTGTGTTTTCATCTCTGATTAGTTCTTTTCCTTAATATCTTTTTTAAGTGAATCACTGATGTTCTCCACTCTTTCCTCAAGTTCTGTGAGTATCTTTATGACCATTACTTTAAATTCTCTATCATACCTTTACTTATATTCATTTCATTTAGGTCTCTTGATGCAGTGTTTTTCTTGTTCTTTCATTTGAAACATATTTCTCTAGCTCCTCATTTTGTCTAACTCTCTGTGTCTTGTTCCATGTGTTAGGGAAGTCAGCTAAGACTTTTTCTGTTGAAGGTAATGACCTTATGACAAAGAGGTACTGTAATGCCCTGCAGTGCAATACCCCCTGACCTCCAGGACCTGGAACTTCAAGGGATTGTTTCCTATGTGTGTTGCCTATGCCATGTAATTGCATCATGACTGCTTTTTCTTTCAGTACAGTCGTCTTCAGAGGTTCTCTTTGACTGTTATGAGGAGTGTTTGGCCATGGCCTGGGTTGGACACATTTTAACAGGTTGTGTGCTGGTCTGCTTGCAAAATGAGACTTGCCACCACCAATACCAGAACCAAGGCCCTGAAAAAGTTGCAAGTTGGAAAATGTGGTGCTGGTGAGATTTCTGCTGGGCTTCTGGGGAAAGAGCCTCACAGCACTGGGACTGAGGCAAGTGTGATTGTGAAGGGAGTATCTGTTGAGGTGTAAGGGGATAGGGATTGGTTTAAGCAAGTTAGGTAGCAAGTTTTGGCACTATGCTGGTTACCACAGGTGGACATGTATTTGTGCTGAGAAATAAAGGAGGGAAATGGTGCATCCCTGCTCCTTTGTTCCTGAAGACGTCTCCCTGTGATTCCAGCCTCTCTGGAACACACTCTGAGATGTGTAAATCACTCTCCCTCTCATGTGCATTTTTAAAATTGCTACATCTACCTTGTTGTCTCCATGAACTGTTTGTCTGCCATCTCTCTAATGGTGGGGCCTCAGCTCCCTAATGCCCTCCAATGTCTCCCAGAGCCAAGCCCACTTATTTTTAAAGTTCCAGGCTTTAAGTCCCACTGTTTTTAAGAACTCATGAAATTTGACTCTTCTAGCTTTTAAAGCCAAATATTATAGGCATTCATCTTCCCTGTATGAGTTTCCCGGTGTAACAGTCTGTTTCTCACCCTTTTCCATGCTACCAGTGTCTCCTGACCACTGACAGCAATGCTCTGTTTCACTCCCCAACTGAGTCTCTACATTTCTTACCTTTGACATGGTCTCTCCTCTACCTTCGGTTGTGGAGTTTGTTCTGCCAATCTTCAGGTCATTTTCTGGATTATTTACACTGATGTGTTTTCTATTTGTATCTGTGGGAGGAGATAAGCTTAGGGTCCTCCTCCTCAGCCATCTTCCCAGACTTCCTAGGAGAGCATTCTTATCACTGAAGACTGAAAGTCAATGCCAAAGTGGACGTGTAAAAATAAACCTTCTGGAGTATCCCTTATTTTTCATTAGGTTAGCCTATTTGTTTCCTACTCCCCATCCCACAATTTATTGCCTCTAGTTCAAGCTTCTTTGTCTTGCCACATCCCCAGAATTTATTGTTCTTTGTTTCAAAAAGTATATAAGCTTTGGGCTTAATGTCTTCTTTGAGTCATCATTTTTCTTTTAAAGACTCCCACATGCATATAAAAATATTAAATACACTTTGTATGATTTTCTCCTGTTAACCTGTCTTATATTGGGTTAGATCTTAGTCCCCTCCAGAGAACCTAGGATGGTAAGAGGAAATTTTCTCTTCCCTACAATTACTTGTAATTATATTCCTCCAATTGTGTCTTCAAAGTTTGGGTTCTATAGGGGATGTAGAAAGAATGCTGGTAAAGAAATGGGAAACTCACATCACATCAGAAAAAAAGGCACGTTTATTAAGTGAGAAGAAACTATAGTTTTAATTATTTAAAATACTTTTGCAAATAAACCAGATTTTGTTTATAAGAGAAAGGGGTAATGGTCCCTTAAAACAAAAGGAAAATAATAGAGCACTTGAATCACACTTTTAAGTGTCTGAATTTTTCTTTGAAAGTGAATAGCTTTTAAAAATATCAAGGACTCTAGCTCTTAAGAACCAAACAACACACACACACACACACACACACACACACACACACACACGATTTCAGTATGCAATTACAGTATTAACTAAAAAAGAGGAGAAACTAGAAAGGTTGTTCTAATAGCATAATACTCAGTGGAGAGGGGGTAAGAGCTAAGTGAATAGAACAGAACAGGGTATAGACTATGAGAAAGGGAGCAGAGACATATCTAGCAATGATTTTTTTTAAAAAATAGATGAAATGGAAAAGAGATATACAAGGAAAATAGCTTACAGTAGTAGGAAGCTTAGAAAAAAGTGACTAAGACAGAAAACATGTCTGAAACCTGAGCTCTTCTATGCTCCAGTTAAAGAATGACTACTTGGCAATGCAAGTAAAAAAGCTGACCCTCATCTGCTTTTAGGCAAGCTACTGAAAGCAGCATGAAAAGTTGCCAGGAGAAGCCTCTTAGCCCAAAGTAACAACCCTCCCTCCATGAGGAGTCTGAAATCCCCACCATCAAACTAATTCTTTGGGTTGAAGCTTTCCATTTCCAGTATCATTCCTTAAAAAGTAATTTAAATTGACTGCAAGGGCTAAAATACATATTATTTTGATGGGGACATAGACCATTCATGAAAATTAGTCTTTCAGATTACTTTTAAATGTGCACACTTCCCAAGAGGAACAAAGCACTTCATGTTTTGACCTGTCCAGCCTGATCATTTCCTAATCCTTACCCTTTTGCTTTTTCCACTGCAGCTATAAATGAATACTCCATGTTCTTTTGTGTTCCTTTCTCTTTGCATGTGGCTTTCTCTCTGTTGAGAATGCCCTCCTCTTACCTTTTCCTCAACCTCAGCTCAAAAATATATCCTGTGAAGCCTTCCTTGTTTTGCCTTCTTTTTTACTTCCACAGCCATTTGCATATGCCTTATTTTGAGCAATATTGATGATGTATTATAATTAATGTTTTCAGCATCTACATTCTTCTTTAGACTGCAGTTTCATGCTTCTAAACTAACTGATGCTTATTTTGTAACCACATGTATCACATTGTAGAGGCAGCATTGTTTAAAATCTGGGGTACTGAGGTCAGAGACACTTGAATTAGAATCCCTGCTCTTATATTTTCTAGCTATGTAATCTTGGATAAAAGTTACATAACCTCTCTGAGCCTCAGTTTTGTCATTTAAAAACCGGGGCTAACAACAACAACAATAATAATATCTAATAATATTATGTAAACATTTAAATAAAATAATGCATGTATGCAAAAGTCCTCTGCCTGCTTAGATGATTTAAACCTCCATTTATGGAAAAATACAAAAGAAACAAGACTAGAAGTCAAGAATATTGAGTGCTATTTTGAGTTTCTGCACTGACTCACTTTTTATTCCTAGTAACTTACTCAAGTCCCATTTCTTCTCTTTCCAACAAACATCAAGATATTGGTCTCCTGCATTCTCTATGACCAATGAATTTAAACAGAGGGAGTAACCTGGAAGGAAATTGGGGCTTCTCAGAGCGAGGTAGCCAAGAAATGCCAGGTGTTGCTATGGCCATCTGAGAAATAGCCAATCATTTTAATCAAAATTGTTACCATTTCTTGAGGGCTTTTTTATAATGTGCCCAAGCACTAGGCCAACCACTTTATAGTTCACTGTTTTTAGTTATGTATAAGCCTGGTTGGTCACCAGGCAGGCATGCAGGGAGAGTATTCAAGTATGGAATTGGGTAGCCTTGGGTAGAATAAGATTTTATTCTTCAGTAGCATCTTTTCCTTTCTTTTTTAGAAATATTTTATTTATCTATTCATGAGAGACACAGAGAGAAGGCAGAGACATAGGCAGAGGGAGAAGCAGGCTCCCCACTGGGATCCCAATGCCAGACTCAATCCTGGAACTCCAGGATCACACCCTGAGCCAAAGGCAGACAGACGCCCAACTGCTGAGCCACCCAGGCGTCCCAGCATCTTTTCCTTTCTTATAGAATTAATTTTTTTGTTCTGTCCTTTACTGTCACTCTAGATATTTTTCTTTTGTTCAAAGAAATATGAAGAGAACTATGCCTTCATTCATTGTCTGAAGTCCTATGTCATGTCTGGAATCTAGTTCATGGGGAAAGCTATAAAAGTTGAAACACCAGCTCTATAAAAACAGCAAAAAGTGTCTTCTTATGAAGTGAGGTTACTACTTAAGGTATAATTAGTAGTTACACATACATTAGCAATTAGAAAGTCAGGGGAATCAAGACATGAACAAAAGACCATCTGTTATGAGAGAAATATCCAATCCTCAAAATCAGTAATGCTCTCATCTTGAAACATAATAAATAGTTAAAGAATAACAAAGGAACATCTTATTGCTTGCTAAAAATACTCTTGGGAATTCCCCCAAAAGAGCTACACAAAAATAGTAAAAGCTCTGATTTTTTTTTTTGAAAAATTGAGCTAGAAAAAGTACTGGCAACAATTTTCCTCTGACCTTATTCTAATGTTCAGGGACTCCATCAAAAGTAATTGCAGATCTTAACTGTTAATAGTTAAGGAAAACAATTTTGGGTTATGATTAAAACATACTTTGAATTTAAAAATCCCTTTAACTCATTTATGAAAATCACATGAAGAATTTTTGGTTTACCTCTTAAATGTAGCAGACCAGGAGGAATCGCAGGAGACCCTGAAGAGTAGGGAGAAAGGCCCAGATTTTGAAGCCAGAGAAACCTGATTGTTAAAATTATGCCTTCCCCACTTAATATGGGACCTCGGGCAGTTTCTTAACTTAATTAAATCTCAGATTCCTTCTCTATAAAATGGAAATAATAATACTGCCTAGCTCATTGTGTTATTGTGAAGTTTATTTTATTTTTTTAATATTTTATTTATTTATGAGAGAGAGAGAGAGAGATTGAGAGAGAGAGGCAGAAGGAGAAGCAGGCTCCATGCAGGGAGCTGGATGTGGGACTCTATCCCAGGTCTCCAGGATCAGGCCCTGGGTTGAAGGTGGCGCTAAAACACTGAGCCACCCAGGCTGACCAATTGTGAAGTTTAAACAAAATAATGAAATCAAGCATTTAGCCCAGTGCTGCTGCTGCTGTTGTTATTGTTGTTGTTGTTGTTGTTGTTGTTGTTGTTATCCCTGTGACAGAATTCTGGGCAGGATGGACAGGGAGTTATCGTGAATGACAGTCTTATGTCTTTACCTAATGGTGGCAGTTTGATCTGAAATCTTTGAAATGAGGATTAATAATATTAATACTCACTATATAGGGCTATGAGAAGGCAAGGAGGTAAAATAGCATAGTACCTCACATGCGGTATACATTCAGTGAATATTAATGGCTACTATTATTGTTTAGTATAGTATCTATACATAGGATCTCATTAGACTTTAGGTTTTGTTGTTACTCCTAGGAATTTCCCTGTCCACCAAATAATTACAAGAGGGGAGAAATGCCTCAGCATTGGCTAGTGTTTGGGGAAAACCTACATTGCTGCTGGACTTGGGCAGTGACTCAGTGAGGTGGACAGAGAAGAGACAAAAAGAGATGGTGCTACTTATATAATGTAGATTAGATATACGGGAGTGAGGAGTTCATGCTAAATTAAGGTGACTAGACATTCATTTTAACGCTGATCCATCCCTGCCTTAGCATATCCATCTTTTTCGCATCATTTATTATGGTTATTGGACAGTGTCAGCAGATTTCTAAGGTAAAGCCACCCTGCAAAATAAGTTGATGTCCCATTTCTCTTCAGTTTTAATCTCATTGTCAGATCTAACTTGGGGAGGTAGACTTGAATTATTTCCAGATAACTTACATGAACATTCCACAAATCTCTTGAGATGTACTCAAGTCAAAGTTCTGGTTTGTGTTCAATTGTAATGCAAGGTCAGAGGCTCTAACACAAATGTCATTTCAATTTCTTTAGTGCATATTTCCTCTGCAGGACTATGGATGTTAATTCTAGAGTGCTGTGGCTCCAGGGCCATCTAAGAGACTCTGGGGGCTACGGAAAAGTACACTGAAAAAGTTCCCTTAACAGTTTTATCCCCAGAAAATCAAGTTAAAAAAAAATCAAAAGCAATCTGAGAATGGAGGGAAAGCCCCTTCTTGGGTATGATGCTGGGAGTGTATGTTGACTGTGGGGCTTTGTATACATATGAGCTAGCTAGGGAACTGAGGACATCTCTGTTTCACTGGGTGGGGCATCTCTGCCACTGGTACTCACTATTTAGGGAGGGAGATTCTCAGGAGATTGTTTCAGGAGGCTTAGATATTTAAGGCAGATTCCATCTATTTTCATTTGCCACAACTCTCATTCTGTTAAGTTTACTTGTTCTTTGGATGATTGTGGTCATGACTAAAACTAGACTGTCCAAGACAGTAAGTGGGCATTTGCCTATGATAACCCAACCTGAGCCTCCTACTTTCCTCAATTCCTTCCTTCTTTTTTCCCCATTTATTCAAGTAGTAAATAATACTTAAGCGTCTATTTGTCATACGACAGAAAGACAGTAGAGCTAGAGATACATAACAGCAACCAAAACATGCATGGCCCTTGACCTTGGTTAGTCAGTACAGTTAGGATGTGAGCATTAACATTAGCCATACAATTGTACAAAGTTACAAGTGAATGGAGGTACTCCCTAATGCACATTTCTGAGCATTCTATATGTCAATTATTTTTATCCTTCACAAGATTTTCTCTTTTCTCATGAGGAACTTTATAATATATATTTAAACAAAATATATGGGATTTAAGAAACAAAACAAATTAACAAGGAAAAAGAGACAAAGTTATAGACTCTTAAATATCGAGAACAAACTGGTGGTTGCCAGAAGGGAGGTCGGTGGGGGGATGGGTGAAATAAGTGAAGGGAATTAAGAGTACACTTGTCATGATGAGCACTGAATAATGTATAGAATTGTTGAACCACTATATTGTACATGTGAAACTAATATAACACTCCATGTTAATTATATTGGAATTAAAAGTAAATACTAAATATAACTATATACATATATAGTATTTACTTTTAATTCCAATATAAATATATACTTGGATGCATAGTACCATATATATGTATGTGTATATGTACACACACATATACACATATATGCACATATTTAACATAGAGATTTGAAATCTGTATAGTCCAGGGTTACTGAAATTCTTGGATAGATAAGGACTCGGTACATGGAGAAATAGGGGAATTTAAGAAATATGACTTCTTCTAAGCAGTTTACTTATCCTCACTATGATACAAGATAAAATAACTGGATTATAATCTTTAATTTCTGAAGATATTGCTATTTTACTTTGTGCCTCTTTTCTAAAGAGTTCACAGTAATGTGTGCTAAATGACTTATAGATGCATCCTTCCTCTCTCTCTTAATGGAGTGCTTTTTCAAGAAGCAGAAGAAATTTAAAACTTAAGTGATGTCCCACTCCACACTCCATGTTACTGGAAATAAGAAGAGTCTTTTTATGTATAGCCCAGTCTCCTCAGCTTTCAGCTCTGGGCTCATTAATAGGTGCTAACCCCACAGGTAGATGGCATAAGAGACTGCATGTTAAATAGGATGTGAAAGACACTGAAAGCTGCAGCCATCAGCCTACTGAGATGTAGAAACCTCTTCTCCCATTCCAGTGACCCCTTTGGAATTTATGGAAGTCTGTATTTGAAAGTCAAATATCTGCTTTGAGAGGGCAGCATCACCCAGTTCCATCCTGTAAAGGAAATGGTTAGTGGGAGAGTGGATTTTCCCCTGTGGAGAAGGATTCAGAAAAGGTCTAAAATCTGAAATGCCTTCAGATGGATTTTTACAGTTTAAGATTGGTGGATTCTAAGGCCACTCAATACCTCTTGATATCAGCTATAAGCTGAGGTACATACGTGTACATGAAAATGAAAAATATAGGGCATGAAATGAGAGGGAAATAGACATAGAAAGGAGATAAGAATGTGTGTGACCTAACACAACCTTTCCCTGTTTTATAATTTTGTTAGGCTAACACTGTGATTCTTTATAGAGCCAATCCCAATATAAGCACTAGAGTCCTTGAGCTTTGTGTCTAGTGCTCCAGTTAATTGTAAGCCCTTTGAAGTTAGGAACCTAGATTTTAGTTATTTTCTTTTATCACTTGCCCCTAGGTCTGACTTGATCCATGATAAATGTTTAGTAAATGTTAGATGAAAAAAAGGAATTCAGTTTCAGGTTTCTGAAACTTTGGAATATTCTCTCACATTCTTTATTCTGGTCAAATGTCTTATTGGTGTCTTCCCTGATCACCCTATCTCAAATTGTACCTTAATGTTCCAGGACCTTAACTTGCTTTATTTAACTCTATAGCAATTATCACTACCTGAAATTATATCATGCAATTATTCTTATCTTGTTTATTGTCTGCCTATTTTGCTAGAATCTAACTTTTAAAATTGCGGGGACCTTGTTGGCTTGTTCACTGCTGAATCTCCAGTACATAGAACAGTGTCCAATGCAAAATAGCATCTCAATACATACTTGTTGAAGAATGTACCAGCAGCTCTAGAAATGGTCTCCCAAATAGCTTTACTCCATTAATTTTTGTCAAATTTGGATTCTGAAGAATATCAGAAAGATTTGGGAGATAATATTAAACACAGAGATCCCTAGAGAGAGAAAAATTTCTTCTAATTCTAGGTTCATTGCTTCAAGTAGTCAATAAAATGTTAAGAAGAATAAAAAAGTAAAACAGGCAATGAATAAGAAATCTTGGCAACATCACTATGTTTTCACTTTATCAGGGGCAAGTGGTTTTTGTTTTTTTTTTTTTTGTTTGTTTGTTTTTTTGGCAAGTGGTTTTTGTAAGTATTTGTTTATTTCAAAAGGGTAGCACTGTTTGAATTAATTTACTAGTTACAATCTTCATTGTTCAGAAGTGATTTTTCATATTTCAATGATTATTTTCTGAAATATTTTCAAGGACAGTGGCTTTATGTTGAAAATAAAAAACATACTTGAAGAGTTGTATGTATCTCACAATTGAAACTGTGCAATGAATATCTTCATGCATTTGGCAACTATTATACTTCTTTAAAATATGATTCAGAGACAGAATATTTTACAACCAAAAGAAGAATATTTGTCTTGTTTTAATGAAAGTCCTGTATCTAACAGCTCAGTTAATGAGAATAGCCCCTTGTGTCAAATTCAAATTCTCATTTAGCACTTTTCCCAAGCAGATAGCTTTCTGCCCATCATGTACTTTTGCATTGAAGCATATTGGCAATGAGCAATACAGGGATACTTGAAGTCAAATTCTCCTTTTAATCTGGAACTAGAAGTAGTCCTTTTCATCTTCCAGGTTTATCTTTAGATGATATATATGTGATACTTTCTTTTTCAGAAGTTCATCCCCTGAGTTTACTCAGATATAAAGTGCAGACAGATATAAACTTGTACACTGTTTAAAGTAACACAAGAGAAGATAGTAGTGTATGATCCATGCTGTGAAATAATAGCACAAAATTCTGAATGTGGACTAGAACAGTATTAAATAAAGAGAAAATGATGTTGTGAGAATCAAATTATGATTTAGAGGCTCTTTTGTTAGGGGTTCAGAAATAGGTGAGGAACTAGTAGTGATAACAAAGACAAAATTGGATGTGCTGCTTTGTTGTTGTTGGGGGCAAATGGTGGTTTCTGAAAGATTCACTGGTTGAGCAGAAGGGGTGTAATTCTACAAGTGAAAGAAAAAAGAAGAATCATTACTGCAAGCTTTTACAACTCTCTGTCCAATTTCCCTATAACATATAGCTGCTGGGAGGTGTGTTGGGTGGTGTTCAGTAAAAGGAGACAGCATATTGATGTTGACAGAGATGGAGCAGTTATAAATTTGGCAAGATATTTTCATTAGTTATTGCCTTTTTGTTAACTTCTTTCCAACTTATGATTTGTTAGTGGAGTTGCTATGTTGTTTTTCATACTTATCCTTTGCTTTTCTTTAGTAGCAGTGATGATTTTTTTTGTACGGAAATGCATTTTCTATGCCTGTTGATATAAAGTAAGGCTTTTTCTCTTTCCAACCATTTTTTTCCCTGTGGTAACACTTGAAAATGAACTTGCAATGTTTTCCACTGTGTTATGTAGGGGATATGGACAAAAACTCTTTTGAGATATCTTGGTTTGTTCCCACTTAGGACTATTAGTTTCACACACTCTTCAGTTTTCTTGTCTTTAAGTAGGATTGAGGAATAAAAGAGAGGAGTCTCAAAACATATTTTCTTACTTAGGACAAGTGAATCCTTTAATGTGATTTATTTACATTTTATTTATTTATTCAAAAGAGACACAGAGAGAAGCAAAGATATAGGCAGAGGGAGAAGCAGGCTCCCTACAGGGAGCCCAATGCAGGACTTTATCTGAGGACCCCAGGAAAACAACCTGAGCCAGAGGCAGATGCTCAACACTGAGCCACCAGGTGCCCCCTTTAATATGATTTTATTTGAAAACTTATAACTCTAATTATTGCTCTACTGTGTTGTCAGGACCACTTTTTTGGAAAGCATCCCAAGGGGAAATCACTTCCTCTGTCCTCTGAATAGCCAGGCTGCTATATTTTCCTTAAGCAGTAAGCTGACCAGACTTTAACTTTGACTTGAGCATATTTCTGGCCTGCTCTTTAATATCAAAATAATCTTAAAAGCCCATAGGATTAATGTTGAAAGTTAGTTCACTTTTTCCCCCTATTAGCTCAGCAATACTGTAATATGCCTCTCCCCTGTTCCTTTTTTTTTTTTTTTTTTTTAGTATAAGGGCTATGAACTTGATTTGATTTCTTAAAGCAGAGAAGGGTCACCTTGGGAGCACTTGGGTGGCTCGGTGGTTGAACATCTACCTGCAGCTCAGGTCATGATCAAGTCCAATGTCGGGCTCCCTGCTCAGCGAGGAGTATGCTTCTTCCTCTCTCTATCCCTCTGTGTGCTTGTGCTTACAAGCTCTCTGTTTGCCAAATATGGCATATATATATATATATATATCTTTTAAAAAAAATCCAAAGTATCACTTTGACGATACTATTAAACTTATTAGATTATGTTACTGCAAAAGAAAATAATAAAAACATTGCATAAGGGTGTTCCTAAATTCCTTACAAGGCAAAGTCATTCATAATAGTTGTCATTATTTCTTATAGTCCCTCCCCTTTCACTTTCAGGAATCCATTAATAGCCACAATATACTTTAATATTTGGCAATGGGTATTTTATGAAAGAAAACAGTGTTGTTTAGGGGCATCTGGTGGCTATGCATTAACGAACCTTTTGGTTATGAAGAAAAGACCCTAAACTGAGGGTAGAGATTGAAACAAATAGTAGCTAAATTGCTCTTCTCAATATGAGAACAGCATTTTGAATTTTCTACCAGACAGCCAAAGAGACAGAGTAAAGAACAGGAATCTCTGGAAAACAGTCAATGGGAGAATGGGCTCCAAAATCATGACAGCTGGCCAGTAATGAAACATAACAATGGTATGAATTGGTATTTGACAGTCAATTTTTATAAGTTGTTACCTACTCTGTGCAGTAATCCCCCTCCATTAAACTAACTTTAGTAAAAGTCAGTTACTTGCAAAAGCACTGTGTTATTGGTACGTTAGGAGTCATGCAGAGTGGTTTATATCTATACATGGAGTGAATCAGTGCAGAGAGAGAAGAGCTATCTGTAATAATAATGCCAAGATGGCAGAAGTAGATAAGGAATTGAGCCAAATGGTGGAATTCTGAATTAAAGTTAATAACAATGACTAGGAAAATATAAGGAAATATTAAGAATAGTGTGGACTTCCTGTAATTATATAAAATAGAGATTTGAGTTATTTTCATTAAATATTTAAGGAAAGAATTAGCCCAGAAAGCCGGAGAACTAGGGTGCATTCAATTTAAATATGTGAGAGAAAGGGGCACCTGGGTGGCTCAGTGGTTGAGTCTGCCTTTGGCTCAGGTCGTGATCCCAGGGTCCAGGGATCAAGTCTCACATAAGGCTCCCTTCAGGGTGTCTGCTTCTCCTTCTGTCTATGTCTCTGCCTCTCTCTGTGTGTGCCTCTCATGAATAAATAAATAAAATCTTAAAAAAAATAAAAATAAAAAAATAAATATGTGAGAGAAAATATAAGCACTCCTAGGGGCATGATTAGTATATGATATTCATGTATTCAGATTTTACTTATTTTGCATTATTGTACTTGGTCAGATTTGCTGTCTTTTTTTTAAGATTTATTTATTTATTTGAGAGAGAGAAAATGCTGGGGTTGGAGGGTAGAGGAAGAGAGAGTGAATCTCAAGCGGACTCCACACTGAGCACGGAGCCTGTTGTAGAGCTTGATCTCATGACCCTGAGATCACAACCTGAGCTGAAACCAAGAGTTAGATGCTTAACCAACTCAGCCACATAGGTGCCCCAGATTTGCTGTCTTGAAATAGAGTTGTTCAAGAGGGGGGCACTTGATGGGATGAGCACTGGGTGTTATTCTATATGTTGGCAAATTGAACACCAATAAAAAATAAATTTATTTTAAAAAAGACCTGTTTTCAATATCTTAATACTTGGGTTTGTATTTTAGATTTATGAAGTCAATCATTCTATGTTTTTGCTGAAGCCCTATTTTGCTATAGTAGTTTTTATATGAATTTTCAAGTTAATAATTATAATACTACCATAATGATAAGTTCTTTATTAAAAACTGCACTCCCTAGCACACCTCATCCCCTTCAGAAATCATGTTAAAACAAACTTGGGAAACACTAAACCAGAATCTACCAAGAACAGATTCTAAATTCACATCAGCAAAGTAATGGCTCTAAAAGATACCACAATGTGGGGTGGGGGGGGCATAATTTACCTAATATATATTTATGTCTCACGGATATAATGTTCATTAAAATAAAATAATCTAGGGGATCCCTGGGTGGCTCAGTGGTTTAGCACCTGCCTTTGGCCCAGGGCATGATCCTGGGGTCCCGGGATTGAGTCCCGCATCAGGCTCTCTGCATGAAGCCTGCTTCTCACTCTGCCTGTGTCTCTGCCTTTCTCTCTCTCTTTCTGTGTCCCTCATGAATAAATAAATAAAATCTTTTTTAAAAAATCCAGAGTGTTTTTATATTATCTCATTTAGTGATCAAAGGGAGAAAAAAATCATACAACTCCATTTGTGTTTAATATATTTTTATGTATAAAGATATTATGCTAGGAACAATTTATGGCTTTTATTTCATGAGAAAACTGAATTCAATCTTACTTTTTCCATCTTATACTCACATTTACTGAGTGCTTCATTCTCTTTAATACAATGTTTATCATGTTCCACTGAACAGATATTATGAGGTATTACTATGATGTTTTAATAGAGTAATGTAGTTTCCCTTTTTTTGTATATGAGTCTGTCATTTCTGAATCCAACTGCTCATATATTTTATACAGCTCCTCCCACCAACCATAGCTTCCATGGAAGACCATGAAGCATCTATATATTCTTTTGACAATGTGACAAAACCAAAAATAGTTAAAAGGAATTTGTCTAACATCTATAAGAGAGACACTTTACCTAACTAAGGGGTTTGTAGCTCCAGTCCCCTGGTTTGCTCAATGCCCTTTTCCAGTCTTAGAAGCCCACAAGATGAGTCCCTGAAATACCCTAGGACATGGACAACCATGGATCCAAGCCAAATACCTTCAGTAAGATTCTAAGAAATGAAAGCATAGAAAATTTAAGCTAATTAGCCAAGATTGCATAGCTAGTTAGCATCAAGACAGAAATACTAATATAAGTTACTCATACTAGTCCTGGCTTCTCTCTCTTATGAAACAATCCAGGTATTTTTAAGTTTCCAAAACGAACAACTACTATCCATAGCATATGCATATGCACACAAACTAAAGAAATAGCACATTTAGAAAAAAGCACTAGTGAGATGTTTTACTGCACCACTTACTGAATCAAAAGAAAATGCCAGAGACATTTTCCTTTGGAAAACTAAATAAAAGATTTTGTTTCTATATAAAGTTTATTGGGAATATTTGCCTGCTATCTAGTATATGCCTTGATATCCTAGGCCAAATGAAGGGCTGATTGGTGTCAAGAACCCACATGTTGAAGGATTTCTAAAATCTCACTAATGTGACAGACAATAATACTTTTATGGCATGAATTTGATTTTAAGACTTATTTATAAAAATTGGCCATGATAGTACTTTTAGAGCTATTACAGCTGAGCATGGTAACAATATACAATACAAGGGGAAAAAAGAAGACCGATAGATATCTAAATTATGAGAACTTTTATTCAGAATTACTCCATTTTAAATGGCTAACAAGTACGTGAAAAGGTAATCAGCATCACTAATCAGGGAAGAACAAATCAAAATCACAGTGAGATATCACCTCATACATTTTAGAAAGGCTGTTATAAAAAAGATATGAGATAACAAGTGCTGGCAAGGGTGTGGAAAAAAAGAGGACCCTTGTGCACTGTTGGCAGGAATGTAAATTGGTACAATCACTGTGGAAAACTTTATGAAGTTTCCACACAAAATTAAAAATAGAACTACTGTATTAACCAGCAATTCTACTTCTGGTTATATATCTAAAGAAAATGAAATTACTAATCACTATCTCAAAGAGATATCTGCATACCCTTATTCATTGCAGCATTATTCACAATAACCAAATATTGAAACAACCTATGTTCCCATAAAAGGATCCATGGATAAAGGAAATTTAGATAGATAGATAGATGATAGATAGATAGATAGATAGATAGATAGATAGATAATATAGATTATATAATGTTTATAATGGAATATTATTCAGCCACAAAAAAGAATGAAATCTTGTCATTTGTGGCAACACAGTTGGACCTTGAGGACATTACACTAAGTGACAGAGAAAGAAAAATACTATATGATCTCATTTATATGTGGAATCTAAAAATATCAAATTCATAGCAACAGAGGGTAGAATGGTGGTTGCTAGGGACTGAGGGGTGGGGGAAATGGGGAGATGTTGGGTACAAACTTTTAGTTACAAGATAAGTTCCAGGGATCTAAAGTGCAGCATAGACACTATAGTTAACAATATTGTGCTGTATGCTTAAAAGTTGCTATGAGTGTAGAGCTTTAATGTTCTCACCATAACAACAAGAAAGGGGTACTTGTGAGAGATGAAGGATGTGTTAGCTAACCTTATTGTGGTAAGCATTTCATGATATACACATGTATCAAATCACCATATTGTATATCTTAAACTTATACAATGTTATGTGTCAATTATGTCTCAATAAAGCTGGGGGAAAAGAATAACTATATTGTGTCTTCAACATAGAGACTTGTCAGAGATAATGGAGAAACTCTCTTAACTCATTAGTTAACTTCGTATATGCTTCTGGGAAACACAGAAATCTAGAGGATGGAATGATTCTTTTGTGGGTATTAATATGCACAACTTTGCTGGTGGATATTGCTTTAGAATTCCCTAGAAGACAAAAGGAGTAGGAAAAATTAGTAAGTGGAACAGGAAATGTATAAGTATAACCTAAGAAGGCTGAGTGGGAACTTTATGGGATGATGTTCATTACGTGAATGTCGAAATTGATAGTTGGATTGGAAGGGAAGAGAAAGAAATGAGAGGGAAGACAGTGATGTTACTTGACAAAGGTTAAAGGAAAATTGAAACACTGTGTGATAGTGATTTGTGGGGGAGGAATGAGCAAGGTAGTGGGGCTGATAGGGGAGGGTGGGTAATGGGCCTCAACAGAATGGAAAATTCTTGTCAGCAAAGAGAAAGAGAAAAGATTAGATAATTAGAGGGGGCCAGTGATGCTAGACTAGAGTGTGGACTGGATGGTTATGAGTGTGAGATGACACAATGAGCAGTGGGCAGGGGAAGCAATATTCATCATGTACCTTCCATGTACCAGTCAATAGGCCATGGGCTTCACATTTATTATTTTACTGAAATCTACCTCAGAGGTCCCTAAAGGATAATTATCTTTGAATCCATATTCATGCTCTTCTTTCCTTATATTACAATGACTGAAGAATTTAAGCACCTATCAAAGGCCAGCCCTGCCTTATGTATTCTGGATCCCATTGCCTCAATTTCTCTTTTTACTGGAACATATCCAATGACATTCCAATATGCTCTACTCCCTCCTGTCTTAAATAAGTAAATGAAACTCTTCAACCTTCACTTTTCCCTAAGCTACTGCCCCATTTCTCTACTCCCTTTCATGGAAAAATTTCTTGAGATTTTTACATTCATTGATTCCATTTCCAAACCTCTAATCGGCTTTTGAACATAGGTAGGGGTGGAACAAGGGGAACACTCCTTCCCCTTAAGTCCAATTCTCCAAGTGTTATGCTGTCATAATGGTTGTTAAGAATACAGTAAAAAAAAAAAAACTATTAAGTAAAATATTCAAAAGCATGACCATGAGAAAGATAAATTAGTCACAGGTTTTCCGTTTTTATAAAATGTCCTTGATCTTTTACGAATTGCCCAAACCTTTCTCTGGCCTGGGCACACCTATAGCCTCGTGCACACACTTCTGCTATTCAATTAATTCTGATCTGGCCTCTATCCATCTCAATCAACTGAAATAGCTCTTGTTAAAGTCACCAATGACCACCATGTTGGAAAAATACAATGATAACTTCTCTGTCTTCATATTATTCAATATCTCAATAGGATCCAGTTAATCATGTCTTCTTGGACAACTGTTTCACCTGGATTACTTGACATTATACTCTTCTGTTCTTTTGTTCCTAGCTTACTGTCCAGTCATTCCCACTCTCCTTTACTTGTTCTCCTTTTTCTCCCTGACTTTTAAATTTTGAACTGCAGGGAACTGGGGCAAAGGAAGCATGCATGGTATTTGGAATCTCATCATATCACTTTGGTGAAAGAGCATAGTGGCTATAGAATCTCTTTCTAGGTACATGATTAGTGACTGAACCTCTAATTCCCTCTCTCCTGGTCCTGCTGGAAGATTATCTACATTTTGCATTAATTTCTAGCTCCTTCTTTACAGCTCTGCCTTCTATCTGTATTCTGTGTCCCCACAGGAATGTTTTCTTTGAAATGTGTCCTGAATCCACTTCTTGCTTAACTAAAGTAGCAGATTAAAGGAGACAGAAAGGGAATATAAGTAGGATCAATGCCTATAAGCTATGATGTCATACCAAGGGGAAAAATGTCATTTTTCAATAGGCTGAGGAAAATGGGCTTTCCTTGGTTTAAGGACTGAGAGGGAATAATTTATAGTGATGATTAAAGGAACAAAATACACATAACTTGGCTTAAGAAGAAGTCTAAAGATCTGCACATCTCTCCAATTGTGTAAACATTAGCAAGATAAAATATTGATTTAGTTTAGTAAATGGTACAAAGAGGCTGTAATTAACAATAATGAACTTACACACAAAGAAACCAGAGAGGGTGCAATGGAAATATTAGAATAAACATATGGATTGGAAAGTCCTTTAAATGGAATTTTTACTAATAAAGGCAAACCAACTCTATGCAATAAAACAAATGGCAATTAGGCAAAATCAGTGATATCCTCAACTGCAACCTTGCACAGCAGCAAAGAACACTAGTTCTCTGTCTTCTGTGTCCTTAATGGGGATGACAGTTCCTGTACTTCCCAATATACCTATAAATGGGTTCGAGGTCAGCCTTTGCCTATAATAATCCCCTGATCTTTTAAAGACAATGATAACCAACTTGTTTTCACATCAGAGCACATATAGGAAAGGAAAATATGTCTGTGGCTCACTGGATATCAGAGGAGACTAGCCACAAATTCTAGCTGCTTTAGACTCTGCTTAACCAGCCCAAGGATGGAGGGAGTTAATATGTTGGCTTACCTAGAATCCATTCTTGGCAAAACAGTGTTCTTCAAAACACTGGTTGGAAAGAACTGTCCTGAAACCTTTTGTTTAGGCAAGGAAGGCAAGTCATATCCAATTCTCAATTTCTTCTTCCAGTATCTCTCTTTTACTACCTTCTTTTTTAAAAGATTTTATTTTTAGTTAGTTTCTTTATCCAATGCAGGGCTTGAACTTATAACCATGAGATCAAGAGTCACATGCTTTACTGACTAAGCCAGCCAGGCACCCCTCTTTTACTGCCTTCTCATGGCTGCAGTGAAATAAGTCCTTTTACCTTCTACCAATCCCTTTTCTACCCAGTTATTGCTTTGATATCATAGCCCAATTTCTTCCAAGCGTCTTATAATGCAAAAACAGAGTCATGGTCAGTTTATTCTTAGGAGAGTATCAGGCATTTTCTAGTTCTTTAGTAGGCATATGAGTTTACCACTACATCTTACAAGTTCCAGTAGAACAGAACCAATTGTCATGAACTTATTAAACTACCCAATGGAAGTTTGCCTGCTTTATGTTTAGATTGTCCTTTTTGTCCTGAAAGGAGGCACAATTTACCAACTACCAGCAAAGAGTTATAATCTCTTTGAAGTTGCCAAGTCTATGTAGTAACAAGATCTACTATTCTGGGGTTATTGAGCCTAATTTTATGAATATCAACTACAGTAGTTTAATTATATATTCCTCAACAGACCTAGGACTGCATACTGTTTAAAAATTGGCAAAAGATATCACTCTTAGAGAAAAGAGCCAACCTGCAATATGCAGGCCTCTCAAATGCATTAAACCTAGTGCTCAGGGCAACCCATGTGGCTCAGCGGTTTAGTGCCGCCTTCAGCCCAGGGCCTGATCCTGGGGTTGCGGGATCGAGTCCCACATCGGGCTCTCTCTCTCTCTCTCTCTCTCTCTGTCTCATGAATAAATAAATAAAATCTTTATTTTTTTTATTTATTTATGATAGTCACAGAGAGATAGAGAGAGAGGCAGAGACACAGGCAGAGGGAGAAGCAGGCTCCATGCACCGGGAGCCCGACGTGGGATTCGATCCCGGGTCTCCAGGATCGTGCCCTGGGCCAAAGGCAGGCGCCAAACCGCTGCGCCACCCAGGGATCCCCTAAATAAAATCTTTAAAAAAAAACTAGTGCTCAAAGTACTTGGTAAAAAGAAAGCTCTAGGGGTGCCTTGGTGGCTCAATTGGTGAAGCATCTGCCTTCGGCTCAGGTCATGGTCTCCAGGTTCTGGGTTCGAGCTC
The DNA here is from genome assembly GCF_018345385.1 of Vulpes lagopus. Classification (NCBI taxonomy): domain Eukaryota; kingdom Metazoa; phylum Chordata; class Mammalia; order Carnivora; family Canidae; genus Vulpes; species Vulpes lagopus. The sequence goes on from NC_054848.1 coordinate 78,345,725, forward strand.
CGCATCCGGCTCCTTGCTCAGCAAGGAGTCTGCTGTTCCCTCTGTTTCTGCCCCTCCCTCTATTGCTTCCCCTGTCTGTGTGATCTCTCTCTCTCTGTCATGAGACACACACACACAAAGAGAGAGAGAGAGAGAGAGAGAGAGAGAGAGAGAGAGAGAGGCAGAGACACAGGCAGAAGGAGAAGCAGGCTCCATTCAGGGAGCCTGACGTGGGACTTGATCCCGGGTCTCCAGGATCACACCCTGGGCTGAAGGCAATGTTAAACCACTGAGCTACCTGGGCTGCCCAATAAAATCTTTTTTAAAAAAGCTCCAAATACATGCTAGAATGTCAATAAAGTAAGAAGATAGTAGTCTTTGTATTTGATGGAATTGATGGGATAAGTGGAAAGTATACAGGACCAAGACTTAGGAGTTCTGGGTTCTCTCTAGACTTGGTCCTATCATTTGAAAATGTTGTGGACTTAGATCTACTAATCATATTTAAAATGAGTTTATTAACATGGTGAATTAACAACAAGGATATTTCTCTTCCATCTTCCAACCCCAGTAAAATGATGGCAAAGAAATAAAAAAGTTATAATTTACCTAAATAAAAACACACCACATGGGATGCCTGGGTGGCTCAGCGGTTAAGCACCTGCCTTGGCTCAGGGTGTGATCCTGGAGTCCTGGGATCAAGTCCCACATCAGGCTCCTTGCATGGGGACTTCTTCTCCCTCTGCCTGTGTCTCTGCCTCTCTCTCTGTGTGTGTGTCTCTAATTAATAAATAAATTTAAAAAAGAAAAGGCCCACCACAATTGGCTAGAAAATGACAGCACACCAGAGATGGCAACAAAAATTTGGAAATTGGAAAGCAGATGGACAAGTGTTACATCAACTTAGCAGACCTTGGGTAAGTGGAACTTAGGTCTGTGGAGAAGGAAAGCGGGGAGGCAAGAGGCAATAACATTCTTTATTTTTTTTTTGGATATTTTATTTATTTATCCATGAGAGACACAGAGAGAGAGGCAGAGACATAGGCAGAAGGCAGAAGGGCTCCCACAGGGAGCCTGATGCGGGACGCGATTCCCGGACTGGGATCACGCCCTCAGCCAAAGGCAGACTCTCAACTGCTGAGCCACCCAGGCATCCTGATAAAACTCTTTAAAAACTAGAAATATTAAATATTTCTTTAGGCAGGGCTGTAAAATGGAACTGAAAAAAAAATGCAGCCTGATGAAATGTCTTTAAAGCAAGGAATTAGACCCCTGCCACAGATTCCTTTCCCATCCTGTCCTCTCAGACAGCTGCCTCTGCCATTCCCATTCTAGTTGAAGACTGGAGGCTTACTTTCTGGAGAAGCTAAACCACTCAGGCTCTGTACTCAGACCCAGCTGAGAACAGAGGAGATGCTTCTATAATGAAAACAGGGTCAATGAGAGAAGCTCTGCATATTGAACAGTAAAGGCTCCAATACCTTTTCCACACTCAGCTCCAAGAAACTGGGAACCAGGTTTTTACTTCGAAGCACACATTGGAGCAGGACAGAGATCTCTAGGAGGGATATCTCCAAGAAGAACATAAAACTGATAGCATACTGATATCTCTGTGCATTCAGAGGAGGTTTTTGATTCTTTAGAGAATTTGGGGATGAGTTAATTATTGGTACATAGAAAACTAAGGACATGAAAGGAATAAACCAATTAATGAAGAGCAGAAAAATGAAAAGTCATACAAGGAAAGGTAATCATAATAAACTAATTATAACAAATCATAATAAGGTATAAATCATATAGCTCAGCTATAAATAATGTTATAGTGTCATAATACTGTAAACACTGAACCAATTTTACTAAATGTGGTGTATGCATTGGGTGAGGAGGGCACTTAGAAATGCTTAGTTCTCAGCTTATAATATGAAGTCAGCCAATAGTATTTAAAGCTGAAAAAATGTTGAAATAATGGTATAAGCGTATAATTTAGATATGTATTGGTTAACACCAGAAAAAAAGTAACAAAGAATTGAACATGTAGTTTGCTTTTAAAGAGGATGATGCAAGGGACTGTTCTTTTCATTATGAGCCCAGTAGTACCAGTTGCCTTTTTTAAGTATGTGCATTTATTACTTAGATTAAAAAATTAATTTTTGAAAAAGGTATTTTGACTAAATAACCTTCGATGTCTTCTATTTGGAAAATTTGATGCCTATGAAAAGCTTGAATACTTATCTCAAGAGCCTCACTCCTTCATTAAATTAGATACTACTTAAGAAGAAGCAATGTGGGATCCCTGGGTGGCGCAGCGGTTTGGCGCCTGCCTTTGGCCCAGGGCGCGATCCTGGAGACCCGGGATCGAATCCCATGTCGGGCTCTCGGTGCATGGAGCCTGCTTCTCCCTCTGCCTGTGTCTCTGCCTCTCTCTCTCTCTCTCTGTGACTATCATAAATAAATAAAAATTAAAAAAAAAAAAAAAAAGAAGAAGCAATGTTAAGACTTCCAAACCCTTAAAGACTCGCTAGTATTTGACAGGCTCAAATTACTCATGAGGGTAGCTTACTACTGTTGTTAGAATTCAGATAGGTAAATGTACTCCCTGCTACAGATGTAGAGCTGATTTTACTTTAGATATTGCATGACTTTCATATATGTGCTTCTTCTGAAAAATACATGGAGAGTAAATATGTCTTGAGACAACCAAAAATAGAAAGCTACCATGAATAGTATATAGTCTGACCAAGGATAGAATTTTTTATGTCCCACTACTGACCCTCACCCCATCGCCCAGGATTTCCTGGTATTTAATTTCTCCTTGAGTTACAACTTTTATGTCCCTCTCTTTATTTGGTTCTTAGCGTTTACTTAAAAACTCTAGTTATCAGTTCTTATAGGCATCACTAGCAGTAACTCTAAAATTCCAGACTGAACCTGTTTCTTGCCTGTTGGTGAATCCAAGTACTAATCCTTTGTTTCTCATTCCTGTCTTTGCCCAATCCCTGCATTGTATCTAGTGCATTCCAACAATATATAAATTATACTTGATTCACCAAAAACCTCTGTTATAATATTAAATATAACAGGTTGGTGACTACCAAAATGCCATGTAAGTCTTTTTTTACTGGTGGGTTTGAGTACAGTGTTATTTCTTTCTGTATTCTTATTAGTTAATTCTCTGTTAGATGCCATCCATCTTTCATTGTCCATTCTCTTACACTGCTTACACTGTTTACCCTCATAAGAATTAAAACCTTTTTTTTTTCTTTTTGGTGCCAAACATCGTAAAAGGGCGAACACGAGCAACTTGTCCCAGGGGCATTTCTTTATCTCCCATACTCTTCTCCCTTCCTCCCATTTATCACATCAAATCCTTTCACATGATAATTCTCATCCTGCCTTCTCCCTTCACTCATGGATATCTAAAGATTCCTGGTGTGGTTCCTTTCACATGGTAGGAAGTATCCCATATCCAGGCCTATATTGCCCTCCCATATCTAACAAAAGATAGCTGTCTAGAGGGTAGTCCAAGATGGTAGAATAGGAAGATCTTGTATTCACCCCTCCTACAGACACACTGAATCTATAACTATAAATGATCAAGTCCCTCTAAAAAAGACCTGAAAACTAGCTCAATAGCTCCTTCACAGCAAAGGGTAAAAAGGCCACAAATAGATAAAGTTGGAGAAGCAGAGACTTAGTCCCATTAAAAACGTAACTTTTGGGGCAGCCCTGGTGGCTTGGCAGTTTAGCACCACCTTCAGCCCAGGGCGTGATCCTGGAGACCCAGGATGGAGTCCCACGTTAGGTTCCCTGAGTCATGAATAAATAAATAAAAATAAAATCTTTAACAAAAAAACAACAAAAAAAACCCTAACTTTTGGGACGCTGGGGTGGCTCAGTGGTTGAGCATCTGTCTTCGGCTGAGGGTGTGATCCCAGAGTCCCAGGATTGGGTCCCACATCGGGCTCCCTGCATGGAGCCTGTTTCTCTCTCTGCCTATGTCTCTGCCTCTGTCTCTCTGTGTCTCTCATGAATAAATAAATAAAATTTTTTAAACAAACAAACAAACAAACAAACAATAAGCCAACTTTCCTAGTGTGGCAATGCACAGTTGGGAGGGATCTCAGAAATCCAGAGTTTCTCCCTGAGGAGTAAGGGATTTGTGCCCCACATCAGGCATTTCAGCCCCTGGGACCTACAATGGAGAGATGATCCCCAAAAATGTATGGCTTTGAAAACAAACAGGGCTCTTGTCCAGGAGACTGAAGGGACTGTAGGGAACTGAGATACTTCTCTTAAAAGGGTTCATGCACAGACTCACTTGCCCCAGAAACTAGCATAAAAGCTGCAGTTTAAAAAGGCTCTGGGCTGTATGTGAAGGAGATTTATTTTTAAAAAAAAGATTTATTTACTTATTTGAGAGAGAGAGAGAAAGAGCGAGCATGGGGTGGGAGGGGCAGAGGGAGAGGGAAAGAATCTCAAGCAGACTCTGTGCTAAGCACAGAGCCTCTATGCGAAGGAGATTCATTTACTAATTTTAAACCATCTGAAAGAGGGTTAAGGACCTTTTGGATTCTCCCTGGGTAGAGGTACTGGCTGGTCCATTTTTGCACTCTTCCTCTACCTTCATAGCACCAGTAAGCACCCTCCAGCCCTATACTCTCCCTTGGCCCTGCTAAAGCAGGTGGGTGTGCACAATCCAAAAAGGGGATTCTTCTTGATCACATGATTCTGGTGACCAGTTGGGCTTGTGCTTCTGGTTCCCACAGCACTTTAAAAATCAGATATATAGCTCTTAGCAGACTACCACCCACAAGGCTCTATACAGATAGCAGACTGAAACACACCCCCAGTCTTTCTGTGAAAAACACCTATTTGCTTGTCCCAGAGCTTTAACCTGAGGGGCAATCTTCAGGTTTGCTATAGATCTAGAAGCTGGGGAGGTACTGTCAAGGGAATGTAGATTGGATGCTATCTTTGCATTCTCCCTTGGCCTTGCTATAGCTTAATGGTAACTCCAAAAAAGGAACTTATATACACTTGTCTGAAGTCCTGATTTTTTATGACTGTTGTCCATATCACTTCGTCTGGAGGCTAGCAGTTTATGAGTGTGGCCTAAGAGGACTGCATACACCAGCATACTTTAAATGCTGCTGCCTGAGAGTCTTGCTTCCAATCAGCCTGAAACTAGGTGCTGAGTGAAATCCCTGCCATTGGAGCACTGACAGGTCTTGGCATACCCTCAACAACTGAGAACTATCAAGAATAAATCAGGCTGCTTAGACAATCACAAAGGTCTGATAGACAACTAAGAGCCAGAGCAAGGTTGAAAGATAAGTTTCATCTCTTACACAAGGCCACAATTTCAACACTATGTATTGGCCATTTTGCCTAATACATATAAAGAATACAGAGAGTCAAGCAAAATGAGGGGGAAAAGGAGTATATTCCAAAAAAAGAGAGAGAGAGAGAATAAGATAAAACCTCAGGGAAGAAAAAAAAAAACCTAATGAAATGGAGATAAGTTATTTACCTAATAAAGAGTTCAAAGTAATGGTCATAAAGATGTTCACCAAACTTGGGAGAAGAATGAATTAACACATTGAGAGCTTTATTACTATAATGTATATAATTATACCTCAATTTTTAAAAAAGTAACTGTCTAGATTTTCACCCAGTTTGGGCAATGGTCTCTGCTAGAAAATTGGAACTTAAGGGCAGCCCGAGTGGCTCAGTGGTTTAGCGCCACCTTCAGCCCAGAGCGTGCTCCTGGAGACCTGGGATAGAGACCCATGTCAGGCTCCCTTCATGGAGCCTACTTCTCCCTCTGCTTGTTTCTCTGCCTCTCTCTCTTTCTCTGTTTCTCATGAATAAATAAATAAAATATTTTAAAAAAAGAATTGGAACTTAAAACATAATTTAAGTGGTAAGGGTTGAGATCTCTTTAATGAAATTCTCCTCCCAGGAAATAGCTATACCTTTTTTTTTTTAAAATTAATTAATTTATTTATTTATGATAGTCACAGAGAGAGAGAGAGGCAGAGACACAGGCGGAGGGAGAAGCAGGCTCCATGCACCGGGAGCCCGATGTGGGATTCGATCCCGGGTCTCCAGGATCGCGCCCTGGGCCAAAGGCAGGCGCCAAACCGCTGCGCCACCCAGGGATCCCGAAATAGCTATACCTTAATGGGCTCCTTCATTCTATATTATTTAAAGAAGGTACAGTTGTGGGGGAGGGGCATTGCTTGTGTGCACATGTATATGAGGGAATGGTGGCTAATAGATAGCAATGGAGCAAGGGGATTGGGAAATGTTTCTGGTGGCATTCACTTCTCACTATGTGCAGGGAGTTGCATGTTCCCTATGTACAGAGGGGTTTTTTGAAGGTAGAACTTCATTTGAATATTTTAATTTGGGATTGGAAGATGATACATATTTAATAGACACCATTTATTATTATATCAAAATATCACAATTTTGGTAACTTGCATTTCCTTCAGACTTCCTTTTTCTTTCAGATCTCCAATAATTTTTAACCTTCTATGTATGTTTGGCATGCCATTTTACTCTGTAAAATCAGTATGCTGTTTCAGCCAATAAAAACAGAAAATTGCTTTTAAGTAATTAATCTCTTTATTCATTTTTTTGCAAGAAGTGGAATTCACTTCCATGAAATATTTCCTTTTGGTTGATAATTCTTGATATTAGCTTGGGTGTTATGGTTTCAGTCCAGCTGCTAATGATGTAGGATTCCTATGCTCTAGAGAAAAGGTTTTAGAAGTAATTAAGTGTGAATGCCTCCTTATCTGCTTGTCTTCTATGCTAACAAGGCTTCTCTTATTTAAAAGTGCCAGCTTTAGCCTAATTTTTTTTTCAGACTTAGCACTTTAGGATTTGTGAGGTGGCCATATACTCTCCTGATTCAGTCATCATACTTTGGGAAAAGAGACAATATGACAGAAAATAAAGACGCTAACTGAAAAACAACTGTCAGCTTCTATCACCAACAAAGATTGGATGGCAATCATAGGTAATCTGGAGTGTTGATTCATGCCTAAAACATGTTTAATCTGAGAAAAAGACATTTTCTTTCTGGAAGTCAACAGATTGAAGGAAAAAAGAAGAGAGAAAAAGAGATGGCAGGTATACAGCAAACCCAATTAAAGAATGGTGATTCAGAGGTGCCTGGGTAGCTCAGATGGTTAAGCATCAGACCCTTGACTCTTGATTTTGGCTCAGGTCATGATCTCAGAGTTGTGAGATCGAGTCCCTTGTGGGGCTCGGCACTGGGCATGGAGCCTGCTTAAGATTCTCTATCCCTCTGCCTGCTTGCCCCACTCCCTCTCCCTTTCTTAAAAAAAAAAAAAAGGTGGGTGTCACTCAATAGCTTGAAAGATCTGCTTCAGAAACAACTTCACAGACCACTATTTAGACCAATGCAAATGCAGAAATGAGGAGGTAAGGAGACATTGAGGAAGGAGGAAGAGGAATAGAGACAGCACACCAGGAAGTTTATCCATTATGACAGTCTAGGTAGAGTAAGTGGAAGGAGAGGCAATACAGCTGTGAGGAGACAAGTTAGTTTCCCATAAGATATTAATGAGGTGTTTATGACGTGTCATAAAGCACAGGCTAAGGAAAGAATTCATCTAACAATGGAGTAATCAAAGTATTCCAAAATCTTGTAGTGCTACTTAAGTGGTTTTTTTTTTGTTTGTTTGGTTGTTTTTTTACTGTTAGTGTATTTTCATGCTTAATGAACTAAATCACTGGCCTGATTTATTTAGAGCATCTATGTTCAGAAATATAATGTGAGTTACATATGTAATTAAAAATTTTTGGTAGCCAAATTAAAAAAAATAGGAAAATAAAACTGGTGAAATGAAATTTAATAACTTATTTAGCACAATGTATTATCAAAAATCATAACTTTACCAAGTAATCAATATAAAAGATTATTGATGAGATATAGTACATTCTTCTTTGTTACAATGATACTTAGAAACCTAGTATTGCACTTACAGTGTATCTTAATTTGGACTAAGCCCATTTGATGTGCTCAATAGCCACATGTGGCTAATGGCTGCCAAATTGAACACTATAGGTTTAGAGGAGGTTATCTTTGCATCACCACCTATGAAGTAGTCTTAAAGACAAAACAAAATTGAATTTGATGAAGCTGCTAAATCTTCACTGTCTAATACAGTAATTACTAGCAACATGTGGCAATTTAAATCAATAAAAATTATTTAAAATTAAAAATGACGTAACTTGGTTACACTAGCCACATTTCAAGTTCAAAAAAGCCATATGTTATTAGGCTAATGGCTACCCTATTAAGCACCACAGGTTTAGAGACCTAATGCTGCTATCAACCAAACTGAAAACTAGAGAACAATGTCAAAATCATAGGAAATTTGTATTACCCTTGATGAAAACAAGCATTTGTTTTACATTTCATTTCAAAATCCTCTTTTACAGTGTGAACTTCTTCCTGCTCCCTCCCCTCAATAAAACCTTACCATGCCCTTACCTATAGGATGCAACACTGTCTAAGAATACTGAAAAATTAAACTATGTGGATACTCCTTCTCTCTCAATAATCACATTTTTTTCATGGTTTGTAGATGTGTGGCATCTTGTACTTGTAATATATGGCACATACGGAAAAAAGTTGTTAGGAGTGAATTACTGAGCATGATGACATACCTTACAAAACTTTATAATTTTAGACAGCACTCTGACAATTGTAGGATGTAGAGTTTGGAAAGAGGAGAAAGAAAGAGAAGAAAGAAAAAAAAAGAAAGAAAGAAAGAAAGAAAGAAAGAAAGAAAGAAAGAAAGAAAGATGCAAACATATAGCAATACTCTTTCTTTCCTACCCCCACCCCCCCTTCTCGTATATTTTAGGCATTTTTTTAGTGTCTATGCTCTGGGCAGTGTTCTAACTTGATATTTGCAAGTCAATGGCAAGGTCTGCTCAGCACCTAGGGAATTACATAGTCACAGACAATTAGTCTTTTAAAAGGTCTACTGCTTGGAAATTTGCCACTAAACTCAGTATAGACTCAGCACATAATGTAAATTTTTAATGATTATAACTTTTCTAAATTCAGCCTTTAACAAATCTTATAGCAGTTTTTTGAAACTTTTAAATCAAACATAACCCAACTAGGTTGGTATTTGATTAAACTGAACTGCCACTCCACTGAAGTGTTTAAATAAATCAACATTAATATGCTTTTACTACAGTAAATAAAGTTACATCTATATAGTTGAAATGTCAATACCCACACATGACTCTTGAAAATTAAGTACTCCCTGCACTCTGAATAATGAATCCAGTATTAATTTGGGGAAAACTATTGATTTCTTTTTATAGACTGGTGGGAGTATTTTGCCCCAAAACAGTAAAAGTTCTTAATTCTTAAAAATAATAAACCAAATAGTTGTTCAATTTTAAAACCACTGACTTGTCCTAATGATGATTTTTAATCTTTTAATCTTTTTTATTTTATTTATTCATGAGAAACACAGAGAGAGAGAGAATGAGAGAGAGAGAGAGAGAGAGAGGCAGAGACACAGGCTCCATGCAGGGAGCCTGACGTGGGACTCGATCCTGGGTCTCCAGGATCAGGCCCTGGGCCGAAGGCAGCACTAAACCACTGAGCCACCCAGGCTGCCCCTAATAATGGTTCTGATTAATGATCTTTTTCTCCCTAAAATACAATACTGATTGATCCTTCAAAGAATAGCTATAAGGAATCTTTTTTATTTCTAATAGGATAAAATTGTTGGGAGACCTTTGGCTGCTTTGCTTTCCCACTCTGCCAGCAAGTACTTGCATTGTTTGCCCAATAACAATTTTTCTATAGCAGATAGTCTTCATCAAAGGTTAACTATCATCAAGTGGCTGGAAAAAAATTCCTGTTTCTGTCCATAGATGCAGCATGATGAGATTAAATATCTCATCTAAGGGTAAAGAAAGTTTTATATTTTTAAAGATTTTATTTATTTATTTTGGAAAAAGAATTTCAAGCAGACTCCATGCTGAGCATGAAGCCTGATGCTGGGCTCCATCTCAGGACCCGAGGTCATGACCATGAGATCATGACCTGGGCCAAAACCAAGAGTCAGATACTTAACCAACTGAGCCACCCAGGCATCCCAAGAAAGCTTTTTAGAAGGAAGACTTAAGTATGCTTAAAAATGTAGCTTTCCATTTTCCATTTTTATTGCTATCCAACAGATAGATGCTATAGATGGTGCTACATTTTCCATGATATTCACAGTTCTGCATTTTATTGATAGGCCATCTTTATGTGTCCTTTAGCAGCTTCTTTGATTTTTGACTAGTCCTCTGAATCCTGTAATGGATGAGTTTCAAAGTACAGTAAATTCTAAGGGCGCCTGGGTGGATCAGTTGGTTCAGTGTCTGTCTTTGGCTCAGATCATGATCCCAGAGTCCTGGGATCGAGCCCTGCATCAGGCTCCCTGCTCATCAGGGAGCCTTTCTCTCTCTCAAATAAATAAATAAAATATTTTAAAAACAAGTACACTAAATTCTCATTTGAGTGCCCTCTATTTGTGGTAAACTTGAAGCAAGTCTACCTTGGAACTCTTGTTCACTGGAAAGAGATGTTTATGCAGTCTATGCTAAACCACCTATGATTAGAATTAGGTTTGGGCACAAGTGATAGAAAACTGTAAAGAAAAGTGGCTTAGGGATCCCTGGGTGGCGCAGCGGTTTGGCGCCTGCCTTTGGCCCAGGGCGCGATCCTGGAGACCCGGGATCGAATCCCACATCGGGCTCCCGGTGCATGGAGCCTGCTTCTCCCTCTGCCTGTGTCTCTGCCTCTCTCTCTCTCTCTCTCTCTCTCTCTGTATGACTATCAAAAATAAAAAAAAAAAATTAAAAAAAAAAGAAAAGTGGCTTAAACAAGATAGGTTCTTTCTTTCATACATTCAAGTGCAGAATTACACAGCAGGACTATGGTCTAGCGCTTTGATCTTACAGATCTTTCATGGCTGGCCTTTATTGGGAAAGATACCTTGTGTTCAAAGAGGGCTTCCTCCACCCATCATGTCTATATTCTACCCAACAAGGAGGAAAGGGAAGAAGAGGGAAAGCTCCTTCCTTTAAGGACATTTCTAAGAATTTGCATACTTCTACTTCTACTTTTATCTCATTGGCTGGGAATTAGTCTGCTAACCACAGGTAGGTGCAAGGATGACTGGGAAATACTCTTTATGCTGTGTGACCATAAGCTCAGCTAAGAATATGGAATTCTGTTATCTCAAAACAAAGGGGCATACTGGAGGAAAACTAAGGGTCTGTGCCATACTGTTCTCTGGCATGGAACTCTTGGTCAGCAAAAGACCATTTCATGAACCTGGTTGTACTGCTAGAAAAATAAAGGAAGTGACTAAGTTTCTGGTAGAGCTTCCTAAAAGAATTACTTAAAATTCTTTTTTCCCCTGGTTTGCTATATTTTCAGAGCCCCTCTCACCACAGCATATGAAAACTCTTTCTTCTCTCAGAGGTCTCAAAATGTCTTGGATTTCAGCTGTTTATCAAAAGTTCTTATACTTCCATGATAAGAAGTTACTTTCCAATTTTCCACACTGGCATAGAATGTCATAGGGAGAAAAAAAAGTTGAATTGTTTTCTCATGTGCCTGAACTTTTATTCTTTTCCAGTTTCACCCTTTTTTAGTTGCCACACATTGAAACCCCTCTGCTGACATTAAAACTATCTATATAAACCAAAATTAGTTGAAGTTTTGGAGTTGATTAAATAATAATAACAATCACTGTTTTGAGTACATACTCTATGCCAGGTATTGTTCTAGGGTTTCATTTACATTATCTCATTAAATCTTCAGAATAACCCAACATGGTATGACTATTATTATTGTCCTTAGATTTTAAATGGGGAGCCTGAAGTTCATAGAAGTTACATAATTTGCCCAAATACCCACAGTTAGTGACAAATGGAGTCCAAGATTCATATCTCGAAAAACTGAATCTAGATTCCAACCAAGTCTCCTCCCTGGCCTTAAACACAATAGGCCATGATTAGTTGATATTTTTCTATCGAAAAAAATCTAAATCTGTGCTGTTAAAGATGGTAGTCAGTAGCCACATATGGCTATTTACATTTAAATTTGAGTTCATTGAAACTAATTTAAAATCTCAGTTCTTTAGTCATATTAGCCACATCTCATGTGCTCATTAGACACATGTGGCCTGGCCATCATATTGAACAGCACATATACGGAACATGCCTATCATCATAGAGTCTCTTGGAGAGTACTGATCTAGATAACTCAGGTCCTAACCTAGATATCTTTTTAGCCTGAATTATCTACCTATCAATGTAGATACGGCTAAAAAGAAATAGGTACAATATCTTAAAGAAGATATTGACTGAATTTATCATTTTGATTCATAAATTTCACATTATAAACAAAAATTTGAGTGAAAAATATGACTGTTCCTTGAATACCATCTCTGAAATCATCACAAACCCATTACCATGTCCTCATTATAACCCTTATGCTTATTGTTATATAAATGTGAATATTTATACTTAATCTTAACCAAAAGGCCAAGAAGTGATAAAATATGAATATTTTAGTGGTGAAATCATGTCAGACATATAATATCAATTTTATAGAGTCAATGTCTGATAGTACACAGCTTGACCTATATAGTATACATGACACCTGTTAGTCCTCTCAATGTTATAATAGGATAACTTTGATTCTTATTACTTTTGGCATTGTACAGTGAATGTTTTGACAATGGTAAAAATAAAATGAGAAATGCAAAGATACATATCTGTGTGTAGCAGCTAAGCACAATTGCTTCTAACCTTACCCTTTGCTATTTTATAAATTTATATTAAAGACTAAAAAGGTGAGTACCTAAAAAAAGGAACTGAATTCATATGTGGATTTAATATACAGTCAAATGCAAATCCCTATCCTTTAGAAATGCCAAAGTTACAACTTCAAAAATTTTGTGGTAAAAGTACTCAGTCTCACTAGATCATGCCAGTCTTTTATTGAAAAAGCCCAGTGGGTTTGCCTATTTGAAAATGCTGTATTAAAAGTGTACTCTCGTAGTTGGGCAGGGAAAGAGCAACCAAAATGCCTTAATACACTGCTGCATTCAATTAGGCCCCCTTTTCTTTTTTCAAAGGTGAAAGGGGAAGCTTTTAAATTTAAAAAGCAACATTTTCCTGTAATTTAAATATCTATTCTTTGTGTCCCTCAGAAAACATTCAGAAGATAAATTAGCAAACACCTCAGTTATTTTAATCTTGAAAGAAAAATGACAGGTTTCTTCCTGAGCATCACAGCCAAATCAGTAATTTTCCTATCTGTATTATTTCTGACTTAAAGAGTTCCAACTAAAAATAATAAAATGTCATATTAAGGAAGCATATATTCTCACCTCCATATACTGGAATTTTTCTTGGCACTAATAGAGCATTCTTGAAAAAAAAGTAGATTTGCATTTCAATCAAAGAACCTCAGCTATAAGACAGAGCAGTGATGGTCTTTCAAAGTTCAATTTCAATGCATCTCTGAGATAAAAGGAGTCTTCTGACAATATTTAGCACCCTGTGTTGCATTGTGTAATTTTAGGTACTATGTAAAATCCAAAAATGTACTTGATCATTATAAAACCCACACCTCTGAACTGGTTAAAAAAACAAATTCTCTAAAGCAGATATGGTAATTGCAGTCTTGATTTGAAGAAATGAAGAAATTTAGGGGTAGGAGAAACAGGATCATCAAGACTAATCCTTTTATTTGAGAGAAAAGAAAACATAACCCTAAATAACTCATCATTAGGAATGGGTACATAGATCAAGTCCTAAACTCTGAAAGAGGAAATCTGAATATGGGTCTCAGCTCTAAGATTTATTGTGTCACCTTAGCTAAGTCACTTTCACTTACCCTGGACCTGCTTCCTCCTCTGTAAATAACATGAAACTCATTTTATTATATGTGCTGCCGAAGCTAGCACAACATGAAACTCATTTTAGATCTTAGGGTATATGTATGTTTTCTTGTTATTTGCCAAAGTTTAAGCAACTAGTTAGTATTTTAGCAGACTCTAGTAAAACATTAAATTAGCCAGAATACATTATGATGGTGATAGTGAGGAGGATGGATGATTCGTTTAATTTGAGGAAGATGCTAAACCCCAAGCAAGGTAGTATCAGGAATTCATTTTAAAAATGGCTTATAGGAAAAAAAAAAATGGCTTATAGGAAGTATTTTTAAATATTTAATTAAATATCTCAAGCCATAGTCTTAGACATTCTAATTTTCCATTTCCTGCTCTGAATAGTGAGTTCTGATATGCACAGTGATGATCATGAAGTCCCGAATGATCATCATTGCCAGTAAAAACTCAAATCTTTGTACTAGATTTCACTCACTTGAGTTGAAAATTTGCCTTGAGCATTTAAACATAATTTTCAACAAGGGTTAAAAACAACAAAAATGCTTTCTTCTCAACTTTTGGTTAGATAATATCCCATTCACAAAGCATACTAGTTAATGAAGTTTTTACTAGTAAAACTAAGTTAAGTCGAGCAAGTGAATTTTTTGGCCTGGCCAAATGTGTGCACTGATGTGATCACTTGGATTTTACTGCACTGTTTAGTAAAGAGTAAATTGTACAAACAGTGACATATGTAGGTTTGGCTAAGACACAGATACTTTATATGTGATGAACATAGGCGTTAGCAGACATAATTGAAGTTGTTGCTACCATGATTACACAGTTTCCCAGCCAACTCTGTAAATGATACTGAGATCCCTTACCTTCTAAGAACAATTGCTACTCAATTATCTCCTCTGGCTTATTTCCAATGGGAAGTCACAGCTTAGCTACCTCCATCCAGCAGCTTTCCCTTACAGTGAATCATAAGATCTTTATTATGAGGAAGGAACTGGGGCTTTTCATCACTGCATCTCTAGCATGAAACACAGAATCCAATACATAGTAGATGCTTCATAAATTACTAATGAACTAAACAATGAAACAGGAAGCAGAAGTTATTTTTTATTAATAGCTTGCTCTTTCAGGGCCAGTTTTGTAGTTATCTTAAGTTAGATCCCTCAAATTTTAGCCAAGATGGAAGAGCATATTATCTGAATGTTTATCTAGAAAGTTACTTCTCCCTTTTCCTCCCTTTGCTGTCAATGAGAGAAAATTGTCTAAATCTTTTTTATAACAAATGTCTTCCATAGTTAGACACACATAGCAATTTGTTGACTGAATATATTGGAAACAAAGTAAGCTTATGAAACAAAAGTAGAGCTATTTTGTAAAATTTTTTCCCTTTGCTCCAGGGGAAAAATGTATATATCTTACAATTAACTCAATTTAGATGATGACATTGACAAAATGAAGAAGGTATGCCCACAGAAGGGAAGAGTTGACATACTAAACAAATAGTTTTTCCTTAAGTATGAACATAACTCAACAGCAAGTGAGGGAGCTGCCATGTCAGTTTCCATGATGAAAGCCAAATTTTTTTTTTTGGTCCTTTATTTATTTTTTTTTTAATTATTTATTTATGTAGTCATACAGAGAGAGAGAGAGAGAGAGAGAGAGAGAGAGAGAGAGGCAGAGACATAGGCAGAGGGAGAAGCAGGCTCCATGCACCGGGAGCCCGACGTGGGATTCGATCCCGGGTCTCCAGGATCGCGCCCTGGGCCAAAGCCAGGCACCAAACCGCTGCGCCACCCAGGGATTTAAAGCCAAATATTTTAATGAGGGTAATCACACAAGCAGTTTTCTTCCTAACTACTTCAAAGCTTAAAAATGCAGGAGTAGGATCAAATCCATTTTATTTCGAAGTGAAATCCTGACAACCAGGAGCAAAAATGTTTGTAAATTATTGTCAGATAATTATTAACAGTTGTCTGCTTCAGAAGTAAACGCGAATATGCATGGTAGGGACATGCTTTGTGACAATCTGTTGATTGACCAAAAACTAAGGTACTGGAAGTGCTCCTTATGTTGGAAGAGTTTGTTTCTGCTTTATCATTGATTAAAGGAGGAGAATCTGGTTTAACATCAGCTACAATGTTGATGATACACCCCATACTAAACAATGATAATAGGCTCTTGCTTCTATCAGCAGCATAGGAGTTAGGCGTTTTTGCAAGCAAAACTAAGTGCTAGTCTTTGAGGATTTCATGTTTCCATCTTTGATCTCTGTGCCAAAGCATCTAATCAAGGAGCTATGTTTATCTTCATTATATACTTACCAAGATCATTAAAACTAAATGCTGAGAGACCTTCAATTTATTTCATGAAAAGTGTTGAACAGTGTTCTGCTTCAACCCTCCGGAAAAAGGTTTGGAGCCACTCAGTCTGAGTAACCATAAAATAGGTGGGAATTGTGCCGTCAGTCACCTGTCAGCCAGTTCCCTTTGAGTCAAAGGGAACCTTTGGTCAAACCTGGGAAGGGAACCTTTGAGTCAAAGGGAACCTTTGAGTCAAAATCAAAAATCAAAACCTGTTGAGTTTCTAATACCTACTGACCATGTGAAGAAAGCATTTTTTTTTGACATGATTTAGAGGATTACATGTTTTATGCTAAACTATTCCAGTTTTCTGGAAACAACGCTATGAAGATGAAATAGGCAGTTCAATATAGTAATTATATTTGATTGAAAAAAATAAAACCAAAACCTGATGGTAATGGAATGCCTAGCCCCTGATGAGCATCATGTCAAATTTAAATAATTAGAAAGGTCAACCAGAAAGGAAAGGATTTGAGAGTTCAAATGATATCCACACAGAGACAATACTGTTTGATTTCTATCTTGACCTGTAACAGAGCTTCTCTAATGGAGTTTGATGAAAACTAGCAGTTATAAAAAGGTCTCCTGGGTGATTTCATTCCTAATCTCCTGTTTAGGTGATGGTTTATATTAATTTATTTCTTTCAGACTCCTAAATTTCTCTTATTGGCATTTCATCCTAAAAGGCACTGGTTTCACACTCTGGTTAGGCATCCCTTTCTGCTCCCTGCCGGGGTAAGAAGTAGGGCAAGGTGTGGAGGAGCAGGGAGTCAGAACTGAAACTATTTTGAGAAAAATCAAAGACTGGAAGTATGGTGTTAAGAGAGTAACCTACTACTGTCAGTCTTGGAGAAGAGCTAGAACTGAGAAATATTAAGGACATTGCAAAAGCCTCAGTGTTCAAATATATAAAAGTTATCCTTTTTATGGAAAATGCTGGTGGTAAAGTTGTATAGCCATAGTTGTTTAAAGACGTGTGTGTGTGTGTGTGTGTGCATTTTTACTGTACTTTATTTTAATTTAATTGTTGTTTTACAAGTTGCAGTGATTAAGACCTACTGCACTGAAGGTACTGCCTTAGGCAGAAGTTGTATTAAATTTGGCAACCATGACAGGATACCTGGATGTTTGGGAGTTTATCTATGTTTGTGTGTCTTTCTTCTACTCCCTCTTCCTTGCTTTCCAACTCTGGAGGTAAGTTCCCTGAGGTGGTTTTCAGATTAGTACTGCTTTTACACAGTGTGTAAAAGGAAAGTTAGAATTAACTGAACATTGCAAGTTACTGGTGGTGGGAGAGATGGGGAATACAGGAAGGGAGGTGTGAAGATTTTGAATGGGCGGCAGGCTGAAATGCACTGACACAGAGACCTGAAATGCGCTCTGTTTTGAAACATTGATGCCAAAATTTTCCTTTCTTTCCCCACTGTCAGAATTCTCTTTGTTTCTCCCTAGTACTTCAGCAAAGCAGTTGCCTTTGTTCCTGTCCCAGAACACGTCTTCATTAGTTTCCCAAGCGATCCTGCCTGCTTACCATATCCAACCCTCGTTGCCTATTAATTTTTAACTATTTTATATCCAAAATTATACTTGATTTCCTGAGTCACACTTTCCTGAAGCAAAACCTACTAGCATCAACTGTGATACCAACTAAACCCAAATGTGTCCTCAGCTGCTGACATTTTGACTGACAAATATGATGGTTGTAAGAGGCAGAGCAATTGGATTTTATCAGTTACATAAATGCCTAGACTAACCAGCCCCATGGAAATGTATTTTTAACTAGTGTCTCAGGACTGTAAAACTCAACAAGGACCAAAATGGATTTAAGAAATACCAATGTGGCTTATGGGAAGGGCTTATGAACTCTCAAGTCTATATACACATATAACTTGTATTTTGATGGTGGGTAGTCTTTCATTTGTTACCATGGCATTCCTTTTCCCTCTCAACACACATATTTAATTGGCTTTCTATAAATATGTGTCAGTACCAATAAGGCAAATTAGGGCAGGGTAGAAAAAGTAGCACAAGGAATATTACAGTGAACTTTGCTTTAAAACTAAGACAGAGAAGGCAGTAGAATTTTAAATGACATGCCAAAATTCCCCCTTCCCACATTCCTGTTTGAAATGCTGAGTTACTGTGCAATCTCTTTAAATATAAACCATATTTCAACCATATTCTGGACCAGAAGCCATATAAGTATGTGCTTCAAGAATTTTGCACTTGGGAAAATAAAAGAATTTTGCACTTGGGATCAATTGGAAGGATTAGTCGGTGCTAATGAATTAAAAAGAAGTGTTAGTTCTCTAAGTTAAGATTTCAGCTTTCAGAAAAAAAGTTAGAAATCACCTCTCATAGTCACTAGTGTCTAGACCAATGGTTCTTAATGGAGGGTATCTATGAAACTTTAAAACACACACACACTCACACACACACATGCACACATACACAAACATACAGTAACTTCACTCAAATTTTCTCTCCACTGGAAGTTCAGATTTAGTAGATCTGGAGTAGGGCCTGAGCACTTGCATTTTTAAATGCTCCATTAGACATTCTGATGTAAAACTAACATTGAAAATCTCCTGCCCCAGATGTTTAAATTTAGTCTGGAGTTTGATGTCATGCAGGTGCTTTATTGTGGAACAGATTTATTTAGCAAATATTATTTGCCAAGAACTGTTCCAAGTACTTTAGAATATTAATTCACTGAATTATTTTTATTTTTTATTTAAATTCAATTTGCCAACACATAATATAACACCCAGTGCTCATCCCATCAAGTATCCTCCTTAGTGTCCATAATTCACTTAGTATTTTTGTATCAACTCTATAAGGTAGATGCTATTATCACCACCTCCATTTTGAGGATAAAGGCAAAGAGAGGTTCTTAGCTTATTCAAAATCATACCAATAATCTTTTATCATAAATAAAAAGATATTAAAATAATACCCCATAGAAATGTATTTATTATTCTTAGGTCAATTATATATCAAAGTTCTATAGACAATATGAAATAACTATGGTGGTAACTTACTTATGACATTAACCAGAGTGGGAGAAGATACCTGGATTTAGTTTGTGAATATTAAGGAGTATATGAAGTGACTTTACTCTCAAATTCTCCTAAAACAAAATGAAGAGCTAAGGAATAGGCTCTCCAGTGAAACTTTATTCTGGGGGAAGGGGAGGGAAAATATGACACAATCAAATATATTTTAGTATGTGAATGATTGCTACTATTGTTAAAACTTATAATTGTAGTCTTCACTTCTTGCATTTTTACAAATAATGATAATAAACAACAAACCCAGTCTTCTTGATGACCTTAAAATGGACTCAAATAATATCAATAGAATGACCTGTTATTACAAAATTTAGCAACCAGAACTTCAGAATCTAGTCCATAAATTCACTTTTCTGTGTTTGTTAATCCATGGTGCTGTGCTGACCTGTCTTTAATAATAAAATAGACCAGAGAGTAATAAGAAGACCCGAGTTTCTAACT
Organism: Vulpes lagopus; assembly: GCF_018345385.1. Lineage (NCBI taxonomy): Eukaryota > Metazoa > Chordata > Mammalia > Carnivora > Canidae > Vulpes > Vulpes lagopus. The sequence goes on from NC_054848.1 coordinate 78,365,552, forward strand.
TCTAGTTCTGAGACTAATGGTCTCTATACTCTCTCCCATATCAAAGCCTCAATTTCTTCATCTCTAAAATGGATGGGTTTGCTTTAGATGATCTCTTCAAGGTCTCTACCAGTATTAACATACTATTAAGGGCCATGGTGACAGGAAGCTCATGACTTTTCTTTTATTCTTCAAAGTAATTATTTGTTCCTACCTACCTCCTGAGATCTATGAGTAAGCATCAGTTAGAACAAATGTAGTGCTCTGTGGTGGACAGCTGAGTTCTCTTACCTATCAGAAATTAATTTGTCAACTTTCATTAGGTGTTGTCAGATAACATCTTGCTCAGTGATAGACTGAGCCAGAGGCAGTGTTCGACTAACATTCAATTATACCATAGTTCTAAAGAGGCAGTGCATTATTTTCTTTTTTAAAGATCTTTTTTCAGTTTTATTGAGAATAATTGACATATCCAATTTTTTTTTAAGTACACTCTACACCTAACATGGGGCTCGAACTCATGACTCTGAGATCAGGAGTGGCATGCTCTACAGACTGAGGCAGCCAGGCACTTCTATATTCTTCTTTAAATTCCCAATAATTGGGATGCCTCAAAACATGTAAAATGGATGATAAGATGCAAGAAATTTTCCCTATGCACTTTAATGCTTTCATTTTGAGATTGTTGATGCTGTATCTGGTTTTATTACCTTTTAAAATTTGTAAAGATCAGAAGAAAAGTTTTCTGGAAAATTTCATTCTGGTAATCACTACTGAGCCTTTGTGCTATTAGTCAAGTCGCTCCTCTTTGACCTGTCCCTTCAAGATAGCAGAAGGTTAGGAGAACTTCTTCCTAGGGAAAATGGCCCAAGAAAGATCAAGCTAGGGGTGGTGGTTAGGAAATGGAGGAGGTTTGAGGGCTGTGGGGTAATCTTTTTTTTTCCAACAGGAGTTGAATTATCAGAGCCCCTTCATTATCAACTTTTCTCCTTTAATAGAAGCTGTTGTTCTTATTGAGATTGATTTTGTGTTTCTCACTTTACTTCATCAGCCTTTTTAGTGAGAAGCCATGGAATATTTCAGGACATTCTTCCTAAGGTATCAAACAAGTCAGCATGGCTAGCCCCTGCTCCTTGGCCCCTTGTCTGGGTGATGAAGGAATCGACCTTCATGTCTTTTGCTGGGCATAGGATGGCATGATTTTCTTGACATGCTTATTGCCCGATATTTCAAGAGTTCATCTAAATTTGGCTTGGGAATCTCCTGGGCAGGGCTAGGCCAAAGGGACTGTTTTGCTACTTGGAGAATAGTATCTCTTAAAGGCTCCTTATTATCTGGGGAAAAGAAAAAAACCATTGCTCTGCCCCTGGTCCCAGCCGAGCCTTTTTTTCCTAATTAATACTTAACTTGGCATCAGTGCTGCTGTGTGCCAGACACCAAGGAAATAGCCAAGCAAAACTCTTAGGTAAATATCCTCTACCAGGAAGGACACCAGAAAGATTGAAAACAATCTTTTTTCCCCAAATTACCTTATTTTAAAAAGAATTATTGTATTTTCTTAGATTTCAAAAGTCATAATGAATATACTCACCTTTTAAGCAATGTGAAAGCATACAGAACAAAACATGAAGGGTGCACCTGGATGGTTCAGTGATTGAGCATCTGCCTTTGGCTCAGGTTGTGATCCTGGGGTTCTGGGAGCTAGTCCCACATTGGGCTCCCTACAGGGAACCTGCTTCTCCCTCTGCCTATGTCTCTACCTCTCTCTCTCTGTCTCTCTCTGTCTCTCTCTCTCTCTCTCTCTGTGTCTCTCATGAATAAATAAATAAAATCATTTTTAAAAAGAACAAAATATGAAGGTCCTCCTTAGTCTCTCTCTCATCCTTAGTGGTTTCATTTGTATTTTTCCAGTTCTCTTTTTATGTATTCACATACATATGTATATATAAAGCAATGTGATTTGTTTTTCTTTGTGTCCAATAAAACTTTCTGTAGTATGGAAAAATATTCTAAATCTTCACTACCCAGTATGGCTTTGGATGATGATTACCTACCTATAGTTGGGATTATTGTCATGGGTTATGAAACAGATTAAAATTAAGCATACACATTGGTCCTTGTGGCCAGAATTCTAGTCAGTTAAGATAATTGAGATTTACCCTCAAAGGAGACAAGGAAATCTCCTGAACTGCACAATAAGTATAAGGCTAAAGGCAGGGAGCAACTTGGTTTGCTGTAGATTAACTCATTAATGCCTAGGATTTGTAGTCAGAGTATAGGTCAAGTTCCAATTCCAATGTTTAGTTTCTGTGTGACCTTAAGAAGGTCACCCAACCTCTTTTTATCTCAGTTTTTTTTTCATCTATGAAATGGTGGGCAATAATAATACCTCCCTTATATAGTGAGGATTCAGTGAAAAGTGTGTATTAAGTATGTAGAACCCAATAGGAGGTATGCAGTAGCAACTGCTACTGCTGCTCCTGCCATTTTCACTCCTATTAACAGTAGCAACTGCCAGTAGTTCAATCATCACCACCGCCAGTCAGAGAATGCAGATGCTGGTGACCTAAGTTCTGATGCAACTCTGCAACACCCTCAAAGACAGGGGGCAGCTCCCTAAATTCTGTGTGCTTCAGGTGTTTACTTTGTCCAAACAGGATAATGACAATTCTTCTTAGAGGATTCTTGTAATAATTAATTAGAAACTCCACTTGCATACCTAGTATATATTGATCCACCAACCTGAAGTGTTTTTTTAGAGTCACCCACCTGCAAACGAGACAGTTTCTTTGACGTACTGGGATTGTCCTGACTTTAGGGTAGATTTCATGAGATATCTAATTTTTTTACTGAGCCATCTCTCCCACTTAACATCACCCCCAATTACATGCTGTCATGTAACATTTGAGGAAAGAAAATATTGCAAAGAGATTTCCTTGAGAATCAGCACTGGGGTTGCTTTTGTATTCTTAATTCTCCATTTTCTTAATTCTGAAAGAAATGCAGGCACTTCTGACTATGTGGTTTATGAACCGTATCACAGTTTGATTGGAATAATGTATTTTTTGTAACGCATTTGAAATGCATGCCTGTGACACACCCCTTTGCACGATTGTTTCTCTAAGATCTACTGGAAATGTCAGTCTGTTTAAAGGGAGTTGTTAAATGTTAATGTAGGAATGTTTATGAAGCTCTTCCAGAAAAGGATACTGTGTAAATCATAACATCAATCCAAATGGTTAATAATTCGCTACTGTTAATTCAGGCTAATTATGGGAAAAACTGGTCTGAACTGGTGGTGAATCTAAACAGTAGAATATGTGAAAAGGAGTGCTGGGTAGTTGATGATGAATAAGAATCATGCTGGGCCTGTTTTAATGAAAGATAAGATTCATTTGTAATTGTAATCACTGTAATAATGGGATGGAATTAAAGTATTTGAAAGCACAGTTTGGTCTATTAAGTAGTTTGAATATTCCTCCAGCATTCCTGTTTATACCATTAATTTGCTTAGCAAAGCCTTCCTTCATTGATAATGCAAGGTCGATTTAAGCCCAGCCTGCATTCAAATGATCTCCAAACTTGGGTTTTCATGAGGTCCACATTAATGAGGACTTATTACAGTAATAAATCTAGAAAGATCAAAACCTAGAGAAGGCTATAGCTTATGATGTCTTTTAGTTTACTTAATTGCTTTGTTTTTTCCTACTATAAATTTCACTTTTAGTGCTACTTTACATGTGATGTTGGGATTAGAAGTCTGAAAACATCAGAACTAAATGTGTATTTTTAAGTAGAGACAAATTTATTAGTGCCAGTTAATCTTCAATGAGTGTAACATCAATAAAGTAAGTAGATAATACAAAAATGTTAATTTTTATTGCTGATCTTAAATACTGCTTTAAGGTGAAGAAAAACCTTAATACTATGGCTCAAGAGTCAAGTCACACTAGATTAGCATTGTTGTATATTAATAATGAAAATACTTGAGCCTGATTAGTGTCACTTAAAGTTTTTGCAAATCAGGGATATGGCCTTACAAATTAAACAGTTTGAATACCGGATAAAGAGTCTAGGGAAATAATTCTTGTTAAAAAGTTAAAACCTTCACTTTTCTTCTAAGGGAAGATTTATCATTGGTATAGAATTACATACCATTCACTCTGCAGCCTGAAAAGGATGGAACTTTGCAGACTATAAGGGTGTAATAAAGGAGCCACTAAAATTGATTTTCATTTAAGTAGATTACTAGTGTTTTCTTCCTCAAAAGGAAGGAGTGTTCTGTATTCCTCCAACCTATTTTCAGCCATGATATTCTTTCTACATGGACAATTAGACACCACTTCATTTGAGGATGTTTAAATGTCCCTTGTTACTTCCATCCTGAACTCCAAAACCTTTTTTAGCTTAGTGAAAAAAAAAAAAAAGAACAAACCTATAAAAATGAATGTGCAAAAATTTCCAACAAGTGTAAAGATAAACTTAATTGTAAGGTAGGCAAAGAGGGTCCCCATTATTCTTCTGCTTGCTTTTCTTCCTCCAATCCTGCCCAGCCCTTAATATACCCAGTGGGCTTCACCCTAGCCCCCTATTTTCTAGTGCAATGCACCAGACAAGCCTGAACTCCCCTTCCCGTTTTCTTTTCCATCGCAGACTGACTTCTGCAAAACGTACCTGTTCTGAGGGATTTATCAGACCCTTGCTATCTGTCAAGAGTGTTATTATGAGTAGTAATAGCAGTAGGAGGAATCATAATGTAACAATTAAAACAATAGCTAGTGTTGAGTACACTGTTTTATTGTGCTCCAGATGTTCTTCAAGCATTTTATATCTAGTACTTCATTTAATCCTCACTTTTACAGATGATGAGATTGAGGCTTTAGAAAGATTAAATGACATGTCTAAGGTACCACAGTGAGTAGAGGACTCACTCTTGTTTGTTTAATTCCAAGGGTCCAATCTCTTAACCACTGCTATTCTATACTGCCTTCTCAGTTTTAGGAAAAGCAATAAGAATTAATATCCCAGAAAGCATTTTGAAAGACTCATTAATGTTTGTTATCTCTTAACTATTTATAGTTCATTATCAGATTTTGTTGCATTCTGTCTTATTAAAAAAGTAGAGAGACAGAAGAGTGTAGGTGAGGTAAGGGAAAGAAGATGAGAAGGAAAAAGGAGGAATAATTAACTGTCAGACTGGAGTGGACAGTTTGCCTTAGTTGAGCACCCAAATGGATAACCTCTAGACCTCTCATTCTCCTTGATGAGGTGCAGGCCGCCCAAAGCTAAGTTGATATAGTGAAAATGATGTAAATATTCCCCACCTTCCATCTCTGTCCACGTACCAATTCCTGGCCCAATCATTTGTGGCCAGGATAGCCCAATTGGTTTCACTCAACACAAGTTATAGCAATTTATGTGAGAAAGAACTCCCTCAGGGCACTTTCCTTAAAAGGTCTATGAATACAGGCAAGGCAGGTTCCTGAAATTACCCTGACTTCTCCTAGAGCCTAGTAAATACAAATCTATGTAATTTTCCTGGGCTAAATCAATTGGTGGACAATATAAAAATTGGGAAAACCTTCAGATGAGAAGAATTGGCTTTGTCTCAGGTATGAGAGTTCTTCCAACCCTAAGACTATGTCCTGAAATATTTGCTGCTACGCTTTTGTTTCTATCTCACTTCCAAAATCACTACTGTCTCCTGGATACACTCTGGGATCTTACTGGTTTCAAATCCTTTCCTAATTAGCCATGCATGATTCTGGCTCTCTGAGTATAAAAATTCTTTTGTTTTCTTTAATATGAACCATAAGAGCTCAGTATCCAGCTGGTCCTAGATACGTAGGGGAACTGTTGAGCTCTGTTTTAGTGGCAATTGCCTTTGCTGGTTGAAAGGTCTGTTTTGCTCTCCAGCTGCATTTGTGTGTTACTTATATAAATTAGCTACTTTTGGAAATGCAGGTGATTTTAAGATAAAAACTTTTACTTTGATAAAAGCCTAAGTAAGAGCCATACCTTCTGAAACTAACCTGAAGTGCATACTCTTGCATCTGTTTCCTGACTAGGCTCTAGCTTTCTTCAACTGGAGCAGCCATTCACCAGAGATGTCCCGGAGTTCACTGCAAAGAAACCATGCTTTCAAAAGTGCCCCTAGCAGTAATTCTCCCATGAGTGGTCTTTGATGTTGACAATTTTTGGGTCATCTACCCTCTGATCCTATTCTGTTGCTAATTCACTAGGCATGATCTCTGACAAACTGCACACGTATAGGATTCGACCATAGAATAGGAAAAACCAAATTACTGGACACTAGAAATTAGGGTGACCAATCATTCTGGTTTGCCCAGGATTGTTCCAAATTTAGCACTGAAAATCCTGTCAAGGGAAACTGCTTAGTCCGAAAGAATCAATGATTGTTGGTTACCCTCCTTGACCTATCTTGGGCCATATAGTGCATTAGACAGAACACTAGTCTTCAAAAATCTTGGCTCAAGTCCTACCACTGTTACTTATTGTTATATTTAACCATATATTCTTCTGTTTTTCCATAGTCATTATAAAACTTTTAATTCTATATTTTGACATTTATGTGTTTAATGTTTGTGTCTCACACTAGAGAGTAAACACCATAAGTGCTACTGTCATTTCTTCCTTATAACCCATTACATCTCCAACACTCAGCACAATGTCTCACATGAGGTAAACACTCAACATTTCTCTACTGAATGAATGAAGTCACTTAATTAGCTCTCTGTTTTCTCATCCATAATAAATATATTATTTTTTTATTTCCAAGAATTATTGTGAAGAATTAAGGCTGTATATGTGTGAAAGAGGCAACATACATATTTCATAAGCCATACAAAAAAAGCTTATTGATGATGTGATTATAATATGTGCTCCATAATAATACTTACCTTTTATTGAGAAATGCACTGAATTCTAGGCCATTTTAATGTTTTATTTTGACTCATCCTCACAATTAGTCTTCAAATAAGTAAGTAAATATTATCCCCATTTTAGATGTGAGTAAACTGACGCTGCAAAAAGATAGGAGTGAAATACAAAGTTAGAAGGCACAGTCCTCAAGACCACCCTCACTTTTGACACCAACTGCAAATTTGGGTGGTACCCCAAACCACCCTCATATAAGATGGTTCACTAGAAGGGCTCACAAAATTTACTGAAAGCTACCATATTCACAGTTATAGTTGATTACAGAGAAAGAGTACAAGTTAAAATGAAAGGAGAAGCACCCACAGCAGACACCAGAAATACCAGATGTGGAACTTGTATTATCTGTGTGGATTCAGGACACATTACCCTCCTAGCGTTAAAGTGTGACAGTATTCATGGAGTATTGTCAACAAGGGAGGCTCACTTAAGCCTCGGGGTTTGGTATTTATTGAAATTCTATTAAATAGATATGACTGATCAATTGCCCACATGGCTGATTTCAGTTTCTAGATTAGCTGATACTATGTGACCTGTGCCCATACTCTAAATTACATTGTTATGATCTAGCCAGTCCAATGCCCTCAAACAAAGATTATCTTCTAGGAGCTGAGGTAAAAGGCCAGACCTCTGTTTTACGCAAATTTAAATTCTTTACTATACAGAGGTAGAGAGAAGTCAATCAACTTGCCAAAGGTTGCACAGCTAATACATATAAACTCTAGTCAACCTCCCTCTAGTACCCATGCTTTTATTTTCCATTGTTTGCCCTGCAATTTTGATGTACTATAAAATGATACATGTTCTCATATATAGATTAAAGAAGGGCTTGCCCGGAGATTAAAAAAATAAAAGGTCAGTAACAACAGCCCTCAAACATGAAACTTTGTTTATTCCTCGAAACCTGATCTAGGCCCACACTGGGAAAAATGTAAAGTGACCAAAGCTTGACAGTTTGTCCATTCCACTGTTCCACTTACCTCCTCTTTTGTGCCCTAGGGCTAATAAACACAATCACATGCACACACACACACACACACACACACACATCTTTACTCACAATGGACTTCATTCTAAATGGTCTATTCAAGGAATTCCATTTTAAGTATTAAATAAGAGTTGACAATTCCTCCTGGGGCCATTTGCTTTTAAAATGAGCCTCTTCAACATAAAGATGGCCAACAGACACATGAAAAGGTGCTCAACATCACTCATCATCAGGGAAATGCAAATCAAATCTACAATGAGATATGACCTCATACCTGTCAGAATGGCTAACATAAAAAACACAAGAAACAAGAAATGTTGGCAAGGATGTTGAGTAAAATGAATCTTCATGCACTGTTAATGGGAATGCATACTGGTGCTAAGCCATTCCCTCAAGTGTGATAAAAAAATAAAGTCTTATTATCCTGCTTGGTGCAATGGAAACATCTTGCATTATGAGGTCATACATACAGATTGAAATTCAGGATATGCCACTTCCAAGTTGTGTGACCTATACATTTTCTAATAGAAAAATGCTTAGACTTTTTGAGATTCAGTATTTTTATCTATAAAATGAGGTAATAGCATTTATCTTGCAAGTAATGTAAAGGACCTATCATGATGTATTGCTTTCTTTTCCTCCTCAGTGTTTCTGAAGACCAAAGAATTAAGTGTCTTTTTTTAAAAACTTAAAAATTTTGGTTTGCTTCAGTCACATATTTTGCCAACCAACTCATTTTTTAAGCAAACATTAGGCCCAACATGGGGCTTGATCTTAAGTCCCTGAGGCACCCTCAAGAATGAGCATCTTAATAACTTGATAGATCAAATAAAATATTTTTGTACAATCCATCTGTCACACACACAACATGTATATATAAGAATATAGGGATGCCTGAATGGCTCAGTGGTTGAGCATCTCAGGGCATGATCTTGGAATCCTGGGATCGAGTCCCACATCAGGCTCCCTGCAGCGAGCCTGCTTCTTCCTCTGCTTAAGTCTCTGCCTCTCTCTGTGTGTCTCTCATGAATAAATAAATAAAATCTTTATATATATATATATATATATATATATATATATATATATATATATATATACTGAAAAGACTATTTTTATCCACTGAATGACAATGGCACCCTAGTTGAAATCATTGATCATAAATGTATGTTTTTCTTTTCCCAGATTCTCAATTCTATTCCATTGATCTATGTGTCTATCCCTATGTTAGCTTCGTAGTACGTTTTGAAATCAGGAGTGTGATTCTTCCAACTTTGATCATCGATTTCAAAATTATTTTGGTTATTCAGAGTCCCTGGTAATTCCATATGAATTTTTAAATTAGCCTATCCATTTGTGCAAAAACAAAAAGGTAGTTGGAATTTTGATAGTGATTATATTGAACCTGTAGGTCACTTTGTGGGAATATTGCCATTTTAACATTAAGTCTTTCAATCCATAAATACAGTATGTCTTTCCATTTATTTAGATCTTCTTTAATTTGTTTAAGAAATGTTTCATTGCATTCAGTGTATAAATCTTGCACTTCCTTGATTAAATTTAAATATTCTTTATGATGTTATCATTGGCATTGTTTTCTTAATTTCATTTTCGGATGGTTCATTGCTATTCTATATTTTTGTAGATTGATCTTGTTATCTTGCAACACCTTGCTGAATTCATGTGTTATCTCAAACAGATTTTTAGTGTATTCATGAGGGATTTCAATATACAAGGTTATATCATCTAGAAATGGGTAGTTTTATTTCTTTTCCAGTTTGTATTCTTTTTATTTCATTTTTGCCTAATTGCCCTGCCTATTACCCTGTACCTTCAGTACAATGTTGAATAGAAGTAGAAAGAGTAGACATTCTTGTCTTGTTCCAGATCTTCAGGGGAAAACTTTCAGTCTTTCATCATTAAGTATGCTTCTAACTCTGGGTTTTTATCATGTTAAGGAACTTTATCATGTTTAGGAACCTTTATCATGTTAAGGAACTTACTTTGTATTCTTATTTTGTGTGGGGGGGTGTTTTTATAATGAAAACATGTTTGGTTTTGTCAAATACTTTTTCTATATCTATTGAGATGATCATGGGCTTCCCCTTCTTTATTTTATTAATATTACAAAGCTACAGTAAATAAGATAATGTGGTACTGTATAGACATAAAATTCAATAGAATAAAATTGAAAATCCAGAAAAAAATCCCATATATCTATGGTCAGTTGATTTTTAACAAGGGTGCCAAAACTGTTCAATGGGGAATGAATAGTCTTTTCAACAAATGGTGCTGTAAAAACTGGATATCCACATGTGAAAGGATGAACTCAGACCCCTAGATCATACCACATACAAAAATCTAACTCAAAATTGATCACAGATATATACATATATATGAGCTAAAACCATAAAACTCTTAGAAGGAAACACAGGTGTAAATCTTTGTGACCTTGGATTAGGCAATTGTTTCATAGATATTACACTTAAAGAAGAAGCAACCAAAGAAAAGCTAGATAAATTAGACTTCATCAAAATGAACTTTTGTGCATCATAGGACATTATCAAGAAAATGAAGACAACCCAAATACTTTGAGAAAAATTTATAATCATATATTTAGAATATATTAAAAACTCTTTAGGGGATCCCTGGGTGGCACAGCGGTTTGGCGCCTGCCTTTGGCCCAGGGCGCGATCCTGGAGACCCGGGGTCAAATCCCACATCGGGCTCTCGGTGCATGGAGCCTGCTTCTCCCTCTGCCTGTGTCTCTGCCTCTCTCTCTCTCTCTGTATGACTATCATAAAAAAAAAAACTCTTTAAATCAACCATAAAAAGGTTAACAATACAAATTTTAAAAGGGCAAAGTATATGAATAGACATTTCTCCAAAGAGGTTATACAAATGGCCAATAAGCACATGAAAAGATGTGTAATATTATCCATCATTAGGGAAATGCAAATCAAAATTACTATGGGACACTACTTCACATCATTTAGAATGGCCATAATTTACAAATAAAAAGGAACAAAAATGAATGTTCGTGAGGATATGTAGAAACTAGAAACCTAATGTATTGTAGATGGGAATGTAAAATGGTACAGGCATTACAGCAAATAGTTCATCATTTCCTCAAAAAGCTGTACTTAGAGTTATCATATAACCCAGTAATTGTGCTTTTAGATATATACCCAAAAGAAATAAAAACATATGTCCATGCAAACACTCATACATGAATGTACATAGCAACATTTCTCATAGTAGTCAAAATTTGGGAATCAGCCAAATATCCATTAAGTGAGGAATGGGGGAAAATATATCAGTACAATAAAGTATTATTGAGCCATAAAAAGGAATAAAATACCTCACGCATACTATGATGTGGATGAATGTTGAAAACATTGATATTTTAATCCCAAAAGGTGTTTGAGAAAAAATTAAAACCTGTTATAAGTCATAAAATAATAAATAAATATACAAACAATACAAAAATCTGCCACCTGCCCTAACTTTGTCAGGTGTCTCCATGACACTTCAATCTATCCAACCAGTCATTCACAAGCTATAATAACTTAAAGATGCCAGGTCCCCCTCAGGATATTGACTCAGGTCCAGAGTCTGTGTGGACCTTTTTTCTTCCTACATAAAAGAAACAAACAAGAATATCCCATTTCTGGGAGAGGCAGTAGGAGATATATACTTACATTACTTGCAAGATATATGCTATTTGGATATATTTATATATCTATCCTAATACACCTCTAAGGTCAACTGAGATGAAAGTTCAGCCTCATGGTTAAGCAGCATTCAGTTTCATCTGGAATTGCATACTTGTTTGCTTACACTTTATAAAATTCCTCCACTTAAGATGACACAAAAAGCCAAGTTATTTAGTTGCATACACTGTTCAAGTTTGAAAGTTTGACATGCACACGCTGTTTCTTGTGTAGCAGTAATCAACCATAATCAGAAAATATCTCATTTTATGTTTCTCTGAATTCTCAATGATCTTTCCCCCTCCTTCTTTCCTCTTCCCTAACTCTGACCACTTAATCGTAACTTTATTATTCCCCTGCCCTTCACACAAACTGCCTTGATAGAAATATAAGAAATTTGACTAAATTATCTGGCACAGAATTTTAACATTGGTAATTCTCCTACAAAATCTCCTTGTCTAAGCTGTCTTTGAGATATGCAACTACTTTGTGTCTGAAACTGTGGGGAACAAGGCTGGGAAATGTGCCCATCATATAGGGAAAAGGTGTTCTAGTATCTTCATTTTGTCCCTCTCACTTTCTCTAAGAATGGAACACAAATCTCATTCCAGAAAGATATGTGAAACATATTTCTACAATAGCATATACTAGGAGTATCTACACCTTCACTAAGGCCCTGAGAGGCAAAGTGTCCTTCTTAAAGCTGGACAATTCTGATTTTTAACGTCATCTCCTTCCTCATTATGTGATGCTGCCGTTTATCTCTCTCTTTTTTTTTTTTTAAGATTTTATTTATTTATTCTTGAGAGATAGAAGGAGAGACAGAGACAGAGACACAGGCAGAGACAGAGCCAGAGACACAGGCAGAGGGAGAAGCAGGCTCCATGCACCGAGAGCCTGACGTGGGATTCGATCCCGGGTCTCCAGGAGGCAGGCGCCAAACCGCTGCGCCACCCAGGGATCCCCCGTTTATCTCTTATAGAATCTTTATTCTTTACTAGCTCCTCCAATTTCCTTCTTCTCTCCTTCCCTCAATCCTTATTTTCAGTTTTTCTGTCTCTTTTTTATTCTCTGTTTTCTTGATGAAGCACAGCTTATATTTCCTTCATTTTTATTTTCTTAGGATTTTTATAACTAGGTCTGCCTACTTAATCAGTTTGCTGCTTTATTATCTCATGCATCTCCTCTCTGGTTCTGGCTGGATTGCTCACTTGACCCTACTACTGTTCATAACCTACCAGGAAAAATCCCATTGGGGCATCTTTCATTTTGAAATGTTTTTTGTCTTGCCTCGGAACCACAGAAAATTAGTCACTTAAGTAAAGGAAATATATTTTCAAGTATTTAACAAGGTGTCCATCAGGCACAATTTGTTTTTTTATAATAAATTTATTTTTTATTGGTGTTCAATTTACCAACATACAGAATAACACCCAGTGCTCATCCCTTCAAGTGCCCACCTCAGTGCCCGTCACCCAGTCACCCCCACCCCCCACCCTCCTCCCCTTCCACCACCCCTAGTTAGTTTCCCAGAGTTAGGAGTCTTTATGTTCTGTCTCCCTTCCTGATATTTCCCACACATTTCTTCTCCCTTCCTTTATATTCCCTTTCACTATTATTTATATTCCCCAAATGAATGAGAACATACACTGTTTGTCCTTCTCCGATTGACTTACTTCACTCAGCATAATACCCTCCAGTTCCATCCACGTTGAAGCAAATGGTGGGTATTTGTCATTTCTAATGGCTGAGTAATATTCCATTGTATACATAAACCACACCTTCTTTATCCATTCATCTTTCGATGGACACCAAGGCTCCTTCCACAGTCTGGCTATTGTGGACATTGCTGCTATAAACATCGGGGTGCAGGTGTCTCAGCGTTTCATTGCATCTGAATCTTTGGCATCAGGCACAATTTGAAACAACTCCTAGGAAAATCTCTGAATTTTGTTCCCAAATATTTAGATATATTTTGATCTGCAGGCCTTCCTTATTCTGTCCACATTTTGTTTGAAAAAAAGTGTGCCTCATGAAGCATCAGACTGAATACAAGAAAATCAATAAGTAATCTGTGTGATAATTAATTAAGGTACCATAATGAATTACTGTTTATTCCTCTCCTGATTTGGGTCAGAGTTGTGTTTGATTTGGGAAGTTGTCCATTTTCAATTATGGTTTGTGTTCTTTTGATGTGACTGGAATGAATGACTAGCAGAAAATAATGTTATGGCAGAAAACTGTGGGATAAGTTTAACATGGTGAAGGTGTAACTTGGGAAAAGTTGTTTCCAAGATAATGCTAATACAATGGCAAAGTAGTGTGGGAAAAGGTTCTCTCCACATGTGTAGGCAAGGGTATGATGAAGCCAACTTTGTTCTCTGTGCATTGCTCTCAGTTTTTCAATATTCAGCAAACATTTAGTGAGCAAATGTTCTATGCCAGGCATTGTCCAATGCACAAGGTTTAAAGCTATTTACAAGAACACTGTGGTCCCTGAGAGAACTTAGAGTCTGAAAAGGGAGGCCAGCATTAAACAGAATCACACGCATAATTCATTAATTACATTTTTTAAGGGCTACAAGAGTATACCTTGTGTAGCCGGATTTTTCCACAACCCCAATCCACAACCCTATTCAAACTAAAGTCAGGAAACATCCTGAAAGGTCTCTATGGCCTTCTGTATACCATAAAGGCTAAGGATATAAGTAAATAATGAATAAAGAGATTCCTTCTCAGGATGCAGTGAGAGGTCTAGGTTACCCCAGTTTGTGGTCTAGAGTATCAGAAAACACGTCTCAGTAGAGGCAGCTTGTCACCCAGGTGCAATCTCAACTTCCTGGATGCTTGTTTTACCTGGTGAGAAGTAGTCCTCATTGGAACATGGCCTGAAGACTGGCTGATAATAGTGATCAAGAATAGGCTCTTTTGGTCATTAATAAATGCTTGTGTGTGTGTGTGTGGGGGGGGTAATGATAGACCAAATTCTCTGGCAGAGAGGTATTCCTAATAGAAAAGACTTCAGGATTGCCTAGTGTTAAAAAAAATATCAGAAAGATTGAAAAAGGGTGGCTGGAGAACTTCAACAAGTGAATAGGTTTCTCTTTATTCTGGATGGTATAAGAATCATCAATTGGAAGGCCGAGGGTCCAGAGCAGATCTTTTCAGATATAGGATTTTGTGAAGTTTGATTTGCTGAGGTACTAGCACTCCTATAAGAATGGCTGAATGCCAATTCCACTTTCCTTAAATGTGCATTTAAAGAGCATTCACTGGCGCCAATTTATTCTTAGTTCTGTGGGCCTTCCTATGTATATGTCACATAGACAGGGACATTACTTATATTTGATACAATGATCCCAGCCTAAATGTGCTCACAGTTTTCATAACTCAATAAAGTATAATCATACTTAACTTAGAGAATGAGTAACTGCCCCTTTCTCTTCCCTATGGGCATATGATTAATTGGCTTAATAGTAAAAATGCCTTCAATACAGACCTAAGCTTCAGTGGGCTCCCAGAAGGTTAGGTTTTAAATCTAGACAGAGTTTACTTGGCCTTACCTCATTAAACTTAGATAAGTCAAGTTTAAAAACCAAGGCCTTTTCATATCAGAAAGGGCAAGAAAAGCCTAAAGTAATCACAAGAGTTTACCTAGCATCTATGTCAGACAGGTTCCAAATGCTAGTTGACTAGCACGTACACCTTTATGCCCGAGGATGCTGCATTTTAATGATTAGTCCCATTTTATAATAAGTGGCACATAGAATCTTTCTGGTATATTTTACATAACATTGCAGGAGGCAGGGTCATTGTGACTCCATCTGCACATTAAATTCTCACTAGTATCTACTTGTTATATTTGTGATATTAAACATCTATAATCTGAGGCATATTCAGATATTTGCATAATCAATATACTGCATATGTAAATGTATTGTGGTTATCTGAGCACAGATGTGTGTGACAATAGTTGTTTCTCCCTCTAGCACTGGTAAGGACTGTGCCATTCCAACAGCCTTAGTGATTTTGACCTTTTATCTAGCATACCTGAAGAAAATTAGGCATTACTACTTAAGTGGCATGGTTAGGGAAGGGGAGGTAGATGATTCAAAGGACCTAATCATGTTCTTTTTCTACTCTACAAGACAGGGTACTGTTGTTGTTAGGAACACAGGCTCTGGAGTCACATGGCCTAAGTTTGAATCATGGAACCAAGGTTACTAAAATCTCTGTTTCTGTATCCAAATCTGTAAAATGGAGATAATGACAATATGGATCTCATAAGGTAGTCATGAGGATTAGATACATTAATCCATGTAAAATGTGTAGAGCAGCATCTGAGATAGAGGTATCATTGAGTGAATGTTAGTTCTTATTATTACCCCCCAAATAAAGCCCAAATCCCCTTCTCTACTTTTTTTTTTTAATTAACTTTTATTGGTGTTTAATTTACCAACATACAGAAAAACACCCAGTGCTCATCCCGTCAAGTGTCCACCTCAGTGCCCGTCACCCATTCCCCTCCAACACCCGCCCTCCTCCCCTTCCACCACCCCTAGTTCGTTTCCCCGAGTTAGGAGTCTTTATGTTCTGTCTCCCTTCCTGATATTTCCCAACATTTCTTTTCCCTTCCTTTATATTCCCTTTCACTATTATTCATATTCCCCAAATGAATGAGAACATACACTGCTTGTCCTTCTCCGATTGACTTATTTCACTCAGCATAATACCCTCCAGTTCCATCCACGTTGAAGCAAATGGTGGGTATTTGTCGTTTCTAATTGCTGAGTAATATTCCATTGTATACATAAACCACATCTTCTTTATCCATTCATCTTTCGATGGACACCGAGGCTCCTTCCACAGTTTGGCTATTGTGGCCATTGCTGATAGAAACATCGGGGTGCAGGTGTCCCGACGTTTCATTGCATCTGAATCTTTGGGGTAAATCTCCAGCAGTGCAATTGCTGGGTCGTAGGGCAGGTCTATTTTTAACTCTTTGAGGAACCTCCACACAGTTTTCCAGAGTGGCTGCACCAGTTCACATTCCCACCAACAGTGTAAGAGGGTTCCCTTTTCTCCGCATCCTCTCCAACATTTGTTGTTTCCTGCCTTGTTAATTTTCCCCATTCTCACTGGTGTGAGGTGGTATCTCATTGTGGTTTTGATTTGTATTTCCCTGATGGCAAGTGATGCAGAGCATTTTCTCATGTGCATGTTGGCCATGTCCATGTCTTCCTCTGTGAGATTTCTCTTCATGTCTTTTGCCCATTTCATGATTGGATTGTTTGTTTCTTTGGTGTTGAGTTTAATAAGTTCTTTATAGATTTTGGAAACTAGCCCTTTATCTGATATGTCATTTGCAAATATCTTCTCCCATTCTGTAGGTTGTCTTTTAGTTTTGTTGACTGTATCCTTTGCTGTGCAAAAGCTTCTTATCTTGATGAAGTCCCAATAGTTCATTTTTGCTTTTGTTTCTTTTGCCTTCGTGGATGTATCTTGCAAGAAGTTACTGTGGCCAAGTTCAAAAAGGGTGTTGCCTGTGTTCTCCTCTAGGATTTTGATGGAATCTTGTCTCACATTTAGATCTCTCATCCATTTTGAGTTTATCTTTGTGTATGGTGAAAGAGAGTGGTCCAGTTTCATTCTTCTGCATGTGGATGTCCAATTTTCCCAGCACCATTTATTGAAGAGACTGTCTTTCTTCCAATGGATAGTCTTTCCTCCTTTATCGAATATTAGATGGCCGTACATTTCAGGGTCCACTTCTGGGTTCTCTATTCTGTTCCATTGATCTATGTGTCTGTTTTTGTGCCAGTACCACACTGTCTTGATGACCACAGCTTTGTAATACAACCTGAAATCTGGCATTGTGATGCCCCCAGCTAAGGTTTTCTTTTTTAAAATTCCCCTGGCTATTCGGGGTCTTTTCTGATTCCACACAAATCTTAAAATAATTTGTTCTAACTCTCTGAAGAAAGTCCATGGTATTTTGATAGGGATTGCATTAAACGTATAAATTGCCCTGGGTAACATTGACATTTTTACAATATTAATTCTGCCAATCCATGAGCATGGAATCTTTTTCCATCTCTTTGTGTCTTCCTCAATTTCTTTCAGAAGTGTTCTATAGTTTTTAGGGTATAGATCTTTTACCTCTTTGGTTAGGTTTATTCCTAGGTATCTTATGCTTTTGGGTGCAATTGTAAATGGGATTGACTCCTTAATTTCTCTTTCTTCAGTCTCATTGTTAGTGTATAGAAATGCCATTGATTTCTGGGCATTGATTTTGTATCCTGCCACGCTACCAAATTGCTGTATGAGTTCTAGCAATCTGGGGGTGGAGGCTTTTGGGTTTTCTATGTAGAGTATCATGTCATCGGCGAAGAGGGAGAGTTTGACTTCTTCTTTGCCAATTTGAATGCCTTTAATGTCTTTTTGTTGTCTGATTGCTGAGGCGAGGACTTCCAGAACTATGTTGAACAGCAGTGGTGAGAGTGGACATCCCTGTCTTGTTCCTGATCTTAGGGGAAAGGCTCCCAGTGCTTCCCCATTGAGAATGATATTTGCTGTGGGCTTTTCGTAGATGGCTTTTAAGATGTCGAGGAAAGTTCCCTCTATCCCAACACTCTGAAGGGTTTTGATCAGGAATGGATGCTGTATTTTGTCAAATGCTTTCTCTGCATCTAATGAGAGTATCATATGGTTCTTGGTTTTTCTCTTGCTGATATGATGAATCACATTGATGGTTTTACGAGTGTTGAACCAGCCTTGTGTCCCAGGGATAAATCCTACTTGGTCATGGTGAATAATTTTCTTAATGTGTTGTTGGATCCTATTGGCTAGTATCTTGTTGAGAATTTTTGCATCCATGTTCATCAGGGATATTGGTCTGTAATTCTCCTTTTTGGTGGGGTCTTTGTCTGGTTTCGGAATTAAGGTGATGCTGGCCTCATAGAACGAATTTGGAAGTACTCCATCTCTTTCTATCTTTCCAAACAGCTTTAGTAGAATAGGTATGATTTCTTCTTTAAACGTTTGATAGAATTCCCCTGGGAAGCCATCTGGCCCTGGACTCTTGTGTCTTGGGAGGTTTTTGAGGACTGCTTCAATTTCCTCCCTGGTTATTGGCCTGTTCAGGTTTTCTATTTCTTCCTGCTCCAGTTTTGGTAGTTTGTGGCTTTCCAGGAATGCGTCCATTTCTTCTAGATTTCCTAATTTATTGGCATACAGCTGTTCATAATATGTTTTTAAAATCGTTTGTATTTCCTTGGTGTTGGTAGTGATGTCCCCTTTCTCATTCATGATTTTATTAATTTGAGTCTTCTCTCTCTTCTTTTTAATAAGGTTGGCTAATGGTTTATCTATCTTATTAATTCTTTCAAAGAACCAACTCCTGGTTCTGTTGATCTGTTCCACAGTTCTTTTGGTCTCGATATCATTGAGTTCTGCTCGAATTTTAATTAACTCTCTTCTTCTGCTGGGGGTGGGGTCTATTTGTTGCTTTTTCTCTAGTTCCTTTATGTGTAAGGTGAGCTTTTGAATTTGAGATCTTTCCAGTTTTTGAATGTATGCTTGTATTGCGATGTATTTCCCCCTCAGGACTGCTTTTGCTGCATCCCAAAGATTTTGAACGGTTGTATCTTCATTTTCATTAGTTTCCATGAATCTTTTTAATTCTTCCTTAATTTCCTGGTTGACCTTTTCATCTTTTAGCAGGATGGTCCTTAACCTCCACGTGTTTGTGGTCCTTCCATATTTCTTGTTGTGATTAAGTTCTAATTTCAAGGCATTATGGTCTGAGAATATACAGGGGACTATCCCGATCTTTTGGTATCGGTTCAGACCCGATTTGTGACCCAGTATGTGGTCTATTCTGGAGAAAGTTCCATGTGCACTTGAGAAGAATGTGTATTCAGTTGAGTTTGGATGTAAAGTTCTGTAGATATCTGTGAAATCCATCTGGTCCAGTGTATCATTTAAAGCTCTCGTTTCTTTGGAGATATTGTGCTTAGAAGACCTATCCAGGGTAGAAAGAGCTAGATTGAAGTCACCAAGTATAAGTGTATTATTATCAAGGTATTTCTTGAGTTTGGTTATTAATTGGTTTAAATATTTGGCAGCTCCCACATTCGGGGCATATATATTGAGGAGTGTTAAGTCCTCTTGTTGGATAGATCCTTTGAGTATGAGATAGTGTCCCTCTTCATCTCTCACTATAGTCTTCGGGGTAAATTTTAATTTATCTGATATAAGGATGGCAACCCCTGCTTTCTTTTGAGGACCATTTGAATGGTAAATGGTTCTCCAACCTTTTATTTTCAGGTTGTAGGTGTCCTTCTGTCTAAAATGAGTCTCTTGTAGACAGCAAATAGATGGGTCCTGCTTTTTTATCCAGTCTGAAACCCTGTGCCTTTTGATGGGGTCATTAAGCCCGTTCACATTGAGAGTTACTATTGATAGATATGAGTTTAGTGTCATCATATCTATTCAGTCCTTGTTTTTGTGGATTGTTCCACTGAACTTCTTCTTAAAGGGGAATTTTAAGAGTCCCCCTTAAAATTTCTTGCAGAGCTGGTTTGGAGGTTACATATTCTTTCAGTTCCTGCCTGTCTTGGAAGCTCTTTATCTCTCCTTCCATTTTGAATGAAAGCCTTGCGGGGTAAAGTATTCTTGGTTGCATGTTCTTTTCATTTAGGACCCTGAATATATCCTGCCAGCCCTTTCTGGCCTGCCAGGTCTCTGTGGAGAGGTCTGCTGTTACCCTAATATTCCTCCCCATAAAAGTCAGGGACTTTTTTTCTCTTGCTGCTTTAAGGATCTTCTCCTTATCTTTGGAATTTGCAAGCTTCACTATTAAATGTCGAGGTGTTGAACGGTTTTTGTTGATTTTAGGGGGGGATCTCTCTATTTCCTGGATCTGAATGCCTGTTTCCCTTCCCAGATTCGGAAAGTTTTCAGCTAGGATTTGTTCAAATACATATTCTGGCCCTCTGTCTCTTTCGGCGCCCTTGGGAACCCCAATTAAACGTAGGTTTTTCTTCCTCAGGCTATCATTTATTTCCCTTAATCTATCCTCATGGTCTTTTAATTGCCTGTCTCTTTTTTCCTCAGTTTCCCTCTTTGCCATCAACTTGTCTTCTATGTCACTCACTCGTTCTTCCACCTCGTCAAGCCTCGTCGTTAGGACTTCTAGCTTGGATTGCATCTCATTTAATTGATTTTTAATTTCTGCCTGATTAGATCTAAATTCTGCAGTCATGAAGTCTCTTGAGTCCTTTATGGTTTTTTCTAGAGCCACCAGTAGCTGTAAAATAGTGCTTCTGAATTGGCTTTCTGACATTGAATTGTAATCCATATTTTGTAACTCTGTGGGAGAGTGGGCTGTTTCTGATTCTTTTTTTTGAGGGGTTTTCCTTCTAGTCATTTTGCTCAGTGCAGAGTGGCCAAAAACAAGTTGTATTGGGAAAGGGAGAAAAAGAGAGAGAAGGAAAGAAAAGAGAAAAAGAAAAAAGAGAAAGAAGAAAAAAATAGGGGAAAAAGAGAAGAAAAAGAAAGAAAAAGAAAGAAAGGAGAAAAAAGAAAAAAGGGGGGGTGGGGGAAGCAATCAGAAATCAAGAAGAAAGAGAGAAAAAAAAAAGCACAAAACAAAACAAAACAAAAAAAACAAAAAAAACAAAAACAAAAACAAAAAAACAAAAAACAAAAAAAACCACGGGGGAGTATCTTCCGATTCTGTGTAGTTTGAGTCCCTTGACTTCCCTTGGAACTGGTCCGTCTCGCTGGTCTTCTGGGGGAGGGGCCTGCTGTGCTGATTCTCAGGTGTTGGCACTTGGGGGAGCTGCTCTGCCCCTGCCTGGTGCAGGGCTCGGTGGGGGTTGTTGACCCCGTGAGGCCCCGGGAGGAAGCCACAGTGGCGGGGGCAGCTCTGGGACCCTGGATCCAGCCCCCGCAGTAGCTCCGGGGCTCTCCTTCTGCAGGGCCTGGGGGCTCCGGGGCGGGGCCGCTGATCTGCTCAGTTCCAGGCAGGAGCGTCCTTGCTGTCCTGGGCCCTCCCGGCCTCTGCCTGTCCCGGGGGAGGCCGGATCCTGGGCTGTGTCCCGGCGCCCTGTGCTCCGGGGCCTGCGCTGTTGGATTCGCGCTCCCGGCGGTGCAGCCCCCTCCGCGGAGCCGCCGCCCGAGCCTCTCCGAGCTGTTCCCGGAGCCGCGCAGCCCCCTCCGCGCGGAGCTTCTTCCTCTGCGCGAGCCGCCGCCGCTGAGCTGTTCCCGGAGCCGCGCAGCCCCCTCTGCGGAGCCGCCGCCCGAGCCCCTCCGAGCTGTTCCCGGAGCCGCGCAGCCCCCTCCGCGCGGAGCTTCTTCCTCTGCGCGAGCCGCCGCCGCTGAGCTGTTCCCGGAGCCGCGCAGCCCCCTCCGCGGAGCCGCCGCCCGAGCCCCTCCGAGCTGTTCCCGGAGCCCCGCAGCCCCCTCCGCGGAGCCGCAGGCCGAGTCACCCCGAGCTGCTCCCGGAGCCGCGCCGCCCCCTCCGCGGAGCTTCTTCCTCCGCCCAAGCCGCCGCCGCTGAGCTGTTCCCGGAGCCGCGCAGCCCCCTCCGCGGAGCCGCCGCCCGAGCCCCTCCGAGCTGCTCCGGGTCCCGCCGAGCGCTGCAGCCCTTAGGGAGCTCGGCGCATCTCCCGGGGCGCAGTTCCTCTGTTACTGTCCCAGGGAGCCCGAGGGCATCCCCGCCTTTCTGGGGATCCTGCTCCAATTCCCGGGGAGCCCCTTTCCGCGGGGAAGGTCGGTGCAGCTCCTGCTCCTCCGGGACGGGGCTCTCCTGTCCTGGGGACACTCGCCCCGGCCTCAGCCCGGCTCCTCGCGGGGCCCCTCCCCCTTGGAGGCCTTTTGTGTCTTTATTTCTTTTTCCCCGTCTTCCTACCTTGATAGAAGCGCGAACTCTTCTCACTGTAGCGTTCCAGCTGGTCTCTCTTTAAATCTCAGGCCGAATTCGTAGGTTTTCAGGATGATTGGATGGTTTTCTAGGTAATTTGCTGAGGACAGGTGACCTGGAGACCCTACTCCTCCGCCATCTTGCCCCTCCCCCCCTTCTCTACTTTTAACTGTCTTCACTGCTACTATAATCCAAGTCACTTTCACCTTTTGCCCAAATTCATTCTCAGCAGTACAGCAAGTATAATCTTATAACATAAATCCTATCAAGGTATCTTCTTATTTAAAAGCTTTCAGTGGCTCCCCTTCACA
Organism: Vulpes lagopus; assembly: GCF_018345385.1. NCBI lineage: Eukaryota > Metazoa > Chordata > Mammalia > Carnivora > Canidae > Vulpes > Vulpes lagopus. Next base: position 78,388,424 of record NC_054848.1, read on the forward strand.
CTAAGAATATAGCCCAAACTCCTTTCCCTGATCTATAGAGGCTTATATGATCTGACACATCCTCCCTCTTAGATCTAGTATCCTACCACTCCCCACCCTTTTCTCACTGAACCTCAGCTGTGCTTGCCTGCTGCTTGCTGTTACTGAAATCACATAAAAGTGTCCTGCCTTACAACCTTTGCATAAAGGTATTTTCTCTGCCTGGAACAGTCTTATCTCTGATCTTCATATGGCTTTGTTCCTTGTCATTTTGTCTCACCAGTATGGCCTTCTGGGCCACCAACTCTGAAATAACCACCTGGGCACTACCTACCCATCAGCCTGTTTAAATTCTTTGCATAGCACTTATCACTCTTATAGGTTCTAGTTTATTTGTTTAGAGTCTGTCTCCCCTTACCAGAATATAATATTCATGACAGCAGGATCCTTGATCACTACTTCATTCATTCAATAAATATTTATTGAGAGCCTACTATGTGCCAGGCACTGTTCTAGGGGAGATATTATATTGTATAATACAGATAAAAATCATTGCCCTCTTAAAGCTGATTTTCTACTAGGTTTGAATGGACAGTAAGAAAATAAACAGTAAACTCTATTATATAACAGATGATGAAAAGCAGTATGGGAGAGTAATGAATGCACTATGGCAATGGTAGTGGCGGTGAATGTGTGTATGTGTGTGTCTGTGTGTGTGTTATGATTTTAAATAAGGGTGTCAAGAAAGGCCTCACTGACAAGGGGACATCTGAGTAAAGACATGAGGGTAGAACTATCTGTATTTTGGAGGGAAGACTAGTATAAATGCCCAGATATAGGAGAAGCATACAACAAGAAATTAGTGTGGCTGAGTAGTGTGAGTGAATGGAGTGGAGTGAGGCTGGGAGTAGAAGGAGGTGAGCTCAGAGTGAGTAATTTGAGGAGGGGTGGCCAGATTATGTGGGTGATAGCCACGGCCAGGTCTGTAGATTTCCTCCTAAATTACATGGAGACCAAGTGGATCAATTTGAATAGAGGAGCAATATGACTTATATGTTTTAGAAGTATCAATTTAATTTCTGGATGGAAAATAAACAGTAGGAGGGCAAGGGTAGGAGAGAGACCAACTAATAGGCTATTGCAATAATACAGAATAGAAGATGATGAAGATATAGATCTGGTGGTATCTAGATAGATATCATTTTAAGATACAATTATATGGTTTGGTGCCTAGAACAGTGCCAAGCATGGGGTTGGCATTCAATACATGTTTTTAACTGAGGGGTGCTTGGGTGGCCCAGTTGGTTAAACATGTCCCTTTAGGGATGCCTGGGTGGCTCAATGGTTGAGCATCTGCCTTCGGCTCAGGGCATGGTCCCAGAGTCCTGGGATTGAGTCCCATATTGGGCTCCCCTCGAGGAGCCTGCTTCTCCCTCTGCCTGTGTCTCTTCCTCTCTCTCTGTGTCTCTTGTGAATAAATAAATAAAATCTTTTAAAAAATTATAAAAAACCCAGTGAGGGAGCTTTATAGCAGAGGTTGTTGTTGGTGATGGTGGTAGTGCGTGTGTGTGTGTGTGTGTGTGTGTGTGTGTGTGTAGGCAGCAGTAATATAAGATCTAAAAATCAAATTTAAAAAGATAAGAATGGAAAGTAAGGAACAAATTGATTTTGAAACCAGTAAATACAGCTGGATGGACAGTGGACACAAATGTGGATAGATCTTATTTAGCAAAATTTTTCAACTACAGCAATATATAATATTTCATATAGTGAAACAATTAAAATATTTATGAGTAACATTTACCTGATATGAGATTCCTATTATATATGACTTGGTATTTATTTTATAGCAGATTTCCTCATGTTTTGTTATATTACTCCAGTGTTGCTAATGAATTTGATACATATATAATTCTCACATCTTTATAAATAATTTTTACTTCTTGGAAGTTTGTTGGATCTTGCCATGTTTTTCATGTTCTAAAATTTCACTATGTAATTTCTGGTTATGAGCATGCACCTACATATATGCATTTGTATGTGTGAATGCATGTGAGAATGTGCATGCCTTAGTTTGCCTTAATTAATCAAACAAACACAGTCTATTCTTGTGGTTGAGTTGGAGACAAATATGCAAGGAAATAAATATAATAATAAAAACTGAATGCTATTGAGGGTTGACTATGCAACAGAAACTGTACAAAGGGATTTACATTTCTTACTCAAGGCATGAATGGATCTTGCCACTCTTTAGCACTTGTTACTACTTGAAATTATCTTAATTCCTCATTTATATTTATTTTATGTTTTCCCCAACTGTATTCAAAGTTCCATGAAAGCAAGCATTTTGCCTGTCTTGTTCACAGCTGTATCTGCTGGGTGTTGCAGAGTATTCAATAATTATTTGTTAGGTGATAGAATGGATGAATTCCATATTATCTTCATGTTAGCCCTGTTAGATGGCAAGTACATAAATTATCATACCCATCCTATATATAAGGATATGACGCTCTGGAATGGAAATGGACTTGGGAATTAGAATCAAATAAAGATATGACTACTAATAATAATTATATTAAAGCTTTATTGAATGCTTACTATGTGTAATGCAGTGTGCTAGATTCCCCATATGGCTTATATTGTTGAATTTTTACAATAATTTTGTGAGGTAGGTACTATTATTATTCCCTTTTTATATGTAAGAAGTTTGAAGATCAGAGAGATGAAGTGATTCGTTCACGATCATACAGCCAGGGGTGTGTAATTAATCCCCATGTTTCTTTTCAAAGCCTTTGCTCTCTCCACTACACCAAGGTGCTCACCTTCAGCTGTGAGGGATGCTTGGGCTTTATCTGTGCTATAAGAGTATGCCATATAGTGTATTTTTTTACTTAATTCACTGCCATTTGGGCTCATTAGCTTAGTCTGAATACAAAGAAAGAAACTAAAATCAGAACGGGAGAGTTACTTGCTCAAGGTTATAGTTTCTAGTAATAGAGCTAAGGCCAGAAATAGGGTTCCTGACTCCTGGTTCAGTTTTCCTTGACACAACCATGTTATTTCCTCCCTTGTCTCAGTGGTTTTCAAATGTAACCTCTCCTAAGAAAGTTTGCTTTCCAAACAGGGCTGCAAATATTAAAGGCTCCTTGTACTTTCAGAACCTTGAAACTAATGGTACATATGTGACAATTGCATATATTTGGGTGGCCTCCCACTCTGCTTCTAATTAAGGAGGAGAGAAATGGCCTGAGCAAAGTAGAATCTCAGGTTTCCTCAGTCTGAAAACCTATCCTTAGCTTTATAGTCCTCAAAATAAATTCATAGCACATTTGGGGAAGAGAAGTGATCAAAAAGACTCAGAATAAAGACAACTAGGTGGAATGAGCTCACTGAAGTTTGACCGATGCAGATACAACGAGTAAGCAGCCTCTTATTTGTGGATTTCAGGGACCTCAAAGCATGACAGCTCCATCATTTGCTCTTTAAAAATATTTGTATATGACTTTCATTAAATTTGGAAATATAAGATTACATAGAATAAGGGCAAAAAAAGGTAATGGAATCATTTGTCACTAGTTCATTTATCAGTGGAGCTGTCATGTAGAAAAGTAGAAGGAGGGATGCGTGGGTGGCTCAGCGGTTGAGCACCTGCCTTCCGCTCAGGGTGTGATCTTAGAGTCTCGGGATTGAGTCCCACATCACTCTCCCTGCATGGAGCCTGCTTCTCCTTCTGTCTATATCTCTACCTCTCTCTCTCTCTCTCTGTATCTCTCATGAATAAATAAATAAAATCTTTAAAAAAAAGAAAAGTAGAAGGAATGTGACAGAAGAACCAAATTCAGATGAGAGAAAGAATTCCTGGTTAAAACTTTGGCCTCTGGAATCATTCTACCTGCATTTGAAGCCTGGCTCTTCCATCTGCTAGTTTTGCAGCCATGGAGGAGTCCCTTCTTGAGCTGCAGTTACCCTATCTATAAAATGTGGCTAATCATAGTACCCACAACCTAAGGTTTTTGGAAATACTGAGATTATATGAATAAATGGCTCAGGGGACAGCTGGGTGGCTCAGTGACTGAGCATCTGCTTTTGGCTCAGGGCATGATCTTGGGGTCCAGGGACTGAGTCTGGCATTTGGCTCCCCATAGGGAGCCAGCTTCTCCATCTGCCTATGTCTCTGCCTTTCTCTGTGTCTCTCATGAATAAATAAATAAAATCTTTAATAAATAAATAAGTAAACAAATAAATGACTCAGAATAGTGTCTGGCATAATAGTAAATGGTAATAGTTCTTATATGGGAGGAAAGATCAGAAAATTGTAACTTGTTTCCTTACACTATAACATGTGATTTAGTAAACATTTATCATGCCTTCCCTCTGGGCCAAGCACTGTGCTAGCCACAGAAGAGATGCATGAGAAGCATCCTCTGCCCTCAAGGACTATCCAGTCTAAGAGGATATAGACTAACAGTAATGCCGTTTCTTTTCTCAGTAAGCATTTCCCACTACAGGCATTATTTGCCACCATTTATCTCCTTCTCTTTATCACTTAGCTATTCAGTATACAGAATGTTAAAGACCAGATGGTGTTAAAATGCCTATTTTAGGACTAGTTGTAAAATTTCATTATTTATCTTACATTTAACACAGTATCTTAATAAGAAAACCATTCACAAAGCATTTATGGAGTACTTACTCTTAGTGGGTACCTTGAGAAGGATATAAAAAGGAATGCAGTTGTGGGGCTTTGGGAAAAGCACAAGACTTACAAGTTGGAAAATTTAGGTTTGAGTCAGGGCTTTGCTATTGACCAGTTAAGTGACCCTGGATGAATCATTTAACTGTGTTCCTGGGAATATTAAATGAACTAAAAAAGAGGAAAGCAGCTGGCTTCAAGAATTATCCAGTTTTTCATTCTTTCATTAATTTAGCAGAAGACACAAGGGTCTCTGCTTTTAGTGAAATAATTCTATTTGAGAATATTTAGGGAGACAGAATGCCATAACAAACTTCCCATTATCTCATCCCCTACCATGTCACTAAACTTGTCTCTTGCTAAGTTTATTACTGACCTTGTTGTCAGTGAATCCAATGGTCACTTCTAGATCCTCATTTTATGTGACTTTTCATCAGTTTTCTCCAGAGTTGACCACTCTGTCCTTAATAGAGTGTTTTCCTTGGGTTTCTGTGATATGCTCTCCTGATTTCTTCTGTAATTGATCTTTCTCAATCTTTTTTTTTGAGGCCTTCCTCTATTATCTAAAAATTATATCTCCTCAAACCTCAATCTGGACCCTCTTTTCTTCTTACCAGTCTACCCTCCCTAGGCTTCAATTACTATCTATACATAAATATGACCCAGATCTATTTATCGTTAGCCCAGCTCTTCTGGGCTCAGACCCACATAGCCAATTACCTTGGCAATGTCTGAATCTGGATACCCATATTCCACAAGCATCTTAAACTCAATATGTCACAAGATGAATTTATTGACTAACCTCCTCTCTGAAACCCATTCTGCCACTACTCCATTCTTCTCTATTCCAGTAAAGGGTAAGACTATTTACCCATTTGTTTAAGTCAGAAACCTAGATATGACCCTTGACAGTATTCTTTTCCTTCCCTTCCCAATCTAATCCGTCAGCAAGTTCTGTTAGTTTTTAAACCAAAATATATATTGTCTATGTTAAAGTCTCTTAATCTTCTCTACCACAACCTTATTCTAAGCCTCAACTGTGTCTGTGCTAGAACACTGAAACATTCTTTTAACAAAATCCAGCATATATACTGTTCCCTCAACCCCAAATCCATTTGCCTGAGTGACCTTTCACAAATATAAATGATATTATTCCATGTCACTTCTGCTAGGAAGAATTTCATGCCTAACCCTTGACTCAAGCCTGGGTTAGTCTACCTATTTTGTATTCCATAGAATCCTGCACTTTCCCTTTTTCCTATTCAGCACCCATTTCTTTACTTTTTCAGTTTTATTCCTCCAGATTATACTATAAATTCTTTATTTTATTTTATTTTTTTATTGGAGTTAAATTTGCCAACATATAGCATAACACCCAGTGCTCATCCCACCAAGTGCCCCCCTCAGTGCCTGTCACCCAGTCACCCCCACCCCTCGCCCACCTCCCTTTCCACCACCCCTTGTTTGTTTCCCAGAGTTAGAAGTCTCTCATGTTCTGTCTCCCTCTCTGATATTTCCCACTCATTTTATCTCCTTTCCCCTTTATTCCCTTTCACTAATTTTTATATTCCCCAAATGAATGAGAACATATAATGTTTGTCCTTCTCCAATTGACTTATTTCACTTAGCATAATACCCTCCAGTTCCATCCACGACAAAGCAAATGGTGGGTATTTGTCGTTTCTAATGGCTGAGTAATATTCCATTGTATACATAAACCACATCTTCTTTATCCATTCATCTTTCGATGGACACCGAGGCTCCTTCCACAGTTTAGTTTTTGTGGACATTGCTGCTAGAAACATCATGTATATTCCATTGTATACATAAACCACATCTTCTTTATCCATTCATCTTTCGATGGACACCGAGGCTCCTTCCACAGTTTAGTTATTGTGGACATTGCTGCTAGAAACATCAAGGTGGGGATCCCTGGGTGGAGCAGCGGTTTGGCGCCTGCCTTTGGCCCAGGGCGCGATCCTGGGGACCCGGGATCGAATCCCACGTCGGGCTCCCGGTGCATGGAGCCTGCTTCTCCCTCTGCCTGTGTCTCTGCCTGTGTCTCTGGCTCTGTCTCTCCTTCTATCTATCAAGAATAAATAAATTTAAAAAAATCTTTAAAAAAAAAAAAAAGAAACACCAAGGTGCAGGTGTCCCGGCGTTTCATTGCATCTGTATCTTTGGGGTAAATCCCCAAAAGTGCAATTGCTGGGTCGTAGGGCAGATCTATTTTTAACTCTTTGAGGAACCTCCACACAGTTTCCCAGAGTGGCTGCACCAGTTCACATTCCCACCAACAGTGCAAGAGGGTTCCCCTTTTACCACATCCTCTCCAACATTTGTGGTTTCCTGCCTTGTTAATTTCCCCCATTTTCACTGGTGTGAGGTGGTATCTCATTGTGGTTTTGATTTGTAGTTCCCTGATGGCATTTCCTCATGTGCGTGTTGGCTTTGTCTATGTCTTCCTCTGTGAGATTTCTGTTCATGTCTTTTGCCCATTTCATGATTGGATTGTTTCTTTGCTGTTGAGTTTAATAAGTTCTTTATAGATCTTGGACCTTTATCTGATATGTCATTTGCAAATATCTTCTCCCATTCTGCAGGTTGTCTTTTAGTTTTGTTGACTGTTTCGTTGGCTGTGCAAAAGCTTCTTATCTTGATGAAGTCCCAATAGTTCATTTTTGTTTTTGTTTCTCTTGCTTTCATGGATGTATCTTGCAAGAAGTTACTGTGGCCAAGTTCAAAAAGGGTGTTGCCTGTGTTCTCCTCTAGAATTTTGATGGAATCTTGTCTCACATTTAGATCTTTCATCCATTTTGATTTTATCTTTGTGTATGGTGTAAGATAAATTCTATAAAGACAGAAGCTGTGTCTCTCTTATTTATTAAGCACAATACCTGGCATGTAAGCAGATAACTGTTAAAATGAATTTACATAAATGTTCATAGCAGCATCATTCATAATAGCCAAAAATTAGAAACTACCCATATTTCCATCATCTGATGAATGGATAAGCAAATGTAGTATATCCATCCCATGAAATATTACTTAGACATAAAGTAGAATAAAATTTTTTGATTCAAGCTATAGGACAAGTGAACCTTGGAAACATTATAATAAATGAAAGAAGACAGTCACAAAAGACCACACATTGTATTGATTCTATTTGATGAGAAATAGCTAAAAGAGGCAAATCAATCCAAAGAGACAGAAAGTAGATTTGTGGTTGTCAGAGGCTGGGAAAAGGAGGGAATGGGGTGTGACTGCCAATAGGTATGGGGTTACATTTTTGGGTGATGAAAATATTCTAAAATTAGATAGTGGTGATGGATGCACAAGTCTATGAATATAGGTATATCTCGGAGATATTGTGGGTTCAGTTCACAGTAAAGTGAATATTGCAATAGAGCAAGTCAAATGAGTTTTTTGTTTTCCCAGTGTATATAAAAGTTATGTTTACACTGTACTGTAGTCGATTAAGTGTGCAATAGCATTATGTCTAAAAAACAATCTACATACCTTAATTAAAAATACTTTATTGCTAGAAAACTCTATGCTACCACGTAAGCTTTCAGCAAATTGTAATCAGATTACAGATTGCCATAACAAATATAATAGTAGTGAAAAAGTTTAAAATATTGCAAGAATTACCAAAATGTGTCACAGAGATACAAAATGAGCAAATGCTGTTGGAAAATACTGACAGACTTCCTCCATGCAGGGTTGCCACATACCTTCAATTTATTAAAAAAAAATAACGCAATGTCTGTGAAGCACAACAAAGTGAAGTGCAAAACGAGGTACATCTGTACAATAAAAAGCACTAAATCACACACGTCATGTGAGATTCATGGTATGTAAATTACATCTCAATAAAGCTATTAAAAGCAAGTTAATATACTCTAAGTTACCTATCAGTGTAAAACTAAACAGTATAAACTAATACTGAGTGGTTTTTAATTTACTGGTGGGTAAAGAAACAGGAAATTCTTACGAATTACACACACCCATTTTATGCCTCTGTTTTTACCACCTGGGGACTTGGCAACTGGGAGAGGAAGCATAGAATCCTACATTTGGAAAGGATCTGTGATGTGGGAAACAAAGGGGAAGAGAAATTATTAAATTTTCTTACTACCTACAGCCCATTGACAAGTCCTTGAAACAGGCAGAGTGACATTCCTCTAGGGACTCAACTACTTGTGAGAACTTTCTTTACCTTTTCCATCTCTTTCAATGCTGTCTTTTTATCCTTTGTTGTAGAGGCTCTATTCAACCTGTTTTCACGTCTTCTTCAGAGGAAATTATTCCATATTTTATTGTGAATTTGTTCTATTCATGAAACGGGATGAGTTCAGGATATTCCTATACCACCATCTTGAACCACATTCTAAAAATCTCTTTTGTCTAAGTGATGGGGGAACACAGGGCTAGCTGAGGACAAAGCACGAGCCCAGGGCAGCACATTGACAAGTCCTTGAAACAGGCAAAAGGACATTCCTCTACAGACTCAACTGCTTCAATGTTTATACTTTGCTAAAGGCAAAAGGCAATCTTAGTCCTACCCCCAGGATTCTGTAATTCTACTTTAACATTTAAAAGTTCCTTTAGGGGGGGATCCCTGGGTGGCGTCAGCGGTTTGGCGCCTGCCTTTGGCCCAGGGCGTGATCCTGGAGACCCGGGATCGGGTCCCACGTTGGGCTCCTGGTGCATGGAGCCTGCTTCTCTCTCTGCCTCTCTCTCTCTCTCTCTGTGACTATCATACATAAAAAAAAAAAAATTAAAAGTTCCTTTAGGGGCAGCCCCGGTGGCACAATGGTTTGGTGCTACCTGCAGCCCAGGGCGTGATCCTGGAGGCCCTGGATGGAGTCCCACATTGGGCTCCCTGCATGGAGCCTGCTTCTCCCTCTTCTTGTGTCGCTGCCTCTGTGTCTCTCGTGAATAAATAAATAAAATCTTTTTTAAAAGTTCCTTTAGAAAATTCCCTTATCTCTAAATCCCCCAAGATATATGTTGGCAATCATCCCCCAAGCATGTGGCCCACCTATATACATCCAAAGGCTCTCATGACTAAGGTTTAATTAGATGGTAATAAATGACCTTTTCCCAACAATAGCTAGCCCCCAAAAGGTTCTGGAAACCTAGCTTCCAGAATTCCTTACCGCTATCCCTAACCTCCTCCCCACTTGAAAGCATATATTTGGTCACCCATCACAACCCCAGGGCAACTCTTCTGCCCTGCGGGTCCTGTCCTCTGTGCTCCAATAAAACTAGCTTTGCTTTTTTTTTTTTTTTTTTTTTTGCCTCAAAGGCGGTTCAAGACTTCTTTCTTGACCCCCAGCTTCGAACCCTAACCTCTTTCCTACATCAATTCTACATGTGAGAAAATGGAGCAGGCAGACGGAAAGTGACTCCCCAAGTTCACACAGCAAATTAGTAACCAAATCTATACTAAATATCTTGTCTCCTGAGTCTCATTTCAGGATTCCTTCCATTATATCCAGCCAAGTCAGCCTTCTTAAGAGCTTTTCCAGAAGCTTTTCACAACAACTGGTGCTTACAAATTATTGTTCACTCCTATCTGCATGGGAGGCTGAGAAATGTTTCTGTTAATAAGGAAAAAAGGCAATGGACTTGGGGGAGGCAACTTGCAGTTTCTGCCACAGATTCTTCTGATAATTTTGGATATGCCAGCATTTAGATCCGGAAGAATCTAGTATTCTCTGAGGTTACTTCTGAAGTCAGCAGCAACATTTCCAGTAGAGTATGAATACAATAGTCACACACTGAACCCCTTTCATGATAAACATCTCTAGCCCCAGTCCACAGACTCAGCAGATCCTGAGTAAATTGCATTTGGCAGGGACTGGCTGCAAGGCCGAATGGCTCAAATGAAACTTTGCTTTAGAAACAAATGAAGGCAACACTCACTACCCTGACTTAAGGAAACAGGTGAAAGACACTTTTTGAATGCAAATTGCCACCTGGAAGGTAAAAATGCTGGGTGATTTGTTGTCTTTTTTTTTTTTTTTATGAAGGTTTAAAGTGTTTTCTTACATATTCCTGTGCTACATCTAATTACATCAATTTATGGGAAAGGGTTGACAAAAATGGATAATATTTATACTTAAAGTTATTTTAGAGTGTAACAAGAATTGCAGAAGTTTAAATATTTTTTAATCATCCCTTTACTCTTGATGGTAGTGGTAGTTTTAATAAGAAGTGATTGACGACATTTATCGCATTTTTTCCTATTTGTTGGAAACAACCTTTCTAAAGTAAAATTGTATCAGGGAGGTCTAGGTTGCAGATGGTATAGTGGCCTCTTTTCTCTTACAGTTAGCAGCAACTTCCCCCTGAGGAAATCAGAGGAAATCAATGTTAACGGTGCTGAAAATACCTGGAAGCTTGAAGTCTAGAAGACAAAAGGAAAGGGTGGCTAGTTCTTGCCTATACACTGTGTCCGGATTAAGAAACCAGGTCTGCAGAATCCCTTTTACTTTATTGACTTAGTTTCATATCAACCCCAAGAGTCATTTAATATTGTCCATTTGCAGGAAAGAGGTGCTGAAAATACCTGGAATCTTGAAGTCTAGAAGACAAAAGGAAAGGGTGGCTAGTTCTTGCCTATACACTGTGTCCTGATTAAGAAACCAGATCTGCAGAATCCCTTTTACTTTATTGACTTAGTTTCATATCAACCCCAAGAGTCATGTAATATTGTCCATTTGCAGGAAAGAGCATGCAATGACAACAATTCTTCCAGATAAGTTAATTATCTGCCTTGAAGAATGCTTCAAGTGCCTTGATCTACTAATGATATTAGCACCGGTTGTTCTGAGGCATTTTAATGAGTACCCATGCAGCAACGACAGTCTTCAGCAAAGTATTTCTGACTTTTAATTAACTTAGAAAGTTTTCTTGGGCATTTTATTTTATTTTTGGCTATTGTTGTTTTGAAACTGAGAATGAAGGAAGGAAATTATATGGTAGGTAGCAAATGCATTCTTTCTGAATCTCTCTAGATGACATAAATTAATGGCTGGTCTCATTTTTCATGCTCCTGTGCATGAAAAGAAAGAAATTAAGACAGTGATGCTATTTAATTATTATAGGAAGAATTCATTTTTGATCAAAATTATCTAGAGCTTTCCAGCTCTGGCATCTTATGTATTTTACTGAGCCACCTCCCAGGCCAATGAACCAACTCAGTCTGCCAAATGGCACTGTTTAAATTTTAGTGATTCTGGCCCCAAATCTTACTGTCTATATCCACTGCATTGAAAGGATACCCTTTTCTGAAGCATAAGAAATTCTATTACCCAGAAGCTTGGGACAAGTTAAATTAGTCTGTAGACAATTTAACTACAGGAACACTTGCCTCTAGGAAAACCATTAATTTTGTTTAAAGTGACTATATTGCTGTCACTGGGGGACTTTCCAAATTTCTTTGTTGCCACAGAGCCTTGCTTAAAGAATTTTGATTGACTAAATGCTCTTTTTTTTCTGCTTTTTTTTGCCAAAAAGATCATACATACACAAATATGCAAATATGTACAGAAATTTAGCTAAATTTTGATGGATCTTTTCATGGGTTTTCTGAACCCATGAAATTCAAGTAGGGTTTTTATAAGTCAAAAAGAGAAAGAAGACTCTGGAACTGGATTTACACTATACTCTGCACTAATTAAAATGCCTCACCTAAAAACATTATATGAGAAAGTGAACAGAAAGGTATTTGGGGGAGGGGCGCTTGGGTGGCTCATCTGTTAAGCTTCTGACTCTTGGTTTCAGCTCAGGTCGTGATCTCAGGGTCATGAGATCAAACCCCACATCCGGCTCCCTGCTCAGCACTAAGTCTGCTTAAGGTTTTCTCTCCCTCTACCTCTGCCCCTACCCACAGTGTTTGTTCTCGCTTGTGCACTCTCGCTCTCAATCTCTCCAAAACAAATAAATAAATCTTTTTTTTTTTTAAAGAAAGGTATTTGAGTACTCCATTTTGGGAAATTTAAGGTGTATAGTCTTAGTCAAAAGCACAAGCTCACTGAATACATATCAACTTACATTTCCAAATTTGAGTCAGCCTGAAATTTTTCTGACTCAAGTCCCATATCCTCACTCTACACCATTGCAGATGCAGGAATCCTCTGCATCCAAAGTTGCTACAAAAGAAACAGATTGCTAAAATAGATTAATTCTGCTTGTAGCTTTCTAGATGCCCTTGAGGGCAGCAAGTTATTCTTTGAGGAAATTATGCATGTTCCTCTAAAGCAATTGTATTATCAGTTAAAGGGCCCTATTGGTCTCAGGCCTATATTAGAAGTGGCTTTTAAAAGATGGGTAGGCCTAACAGATAAATAAAAGAAAAAGACAGTCTGCAGAGATCTCACTTCTGGTAACCAAAAGCAAGCATTTTAGCAGAAAACCTGGCTTCTGTTGCAATTGATACAAGGGCAAATGGTAGGGGATCCTGGGTGGCTCAGCGGTTTAACACCTGCCTCAGGCCCAGGGTATGATCCTGGAGTCCCAGGATCCAGTCCCTCATTAGGCTCTCTGCATGGAGCCTACTTCTCCTTCTTCCTGTGTCCCGGCCTTTCTCTGTGTGTGTGTGTATCTTTCATGAATAAATAAGTAAAATCTTTAAAAAGGGGGGGGATGGCTGAATTTATACAGGGATGACATAAAATTATTTATTTATTTATTTATTTATTTATTGGCACCAAATCTTTTTTTAAATTTTATTTATTTATTAATGAGAGACACACAGAGAGAATCAGAGACATAGGCAGAGGGAGTGCTACTATTGGGCTTTCCTCTCTGTCGCTTATGCTGAGTGGGAATGACGTTCTCCTACCCTCTCTCCTCACTTTCTCTACCATAAATAATTGCATGATGAGGTCTTATAGGACCAAGCGTGTGTGTTTGTTGCATGAGCAAAGAGATTTGGAGGTGAGAGAATCTAGCTAAATTCATAAATATGTTAACCAAGAGCTTATGTGTAACAAAATGAGGCTCTCTGTGTTGCTAGTTTTCCAGAAATATATTCCCATTTACTCTGCCTCACAACAGGCCTTCTCCCAGTGGATCATTCTGCCTCCACCAATTGGCATCTTGCTTTGAATTCTAGCTATGCTTTTGTTATCCTTACCACTTCTCTTTCAATCTGCGTCTACCTTCCCTGAATCCTCTCTGATACTCAACATATTGTAGCTTATATATAAAAGTGAAAACTAACCAATTTTTCCATTTGTTGTTGTTGCTTGTTTCCTTCTTTATATCCTGACTTCAGATTTGAGGATTGTTTACTGATTATTCATAATAATTGTAAGGCACATGAATGCAACTAATTCAAAGTACAGTATGGGGGCAGCCCAGGTGGCTCAGCTGTTTAGGGCTGCCTTCAGCCCAGGGCCTGATCCTGGGGACCCAGGATCTAGTCCCACGTCAGGCTCCCTGCATGGAGCCTGCTTCTCCCTCTGCCTGTATCTCTGCCTCTCTCTCTCTCTCTCTCTCTGTCTCTCATGAATAAATAAATAAAATCTTAAAAAAGTAAAACCTAAAAAAAAAAGTACAGTATGGGAAGAGTGAAGGCTTTAGAATGAAAGAGACTTAGATTCAAGCCCTATTGCTACCGTTTATTACTTACCTTATTTGAGGCACATACTTCTCTTAGCCTACATCCATTGCTTCCTCCAGAAAATGGGATTAATAAGAGTATTTATTGTTGGGTTTTTAGGACGAAAAGTCATTCTCCTCTCCATATTCTGAGTTCTATATTCTATATTCCACTCTTTGAGTTAGGAAAATGGATATCAAAATGTCAATCTCATTATTAATAAAGTTGATTTAAATCTGATACTAATTATTGCAAATACTTTCCTATACCTATACCTTGAATTACACTTACCCAACCAGGCAGTGACAGGCAGAACTGGACAGCCACAGTCTTTTCCCTCAAGGCAAAACTGTTCCCCAAAGTTTTCCTAAAGATTTAGCTGGGAATGAAGAAAGACTGGAAACTCAGAAGTGAATGATTCATACCTGCCCAGTCCCTTCTTTCAATCTTGCCAAGCAGGTATTCCTTCCTCCTTTAGGCAAGAGTGGTGAGGGATGGAGAAAGGCCAGAATTGTTCCTTCTCTACTTCTTGTCCTAGGCTTATATGGTCTGGCAGCCACAGTACTCATACTTAACAATGAAATTAGCCAGGAGGTGAATGGGTATGGAAGAAGCTGAGAAATAAGACCAGGAACCAAGGATGAAATTCTGAGACTGCAAAAATTTCTGTGGCTCCTTCACAGAGCAGCAGACTTACATATTAATACTTGAGGTGACTGAAGTATGAAGTGTCCATTTTTTATTTAAATATACTTTTGAAAATTGAAAAAAATTGCCAAAAACACTTATTCCATTATAGAACTAATTTTGGTAGGGATTCAGGGTCGTAAAATATCTTTTTTTATTGAAGAGCTCTGGATATTATACTATACATTGGCAAATTGAACTTCAATAAAAAACGTCTTTTTAAAAAAGATTTACTTATTTATTTGAGAGAGAGAGAACACAAGTGGAAGGAGAGGCAGAGGAAGAGAGAGAATCCTCAAGCAGACTCCCTGCGGAAGGTGGAGCCAGATACAGGGCTCAATCCCAGGACCCTGAAATCACGACCTGAGCCAAAATCAAGAGTTGGCCATTCAACCAACCAAGTGAGCCACCCAGGCACCCCAGGGTCATAAAACATCTTCTACCTGGGGCCTTGGTTCTTCTTGGATGACTTAACATTGCTGACAAATGTGCCTGTACGACAACTTAAATTTCACCTAGGTCCAGAAAATAATTGCCAAGATATTGCAGAAAATTCCCTGTAAAAAATTAAGTTTTTCCCTAGAGGGTGATCCAATATAATGGCATCTTTTTAAAACAATCATTTGCAAATATTTTAGATCTTCTAGTTTGGTGAACTTATTACTATCATGATTCATTTCTGTGTTTCTCTGGTGTACCTTATACATCAAAATCACTATTTAGAACATTTTGTGACTTGAAAGTAAGAGCTTATTTTTTGAAGAATATGGTACTTTTTCCTATAAATTTTAGTGCAAATGTGAAAATTCAGTATCTGAGAGTCCAGACCGATTGTCCAGTTGTTTGTGGGAAATCAATAGGTTTGATTAGGGGTACGGTGGGGAGACTGGTATAGAAGAGAGAATGTGGGGCAGCCTGGGTGGCTCAGTGGTTTAGCGCCGCCTTCAGCCCAGGGTGTGATCCTGGAAACCTGGGATCAAGTCCCACGTCAGGTTCCCTGCATGGAGCCTGCTTCTCCCTCTGCCTGTGTCTCTTCCTCCCTCTCTGTCTCTCATGAATAAATAAATAAAATCTTTAAAAAAAAGAAGAGAGATTGTGATATTTTGTTTTGGGGTTAGTTTTTTACAGGAGAGTCTCTAGAAGTTGTTTTCCTACCATCTTGATTTTAATGGTGTTGACCCTAAAAAGAACAAGTTACCTTTCCATAGTTGACACAGGCTGTCAACACAGGACTGAATGGACCTAGGTTTTGCACCATTCATTCCAATGCTTAGGCTGCTCCCAAGAGGGATTGATGAAGAGTAACCCAGCCACACTACTAGATAAACAAGCTGAAGTTTAAAGTTTTTTCTTGAGAGCATTAACATAATTTAAGCACATGAAGTAAGTGACCCACTTTCTACCTTGCAGAACTGTGCAGAGTAAAGACAGAAATAAACCCCACTTTTAAACTGTCTCTATTAGTTGATGCCTGACAGCCTTAAATTCAATATTGGATCCGTAAACCTCAGCAAATATTCAAATGGAAATTCAAACATAGTTGCTGAAAGTAACTAAGTTTCTACCTCATTGTAGAGAACAAAATCTATGGATACTGTGATTGATTCAATAAAATATTTGAGGTGGCATTATCCAACAATTTAAATGAGGCCTTTGGTGATCCAGAAACAAAAAGTCACCACATGAGTTATTGTGTGTTATCACCAAAGGTCGGAGCCTTCAGCCCCTATAGCTGGAGGAAAGTAATAGTGCAAAGTGCAGACGCCTGGCATTGGGGCTGGTGAGATGATAGAAGAGAAAAGCCCTAGGCAGCTACTGTCCCGTTTTCTTGTCTCAATGGCAGCTGGTAACACCCACTAGCACTTTTAACTCCATTCACAAATGTGCAAGTAAATTGAAACCAGTTTGTATTAGGAATAACTTTGCTCCACAAAGGTGGCTCACTTGAATGGTCGAGCAACCCAGCCTTTTAGCTACTATAGCTCTGTTAGTTTAGGAATGCCAAATTAGCCAAATAAAGAAAAGAAAGGAAAAGAAGAGAAAGCGAAGAAGAAAAGGAAAGAAAAGAAAAAGAAAACCACACTACAAAAGCCTAAAATCTCCATGGACCTAAATGCAATTTCTATTGTTCTTCTGAAATATATTGTTTTTCATTTCTCTGATTTGGCATTTAAATGAAAGATGAATATTCCTGTTTGGGGAAGCTTACACAGAGACAGGTATTCACCTATGAGCAGAGATGTATATACATATTAAAAAGTGTCCATCATGTGTAATACTTCAAAAATTTATTGTGGGGTACTCCAATCAGGTGGGGAGTCCACCAGATTTGGGGGCATCCCAATTGGATGAGGGCCAGCACTGAAGATGGTGAATGAATTTATCTGAGGTAGAACAAAAGAGGTAGAAGTTTATTTAATACTCTGCAATGGAGCAGTGGGCAGGACAGAAAAGGAAACACTGTCTGTGACAAGGTGGTGGTGAGGGGCCACAGTTATAGGGTGGAGTGAGGGCATATGGGATATATGGAATTGTCCCCTTTCTGGTAATCTTAGGAACTGTGCCTAGTTGCAATTGGTCAGAGCCTATGGCTATGTTGATGTTTGTCACTTAATGAACCTGTTTGCATTCAGCTCAGTGGTCACTGTGGGCCCTTTTGCCTTGCTCAAGTTTCCATTGCTCTGAAGCTCCTGGGTGGCTCAGTGGTTGAATGTCTGCCTTTGGCTCAGGTCCTGATCCTAGGGATCGAGTCCTGCATCAGGCAACTTGCTCAGCTGGAAGCCTGCTTCTCCCTCTCCCTCTGCCTGCCTTGTGCGCACATGCTCTCTCTCTGTCAAATAAACAAATAAAATATTTTTTAAAAGTTTCCATTGCTCAAGCCTATTACCTCAATGCGGCCTCTACAAATGCACCGAACCCTAATAAAAATGAGATGCAAAAAATAAAATGGATGGGTGTTTCTGCTTTTTCCTTGTTATCTACAACTATATAAATTTTAAATGCTTGCTTTTATAAGTGACTTACTGGTAGCAAAGCCAGTGACTTGGGGACAGGCCTTATGGGCGTTAGTCTTACAGAGGAAGCAAGCTCAGTACAGTTGTTACATCTCATAGGATCCACTTTGACCTGTGAGATAGCCAAGGATTTAGATACAAGCTCTGTCATAGCAGGGTTCTGTTGTGTTTTACACAGTTCAGTAAATCAACTTGTACACCTATGTCTCATGTGAGAAAGAACTTACGTCAAGTTTGAAAGAAATGAGGAAGCAAACAAGAAGGATTTCGATACAAATTGAAGTATATCATTTTGTGTCTTAGAGGTTATTTGATTACAAGGAACAGAAACCCTTACAAGCTCAGCTGAGTAAAGGAAAATGCATTTTAAGGGTAAAGGAACTCTCATATAACCTTACCTCACTGGGAATTAGAAACTGTCAGGCAGCTCATCTATCCATCTCTTGTTTTCTGTAGCCACACAATCTGTCATCTCTGCTTCTTTCAGCCATCCTGCCTTCTGCATAATGGCTTCCTCCATCTGGTTCTTAATTTCGACTTCCCCATAACTCCTGCTCACCTGGGGCTTTAGGTTGTCATTGCACCTATTCTGCCTTCAAATGTTTTTGACCTTATACTTCCAGTGCCCAAAAACTTCTGACCTATTTAGTCTTTGTTTCTCTTTGTTCTGTTTCTTAAGAGAATTGGATGGTCTTTTGCCAGTCAATAAATTAGCTCATTTCCAGCATGTGTGTCCAACTAGGCAGTGTTGGGAGTGGGGAAAAGGTGGTGACAAAGAATGTATAGGTGTGAGCAATGCTGCTTAAGTTGAAAGAGTTCATTGGGTACTGCAGACAAATTGACTAATGCATTGATGCAGCCATTATTGTGATGATAATGATGACTATAGTAAATTAAATTACTACAGTAATTAAAACAGCTACATTTATGGAGCTCTTGTCAAGCATATTACCTACATTGTTATTTCATCTTCACAACAACCCTATAAAGCAGATTTTACTATTCCACTTTTTACTGACAGGAAAACTAAGGCACAAAAAGGTAAGTGATATGTGCAAGGTCACACAGCTATAGTAAGTGATTGAGCAAGACTCAAACACTGACAGTCTAAGACCCAAAGCTCTGCTCTTCTTAACTACTATGGCCTTCAGTGCTTAACTGATGATTCTGAACCAGTCATCATTAATTTGTAAAATGTAGGCTGCAAAGTAGCTTCTTTGTGAAGAACAAGTGAAATTCATTTTAACCAGTAAAGTCTTCATAGTATATCTCTCTATAGATAGATAGATAGATAGATAGATAGATAGATAGATGATAGATAGATATAGATTTCAAGTCCTGACATAGGGAGAAAGGCATTAGATAACCTCAAGAAATATTTGTGTCTATGTAGGTGAAAGAGAAGAAATACTCTCTTGTTGGGTTATTCTAATTCTTTCAGATAAATGAAATAGCCTTTAAATATTCGTGATTGGAGCATTACCTATTTGTCTCTTTGCCTTAATATTTATTTGAATTCAAATTAAGTCTGCCTTGTAGCCAGGAGTAAGAGTAAGATCCAGCATTTTGGAGTGGAAGCTGAAGCTGGTGTATGTGATGTTACTGCCCTCTTCCCGAGCTACCCTTTTATTGCTCTTCTGGGAATCCAGTTAAATTACAGCTGCTGATATATTGTGGACTGTGGATCTAAATTCTGGCTTTGACCAAGTCAAGAGCTGCTTTCTTTGAGCAGTATTTCACCTCCTGTTTTATCTGTGCTGTCACCTAAATTTAGCACTTAGACTATACTCCTCTATGTCTGCAGAAGTTTTAAATTATTTTCCAGTGATGCATACTGTGTCCATGCAGAGTTGCATTTGACAGATTTGCAGTACAGCCTTAGAGCTCTGACTTCTTTTTTAATAAATTAGATCAGTAGCTCCCATGGATTTGACTTTGGAATGGGTTGTAAAGTGATGTGTTTCCCACAAAACTGATTGAGTTCTCTTCATGTTTTTTTCCCTCCTGCTGTGCATTTTACCATCTGGCAGACCAATCAGCTTATTGAAAGCAAAAGATAGGTACTCTCTCTTGGATCTTAGGAGATATCAAATGCCTGATGCATTAAGACCCTTCTCTCTAATTGTGGGAATGAGGTCTGTGTGCAGAGCTGCAATAGTGTTCTAAATTGAGGGATCTTGAATAAGACATAAATCCAAATTTCACACCTTTTTTATATGGGCTTCAACAAGTGTCAGCTGTAATCGTTAGAACAGCCAGACCTATTAATCCATAGATAAAAATGATTCAATTAAAGTGAAATATAAATATTGAAGGTAACGTAAAACCAAATGAGGCAAATCACAGAATTTATGTGCAAATAAATTCACTGAATAAAAATTATCCAGTACATGCAAAGTCCATATACTGTCTTGGTAATGCTATAATTAAAGCAGAGAGTCATGTCATACTGGCCTTTTCTTTCTTTTTTTGTATATTTTTTATTGGAGTTTGATTTGCCAACATATAGTATAGCACCCAGAGCTCCTCCCGTGAAGTGCTCCTCTCAGTGCCCGTCACACAGTCACCCCATCCCCCCACCCACCTCCCCTTCCAGTACACCCTGTTCATTTCCCAGAGTTTGGAGTCTCTCATGTTCTGTCACCCTCTCTGATTTTTCCCTCTCATTTTCTCTCTTTCCCCCTATAATCCCTTTCACTATTTTTTATATTCCCTGAATGAATGAGACCGTATAATGTTTGTCCTTCTCCAACTGACTTACTTCACTCAGCATAATACCCTCCAGTTCCATCCACATTGAAGCAAATGATGGGTATTTGTCGTTTCTAATGGCTGAGTAATATTCCATTGTATACATAGACCACATCTTCTTTATCCATTCACCTTTTGATGGACACCGAGGCTCCTTCCACAGTTTGGCTATTGTGGACTTTGCTGCTATGAACATTGGGGTGCAGGTGTCTCGGCATTTCACTGCATTTGTATCTTTGGGGTAAATCCCCAGTAGTGCAATTGCTGGGTTGTAGGGCAGTTCTATTTTTGATTCTTTAAGGAACCTCCACACAGTTTTGCAGAGTGGCTGCACCAGTTCACATTCCCACCAACAGTGCCAGAGGGTTCCCCTTTCTACATCCTCTCCAACATTTGTTGTTTCCTGTCTTGTTAATTTTCCCCATTCTCACTGGCGTGACGTGGTATCTCACTGTGGTTTTGATTTTTATTTCCCTGATGGCAAGTGATGTGGAGCATTTTCTCATGTGCTTGTTGGCCGTGTCATACTGGCCTTTTCCATCTGCTCTGTGATCTCTTAAGGGACCCATTCAAACAGAATGACAGCTGACCTCAAAATGATACATTCTGCTACTGCTCATTTTAATAGGGCTGATGGTTATGCACATTTTGTCTTCATTTGTACTGGGCCATGAGTGGTTTTCCATTACATTGAGTAAAATGGAGCATAAGGTTTTCCATTAAACAGTTTTTTAAGCTGCTATTTTTATGTTCTGAATAAATTTCAGTAGATTGTATTGGAGGTTTAAAAAAATTGTTCCATAAATTCAAGTGGCATTAGAAAGCAGTAGTGTTTAACAAAATAGAGGCACTCGTCTTTTTCTTCATAGTTATTGTTATTTAATAAAAGCAAGGGGGTTCCTATTTGGGGCCTCAAATATAGTATCTATGTAATTGACATGAGAGACATGTGAATGAGGAACCAATATTCATAATACTAATCAATTTCATTTATTTTGCTTCTCTTGTGCATGCCTCATTGTCTTTATTGCCACCATCTTAATGTGGTTGTTTCTAATAACATTCAGAAGGTAGGTTGTTTCTAATAACATTTTAAAGGCAGGGGATCTGGAACACAGATGTGTCAGGTGTAAAGGCTCTCATCCTCAGAGACATTCAAATTGGCTAAAGGAAACCCCACTGAACAGTGCAGCTGAAGATACAGCATTTATCCATCTGTTTGCATCCAGTTTACCTTGTGATAGTCTATTTAATTTGTGGTCCCTGGAGTGTCTCTATTTCATGAGTACATGCATTTTTTTTGTTGATGTTGGAACTGCACAAAGAGGATTGGTAACCCTTGGAACTAGGGTGACCTTTAGAAAATCAGGTTTTCTGTTTTGTTTTGAACAAACAATTCAAGTTCTCATGAGAGGATTTGCTATAGTCAAAGTCTCAACTTACTGGAGGGGATTTTTAAATGTTTCCTCTTTGGGTTTGGAGGGGAAAAAAGAAAGAAATGACATTAATGTAATATAATAGAGGCTGCTTGAAAAACTGAGGTTTAAAATATACATCAGTAAAAGTTTCTTAAATAAAATCTGAGCCATAACCAGGGACAGGCAGTATCCATGGAGTGAATCAGACTAACTCACACAAGAGGCTAGAGAATTATAAAAATATAATAATCAGGCAAATACCCATTGCTGTCTGGGGAAATGTGACCCTGGCATAGTCACCTCTTAATCAAATCAGAGAACCTAATTTGCCAATGTGAAAAATGTCACATTATATATGGGATATTACTTATAAGTAAAATCCAAATTGAATTTCCTAGAAAACATATTTGAGTATGTCTACGAGAAGCAGGAATCACATTCATTCATTTCTGCAGTCAGGAAACATTTGCCAAGTATCTCATAGGTTCCTGACATTGTTTGAGGTTCAGGGGATGTGTTAGTGAAAAAACCCAAAGTCTGTGTTCTCATAAAGCTAACATTATGGTTGGGGGAAGGCAGGCAATAAACAAATAAACCTGTTATCTGTTCTGTACAATGCAAAGGACCCATCAATTAGTCTTTAATTTGCATGTTGGTTCAAATATAAATATTTATGATCCTTTCCTGAAAGTCCAAACTTTATACTTAAATGCATCCTGATGAACGAAATGAAATGAATGGAACATAGATACTCACTTCAATGAAATCATGTTCATGTTAGCTATTCACTTTGAAAATTTTCCTTTTGTTTTACCCAAATCAATATAGTACTTGATTATAGTGCTGTGGAGAGAATACAGGTTTAGATTCTGCCAAGACACTTTTACCTAAGTACTTATATTCTGGTGGAGAAAAACAACAATTGCTAAAACAAAACAAAACAAAACAAAGCAAAACAAACAACAAAAAAAAAACAAGGATAAAAACAAGAGAATGAACTGGAGAAAGGAAGATAGGGGGAGAGGTTTGAGAACACTTTATTCTTGTGATATTTAAGGATTCATTTTCACATTGGGACAATATCCAAGTAGCATAGTTTAGTGGGACCCCTATGTTAGGATGGCATTATAGTTAAAGATTCAGTCTTTGTTTGAACCAGTTAGCTCAGATCTATTCCATGTTCTTACCCCAACCGGTCATCAAATGCAAGCCACAAATTATAAGCAGGTGCACATATTCCCCACAACTGGAAAGATAATGGATGAAACATATCTTCTTTCTATATGATCAATGATTCATGGGAATAATTGGTAGATAGATTACCTGAGATTTAGGTGGTGAATTAGAACCATGAATCTGCCAGAGCTTTCAGAACAAAGAGAATACTAAATGGGATTTCTTTGTGGGTGGTAATGGCTATGGCAGTATGGAGGAGGATTGACTATAATTTTATTTTATTTTATTTTATTTTATTTTATTTTATTTTATTTTATTTTATTTTATTTTATTAAGGAAGAGGAATATTTAAATACATATTTAAACATTCAAAGCTATATTTGCTGATATGTCCGTGAACTAGGATTTTTCTTTCAAGTGACCCTGAGATAGGGCTACATATATCAAAGTTCTAGTTTTATCTCCCTCTATGGTACTGAAAACCTACAGGCTTTTAAACAAAGACCCTCCTAACTAATCAAACATATCTGTTCCTGGGCCTCTCCAAGATGATTTAGAGCTAAGTAACCTCAAACCTGGCTTGGTTCAGTGCTATAATCTTTTATGGTTCCTTTTGTATATAGCAAATTCTCATCAACATCACTTCTATTAATTGTGCATCTAAATGTAGCATCATTAGGACAATTTCAACTTTTTTTAAGGCACAACCTGGAATTCCTGTCATTTGTAAATTGGCTCATAACAGCCCTGGCACCCTGCTTAAGTGCTTAACTAGTCATTATTCCTCCCTGTACTACAAAGCCTTTATGCTGCCAATAGCCCATTCTGCCTTTCTGGTATCACTCACCATGTTACCTTTAAAACTGTGATTTTTAAAATTTTGTAGTGAGTGGGTAGGGGAGGTAGAATGGGGTCATAGGCCACTTTTGAGGATCTGGAGAAAACTGTGAAATTTCCCCACAAGAAAAAAATGCACATGCACACTGGTTTTTACATGCATTTTCGGGGGATTTATAGACTTGTGAAGCCCATCATCCATAGATCTCAAATTATAAAGTTGCATTGTCAAGATTATATGATATTTATTTTAAATAAATACTGCCTATGCCTAATTATAGGCTTATTTATATTATCATATTTTATTTTTTTTTTTATTTTTTTTTAATTTTTTATTTATTTATGATAGTCACAGAGAGAGAGAGAGAGGCAGAGACACAGGCGGAGGGAGAAGCAGGCTCCATGCACCGGGAGCCTGATGTGGGATTCGATCCCGGGTCTCCAGGATCGCGCCCTGGGCCAAAGGCAGGCGCCAAACCGCTGCGCCACCCAGGGATCCCTATATTATCATATTTTAAAACCTATTTTGTTAGAAGAAGATGTGCCTAATTGTTTTTCTCCTTTTTGAATTTCCCTTTGACTTTGTTCACCTGCTTCAAAAGACTTGATTTTTTATTAAGGTAGTCACAGTTACAAGTATGTAAAATTTGAATAAAATATTCATAGCATGTTTTTATGATTCCTAAATGTATCATTTTGCTTTATTTTTTTATTTGTTGTCTTATTTTTATTTAGAGAAGGAATTTTAATATACCCTGAGCCTTACACAATCATATATTTATCTATAGATAGTCTGAACATTTCTTGTTCCAATGACTTATAGTTTGGGTTACTTTCTTTTCCAGCTCTTATTGAGTTCTAGGCCTTTAGAAGAAGGGATACTGTTTGTAAATACAAATACACCTCTTCACTAAAGTTACATTGGTTCATATCATAAATTCTAAGAGAGAAGGGGTTGTGTCTGTTTTATTTTCCTTTGTATCTATTTCCAGAGCTTAGCACAGTGGCTGGCTTACAGAAGGTTCTTAAGAAATGTGTGTGGAATGTATAACAAGGCACTAAAGCTTGCCTATTTGGAAAAGCTTAATGTTTTAAAAATGATTTAATCATTCTAATTCTGCAAGTTTTTTCAGTGTTCATCCATTTTTCTCAAAGTCACGTGCTAACTCTTTGCTAATTCTGGCCAAATGGTGGTTATATGGGAGGAAGGTCCGCCAAAATAACAAAACACTTTTGAGTGAATGAAATTTTATTTAACTCAGGTACCGAAGTTCCAACTAAACATACAAAAACTGTTTCCAAGCAGATGTTCTTTGATTGCATTACAGAAATAGGTAATAATAATTTATTAATTTTTTTTCCAGTAGGTATTTACAAAGTACTTAAAATTAGTTCTCTCAAGAAGAATAAACATAGGCCTAGGAATATAATTTCAGAATTAGAAGGGGCCTTAGAAACTATGGAGTTCTAATTCCCATCCAGTATAAGAAATCCTTTGACAATACCCTGCTGCAGTGACAGAGAGCATGCTATTTTTGTAGGCAGTCTATTCCATTGTTAAAAAGTTCTTCTTTAATATCGACTCAAATCCTGCCTCCCCATAATTGTCCTAGTCAAATCTCTATAGCCACACAGAATAAGTTTACTTTCTCTTCCACATGAAAATACTTCACATATTTTATGACATCAAATGGGACTGACAGATTCACCTATTGACCTAGCAGGTAACTCTATACCAATATGTACTAGCTAGTTTCTGAGAAATTTCAAGCAAGGATTCAATTAGAAGAAGCCATTTGGAGAATAGAGGTTACATCCACAATTTCCTCCCTGATCTACCCCCTCTCTAGAGGGAATCACTTCTCAATTTTTTGATTATGAGAACGTGGATATGGTATCATGTTGGCAAACATGCCTGCATAGTTGACATTGGGTATAAGCTTATGACTACCATTCATTGGTTTATGTGTTCCTTTTTTTCTCCCCACATATATTGAAAAGCAAACTTCATCAAGGTTCCTTTCTGAATTGTTATAGCTCCAAGCTAGTGCTATCTATGTAGTATTATTGTAATGCCATTTTTTTTCTGCTAAGGATTAAAGAAGCTCCTCTTTTAGCCATTAGCTAAAGAGATTATTTTTCTTAGTGGTTTTTGCTAAGGATTAAATAAGTTCCCCATTTAGCCATTTGCTAAAGAGGTGAAATTATTTTTCTTAGAGGTTGAAGTTAAGTATAGCAGGTGTGCCAAAGTGAATTAATATGCCTCTGAAATACCTCTGAATTGGGCCAGAAATTTTAATTGTGGAAACCATTCTCTTTATCCTAGTTCTCATTACAGATGACTAGGCAGGAAAGGTTTATGTCATGATGTAGGTGTCAGCTGTATTAATATTCTCCGAATACCAGGGAACATTTCCTTAGCAACAAATACAACAAGGCAATATACCAAAGGTTCAGGTTTTTTTCCCAAGTTGGTCAGGTATTGCTGCAAGCCTCTGACAAAAGGGCATCACCACATATAATAATGAGGATAACCCTCCTCTCCATGACCTTTGATATTTTTCCCAGAAATGTTCTTAAGAGTTGGAAATTAATTGCAGTATAGCAAAAAACTATGAGCATTAGCTGAAGCTTCATCTTTGCTTCCTTTTTTATTTCTGGAAAACATTTGGCTTTGATGATTTTCCACTAGTGTTTACACAAGTGCTATTCAGATTTCCAAAAAAGCAAACAAGGAAAGGAATTTAATTGCTAGATGCATTTGAGTAAGATATCTGATAAGTACGGGGTAATCAGTGAAGCTATAAAGCAGTAAGAAACAAATAGGTTTTTTCCCAATCAATTGTTTTGATATTTGAAAGGCTGAGAGCCTCACAGACAAATTTTTTCATCCTAGCAAAGGAAGAACTGTATTGCTAACTACTTCTCCAATGACTGTAGACCAAATATTTGTTCAGTATATTTATTACGGCTTATTTATTTTGTTTTATGGGTAGGTATCTATATTATATCCTAAATAACTCATGTGACCGAGGACTATCGTGTCTAGTTTGAGCATGAGTGTAAGTTGTATGGTGATTTTGTAGGACAATAGATTTTTAGGATTAAAAGAAATAGATCTTTTGAGCTTCTAGCCACATTAGACTAGGACAATGATACACTTGAAAGAATAGGGTAACTTGTCCAAAGTAACATAACTGGGTCATGAGAATCAGTGATAGATATCTTTGTGTAACTATTTAGAAATCCTTAAACAAAAAATGGAAAAAAGCTAACAGACCAATTCCTTCAGTGTTTTGGGTTTTTGTTTGTTTGTTTTAGTATAGCTGACATATAATGTTACATTAGTTTCAGGTATACAACACAGTGATTTAACATCTCTATTCATTATGCTATCTGCTCACCACATATATATCTATAATCTGTCACCATGCAAAGCTATTACAATACCATTTACTATATTTCCAGTGCTTTACTTTTTATCCCTATGACTTATTCATCCCATTACTGGAAGCCTGTATCTCCTACTTCCCTTCACCTTTCACTATCCCTCTTCCCCTCTCCTCTCTGGCAACCATCAGTTTGTTCTCTGAACTTACAGGTCCAATTCTGTTTTTTGTTTGCTTATCCATTCATTTTGTTTCTTAGATTCCACATATAAATGAAATCATATATTTCTCTGTATCTGACTTATTTCACTTAGCAGAATACCCTCTAGCTCCATCCATGTTTTTGCAAATGGCAAAATCTCATCCTTTTTATGGCTGAATAATATTCCATTGCATGGAATCATCTTTATCCATCATCTATCAATGGACACTTGGGTTACCTCCATATCTTGCTACTGTAAGTAATGCTTCAAAAAACATAGGGGTGAATATATCTTTCTGAATTTGTGTTTTTATTTTCTTTGGGTAAATACCCAGTAGTAGAATATTAGAAATATTCTATAAGGGGCTTACATCCAAAATATATAAAGAATTTATATAAGTCAACACTCCCCAAAATAATAATACCATTAAAATTTGGGCAGAGGACCTGAAAAGACATTTTTCCAAAGAAGACATACAGATAGCCAAAAGTCACAAGATGCTCAGAATCACTAATCACCAGGGAAATGCAAGTCAAAACCACAATGAAATATCACCTTACACCTGTCAGAATGACTAGAATAAAAAAAAGACATGACAAGTGTTGGCAAGGATGAAGAGAAAAAGAAACCCTTGTGCATTGTTAATGGGAATGTAAATTGGTGCAACCACTGTGGAAAACAGTATGGATCCCTTCAGGTTTTTATAATAAATTTCAGTTTTGACAAATATGTTGTATTGAACCAAAGACTTTATAGAGAACATCCTTTGGTGTCTTACTAGCTATGATAGGTCCTAGGGATACTGCAAGGAAAACTCAAACAAACATGCTTCTAGACAAATAAAAACATTTTTTATTGAAAAATGTAAAATAAACAACAACTGTAAATAGAAAACAGCCAATTTTCAGAGTGTACTGCTTTCACAGATATCCAGTCGAATGTCCTAGACTTCTTTCCACTTAGAGATATAGGAAATGTTATATATATATACTATATAAGCGTATGTGTATATATATGTATATATATATACTATATATGTACATATAGTACAAAAACAGACTTTTAAAATGAAATTGCATTATGCTTTGGTGTGCATATTTACATAAACTAAATTAAAACAGGGCCACTTGGATGGCTTAGTTGGTTAAGCCTCGGCCTTCAGCTCAGGTCATGATCCCATGGTCCTGGAATTGAGCCCCACATCAGGCTCCCTGCTCAGCTGGGAGTCTACTTCTCCCTCTGCCCCTCCCCCCTCCTCCTTGTGCTATCTCTTGCTTGCTCTCTCTCTTTTTCAAAAATAAATAAAATCTTTTAAAAAATCTAAATATTCAAAGGAGTTTGCTATCCATCTCTAATTCCTTCTGTTTAAGAAACTTGTACTAACCATTAAACAGTGGGTAAGCAAAGTACCTAATAGAATTCTTCATTCTCCTTTCTGTGTCCCTGGACTTCTTTCAGCCAGGTCTTGGTGAAGTATATCTTTGCTTCAAGACCATTATTGCTCACCGTTAGGCACTTCTTTTTTTTTTAAAAGCACTTGCTGAAAACATGGCCTGTAAATGTTATGTATTTTTCTTATTCTTCTCTCTTCCTATTACAATTTACTACACCCTCTATCAGAACCACCTATCTACCACTACCCTCAAACCAATATTAACAACCTTGTGTATATTATTATGTAATTTTCTATACACATAAGCACACACATGGGAGATTTTCTGTTTTATGCAAGTGAGACTATGCTTGTTTGCATCATCATTTACTGGTCATCTTGGAAATCCCTTCAAGTAAGCTGGTATGATGCATTTAACTCATTAGTTTCTAATTTAGTTTATAGTGTTGTAAGGTGTGAATAAATCATAATTTATTCATCCATTCCTACAGTATTTCCTGCCTCCAACATT
Source organism: Vulpes lagopus (assembly GCF_018345385.1). Lineage (NCBI taxonomy): Eukaryota > Metazoa > Chordata > Mammalia > Carnivora > Canidae > Vulpes > Vulpes lagopus. Next base: position 78,418,091 of record NC_054848.1, read on the forward strand.
TGATAATGTTGCTGACCCACCCTGTTTTTACTTCTGCTTCAGATTCTATATATTTTCCAAGTTCCACATCTCTTACTGCTATTGCCCTGATTAAAACCACCTCTTCTAGCACTTGTTTCTAGTCTGTCTTCCATTGCCCTCTAGTGATTTCTTATATTTAGGTCTTAGTTCTATAAATGAATTGTAAGCTCCTTAAGGACATACATGGATTTTGTCTAATATTAACCACAGTAAAAAAAAAAAAAGGTGCATTCACAGAGCAACATCAGTTATAATTTAGCAATGATGGAGTAGAAGTGTTAGAGCTGTAAGTCTAGACCACAGAAGGATAGAAGAATCTCAGAGCCTTTAAATTTTCTTTGTACTGTAATTTCTGCCAGACATTTAATTCTTTTCTAAAGCTGCTTTAAAGTATATCTCTTCTATGAAGTTGCTTAGTTCTGTGCATTTTTGTATCGATGAAGTTATGACTTCCTCCTAGACCTTTGATTTTTTTTTCATCTCTTTGCTGACTTTTAGCCAGTGTGATTGATTTACTGACAGAATAGAAAGACTTTTAGATCTAGAGGTTGTTCCAAATCTCAGGTAACTCTGGAATTGTTGAGGATATATCTCTGAGTTACCTAGAGGTATCTTTGAGCCCCAGATCAACTGTTATCTAAACTACATATTGAGGAGGTCTAGGATTAGAGTTCTTTGTATGCAACCAAACATCACGAGAACTAGGTGATCCTTTTGGTTTATTTCCATCCATCAAGGCAAGTTCATTGAAACTTGAGTAATTCCTCTGTTTAAAACCCTTCAATGGTACTCCAATATGTGCAGATTAAAATACAAGTTAATTAGTATGAAAACAAAATCCCACATGATCTCTTCTCACCTCACCTACATATTGAGCTTAACTTTTCACTGCTCCTGATGTTGATGATGATGTTAGTGGTGTTGGTAATGATAATCCTGATAATAACTAATGCTTATTGAATGCATACTATATGCTAGACACATTCATTCTCTAGTTGAATCTTCACAAAACCATACAAGGTAGGAATTTTTGTTAACTCTATTTTACCAATGACTACATTGAATCTCACATTTCCTAAGTAACATTATATCACAGGGCTATTAAGTGAGAGAACTAGGAATGGTCCTTTAAACAAAATCACATTCCTAACCATTTTTTTATTTCAGTGCTCCTCAAATATTATTATGCATAATAATCACCTAGAGTGCTTTAAAAAAAAAACGATTTTTAAACCTTACAATAGAAATTCAGATTCAATAGGTCTAGAGTCTGGGTTAAGCAATCCACAAATTTACTTAGTACTTGCAAGTGATTCTGATGTATAACAGCTCACTGTTTGGGAAGTACTGTCCTACAACAGTGCTTCTCAAACTTTATTATGCATAGGAATTACCTAGGGATTTTGTTAAACTGTAGATGCTGATTCATAAGGTCTAGGGTGGGGCCTGACTTTCTGCATTTCTAACAAGCTCCCAGGGGATACAAATATTGCTGGTCCACAGACTGGACTTGAGGAAGAAAAGTCTTATACAACAGTATGCCTTAGTCCATGGACCAAGACAGAATGTGAGTTTAGCATAAACATGGGTTTAATTGTAGTCAAATAGTATGTTATACAATAGATATATTCCAGAAAATTCATATGTAAATCTAATTTATATTACGTAGATTTCATTTTCACATTGACTTTTATGATCATGAGAGAGTTACTGCCATTATTTTTTTCTAACAGCTCCAACAGCTGACCACTTAAATTTTATTAGTCAAGTATTTGTTAAGGAATGACATCTTACACAAAAACTCAAGTACTTAGAAGCAAGAGCTAACTAGATATAGAAACCCATAGTGACTCCTTTAGTAAAGTGAATGATCTTTTTGTAATGTAAATAAGAAATTAAAAAAGAGAAGAAAATCTTAGATTCCTAGATTTGAAAATGATGAGACAAATCATTTTATTCAAACTTCTAGTTTGAAAGATATGAAAAGAAAGGTGAGAAAGGGAAGATAGTATGACTAAATTCAGAGAATTAGTGACAGAGCTGGAATCAAACCCTATTCTGCTTGGAGTTTTGATTGTCCTTATTGGCTGGTTGTTTTCATTTTCAAAGGGTATCCTCAATTATATCTTGGCTGAACTGTTTGAGAAATATATTTTTACTGTTTTATGTAAGAGGAAAGAGTTCAACAATTATAACTGTTTTTCCTCTTATTAAATATGACTCTAGACAAAGTTTAGGAATCTTTTATTCTGCAAAGGTCTAGGTAGTAAACATCTTAGGTTTTGTGGGTCATATAGTCTCTATCACAATTATTCAACTGCTATTTTAGCATGGAAACTGCCATATATAATATGTAATATACATGTAACAGCCATATTATGTATATATACAACGTATATATACTATATTATATATAAATATATACATATATTTATACATGTATAAATATACATGTATACATGTATATATACATCTGCATTATATACACACACACACACACACACATATATATATATATATATATATATATAGTGTGTATATACATATATATAAACCCAAATGACTATGGATATGGATGCAGAATTTTGAATTTTCATATGTCATGAAATATTTTCACTCTTGATTTTAAAAATAATTTTGAATTAAGCTGTAAAAATCATTTTTAGCTTACAAGCTATTACAAAAACAAGAAGCAGGTCAGATTTGTCCCAATGGCCATAATTTGCTGACCTCTCCTATAAATTAGTTTCATTCTTCCAATCAGATGATAATATAATATTTCCTTAAGTTCAGCAGGTATTTATTTCCTGACCATCACACAAAAAATAAGTTAGCCTTTCAAAGTACACTTATAGTGTTAGTAGTGTTATAGGAGTTTTATTTGTTTGTTTAAGTTTCAGGAGTAGAAAAAGGAAAGCTAACAGAAAGAAGCCCATGGTAGTTTAAGAGTGGACATCTCTGCTTTGCTAGATTATTTCTCATCTCCATGGGTTAGGGATAAAGGAAAGCCCAAGTAGGTAGGCATGCTAAAAAGCAATTTGCTTCACCATAGCCATAGTAGTCTTTGTTACTAAAAGGACATAGCAGAGGCACCTGGGTGGCTTAGTCGGTCAAGTGTCTGCCTTTGGCTTAGGTCATGACCCCAACCTGTTTCTCCCTCTCCCCCTGCTTGTGCTCTCTCTCTCTCTCTCTCTCTCATAAATAAAATCTTTTTTTTTTTTAAAAAAAAAGGACTGTGCATTTCTTTTAAAGCAGTCTATGGTCTGTGTTACAGTTAGGGAATGAGGAATTTGCTGAAGTTTTAATGCAGTCTATTCCTTTAATTCATGGCAAGGCAGCAAGAAAATGACAGCAGTTTGAAAGCAAATGGTGTATAGGTGGCACTTGGTCAAATACTAAAGGTTTCAAGGAAAGTCCTCTTGGTTCATTGTCAGATCATACCAAAGTACCAAGAAAAAAAGGAAAATGTCATATTAGCATAGTTGCTTTGCAAATGTCAGTTTTAACAAGGCTCAGGTGACAAAGTTGGTGCTCCACCACTTATTTATTTTAATCAAAGAAAAATCACAGTTGGAAATCCAACCAGAATACTGTCAAATGCCATTAGCCTTTTTACACTTCAGTCAAAATGGTGGGTGGGTTGCCTCTTCTCAAGAAGTTTCAATTAAGATAATTTCCAGCATTTCTAAGTTGGTAAGGGTCCTCATAATAATAATAATCAATGTAGAATCCAGAGTTCTTTAAAAAAAATGGCTTCCAGGCTGAAAACACAAGCACAAATTTAACCATTCCAGCATGATATTTTTGCAGACTGCCCAGCCTTCGAATAGCCAGCTGCAATAGGAAGATGGCCAAGAAAAGAGGACGATGTGCCTGGCTGGCTTCCCACTCTACTTCCTTTCCCAAACTGATGACTTTTTTTCATAAAAAATTTTCCCATAAGGAAATCTAGAAAAGGATTCTTGCTAGGGATATACATGAAAGAATTAAACTCTCCAAATATATACTAAGAAGAGGTCATGCTGTTTCCTGTATTCCCTGTATTGTGATTAAAACAGAACGAAGAAATTTTAGGCAAACTTGCTAGGGGGAGAAGAGCACAATTTGTAGTTCCTCGGGTTTTCAGAGGTGAAACTTAATTGAAATTGATGTGGAAAAAAGCAAAGAGTAAAAAGTGCTGCTTGAATGGAGGCAACTTGAATCAGTAAAAGCATGCTATGTCTAGAGTTCCTTGTGGGATTGAAGTTTGTTCAATAAATGTTTCTACAAAGTTACATTGCTCTCCCTATTTCACTGGTAGCAGTTGAGCCTCAGAATCACCACCATTGTTTCTTTTCTTATAAATATCAACATATTCATAAATCTAAAGATATCTGTATTTATCTAAATATCTATCAAAATACTAGAGATAGACTTCACTTTGTCCAGTAAACACATTACTAGAAATATTATGTGTAAGTAGAATCTTTGAATCAAATTCTATTTTCCCACTAATTTTCATGATTTTGGAGAGATATTTAATATTATTTTTATTGATCTTCAATAGACCATGGTTGCTAACACTTTAGCATTTTTTCTTTTCCCCCTATTCTTAGCTTATGTCAAATAGCAATATATAAATAGATCTAAATGTATTTGTAACTTAAGACAATTTGACTTTAATATTTTCTGTATAGTGAAAACAAGATTTATACAAATAGCCATCTCAATGTATCTGCTCTTAATTTTAGGATTTTAAATAATAGATTCTACTTGTGCATGTGTATGAGCATGTGTGTGTGTGTGTGTGTGTGTACACCCCAAGTGTCTTTCATATAAATTTTCTCTCAGGACCAACAATCAAGTTATTCCAAATTATATTATTTATTTATACTGCACCGTCATAGAAAGACCTGTAGCTGTATTCTTACCAGAAATGACACATTCTACTGCTTTTCTATTTCTGTAAGATATATTAGAGCTTAGTGTTTGTAAAATTGTCTTGCTAATCTTGGACTTCATTTAATTCCATTTTCTGATTGAGTTCTTTAGCTTGGGTGATTTCTGATGCCACAGACTGCTTTTATTAACTGTAAACATTTATCTGTGATGCCAGAATAATCCAAAGTCTATTCATTCATATTAGTTAATTACCTAATCAATCCAGTGAGCAATTTCAATTTAACCTCTTTTCTGATAGAATTGGCCAACAGCTTGAATGAAATTTCTGGTCAATTAAATCAAAATTTTAGAAAAAGTAGTTTCATGTAGATACAGCTGTACTACGGGGTTTCATCCCCCACCCCACATCATTGAACTAGTGTAATGTGTTGCACATTCATTCATTCAACAAATATTTATTAATTTCTTGCTATGTTCTAGAGATATAATGAGGAATAAGATGGTGTCCCTCTCTTCAGGGTGCTTACAGACAGAATTATTCAAGAGCAGCTGCTTTACTTAGTTTTTCCCACCTGTGGTATCAATATTGTGATTCAAATAGCTAAGTAGTTAGTGTTCACTGTATAAGATGTTTAATACTATCCACAGGGGCTCTTTATCTGAGGGCCGGGAGAAACTTTATGACCGATGAAAGAAAAAGTTGATAATTATGAGGACCCACAGTCTGTAATGAGAACTATATCATTTTACAAATCTATACAATGAATTCTAATATCAGCCTCCATTTATTCTTCAGAAAGGATTAGTACTAGTCCTGGCCAACTACAGATCTTCTTATATGTGCCCTATATTTGTGCCTTTCCCACTGAGTCTGATCTCTGCCTTTTTTTTTTTTCTTGTAAGACCCTTCATTTTAATACTTAATCTTTGGTCTATAATCCTAGAAATTATTGTGAAATTGTATACCCCTGCATCTCTAACTGGAGTTTGTTATCTCTTCAGTCTGTCTACTGGAGTTGTTCTTCTGGTTGGGACCAAGATGGGGAAGAAAAAAGGAGGAGGGCTACTTTGGAAAGGTCATATCTTACTTGGATTCAGAGCTAAAAAACCTAAAAAACGGAACCCCCACTTGGTACTATTGGTGCTATTTGTCCATGCCATCTTCTGGGTAACACAAACATTTCCAAGAAATGGCAGTTACTATTTAACTTAGTTAATAAATAAGATTTGCCACACACTGTGGGTTACACTAGCACGAGAAAAGTCCTCCTGGTGCTTTTCATTTCAGTAGTTCCCAGTTTAACTGCTATAGTTGGTTGCTGGTGGTTTAGTAGTTAGAGCATCTATTAAATGATTTGGTGTGCTTGTAGAGTTCTATAAACATGTTACTTTTAGTGAGTTTCTTTTTTTTTTTTTTTCAAAGGCTGGCAAAACAGTAAATTAGTTGGTTGTTTATGTAGATTCAAATAAAAGAATTTCAAAAGCAAATCTTTATGCCATTCAAGCATTTCATTATCCATTTGTAGGCTGCATGATATGGAAAGCTTCATTTTGCATAGTACAGATAATTGCTAAATAAATATTTTTGGCATTACTAATACATGATAATAGAACTTGAGTGGAGAATTAAATTGTAAGGTCCTTGAAGATATGAGCTGTATCTTAAATCATATCTTTAATCCTTAGTAACTACACAATGATGGGCAATAAATGCTCAAAAATTATTTTATGATTTTATAATATCAAAATGATTGAGTTGATAATTTGTTAAGGATCTAGTTTAGGGATTTCAGAGGAAGCACAGGAAATATTTACCTTTCATAGTCTTCCATAAAGAAATATGTTATGCAGATAGCCAGATTCTTCTAAAGACTACTTTCTCTGCACACTGTTTCAGAAGGGGTTTAGGATTTTTAATTACTGGTTGTTTTTCTGCTGTATTGAAACCTTAAGCAAAGGTTTTAAAATTTCAAGCTGTGGATTTCGAACTAACTCCACACTTTATAGCACGTTCTTGGGATTGCCACTACAGTGAAATCTGGGAGAGAAGAGTTCCACAGAGGGCCTAGAAGGTGGTATCATCAACTTTAATGGAATCCATATATGTTGAATAAAGCATAGAATTAAGACTAACCATGAGCATTAGGGAGGATAGTATTTTGTGACTTTATGCATTTTTGAATGTATTCAAGTGTTAACAAGATGATTATTCATTGCACCTGAATATGCATGCAGTTGAATGCTTTCTTACTGAAAGGAGATTTCATCCGGGTAGTGTTTATTCACATTGATCTAGCTGACTTCAGAAGGTGATATAGATTTTTCTATAGCCAACAACTGTTAGAAGTCCCAGGCTTGCATTATATTTTCCCTAGTACTCATTTAGCCTTCTTTGATCCTTATTGACTGTTTTTTTCTAAAGCCTCCTTCCTGGGAAGTTGCAAATGGGTGCAGTAAATATGCTCCATATAGGCATATGTGAATATGATCTGTATTTTCTGTCACCTGCTATATGCAATGTACAAATGCTATGGATAAATGAGCACTTGGATGACTGTAGTGAGTTACACAGTTAAGGAGGCTGTGCTTAAATATGGTATTTATTTATATTCACTAATTGACCTTAAATAGTGTTATCATAATTTGCTCATGGTGTATGTATTCATGTCATTGTAGAACTGAAGCCATCATCAGAAAATTACAGTGTTATCTCAATATTTTAGTTGACAGTAGGTTGTAACAACAAACTCCCATTTTCTTCTAACTGCACCCCCACCCTTGCATCACTGACTTGTGCATTGTATACTAAAATAGAGTAGCAAGAGATTAGTGGAATAGGAATAGAGAATGGGCAGGATAAATGTGGGGACATTTTCTGAAAGAGTCAACTTCTAAGTTAGCTTTGTAAAATGGGGAAGTGTTGGACCCTGGCTCACGGGTGCCAACGTGTCCCGGTGGACGCCCCAGAGACTCAGACCCCAGACAGGCAGATGCAACTAGCAAGAGGGTTTATTGAACGTTTGCGCAAACGGGCTCTCCGCCTCAGAGGTGGCAGAGAGCCCCGATTAGCAATTACAGGCATCTTTTAAAGGCAAAAATCCGCGGGAGTAGCATAGCATTCGGGTTATGACATGATTGATTTCTTTGAAGGTCAACACGAACATGTTCAGGGACTTTCCAGTCAGGGCGTGGCGGGGGGGGGGGGAATGGTTTTCTTATCTCGGAAAAACAGAACGTTTTTGTTGCTTAAATTCTAGGAAGGCGCCTGGATGGGCTGCCTCTGGGTTAGGCCTGGTCCTACTCACGGGGGGGGGGGGGGGGGGGGGGGGTTGTTCTTCAGAAGGATATGCGTGAGAGGGCAATAGAACCAAATTAGAATTTCCTGCTAGGTTTTCTTATGCTCTGGCTTAGAGAGATGTTGGGCAGAGATAAAGCTGTATAAATACATGTTGGATAGAGTTGTCTCCCCATGTTGTGCCCAAGATTGCGAATCCAAGAAACCACCAAGGAGCCGACACAGATGCAAACACATGAGGGTTTATTTACAAGCTGGAGCTTGGGTCCAAGTATACCCGACACAGCGGAGCAGGGACTTGGACCCCGAGGTGGGTTTCAGCTTAGTTTTTTTTTTTGTTTGTTTGTTTGTTTGTTTTTTATGTTTTTTTTTTAATTTTTATTTATTTATGATAGTCACAGAGAGAGAGAGAGAGGCAGAGACACAGGCAGAGGGAGAAGCAGGCCCCATGCACCGGGAGCCCAATGTGGGACTCGATCCCGGGACTCCAGGATCGCGCCCTGGGCCAAAGGCAGGCGCCAAACCGCTGCGCCACCCAGGGATCCCCTGTTTTTGTTTTTTTTCAGCTTAGTTTTTATAGGCTGGTCTAGGGGATCTTCAGAAGGGGTGGAGGAATTTCTCAAGTTCTGTTTACATTCTGATATGGGGCTTTCAAGGGCATTGAACTCTGTTCTCATTCTAATATGGGGCTTTCTAGGACGTTAAGCTGCAAGCTGTTTTCTTCCTGTAACTGAAGTAAGGTAAAGTTCAGCTCTTATTCACAGGGGCCTGGGATGGCTGCACTTGTGATAACGCTAAACTCAAAGTGGAATGGCCTTAATTTTCTCGGCCTCGGGATCCTTGGGTGGCGCAGCGGTTTAGCGCCTGCCCTTGGCCCAGGGCGCGATCCTGGAGACCCGGGATCGAATCCCACGTCGGGCTCCTGGTGCATGGAGCCTGCTTCTCCCTCTGCCTATGTCTCTGCCTCTCTCTTTCTCTCTGTGACTATCATAAAAAAAAAAAAAAAAATTTTTCTCGGCCTCCACACCCACTGTGAGCCCTCTCCTGCCCTGCCAAGTAAGCCAAATTAGGAATGTGATATCTGAGTCATTGTGTCCTTTCTAGTGAAAAAATGAAGACTTAAAATAGTAGAACTTGATGAATGGAGAAAGAATACCAGATGGCCTGAGGCAGGTAGAGAGACTAGTTAGCACTGTAAGAAAGTCCTGTCTTTCCACACACTCTAGAGTTGTGCTATCCAGTACAATAGCCATTAACTACATGGGTCTGTTTAAAATGTAAATTAATTAAAATTTCAGTTCCTTAGTCACACTAGCTACCTTACTAATGCTCAGTAGCAACATATGACTAGCCACTATTCTATTAGATAGAGATACAGAACATTTCTACCACCACAGAAAGTTCTATGGAGCTGTACTGTTCTAAAGCAGTGGGCAGGAATTTGACTTATCAATTGGTAGGAGGCCTCTAGAGAGTTGAGTGACAGAGTGACCACAAAAAAAAAATTTTGTGAGAGTGGGTGAAAACACGAGTGATTCTAAGTGACAAAGCAAGAAACAAAAGCCACAAATAGGTGTATATTTAATGCTTCTGGAAATTTCAAATGTACATCTGTGATGGTTTTCACTGGAAGATAAATCTAGCCTATATTTAAATCAAAGTGATTGAAAATTTGTTCTTTTACTTTGGGTTGATTGGTCTGATATTTTTCACTACAGGTATCTGGTGGATTTACAGGTTATCTTCCCTATTTTTTTCATGTTTAGGCCCAATTCCTAATTTGTGTTGGTCCATTGCTTTGATGTCAAGGTATTACCAAACTGTTGTTGAGTATACTTCCAGTATATAAACAGAGTAGTAAAGGGATGTTACATTTTGTGAAAGGATAATTATTTGTCTTTTCTCTACTGTATGTTTCCAGGAGATAGGGGATGAGAAAGTTTTTGATAGGCATTAAGTACTAATCAAATATAAAACTCTATTGTTATACTGCCCATAATACTTGAAGGGATACACACATCTTGATATCGAAAAGATGTTCACTTGCATTGTTTTCTGTGACTTTTCTATTTAAAACCTGTATTTGTACCTTGCTCAAAATACAATGTCCTCATGGGCAAAGATAATTGGTGCTGTTCTTCTCAGTAAGTGCTTATGGAATTAAAGGATGACTGCCTGTGCAGATGACAGCCACTAGTATTAAGTCTTTCCCTACACCCTTTCCAAATGCCTCCACTGACCAGCAAGAAAATTCATTTAGATGGTTCAGATGTTATTTTGTTATATTTGCCCATTAGGATTTAGTTTATTCTTTCTTTTCTTTTCTTTTTTTTTATTTGTTATGTTTTGTATTTTTTTGTATTGGAGTTCGATTTGCCAACATATAGTATAACACCCAATGCTCATCCCATCAAGTGCTCCCCTCAGTGCCCATCACCCAGTCACCCCATCCCCCTGCCTATCTCCCCTTCCACTACCCTTGTTCATTTCCCAGAGTTAGGAATCTCTCATGTTATGTCACCATCTCTGATTTTTCCCACTCATTTTATCTCCTTTCCCTTATAATCCCTTTCACTATTTTTTATATTCCCTGTATGAGTGAAACCATATAATGTTTGTCCTTCTCTGATTGACTTATTTCACTTAGCATAATACCCTCCATTAGCTTATTTTTTCATTCTTTCATTAAACAATGGAGCATCTACCATTTTTGAGGCATAGTTAGAAGGCCTTGTGACATTTGTGAGGTTAAATTAGGCATTCCCTGCCCTTGAGGTGTTTATAATCCAATAAAAGATTACTACAAAAAAGTAGGAAGTGGATATCATTAAGAGGTATAGGCAAGTTGCTATGGAAAGTTAGAGTAAGAAATGGAAAGGGTGGCTGCCATTTCTTGGGTACCTACTATATGCCAAGTTTTTAACCTATGTAACCCTGTTGTTATGCACCAGCATGTCTGAAAGGCACATTCTATTATAGAAATAGTACATTTTCAGCAGGAGCTAACTATGAATACTGTTAGCATCTATAGGATAGTATACAGCATCTCTTAACTTTGTAGTCCATAGAAAATCAGCCTCAAATAAGTACTTGAAAGCTTCCCCCTCTCCTTTCCACAACTTCACGCTCTCCCCAGAAGCCTGGCTCCATCATGCTAGTGGCCCATATGGTAGAAGCCTGTTAGACTATCCTTCTTGGATCTATGCTGGACTTTTAGACATCTCTAGAGATAAGGTTAAATATTATTTAGATTATTGATGTTAGAGTATTATAAATACAATTCTTTCTTGCTAATATTAATAATTTTTTGTGTATAACCTTGCTTAAAATGCTGAGAAGAACCCTTACTATACACAAGGGGTGAGGTTGGAAAGGAACTATAGGGGCATAACACTTCATCCTATCCTCTGTCCCAATACTCACATGCTTACTTCATCTCATCTAATCAAGAAAAATTTTATGGAAGACATTGAAGAATCTGGATTTTGAATATGGTAAGAGGACTCTGTGTGCAAAAGAACAAATTCAAGTGCTAGGGTTTTGTTCTTCTTGCGATTGCTTATTTGTTTCTTTGTTGTTCAGTTCATCATATTAGACAAAATAATTCATATATATATTGAATTCAAAACAATGTGGAGTTCAGTTTGAGAAAGAATGAAATATGAAAGGGACCAGTGGGATATAAAGCTAGAGAGGTTGATGGGGAGAGACTAGGTTGTGGAGAGTCTCATATGCTTAGTGGCTGAAATTTATTTGGTAGGGAAAATGAGCCAAATCACCATCTAATGTGAATACAGCTGTCTAAAAGTGATACATATTGCTTTGCTCTTTTATGAACTAAACTCATATTCACACAGACAAATGTCATCTAGCTAGGTGGTAGTAAAGAACGTGTGGTAGAACTGCCTACTTGGTTCATTCAATTACCATCAGACATGGAATGGTACAGGTATGCTAAGGGGAGGAGGGAGACCCAAAAGAAATAAAATTAATTAATGTCCTCTGACTTTGGAGGATTTATAATTTAATTAGGGAATAGAGTGTGGTCACATTCAAAATGACTGAAGAACGCTGGAGCAGAAAATGCTAATAAAATCTCAATAGTTATTCTCTTTTTTACCTTTCTCCAGCACCCCAATTTTGTTGTTGGAAGCAACCTGCCTTTTCAGATTCACTTGCAACTTTGGTAGTTGTATGACAAAATTCTACTGAACAGCCCCTATGCTGAGATTAGACACCACCTCTTCCTATTTTTCTTCCCTTCTGGACTAGAATGAAGATATTATTATGCTGGAGGTGGAGCAGCCATCCTGGGACCATGAAGTGCCAAGACACAAACATAAAAATCAAGTGTCAGGGAAAAAATACAAGGATATAATGAACCTGGAATGTCGATGACATTGTGAAGGACCTGGGCTGCTGGTACCAGCCCTGGACTGCTTGTCTCTGGCCTTTTCATTATGTGAGAGGAAAAATAAGCCACCCATTTGTTTCAGGCACTGAGGTTGGGTCTTCTGTTACTACTCAAAGTCAAATGCAAACCCAATTGATACAATACTCATAGAGTAGCCTATCCCAAAGTGCAAATGAGTATGTACACGGTAACACCCTAAGAAGGCTTTATGAATTTGTTTTTAAGCTTAGATGTAAACTTTGGAGGATTAAAGGAGCAATTCCATATGTTCAGTAGTAGCAAATGCAAATATGGAGTTGTAATATAAAATTACGTTCATCAGAGGAAAGAATTTAAAGAAAGCCAACGGTGGAATAAATTAATGTTAGGGGTGTGAAACGTGTATGTGGGTATGTGGGAAAAAAAAAAGGTGCAAGTGGTGTGGAGGAACATCAGAAATCATGAGGTTCAAATAATAAATAGAAAGTCCTCCAGTCTAATTGGCCTCCCCCCCCCCCAAAAAAAAAAAAGGTTGCAGGGAAGTGACCCAATCTGAAGAAGTGACTCAGTCCGAAGGCAAAGCCCCTTCCCTGGGATCTATCCATGTCTTAATTTACTCTTATAAATGAATCTATGATTTGTCTCTGGCCAAGTCCAAATGAATACCATTCTTTTTCATTAGTAAGTTCTTTAAAATCAATAATGTTTTCTTTAAGGGAAAGCTTTAGCTGTTACAAATTTATATTCCATTAAATTTTCACTTTCATTTAGATTTTAAGCTACAGACTATATGTAATTTTACTGAATTACTGAATCCCCGGGATCACGCCCTGAGCCGACAGACGGTCAACCTCTGAGCCACCTAGGTGTCCTGGCGTCCCAGGATGGAGTCCCACATCAGGCTCCCCGCAGGGAGCCTGCTTCTCCCTCTGCCTCTGTCTCTGCCTCTCTGTGTGTCTCTCGTGAATAAATAAACCTTTTTTTTTAAAAAGAAGGCTTTGAGTTGCAAGGCTTTGTATGAGGTTTATCTTTATAGGTCATTTAAGAGGTGGCAAGTAAGGGTAAATGATGGTGTCATAGGTTATGGGGGTGGATGTATCCTTTTCCCATGTAAAGTTTGAAACTCAAGGCAAATTAGGTCGCAATTTTTTATGTGTAGTTCCTAAGGCAGGTTAATATGTCTCAGAGAAAGGAAACCTCAGATCTCATCATTTTGGATGCCATATTTCAGGATATTTTGTTTTAAATAGGGCCCCAAAATGACATAATTAAAAGTTATGTAGCCTAAGTTGAGCTGTCATAGAGACTAAAAATTCAGTACAGTTTTCCCCCAAAAGTAGTTGGCTGAAAGTATAACATCGGTACTCTATTATTTTCCTTGCATAAAATTAACACATCACAACCAATGGTTATTTTCAATTATGTAGCATCAAATGAGTCTTAAAAGAGATTAGAGCAAGATTTGTGGTAGTTTTGGAGAATTCCTGCAATTGACAGTTTGACACAGCATGATTTCAGATTATGTCAAATCCTACAAAAGCATGTGTAGACTGCTTGGGAGGAGGGATTCTTTTCAATTCCATCTTGTTGGAAATATTTGCCATGAAGTAATAATAATGCCTTTAATATGCAAATGATTATAATTGCATTTATTACACTGTCAAATGCAAGCTCAAATACCGGTTGTTTTACAACCCGGCACATCACACAAAATAAGAGAAAGGACTGCTTTCATTATTGAGTTTACGAGAGGAAGAACAAATTCTTTTTTCCCTGAAGTTGCTTTCTTTTTCTCTTAGATGTGTTCTTTTCCCCAACCTTGAAAAAAAAAAGAGTTTAGCTAATCACTGAAAAATTTTGACATACAGATTTTCTCCTTAGCCTTCATCTATATCCCAATAGTCCTATATGTGCACAACACTTTCACTAACATAAATTGCACTTGAAGGGGACTTTGCAGTAAACTACCTTTATTCTTATGTACTATTTGATTTACTGGTTTTTTTTTAATTTCCCAGGTGTCTCATCATTTCCTTATCACTTAAATAGGACTACTGTTTTGTCCCATTCATTTTTCCAGCTTCATTCACCTGGGCTCATTTCATCTTTCACTCCTAGCTGAAGAGGCCCTTCATAGATCTGTGTTTATCCCATAATTAAGCACATGTGTGAGGAGAAGGGGAGGAAATAGCCGCTTTGCAGCTTCAGTGAAGGTTGTTTAAATCTGACTTTCAAAAGACATTCCCCGGTATATGGGACTTCTCTATTTTCTCACATAGAGATCATTTTATTCAGAACATTAAATGCTTAGTGGTCTTGGTATACCTCCTAGACTCAAAAGATTGCAGCCAGAGTCTCCTTTCCACAGATGGATGTGGAGGGTGTATGAGTCTATTGCCTTCCGTCCATTTCTTTGCCTCCCTTATTTGCTCCTGCCCATCTTTCCTGTGCTCCTATCTTTCCTTCTCCCCTTCATGGAAGCAACCACTTACACCAATGCTTTATTGGTAGCAACACTTTCTTTGGGTTATTTTTTTACTTGTCTAAGTTCTTCCTTCCAACTACCTATAATAGAGAAATGAGCAGTTTTACCATCAATATTGGAAGATTCTGAGCTAGGACAGATTTACCATCAATATATTGGGAGAGTTTGTTCTTTCTTTTCCCTCTGAATCACAGACAGTTCAAACTCTTACTTCAAATGTAAATCTTGGGAAGGCTGTGCATTAAACCAGTGTCACTCAATAAGAAACGACAAATACCCACCATTTGCTTCAACGTGGATGGAACTGGAGGGTATTATGCTGAGTGAAATAAGTCAATTGGAGAAGGACAAACAGTGTATGTTCTCATTCATTTGGGGAATATAAATAATAGTGAAAGGGAATATAAAGGAAGGGAGAAGAAATGTGTGGGAAATATCAGGAAGGGAGACAGAACATAAAGACTCCTAACTCGGGGAAACGAACTAGGGGTGGTGGAAGGGGGGAGGAGGGCGGGTGTTGGAGGGGAATGGGTGACGGGCACTGAGGTGGACACTTGACGGGATGAGCACTGGGTGTTTTTCTGTATGTTGGTAAATTGAACACCAATAAAAATTAATTAAAAAAAAAACCAGTGTCACTCATTAACTCCTATATACTAATTAGGTTGTTAGAGGTTAGCCTTATTATTAGTCAGCCTCTAAGGGGTGGGGCCTGAGACAGATGAGTTGGGGTGCTAAGAGCGAAGTCAAGAGCCAGTACATGGGATCTTCCATGAAGGGTATAGTCTGTCTCCTCATGCTACTGTCCTTATGCAAGTTCTTTTTTTCAGCAGCTTTCCCAGTGTCTATCCCTCAAATTCATCATCTGCTCTCTAGCCAGATGGTATTTTTATTTGACTTTGAAAAAGATTTTATTTATTTATTTATTTATTTATTTATTTATTTATTTATTTAAGGGAGAGAGAGAGAAAGGGGAGAGAGAGAGAGAAAGAGAGAAACAGAGTCCCTGCTGAGCATGGAGCCTGATGTGGGGCTCCATCTCGGGACCCTGATATCATGACCTGAGCCAAAGTCAGACACTTAACCAACTGAGCCACCCTGGTGCCCCAGGGTGATCTTTTTAAAACTCACATGTCCTATTAAACTGTAATGGTTCCCACTGTTTACAGTATAATATTTTGGCTCCTTAGTATAGTTAAGATCCTTTAGGACGTGGCCCTAGAATCTATTTTCTATCTCTCACTGTCATGTACTATCTTCTCACTTTGCTTTCTAGTCCTGCAGAGTTGTTTCTATTTTACCTATGCACCCCAAGTGGTTTGATGAACTCCCTGTCTTTGTTTTTCTTCACAGTGTTCCCTGTACCAGGAGCATTCTTTTTCTTATCCTTTGGCTAACTGCTCATTGCCAGCATCTACCACAGAGCCTGATAGATAGCAGCTGCTAAAATTGTATGGTTTAATGAATGAATGAATGAATGAATGAATGAATGATTTCTATACATCTCTCAAGACTTTGCTTAGAGATTCTTTCACTGGCTACATCGATATACCCTCTCCACCAGTCCAAGTTGGGCAGAAACCTCTTGCTTCTAAAGCACACTATACCCACCCCCATCATAACACTTACCTTCTCTAAATGCAAGGTTCTTGCATTTTTTATTATGTTCCTTGCCCCCAACAACTGATAAAGGACCTGGCTGAGAAGGGTGTTCAGTAAATGTTTTTTGAACCCAATTCTTATTTTGGAGAGTAAAGATCAGCAAATCTTTGGTCAAGTGAATCCTAATTTCTCCTTTTCTATTACCAATCTAGCCCCCAGAAGACAGAGTATCTCTTAAATATTTTTAATAGCGGTCAGTGTTTTGGATATTAAACTGAGATAGTACATATAAAGCTGCTTTACGAATCCTATTTTAGTGATGAGATGCATTATTATCTATTTTGCACATATCAAATGAAAAATATTATTTGGACCACATTCAGTCAAAGGCAGGGCTCTGCACTTTCCTTCTTCAGCCTTCCTCTGTTAGTTTTGATCCCTAAAACCCTCAGATTTTCCTGCAGTAGTTCAGTACACAGAAGGCATGTTGGCAAGGAACTGTCAGAATGGGGATTATTTACAAAGAATAGCATTAGTTAGGGTCTTCCTTTCTTAGATTCAAAATTACC
The DNA here is from genome assembly GCF_018345385.1 of Vulpes lagopus. Taxonomy (NCBI): domain Eukaryota; kingdom Metazoa; phylum Chordata; class Mammalia; order Carnivora; family Canidae; genus Vulpes; species Vulpes lagopus. The sequence goes on from NC_054848.1 coordinate 78,435,337, forward strand.
CAGCTGCTGCAATAGCTTTGCAGACTTGGATTTCAAAGTAATATTAGACATATTCACCAGACATTTCCAGCATGGTTGCCTCCTTTTAATCTTCTTCCCAGTCTTTGAGAGGTATAGGGTGTCCCTGTCTTTGTCCCTGTGGAAGTATGGTCATTTCTTTTGGGGACCCAGGCTTATCATAGTTATCCAGCCTATACTGATGCCAGAGCCAGCTCCTTTGCTGCTAAGACTATACAGTAGCTCTCACTCCTAAGAAACCCATTTTGGGCTATGTGAAAAATTAACCCTGTTCTGCCCCTGCCTGAAAAGTAGATATATTCTGTTCTACCTTTCATCCCAGCTGGTCCAAAAGGGTTCTGTTCCCTTTCATATTGATCTTATGCCATATTCTTCTGGCTCTGAATTTGTACACTAGGCCTTCACAGAGCCTCTACCTCCTGTTTTTGCTCTTTTGAGAAAGTCTTAGAAAGCCTGAGAAAGTATCCTGCAGCCCTGGTCTATTAGAGGGTGGGAGAAGATTTCAGCCCCACCTATTCTTTCTATCTGAGCAGCCTAGTGTTTTCCAAATTCTCTTATCTCGATCATATAGATCTTACATTTGTATTTTGTATTTCAGAAGCTCTTGTTCCTGACTTCAACTGTACTTCCTTAAATATATATATATATATATATATATATATATATATATATATATATATATCAGCTTTATTGAGATATACTTCACATAATACACAAGAGTCATTTAAAGTATACAATTCCATGGTCTTTAGTGTATTCATAGAGTTCTGCAACCACTACCACAATCAATTTTAGAACATTTTCACCAGCCCCCCAAAATCCCCAGACCCTTTCACAGCCACACCCTACCCCATCTGGTCAACTACCCCTGGCAAACACTAGTCTACTTTCTGTTTTTGTCCCTATTCTGCACATTTCATATAAGTGGAATCATAATATGTGGACTTTTGTGCCTTCTTTCATTTAGCATCATGCTTTCAAAGGTCAGCCATGTTTTAGCATGTGTCAGAACTTTATTCCTTTTTATGATAATATTCCATTGTATGGCTATATCACATTTTGTTTATCCATTTGTCTGTTAATCGGTGTTTCAGTTGTTTCACTTTTAAGCTATTATGAATGCTACTATGAAAAGTCATGAACAAATTTTTGCATGCACATATGTTTTTATTTATAGTGGGTATTGTTAAAAAAATCCAACTGACTAAATTAAAGATCTAATTGGCTTTATTTAACTATTCATAAATTAGGCATCATTCTGTCTAGCAAATAGAAAGGAGCTCTGATGAGCTGTAGAAAATGGAAGACTTTTATAGGCAAAAGGCAGCAGGGCAAGGAAGTTATTCTAGTGAAAAGTGGGTTGTTTCAGGCAAAGTCACCTTCCTTTGGGGGAAGTGGGGGGTATTTCAGGCAGATTACCTCACTAATGCTGACCAGTTAATTCCAGATTGACTAGTTAGTAGTTACATTCCTGGGTGAGGCTGAAATTGCAATAGGGTTAGGTATTAAGTCTTGTTTTGCTGATGTGGGGCTCAGCACACTGACTCCATTTTGGAACTGTTGTTTTTTCCTTCTTTTTTTTTTTAAACAGTATATACCTATGAGCAGAATTGCTAATTCACTTTTAATATTAAGACTTCAGACTTTTATAGAAACACTAATATATAGTATGTTCTCTTATGAAGGTGGGAGGAGGATGGCATTGCCACTGTTGCCCTCCAAATCCTTAGAGTAAACAAACCTAATTATTAAAACAAGTTGCCTTTTTCCTGCCTTCAAAGTATTCATAACAGGGTATTACATTATTAAAATGTAATGAGGTAATTGTTTTATTTTTTCCTGCTTATCAAAATCAATGATATATTAACATTTGCATTACAAACCATCCTATTTAAAGTGGTAAAATAGCCTTCTCTTAGGAAAATATTTTTTCTCTACATATGGCTGAAGCTAATTAGGAAATAGACCTACAAGCTCTAACACAAATTCTATATTCTCAGGAATCTGTACAAATTATAATTTTGATGGCCAATGTAACGTCCTAATTTTTATTTCATACCTGAACAGCAGTATTGGGTTGACAGTATCCAAAGGAATTCATTTGAAAATGTACTATTTGTATTTTGCAAATAGTATGCTGCGAATGTGTTATCTGATGAAGCCTATATTTTCTTGTTAAATTTACTCAATATTTTATTGAAATCTACGAAATTTGTTTTAGTGCAAAGGAAGTAGAGATACAATCTCTCATAGGCACACGTGAGGGTAGTGAAGATAGTATTTTTAGTTTTCTCTTAAAGGGAATTCTAAGTTGCCATTTTAACATCCACAAATAAGTTCAAGTTTGCCCCTGGATCTAAGACATTCTTAGAAGAACGTTTCCATATTAGCAAGGAAATTCTCCTAGGTCACTGGATGTGCAGTCTTTGGCTCTGTTTTTGAGGCAGAAAAAAAAAAAAAACAGTACATTCATAAGGGATGAGAAGATGACAGCAGCCGAAGCCAACTTCTTAGAGACTGAGACTGAAACTTTTACAGATGGCAAACCATGCTGCTATATTAGTCTGAAGCCTTAGCATTGATTTTTTTGTAGGGAGAATCTATGGAATCTCTTTTAAAATGCCAAACATGTCTTTTAAGGACAAAAGCCAAGCTGCTCTTTTAGTCTGAAGTACTTATCTTAGCTTTTTTTTTTTTTTTTTTTTGATGGGGAGAATTTCTGGCATCTTCTCTTTAAATGCTAAATATATATTTAAGGTATATCTGTATGTATGATATCCATAGACTGAAATTTCACTTGAGTGATCTGAAGTCCAGGAAAAAGGAACATAATGACAGTCCTTAAGTGAAAGATCTGCAAAAATATGTAAAAAGTAGCAGAAATGAGGGAGAAAAAGCAGTGGACTTAACATCTGGTTGCAGTCCTACTGCTGCCACTTACTAGGTATATAACCTTGAGTACATTGCTTAACTATTCTGTGCCCATTCAGTGCCATAGTTTCCTCATCTGTAAAATGGGAATAAAGAGTAATAATACCTATTTCATAATGTGGTGATCAAATGAGGACATGCCTATGAATGCACTGTGCAAATGGTTAGTCATAAGACAAATATGCATTTAAATAATTGTTTTTTTAAAAATCAGTTTAAATTTTAATTAATAATGATAATAACACATTGTTCTTCATAGAAAGGTTATCCTATGGTATCTGGATGAAGTGAAAGGGGAGACTAGATTTACATGAATTTAAATTTTCTTTTTTTTTAAGATTTTATTTATTTATTCATGATAGACACAGAGAGAGAGAGGCAGAGGGAGAAGCAGGCTCCATGCAGGGAACCCAATGTGGGACTCGATCCCCAGACTCCAGGATCACGCCTGGACCGAAGGCAGGCGCCAAACCGCTGAGCCACCCAGGGATCCCTGAATTTAAATTTTCATCAGTTAACACATGTTCCTTTCAAAATCTAGGCTTTTGTACTATTTCCCTTTACTTCATCACAGTTAAATATATGAAATGAAGATACTCAGATATCAGATTAGTTTAACATTAATATAGAATCATCAGCCGAGCCGGGAAATAACACCAAAACACAATTAAACCAAACACTACTCAAGTAACTGAGCACTAAAATATCCAAATGCTGTTAACAAAAGATACACTGTACTATCAGGACTTGATTCCGGGTACTCTTCGGTAATTGAGTCCGAGTTCAACATTTAATTTTGTCTGCCAGAGGGGCAGGGTGATAACAAGGTGGCACACCTTCTAACTCTAGGGTTCTGAGGTGCAAGTTAGGCCCCAGCTTAATCTATTTCCACTAGGGTGAAAAATCCACTTGTTCAAATATTTCACTGACACTAGAAACTGCTTGTTTAAAGGGCCCCCAGGTGTCTTTCTCTCTCTACACAGTGCATTCTTTTTGACATTTCTTTACTTCTCAGTCTTGTTAAACATCTTCATTCCTTTGAGTAAATGAACAGCTGTCTCAGTAGAAAGTAGATCTACTGTCTGTCTCAGACTGGTCTAGGCTGACAGTTTTCAGGCTGCTTCAGCCTTAAGGGACAGAACTAAGTGGTTTGTCTTTCATGGAGTGCTTCTGTTGTTGGTTGGTTCATCTATAACTGCTCAGGGTCTGGCACACAATCTGTCATGGATCTTAATAAATTACCCTTTGGTTATGCACTTAGAAACAACACTTGTATTACTAATATTGCAACCAAATGTCGAGGTAAATCACCACAGGTGACAAATAGAGCTTAAATAATTTGCCCCACTACTTCCTTGACCTGTCTTGGAAAGTGAGGAAATGGCAAATGAATCAAGTGATAGGAATATCCTGTATTTGTGGAGAAACAGAGAAAATAACTTTTTCTGTGGGGAAAAGTATATAGTATCTGTATTTCTAAAGAGATTATTTCAATTATGTGTCACTCTTTAAAAGTTTGCTTTTGATTTCACATTGTGAAAAACTTCCTGAATTGTGTCTACTTCCCTAAGTTAATGAGTGTCTACTTTCCTATGTTAATGAAAAGTTGATCAAGTTAAAATAAACTTTCCTATAATGATGGGAACACTTAGAGTGTCCTTGAACAAGTTTGTTGTGTAACTATGGTCCCCAGTGTTTCTGGACCACTGCTTTGACAATCAGTGAATGATGTTCATAGTTATATATGGAGATGTAGATGGTTTAGGAGATTGAGCTGAATTGCACTAAGTTCTTCATTCATTAGAAATATTTTTAATGAAATTACTATTGTGTTTTTTTCCTCCATGTGACTTGCCATTCCCTTTTCTAAGAAGAGTATTCAAATCATGAGTTGAGAGTTCTCTTAATTGTTATATAATTGTGATCTAGCTAATTCAGATTCTATTCTAGTAGAGGGGGAGAGAGAGAGAGAGGTAAGGACAGAGAGAGAAAGAGATATTGAGATTACAATAATCAAAATGGTGTCCATTCTATGAACACATTTACGATGTAGGTTTTTTAAAGATTTGCAGATTTATCACAGTGAACAGGAGAAAATTCAACTAGAAGGAAAATTCTACTTCCTCTATCTTACTGACTATTGGGAGTGGGGATAGGATGATAAACACAAATAATAAATTTGGGATAGTACCCACAGCCTATGTTATTTTAATATATTAGATAATGAGCTATATGATGACATGAAAAAATTTCACTCCTATAAAAATGGCTTTTTCAGGTATATATTGCTGACAATTCATCTTATAAAAGAGAATTTTCTAATAGTTGACTATCATCCTATTCATAGTTCACTGAATGTGCCCTATGGTCCATAAAAATAACAAGGAACATTTTTGTTATGCGATACAGCATTATTCTGAGGAGCCACTGCATAGCAACAAGTGCTTCATTTACTGTTTACTAAATCCTGTAGTCAAATTAAATGAGGCATTTTATGTGCCCTGTAATTCATTTAAATCATCATACATGTTGGTGATTATATGCAAATTTTGACTATTCATAGGGTCCTATTCAAGGGCATTTTAAAGCCTAGATAGAAAACTTTTCAGTTTCTGAACATGACAAATGTAATTTAATCAGTTAATTATTTTCTTTATTTAGCTCAGCTGAACTCTGAGACAACTTGACATGTATATGTTAGTCCTCTTTCAACATGCATTAACACCAGGGTTTAGAATAATTATTCCAACTTGGAGTCCTTATGGGCAAATGTTCAGGTATGTCTGCAAAGGGCCAAAATATGAACTGGGTTGTGTACTAATGATAAACACCATCATAATACAGCTAACATTTGTTGAACATGTTTTATATTCCAATCACATGACCTATATTAGCTTACTATATTAATTTACTTAATTCTGACAACGATCAAGGGGATACTATTTTCATTTCTCCCTATTTATATATGAAGAAAGTGAATCACAAGGGGGTTAAAAAATTGCTCAATTTTGCCTGGGTTCAAAGTGGCAGACCGAGAATACAAACTCCATTAGCCTGAACTTAATATCCATACTCTTAACTGCTAAACTATTCAACTCACTGATGTCTGCATATGATATGGTAGAGTCCTATTGCACCAAAATTATTGGTTTGTCCTTCTGTGCCCTTTAGTTTCTGTCCCATTTTTTTCCTCTCTTAATCTCAGTGCCAAACACCCATTGTCTCCATTGCCTTACTACTCAGGGCATCCTACATCTTATGCTGATAGTTTTGGTCCCCAAATTTGGAATTTTGAGATCAGAATAAAGGTTGTTATGGTTTTAGTTTTGTTTTCTTCCTTATTGTGTTCAAACTCTTTATTTAACTCTTTCTATTGCTCCTGTGTCTTTCACTGGATCCCCTGCTCTTGTTCCTCCTTCTGTTCTCCTTCTTCCTTCATTTTTTTTCTTTATAAATGCATTTGTTATCATGACTCCAAATACTACCTCTATCTAAGCTTTCTCTCAAACCTGTATCACCAGCCTTATGATTTTTACAAGCTCTTTTCTTTTTAACCATCTACTATACCTGCCATGAGCTCAATTAGCCTAAGAACAAATTCATTACCTGTTTAACCAAACCAGTTTGACTATCCCTTTTTAAATGTAATGGTGTGATTCAGCCTCAAAATTCATTTGTTATTCATTCTTCTGATTCCTTATATCCTTAATCATCAAATCCTGTTGACCCTTCTTTTGTAATGTATCTCACCATTAAATCCTTTGTTTTCCCAGGGCCTGAATATTTTTCAGGCATCATTATCTCTTGGCTACAAGAGTACAATAACCTTCCGGTCTCCTGCCTTCCATGGTGCTTACCCCCTTGTGTCTTTTAAGATTTCATATCCCGATAACCTGTTTGCTGAGGTTAGGCAAGAGGAATACACCCATAATAAACTAGAGTTAAAATAAGTGCCAACAGAATAGTTTGGAGTCAGGGGAGCAAACTCGTTTTGCTGGTTGGGGTACTCAGGGAAAGCCTTATGAAGGAGATAGAATTTAGAATTTATTTCAATAAAAAAAAAAACTAGGGGAAGCATTTAAGATTGGGGGACTATGGGAATAGAAGCTTGCGATGAAAAGGTAAGAAAAAAAGTTAGGTGAGTGGCACCTAGGTAGTTCAGTGGGTTAAGCGTCTGACTCTTGGTTTTGGCTCAGGTCATGATCTCAGGGTCAGGAGATGAAGCCCTGAATTGGGCTCTGCACTCAGTGTGGAGTCTGCTTGAAATTCTCTCTTTCCCTCTCCTTCTGTTCCTTCCCCTCTCCCTCTCTCTCACTCTCTAAAATAAATAAATCTTAAAAAGATACCAAGTCCTTAAAAAAAAACAAGTTTGGTGACAGTAGGCTTGGCTGAACTAGAATGCTATTGTAGGAAAAATAAAGTTGGAAATGTAGACCGGGCTCTGCTTGTAGGGAGGCTTGAATACCATGGAGAGAAACATAAAATGTATCCTGTAGAAAATGGATAGAGACTTGATAAAATTGGCATTTCAGGAACATGAATCTGGCAGCTGTGTGCAGGATAGATTAGTGAGAGGAGAGACTGGAGAGAGGAGGACTGGACAGGAGGTAGTAATAGAGTTCAGATGTGAGTTAATGAAGGCTTTCAATAGGATGGTAGTGGGAACAGAACTGGTGAGATGGATGCAGATGTAAGAAGCATTATGGCAGGAAAATTTTTTTTTTAATTTTTTAATTTTTTTTAATTATTTTTTTTATTTTATTTTTTTAGATGGCAGGAAATTTGATAAGGTTTTTGAAAGGCTATCAGAGACTTTTAATATCTCTTCTTCATAGTCTCTTTTCTTCTTCCAATGATGTTTATTGAATGAGATCATATATTTTATATTTCAGTAGGTGCTTGGTATATGTTGGTTGATTTTATTCTAACATTTCTGGCTATGGTGTGGGCTCTGCTTCATAGCTAACATAGGTTTAACTCCATTTGCATTTTTAGCAACACTCCACAAAGTGAATGTATTTGCACAAATGACAGATGTTGTTGGCTTAATTTTGTAAACTATTTAAAATTTGGCTCATTTCTTTTCATTTTCAAAATATGTTTTATTCAAGGGAACTATATGGCTACTCATCTCGGAAGAGACTTGCTATTGCCTGAAAAATACAGTTGGCTTTATGATCCTAATGTTATAAAGCAACCAGGTAATGGAGTATCTCTATAAAAAAGGTATTAATTTGACCGTGAGACTCTTTTTCAAATACCAATATATTTCATATTCTGATGCCAGTTTCTACAAGCATACATATAAATGTTACCTTAAATTGATGATTGGTACAACTTATATTGATAAGATTTGATGTATTTCACAGTACTTCCCATTAGAGGAAATTGTTAGAGGCATTTCTCTGTTATGGCTAAAATTTTAGAGCCCTGAATTCTAATGCCAGGTCTGCCCATTAAGTGTTGTGAGAATTTAGGCAAGGTACTTAACTTTCCTGGGTCTCTTTTTCTCCCACCTGTAAAATCAATGAGAGGCTTGGACTACATGAACTTTAAGGTCTCTTCTAATTCAAAGTCTATGATTTTATGATGAAGGCAAAATAATCACCTGCCCTCTGGTATTGGGTTAAGCCAAATGTCAGAAATCATAGCAAGGCTTGCAAGAAATAGAGTAAACAGCTCTCTATGTGGAGTGAAGAGCAGCATTTTGTCCAAAGTACTTCGCATGTCTGTCACCAAATGGCTCTTCTACCACCCAATTTTGAAACTTAAAAATCCCCTCCTATTATTTTAATGTTTTTTTTGTGTAAAAGAAATATGTTTCCAGAAGACCCATTTGGAAATTTATGAGATGCAGAACCTTTCAGCCTATCACCATCAAGTTAGTGCAGATTCATTTATTTCTAAAGAAAAAAAAGATTCTTGAAGGGATTTGGTACAGGACAAGCCTAACTACTGTCCTATCTCATTCTCCCATTTTCTGTCACTTCCTTTCACTTTCATTTTCTTTCACTTCCTTTCATCTTTCCATTTCTCTCTCTTTTGGTAGTAGAAGAGTCAGAAAAAGAGCTATAGTAGAAATATTTGGGAAGAGGGGATCCCTGGGTGGTTCAGTGGTTTAGCACCTGCCTTTGGCCCAGGGCGCGATCCTGGAGTCCCGGAATCAAGTCCCACGTCGGGCTCCCGGCATGGAGCCTGCTTCTCCCTCCTCCTGTGTCTCTGCCTTTCTCTCTCTCTCTCTCTCTCTCTCTCTCTCTCTCGAATAAATAAATCTTTTTTAAAAAAGAAATATTTGGGAAGAGATGGGATTTCTAACTTGCTCAGTTTCTCAGTCTGAAAGGGAATAATGGCAGCAGGTGACATTTTCCCCACCTCCACTCTGGACCTTTATAGTCAAAACATCCTACTAATCTTCAGTCTCTAGAGAATGGAAAGATATTCCCTCCTATAGACAGCTTGGAAAAGCTTAGTCTAACTCTTACTAGCTCTATAAATTGGGTATGGTGTTTAATGTCTTTTGAACTTAGTTTCATCTCCAAAATCAGAATTAAATAATACTCATTGCGTAGAGTTGTGAAGAAGCTTAGACAATATAATATATGTAAAGTGCCTAGTGTAGTTCCTGGTACATAGTAAGTGCTGTAAATACTAGAACTCCCTCTCCCACAGCCACCAGCCTAGAGTATTTGGGTGCTGTGAAAGGAGAGTTCCTCCAGACAGCCAGTGGATAGCATGCCAGAGTATTCAAAATCAAGGTGATGAGGGCAAGCAAAGGTAGGGAAACACAATGCTGAGAAGGAAACTCCTTTGTATTATAGAAAGGGGAAGGGACTTGCCCTAGTTTGCACAGTAGTTAATGGAAGAGATGGAATCAGGCCCATAGTATCTGACTCTCATTCTAGAGTTATTTTTCCTATTCAAACCACCTCCTGAAAATCTGCTTTACCTATTTCACTATGTAGCCAAAGGCAGGCAATTGTACAGGCTCTTGCAGTTGTCCCAGTAAGAGATGATGATAGTTTTGACTATTAAGGTAGCAAAGGAGGAGATAATGGAATTTAGAATACATTTTGAAGAACTGAATGATGGATTAGATGTGGGGTATGGTAGAAATAGAGGAGCCAAGAATAACCCTTAGGTTTTGTGCCTGAGTGGAAATGAATGGGATTGCCCTGTATTGAGAGAAAATAAGTGATGAGGACCACATGAAGGAAAGAGGAGAATCAAGAATTCAATTTTGGATACATTAAGACTGAGATGCATTATCAAGAGCCTTGCCTAGACTTCGGAAGTAAAATGTCAAAAAGGTACTTACTGTGGATGAAACCCCATTAGCATCTCCATGGTTCTACTCCTTTTAAAACTATTTGATAATAACCCCCAAAGGGTCCATATTCTGACCTCTCAAACAAAAATTGTTTTTTAAGAAGGAAACTAAAACTCATCCACCCTAAAGATAAATAATAACCTGAAGTATGTCTTACAATTACATCAAAATTAATATTTTAACAATAACAACAAAAATCTCTCCCACTTGCTGGGTGAATTCATAAAATGTTACTCATTAGAGCACTTATATTGTTCATTAAGAAATAATGTTTTTGATTCATAAAGTTTCAGTGATGGAAGATGTGTTTGATACAGGTCAGAATCCCTGTATGCCTGTCCACACACTTTACTGGAATATATCTTTTGCTGTCCTCAACTCCCATTTTCATCCCATATGACACTACCTCCAAAAACAATGCTAAGATAGAAGGTGATATGGTCTAATAATCCATTTTTCATGAGAGGAAACAAACTACATGGATTAAGTGACTTGCTTAAAGGTTATTCAGTTAATGATTACATAGACCTGGTTTAAAGAGCCAATATACTTGTTGTTATTGTTTGTAATGAAAATGTTTACTTTCTCAGAAAATGTTTAATTTCTCAGAACATTATCTGTTGGGGCCTCACCTAGTAAGTCAACCTGAGGCTCATGCTGCTTTGAACATTTGCCATTATGTAAAGTCCAAAGAATGCTTTTACCAACTTCTGTCACCTGTGCTCTCCCTCTCCCACAAAATTGAAAGCAAGGAACCATAGAACTATTGAACTCTCTTTGCAGTCCACTTACAAGTGTGTGATTCAGCTCTAGGTTTCTCATGGATTACTCTGACTGAGCTTATTGTTTCAATGTCTCATCGGTCCCTGTATTCACTCCACATCCCAAAGCAAGCAGCTATGAAAATTGTCCTGGCATCCTGGATGCATTCTTTCATATTATTTTGTTATACAACATGATGGAATTTTATAAATGTGTTTACACCACATCTAGGGATGACTTGCAGTTTAGGGGGAGTGCTACCACTTAAGAGAAAAATGTGAGAATGGAATTAGAATGATATATATTTTATTTCATTTTTTTATTTTTTTAATTAATTTTTATTGGTGTTCAATTTACCAACATACAAAAAAACACCCAGTGCTCATCCCGTCAAGTGTCCACCTCAGTGCCTGTCACCTATTCCCCTCCAACACCCACCCTCCTCCCCTTCCACCACCCCTAGTTCGTTTCCCAAAGTTAGGAGTCTTTATGTTCTGTCTCCCTTCCTGATATTTCCCAACATTTCTTTTCCCTTCCTTTATATTCCCTTTCACTATTATTCATATTCCCCAAATGAATGAGAACATACACTGTTTGTCCTTCTCCGATTGACTTAGTTCACTCCGCATAATACCCTCCAGTTCCATCCACGTTGAAGCAAATGGTGGGTATTTGTCGTTTCTAATTGCTGAGTAATATTCCATTGTATACATAAACCACATCTTCTTTATCCATTCATCTTTCGATGGACACCGAGGCTCCTTCCACAGTTTGGCTGTTGTGGCCATTGCTGATAGAAACATCGGGGTGCAGGTGTCCCGACGTTTCATTGCATCTGAATCTTTGGGGTAAATCCCCAACAGTGCAATTGCTGAGTCGTAGGGCAGGTCTATTTTTAACTCTTTGAGGAACCTCCACACAGTTTTCCAGAGTGGCTGCACCTGTTCACATTCCCACCAACAGTGTAAGAGGGTTCCCTTTTCTCCGCATCCTCTCCAACATTTGTTGTTTCCTGCCTTGTTAATTTTCCCCTTTCTCACTGGTGTGAGGTGGTATCTCATTGTGGTTTTGATTTGTATTTCCCTGATGGCAAGTGATACAGAGCATTTTCTCATGTGCATGTTGGCCATGTCCATGTCTTCCTCTGTGAGATTTCTCTTCATGTCTTTTGCCCATTTCATGATTGGATTGTTTGTTTCTTTGGTGTTGAGTGTAATAAGTTCTTTATAGATTTTGGAAACTAGCCCTTTATCTGATATGTCATTTGCAAATATCTTCTCCCATTCTGTAGGTTGTCTTTTAGTTTTGTTGACTGTATCCTTTGCTGTGCAAAAGCTTCTTATCTTGATGAAGTCCCAATAGTTCAATTTTGCTTTTGTTTCTTTTGCCTTTGTGGATGTATCTTGCAAGAAGTTACTGTGGCCGAGTTCAAAGAGGGTGTTGCCTGTGTTCTCCTCTAGGATTTTGATGGACTCTTGTCTCACATTTAGATCTCTCATCCATTTTGAGTTTATCTTTGTGTATGGTGAAAGAGAGTGGTCCAGTTTCATTCTTCTGCATGTGGATGTCCAATTTTCCCAACACCATTTATTGAAGAGACTGTCTTCCTTCCAATGGATAGTCTTTCCTCCTTTATCGAATATTAGATGACCATACATTTCAGGGTCCGCTTCTGGGTTCTCTATTCTGTTCCATTGATCTATGTGTCTGTTTTTGTGCCACTACCACACTGTCTTGATGACCACAGCTTTGTAGTACAAACTGAAATCTGGCATTGTGATGCCCCCAGCTATGGTTTTCTTTTTAAAATTCCCCTGGCTATTCAGGGTCTTTTCTGATTCCACACAAATCTTAAAATAATTTGTTCTAACTCTCTGAAGAAGATCCATGCTATTTTCATAGGGATTGCATTAAACGTGTACATTGCCCTGGGTAACATTGACATTTTTACAATATTAATTCTGCCAATCCATGAGCATGGAATATTTTTCCATCTCTTTGTGTCTTCCTCAATTTCTTTCAGAAGTGTTCTATAGTTTTTAGGGTGTAGATCTTTTACCTCTTTGGTTAGGTTCATTCCTAGGTATCTTATGCTTTTGGGTGCAATTGTAAATGGGATGGACTCCTTAATTTCTCTTTCTTCAGTCTCATTGTTAGTGTAGAGAAATGCCATTGATTTCTGGGCATTGATTTTGTATCCTGCCACGCTACCAAATAGCTGTATGAGTTCTAGCAATCTTGGGGTGGAGGCTTTGGGGTTTTCTATGTAGAGTATCATGTCATTGGCGAAGAGGGAGAGTTTGACTTCTTTGCCAATTCGAATGCCTTTAATGTCTTCTTGTTGTCTGATTGCTGAGGCGAGGACTTCCAGTACCATGTTGAACAGCAGTGGTGAGAGTGGACATCCCTGTCCTGTTCCTGATCTTAGGGGAAAGGCTCCCAGTGCTTCCCCATTGAGAATGATATTTGCTGTGGGCTTTTCGTAAATGGCTTTTAAGATGTCGAGGAAAATTCCCTCTATCCCAACACTCTGAAGGGTTTTGATCAGGAATGGATGCTGTATTTTGTCAAATGCTTTCTCTGCATCTAATGAGAGGATCATATGGTTCTTGGTTTTTCTCTTGCTGATATGATGAATCACACTGATGGTTTTACGAGTGTTGAACCAGCCTTGTGTCCCGGGAATAAATCCTACTTGGTCATGGCGAATAATTTTCTTAATGTGTTGTTGGACCCTATTGACTAGTATCTTGTTGAGAATTTTTGCATCCATGTTCATCAGGGATATTGGTCTGTAATTCTCCTTTTTGATGGGGTCTTTGTCTGGTTTCGGAATTAAGGTGATGCTGGCCTCATAGAACGAATTTGGAAGTACTCCATCTCTTTCTGTCTTTCCAAACAGCTTTAGTAGAATAGGTATGATTTCTTCTTTAAACGTTTGATAGAATTCCCCTGGGAAGCCATCTGGCCCTGGACTCTTGTGTCTTGGGAGGTTTTTGATGACTGCTTCAATTTCCTCCCTGGTTATTGGCCTGTTCAGGTTTTCTATTTCTTCCTGCTCCAGTTTTGGTAGTTTCTGGCTTTCCAGGAATGCGTCCATTTCTTCTAGATTGCCTAATTTATTGGCGTAGAGCTGTTCATAATATGTTTTTAAAATCGTTTGTATTTCCTTGGTGTTGGTAGTGATGTCTCCTTTCTCATTCATGATTTTATTAATTTGAGTCTTCTCTCTCTTCTTTTTAATAAGGTTGGCTAATGGTTTATCTATCTTATTAATTCTTTCAAAAAACCAACTCCTGGTTCTGTTGATCTGTTCCACAGTTCTTTTGGTCGATTTCATTTAGTTCTGCTCGAATTTTAATTAACTGTCTTCTTCTGCTGGGGGTGGGGTCCATTTGTTGCTTTTTCTCTAGTTCCTTTATGTGTAAGGTAAGCTTTTGAATTTGAGTTCTTTCCAGTTATTGAATGGATGCTTGTATTGCGATGTATTTCCCCCTCAGGACTGCTTTTGCTGCATCCCAAAGATTTTGAACGGTTGTACCTTCATTCTCATTAGTTTCCATGAATCTTTTTAATTCTTCCTTAATTTCCTGAATGACCTTTTCTTCTTTTAGCAGGATGGTCCTTAACCTCCACGTGTTTGTGGTCCTTCCAAACTTCTTGTTGTGATTAAGTTCTAATTTCTAGGCATTATGGTCTGAGAATATACAGGGGACTATCCTGATCCTTTGGTATCGGTTCAGACCCGATTTGTGACCCAGTATGTGGTCTATTCTGGAGAAAGTTCCATGTGCACTTGAGAAGAATATGTATTCAGTTGAGTTTGGATGTAAAGTTCTGTAGATATCTGTGAAATCCATCTGGTCCAGTGTATCATTTAAAGCTCTCGTTTCTTTGGATATGTTGTGCTTAGAAGACCTATCTAGTATAGAAAGAGCTAGATTGAAGTCACCAAGTATAAGTGTATTATTATAAAAGTATTTCTTCAGTTTGGTTATTAATTGGATTAAATATTTGGCAGCTCCCACATTCAAGGCATATATATTGAGGATTGTTAAGTCCTCTTGTTGGATAGATCCTTTGAGTATGAGATAGTGTCCCTCTTCATCTCTCACTATAGTCTTCGGGGTAAATTTTAATTTATCTGATATGAGGATGGCTACCCCTGCTTTCTTTTGAGGACCATTTGAATGGTAAATGGTTCTCCAACCTTTTATTTTCAGGTTGTAGGTGTCCTTCTGTCTAAAATGAGTCTCTTGTAGACAGCAAATAGATGGGTCCTGCTTTTTTATCCAGTCTGAAACCCTGTGCCTTTTGATGGGGTCATTAAGCCCGTTCACGTTCAGAGTTACTATTGACATATATGAGTTTAGTGTCATCATATCTATTCAGTCCTTGTTTTTGTGGATTGTTCCACTGAACCTCTTCTTAAGGGGAATTTTAAGAGTCCCCCTTAAAATTTCTTGCAGAGCTGGTTTGGAGGTTACATATTCTTTCAGTTCATGCCTGTCTTGGAAGCTCTTTATCTCTCCTTCCATTTTTAATGAGAGCCTTGCTGGATAAAGTGTTCTTGGTTGCATGTTCTTCTCATTTAGGACCCTGAATATATCCTGCCAGCCCTTTCTGGCCTGCCAGGTCTCTGTGGAGAGGTCTGCTGTTACCCTAATATTCCTCCCCATAAAAGTCAGGGATTTTTTTTTCTCTTGCTGCTTTAAGGATCTTCTCCTTATCTTTGGAATTTGCAAGCTTCACTATTAAATGTCGAGGTGTTGAACGGTTTTTCTTGATTTTAGGGGGGGATCTCTCTATTTCCTGGATATGAATGCCTGTTTCCCTTTCCAGATTCAGAAAGTTTTCAGCTAGGATTTGTTCAAATACATATTCTGGCCCTCTGTCTCTTTCGGCGCCTTCGGGAACCCCAATTAAACGTAGTTTTTTCTTCCTCAGGCTGTCATTTATTTCCCTTAATCTATCCTCATGGTCTTTTAATTGCCTGTCTCTTTTTTCCTCAGTTTCCCTCTTTGCCATCAACTTGTCTTCTATGTC
This sequence comes from Vulpes lagopus, assembly GCF_018345385.1. NCBI lineage: Eukaryota > Metazoa > Chordata > Mammalia > Carnivora > Canidae > Vulpes > Vulpes lagopus. Next base: position 78,451,421 of record NC_054848.1, read on the forward strand.
ACTCAGTTGTTCTTCCACCTCGTTAAGCCTCGTCATTAGGACTTCTAGCTTGGATTGCATCTCATTTAATTGATTTTTAATTTCTGCCTGATTGGATCTAAATTCTGCAGTCATGAAGTCTCTTGAGTCCTTTATGGTTTTTTCTAGAGCCACCAGTAGCTGTATAATAGTGCTTCTGAATTGGCTTTCTGACATTGAATTGTAATCCAGATTTTGTAACTCTGTGGGAGAGAGGGCTGTTTCTGATTCTTTTTTTTTTTGAGGTGAGGACCACTCGTGACTTCCTTTTTTCCTTCAGTCTCTACATCCAGGCAATGATGCCTTATACTACCTAAATATCTAACACTGGCTATTCATTGATTCTTTGATTTATATATTCTTCATTTATTATATAACATTTATTGGGTACCACCCATTGTGCTGTAGAATTTGTGAGCTTGGTATTACTGTCAACCAAGCAGAAACTGGGGAGCCACTAACTCCTCCCTTTCCCTCATTATTCAATGCCAATCCTTCTGCCTGTTTTGTATTGCTTATATTCATCCATTCTCTTTTCTATCAGTTTGGTTCATCTTCATATCTTTTTTTACCTGAAGTATGGTAATATTCCATAAAATGATCTCTATGCTCCCAGTCTTGACTCCCCCAACCCCCAGTCTTTATTCCATACTACAACCAGAATGATTGTTGTAAAAACTATTCTAAAGATCTTTCAATGGCTACATATAACTTTCAGGATAATTTTCAAACTTCTGAGCTTATTCTACAAAGCCTCTTTGTGATCTCTTATTCACCCTGCTAGAATCACCTGACATTTACCCATATGCTCCAGCCATATGGAACTACTTGTAATTTCCTAAACATGTCACATTGTTTCAGGCCTCTATGACCTCACATGTGTGGTTTCCTGTGCTTGGGATGCCCTTTCCTCTGTATTCATCTAGCTATTGGCTCCTCGTTCTTTAAAATTTAATTCAATAGTCACCTCCTTTGCAAAGCCCCTCCTTAACCTCCCAATCTGGCTTAGCAATTTCCATGACATCTCTTTCCTCTATGGTATCATATTGAAGAGGCAGGATGCTTAATGGTTAAAAGCACGGCCTTAGCAACAAACACATGAGAAAATGCTCCGCATCACTGGCCATCAGGGAAATACAAATCAAAACCACAATGAGATACCACCTCACACCAGTGAGAATGGGGAAAATTAACAAGACAGGAAACAACAAATGTTGTTGTTGATGTGGAGAAAGGGGAACCCTCTTGCACTGTTGGTAGGAATGTGAACTGGTGCAGCCACTCTGCAAAACTGTGTGGAGGTTCCTCAAACAGTTAAAAATAGATCTGCCCTATGACCCAGCAATTGCACTGCTGGGGATTTAACCCAAAGATACAGATTCAGTGAAAGACCAAGACACCTGCACCCCAACGTTTATAGCAGCAATGTCCACAATAGCTAAACTGTGGAAAGTGCCTAGATGTCCTTCAACAGATGAATGGATAAAGATGTGGTCTATATATACAATGGAATATTCCTCAGCCATTAGAAAGGACAAATACCCACCATTTGCTTTGATGTGGATGGAACTGGAACTGGAGGGTATTATGCTGAGTGAAGTAGGTCAATTAGAGGACAATCATCATATGGTTTCATTCATACGGGGAGTATAAGAAATAGTGAAGTGGATTATAAGGGAAAGGAGGGAAAATTAGTGGGAAAAATTAGAGAGGGAGAAAAGCCATAAGAGACTCCTAACTCTGGGAAATGAACAAAGGGTTGCAGAAGAGGGGACGGGCAGGGAGATAGGGAAACTGGGTGACGGGCACTGAGGAGGGCACTTGAAGGGATGAGCACTGGGTGTTATACTATGTTGGAAAATCGAACGTCAATAAAAACAAAACAAAAAACAAAACAAAACAAAAAGCATTGCCTTAGGATCAGTCTCCTTGGATTTGAATGTTGGCTCTCATACTTACCAGCATTGTAAGGATTTAGGGATTTGGGCAGGTTACCTAACCCTCAGTATCTTTGCCTACACAATCAGGAAATAATACTAAAACCTACCTCAAGGGGTTGTGGTGAGGATTAAATGAGTTAATACATGTAAAATGCTTAGATTAGTTCCTGGTACATGGTAAACACTTATGTTGCTTATAATTATCATTATCACCATAACGGTTTATTTAATATTCCCACTAGACTGTAATCCTCCTGAGAGCAAGGACCATGTGTGACTTGACAGTGTTGTCCCAGGGATTATTCTGTTTCCTGACACAGGGGCTCAATAAACGCTTGTGAATGAATGAATGAATAAATAATAAGTAAAATAAAGAAATGGAGAAATAAAATGACTTCCCCTACCAGAAAAAAAAATTAATATCTAAACCCACCAAGCTCCATTTAGCCTCTTATACCTGGAAGAGGCAGGGGCTAAGGGCTTTCAGATGGTCCTTTCTATTTCGCTATTGGGGGAAATTATGCAGGCTTAGCTCTGTCTTCAAATGCCAGGAATTTTTGCCCTTATTATCACTTTAAGCCTTGGGAAAATAATCAAAATCCCCTATCCCAAAAGTGAAGTCCTAGCAAATCGCAAAGGGAAAAAATAAGTGGAAAGGCCTCTTAATCATGGAGCTAGCTTTGCTCCATTCTGCTCACTCTAGACATTTGGAGAAATGATTTCAAGAATTTGCCAGATTCCAAATTAACCAGAAAGCATATGAACTGGGATGACTGATAGAACAGTAAGAACATCTCTGCTTTACAGAAATGGAGACAGGCTGACTTAGATTTGAGACTGTACAGTTACATAAGAGGAGCCTTCTTGATGATACTTTTCATGGAGAGTGGGGAGGAATCTTCTATTTGATTGGCAACTCTTCTATAGTTAAGACTTAGTCCAAACTCACTGCAAGACCATTTTTAAAATGCCATCAAATGTTACAAGCCTTATTGTGAATCATTACCTTATTTCTATCCTCTTCTCTTTGTCATCATTACCACTCTGTGGGATTTGATCTTGCCTTTCTTCAACCAGATAACTAGGCAAGCTGGGCTTAATGCTCCAACTTCTCTCATCTCTTTTCTGAACATACAATCAAGGAGTCCCAGATCACTGACTGGAGCAGTGAGATAGTTGTTCGAACTCTGACATTCAGAGATAATGAGGTGGCAGGAAGGGTTGGCCCAGCACTCTTTGATGAAAAGGTGGGAGTATTTATCATTTTATGACCAACAATTTTGCTGGGCCCCCACAATGGGTCTATTTCTAAGGAATGATTTCCTAACTCTGTGAATGAGCTATATAGGCTGAAACAAAATTTTCAGAAGATAAACATTACCTTTATTTGGTTAGTTTTATTCTTCCTTCTTTATACCTGCTTCTTATAGATTTGCTCCAGCTGCAACACCAAACTCTAAGGCAGTTGTGAATGGCGGCAAAAAACTACCTAGTTGATTTAGTTGATTCAGTCTACTTGTTAGTCACTTTAACAGGAGAGGACAAACACAATTCTGTGAAAACTGCTTTGGAAGGGTGGCAGACAGAACTGAGAGAGCATGGTACCAACCTACCCCATCCTCTTGACCCATATACACATACCAACATAGCAGCTTCTGGAAGAGCCTTGCCTGCGATAGAAGTGGGACAGCTTCATTACAAAACTGTAAAGCTGGGGAAGTATGTCTTCAGGAAAAGTAGTGAAAGAACATGTATTTTGGAGTCAGGGCAATGTTTTGCTACTTTATTATTATTTTATTAGTAGTGGTATTTCAATGTATAGAGTTTTTACTAGGTACCAAGATCTCTGTTGGGTCCTTTATATAGTTTACATTTCACATTTTAATGACTCAGGAGAAAGGTACTGTTATAATCCCCATTTTATATATGGGGAAACTAAGGCACAGATAGGTTATCCTAATTGCCTAGAGTCATACAACCATAATCAATAGCAGATCCTGCATTCAAGCATAGGTAGGGGGAGACAAACCATGGGAGACTCAACCCTGGGAAACAAACTGAGGGTTGCTAAAGGGGAGGTCGGTAGGGGGATGGGGTAACTGGGTGACGGGCATTAAGGAGGGCACATGACGTGATGAGCACTAGGTGTTATACTCAACTGAGGAATTACTGAAAACTACATCTGAAACTAATGATGTACTATATGTTGGCTAATTGGATTTAAAGTAAAAAAAAAAACACAAAAAACATAGGTATGTTTGTTTATTGACATTTTCTAAATTCTTGACATTTTTTCCTTTTCTGCTTCTCTAACATATGACCATGGACAAGCAATCTAACTCCAAGTTTCCCAACCAGTGTTCCATAGATAGACTATAGGGGTGCCAACACATTAAATCCTCAGCTCTTGGGTGGTCAGTAAAGTCTGGGGTGACTAGTAATTTTGAGCTTCTAGAAACCTTGTCATTTTATCCCAATAAGCAAATATATTTTATTATGTTGTATGTGTATGATGACATGAAAAAGTTTAGGCAGTACTAATTAACTTCTGTTAAGTGTAGTCATCTATAATGTTGGATTAATCATTTTTATTTGCTGGGGTTTTTGGTGAGGATTAAATGAGCTAATGTACATAAGTCACTGTATTACTCAGAGTTCTCCAGAGAATATCTCTCTATCCATCCATCCATTGATCCCTATATATATAGAGATTTATTATAAGGAATTGGCTCATGCAGTTACAGAGCCTGACAAGTCCCAAGATCAGCAGTAAGCAAGCTGGAGATCCAAGATTACTGATGGTATAAGTTCCAGTCCAATTGCTGGCAGGCTTGGCCTAAGAAGAGCTGATGTTTCAGTTTGAGTCCAAAGGCAGGAAAAAAGCCAATGTCCCAGCTCGAAGCAGCCAGGCAGAAGGAAATTATCTCTTACTCAAGGGAAAGTCTTTGTTTTATTTGGGCCTTCAACTGATTGGATGAGGTCCACCCCCATGAAGGAGGACAATATGTTTTGCTCAGTCTACTGATTCAAATGTTAATCTCATCCAGAAAACCCTTAATAGACCCACTCAGAATAATGTTTGACCAAACATCTGGGCACTCCGTGGCCCATTTAAGTTGACACATAAAATTAACCACAATAGTCACCTGACATGATATCTGACATGTAGCAAGGGTATAATAAAAGATCCTTCCCTCCAGAGAGTAACGGATTAATCAGATAAAGGAATATATGCTCACATATAATATCTCTGCTAGGAGGTTTGTACTCGTCCTAGGGAGTAAGACATTCTAATTCAGAAAAACTGCATGACTCCCAGAGACTCTAAAAGGTGACACAAAGGAGGCAAACCCAGGTAAATCCCTTTGGTTGGGAAGTCTTTTAATTCCCTTTCAGAGTAAACAAGACCTGGTGGATGGCAGTGGTGGTGGTGGCGGGGATGGTTTGCTTATTCCTCCTACAAATTGAGCTGGTCCCTGGGTATGGACAGGAAGAGCAATAGGCTTTATATGTTACAACTTTGAAAGTCAGCAGACTCCAATGAGGTATCTGCTTCAGGTCCCCTCTCCCAGCTGTCTCATAATATTGATGTCAATGACATAAAGGAGAAAATATATGCAGCCACATGCAGTTTCTGCCCTGTTACAAAAAGTGTCCATGCATCTTGCTAGTAATGACTCCAACCAAAGAAATATATAACAAAAGGAGTTTTCTTAATCTTTTGTATTTGTCATCTGCAAAGCAGTGTGCAAATACGGTAATAGCAAAAAAAATTACAAACAAGTATATTAAAGTATTTATAACATCTTAAGGGGAGATTATCAGGATAATGAGTTAAATTATGGTTGCCAATGTGAACTGAATTAATACAACTGATATTAAACATTATTTCTAATAACATAAGTTGGCATTCCTAATATTAAACATTATTTCTAATATCATAAATTGCATTACAGATAAGAATTATAACTGCTAAAGTTGTAAATTGTATTAACTATATTATTAATAATAACTAATACTAACTGAGAGCTTATTAAGTATTAAATACCATGTGTTCTAAATGCCTGACATGTATTTATCACCAAATTCTCACAGTGACTTTATGAAGTAGACCCAGATATTAACCCTGTTTTGCTGATATGGAAACTGAAACGCACAGATGTTGAAATGACTTCCCTAAGGAAACACAAATAGGGAGTTGCAGAGGTGATAACTAGACCTAGTTCCAAGGCCCAAATCCTTAATCCCATGCTATAAATAATTTTTTCCAGGCTTTTATAGTATCTCATTCTATTTGAGAATTTGTTGGAATTAGGCAAAGAATAGTGCAAAGGGTCTGAGAAGACCTAGCCTTTGTGAGGGTCCTTTATTTTTGGTTTTGGTTTTTTGGTTTTTGTGGGTTTTTTTGTTTGTTTTGTGTGTATTTTTTGTTTGTTTGTTTTTGGTTTAGAGTGGGGTTTGGAGAAGTCCAGACACTGGACAGAAGGTCACACGTCATTAAGCATATGCCTGGGACTTGGGCTTGCAGTCCCATGTTTAGCAAGGCAACAGGTAGGGGGTGATGTTAAGCTCATATTTGTGGGGGGATCTTTGAGCCAGCAGTACTGAGATAAAAGTGACAGGAGGATTTAATGAACAATTGGAATTTCATCAGGAAAAAAGCTTCTGCATTGCAAAGGGGACAATCAAAAAACTAAAAGGCAGCCTACAGAATGGGAAAAGATATTTGTAAATGACATATTATATAAAGGGTTAGTATCTAAAATATATAAAGAACTTCTCAAGCTCAATACCCAAGAAAATAAAAAAAAATTCAGTCGAGAAATAAGCAGAAGACATGAACAGATATTTCTTCAAGGAAGACATACAAATGGCTAATAGACACATGAAAACATGCTCAACATCACTCATCATCATGGAAATATACATCAAAACCATGATGAGATATCACCTCACACCAGACAGAACAGCTAAAATTAACAAGTCAGGAAATGACAGATATTGGCAAGGATGCGGAGAAAGGGAAACACTGTTACAGTGTTGGTGGGAATGCAACTTGGTGCAGCCACTCTGTAAAACAGTGTGGAGGTTCCTCAAAAAGTTTAAAACTTTAAAACAGAACTAGCCTATGACCCAGCAATTATACTACTAAGTATACAATGCACCCCATTGTTGAGGATATAAGGGAAGATGACCATCTTTGGAAATGGAGTAAGTCATTGGGGAATCTGTAGTCAGCTGTGAAGCTGACAGGTGGGATCCATTAGAATCTTGTCACATTTCCCAGACCTCGTGGATAGGCAGCTGAATCATGTGGCATTGTTTAGTTGATGGGGTGGTTCACGTGGACATCTACCCACAGGCATCATGCATCACTGGCTTTGGAGCAGGAGGCTGGGCAAAAGAGGCAGGTCAGTACCAGGAGGTAGAAGGGGCACAGAACTTTCTCTCACAATTCCTGTCTTCCTCTATCCTAGGAAGAGACTGGTAAGAGAAAAGGGACTAGAAAAGAGGCAGATGGACCAGGGACAGCTGGAGGTCAAAGAGAGCAGTCCTTGAGGCTGTAGAAACACCTTAGGAGGGGGCACTTTTACAGACTGTCACACCCTTTCCAGGAGACCCTATCTCTCTAAACTCAAACAGAAGTACATCATACTACATTTTTGAGAACTGCATAGCTACAGCCCTCAAAGACCCTGTAGACAGTCAGCACAATGCATTTCTTGACGAGGACACCCTGTAGTCTACCAAGCATTGGCACCAGAAGGCCGGGCTGACCTGGGACAAAGAGAGAATCAGCTGTGTTTGACAGTCTTGGGAGAACAGTTGGGGGAAATTTGGCAGACAAAATGCATGTGGGGAAGGCTTGAGGTCAAAGAGTTTGAGCAGGGCAAAGTGAGGAAGGGCAAAAGCCAGGGGAACATTGCCTTATGGACAAAACCAGTCATCCTCCTGGATGAAAAAGGAGAGGAACTAATGGGTGAGGCCTTCTTAGGGTCCTAATAATCTGAGAAAGGAAAAGGAAAGGGTGATTAAGAAGTTATATTAATTTTCCATTAGTTATATTAGATTACCACAAATTCAGCAGCTTAAAACAATACCAATTTATTAGCTCACCATTTGGTAGGTCAGAAGTCCAGGTGGACTCACCTCTCACCTGAGTTTTCTGCTTAAGGTCCCACAAGGCCAAAGTCAAGTGTCAGCCTTGCAGGCATCCCAGATGGAGGCTCTAGGGAAGAATCTTTCCATGTTCATTCAGGGTATTGGAAGGCCAAAGTGCCCACTACCCTGCTAGCTGTTGGCCAGGGGCCAATCTCTGTACCTTGAGGTCCTTGTATTCCTTTTTAAGTGCCCCCCATCTTCAAAGCCAGGATTTCTGCATTCAAATTTCTCTGCATTTTCTTCTGCAGCTGGAGAAAGTTCTCTGTTCCCCAGAACTCATATGATTAGGTAAGATCCACTTGAATAATCTCCCTATTTTATGGCCAACTGTGTCATAGAACAGCATTATCACAGAGGTGGTATTTCATCATATTCACAAGATCTAGGGATGAGGACAGGGCATCTTTGGTGGGTCTCTGTAGGATTTCTGTCTGCTACAAGAGTATTTAGGGGGTGAAGTGACAGGGACTTTGTATTTCACCAGGAACATCAGGCCCCAGAGAGCTACCCCATACCTTCAGGCAAAGCAGGGTCCAGGAACTTGTTTTGGTTCCAGAGATGGGTATGGGGAAAAGATGGCGGGCATCCCCTGGCAAGTGTTATCTCTTAACAATTTATCATCTAGTGAAGTAGATGGGCCCCAGAAATTGAGCTACAATGACTAGAAGTGAGAATGGAAGGAAGGAGAAATGGGTCAGGAGGACTCTAGGAGTTTTGGGACTTAAGATTCCCCCATCCCCAAGTCTCCTAAACAGAGTGTAAAAGGATCCCTCCGACCTCCCAGCCTCCCTAAATAGAGGCATTACTTACCCCTCTGGAATTGCATGGTGAGACTTATGTGGCAGGAACATACTGATAGCCAGGCTCAGCCATGTCTAAGTCACACTGAATTACTTAGAGATATGGTGGTTAACAACTGCAGACTTGCTCAAGAGTGGTTTGGGACAAAGCCAGGAGCAAAGCAAAGGCCAGCAGGAAAATAGGGTGTCTGGTATTTAACTTTGGTTTTCCATGGGCCTCGTAGGAGGGGAAGGGAATGGTCAGGCCTCCATGGATTGGTGGGCTCCATGGTTTGGTGGAATCTGGGTCTCCTTGTTCCAATGGTCCTCACTGTGGCAGTCTGGGCTGTGTTATTCTCAAAGATTCTGCAAAATGCCCAACCTCATTGGTAGAAAAATAATCATCGACAAGGAACTGTGGCCTGGCCTTTATAGATAAGCATGCCCAGGTAAGCCATCCTCTCTCTGTTTTACACTAGAGATCTTTCAACCAGCCTTCTACTAGTGTGCAGATTGGTGCTGGTGTGGTGTACTTGGGGTTTTAACTGCTTATTAAACTGACTTCCAAGGGGTGGGGCAAGATGGCAGAGGAATAGGGTCCCCAAGTCACCTGTCCGCACTAACTTACCTAGATAACTTTTGAATCATCCTGAAAACCTATGAATTCAACCTGAGATTTAAAGAGAACAGCTGGAATGCTACAGAGAGAAGAGTTTTTGCTTTTAACAAGGAAGGAAGGCAGAAACAAAAAAGAAGCAAGTGGGGGAGGAGCTGGGCTAAGGGGGTTGCGAAAGCCTCCAGGACAGGAAAGCCCAGCCCTGGAGAAGCAGGAACTTTTAAAATCCGCATCGGATTCTTCCCGGTCGAAAGGCGCTCAGCAGGGAATTCGGGCAGAATCACAGGAGGGGCAGTGGAGCCTTCAGTCTCCTGGAATCACTAGTAGAGGAAGTGCTGCCCCAGGGGAGAGCGTGCCACACACCACCCGTGATCTCAGTAAAGGGCTGGAGTGTGCACCTGGCGGGGCCTCGGGAGAAGCCGGTGGGTCAGGCGGTGGCTCTAGGCAGAGGGGGCGGCGCCCTGCTGCCTTCACGAGGCCCGGCTCCGGGAGCGTGATTCCAGCAGCACAGGCACTGGATCCCAGGGCACCGGAGGACACAGCCCAGGATCCTGTGCTCCCCCTGGAACAGGTGGAAGCCGGGAGGGCACAGCAAAGCGAGGACTCTCCTGCCTCTGGGCACCCCCAAGCTGGGCAGATCAACACCTCCTACCCAGTGCAGACTGGGAGACTGCAGGAGTTACTGGAGGGAACTGACTCCAGGGCTGCAGAGCTGGCCATGGCCAGTGTTGTTGTCCCTCCTTCTGTCACCCTTTGCCTGGGATGGAGCAGGGCTGCCAAGGAACAGTGGCCTCATGGGGTAAACAGCTCCCACTGAGCCCAGCACCTGGCAGGGGGCGGGGCAGCTCCCCAGGTGCACACACCTGAGAATCAGCACAGCAGGCCTCTCCCCCAGAAGACCAGCTGGAAGGATGGGGAAGAACACGTTCTTGACCAAGCAGCACTGGAAAGCTCCAGGGGAAGTAGAGGGATTTACAGTATATAGAACCAGTGGGTACCTCTCCTTGTTTTCCTTCCTTTTTCCAGTACAACTCGTTTTTATATCAGACCCTAAATTTCCAGGGTTTTTTTCTCTTTTCCCACCTTAACTACAATAATTTACCACCTCTTCATTTTTAAGATTCTTCCTTTTTTACTTTCATATCTCTACAATTACAGGTCCTAGATATACTTCCACTTCTAGATTCCCTTCAACATACTCAAATTAATTTTGGGAGATATACAAGATATGTTGTGTGTGTGTGTGTGTGTGTGTGTGTGTGTGTTTTCTTGGCCTCATTTTGTTCTACAATGACGGCAGTTACTACTTTCTAAAACATGACCAGTATGCACCCAGAACCAACTGGTATACCATGCTGGTTCATTCTGTGAGATTCCTCATTCCCATTCTGCCCCCTCTTTTATCTCATTTATGTTTTGGTGGCCAAAGTTGAGGCCCTCTACAAGTATTTCTGGTTTATATAAATTTGGGACTGAGCATCTTCTAATATACAGAACTTAATATACTCAGATATAAGAGGATCACCCTCGATAGAACCCCTTGATAGATTACATTTTACCTCCACTACAACTTCTTCACCACCACCATCTCCCAATACCCGCCCTTTTTTCCCCTCCTTTTTCTTTGTTTTTCTTTTTTTCTCTTCTTCTGTACGACTCCTGAGCTTTTATTTTTTTACTACTTTGCTTTAAAATTTGCTTTTCACTTTAGTGGTCCTTTTGTTTATTTCCTTTTGATTTTGGTTTTCAAATTCTGGTCTCTGGCTTCGGCAGAATCATCTAGGGTGAAATTTACCTAGGTTGTGGATGATTCTTGATGCAGCCCACTCATACAGCCACTCTGCACTAAGCAAAAACACTAGAAAGAAGAACTCACCACAAAAGAAACAATCAGGAACAGTGCTCTCTCCCACAGACTTACAAAATTTGGATTACAATGCGATGGCAGAAAGCCAATTCAGAAGCACAATTATAAAGCTACTCCTGGGGATCCCTGGGTGGCGCAGCGGTTTGGCGCCTGCCTTTGGCCCAGGGCGCGATCCTGGAGACCCGGGATCGAATCCCACGTCAGGCTCCCGGTGCATGGAGCCTGCTTCTCCCTCTGCCTGTGTCTCTGCCTCTCTCTCTCTCTCACTGTGTGCCTATCATAAATAAATAAAATAAAAAAAATTTAAAAAAAAATAAAATAAAATAAAATAAAGCTACTCCTGGCTCTGGAAGGAAGCATAAAGGATTCAAGAGACTTGATGACTGCAGAATTTAGATCTAATTGGGCCAAAATTAAAAATCAATTAAATGAGTTGCAATCCAAACTGGAGGTCCTAATGATGAGGGTTAATGAGGTAGAAGAAAAAAGTTAGTGACATAAAAGACAAGTTGATGACAAGGAAGGAAGCTGAGGAAAAAAGAGAAAAACAATTAAAAGACCATGAGGAAAGGTTGAGGGAAATAAATGACAGTCTCAGAAGGAAAAATCTACATTTAATTGGGGTTCCAGAGGGGGCCAAGATGGCCAGGCGGCCAGAAAGCATCTTTGAACAAATCATAGCTGAGAATTTCCCTAATTTGGGGAGGGAAACAGGCATTCAGATCCAGGAGATAGAGAGGTCCCCTGCTAAAATCAATAAAAACCATTCAACACCTCGATATTTAATAGTGAAACTTGCAGATTCCAAAGATAAAGAGAAAATCTTTAAAGCAGCAAGAGACAAGAGATCCCTAACTGATATGGGGAGAAATATTAGATTAACAGCAGACCTCTCCACAGAGACCTGGCAGGCCAGAAAGGGCTGGCAGGATATATTCAGGCTAATAAATGAGAAGAACCTGCAGCCAAGAATACTTTATCCAGCAAGGCTCTCATTCAGAATAGAAGGAGAGTTAAAGAATTTCAAGATAGGCAGAAACTGAAAGAATGTGTGACCACCAAACCAGCTCTGCAAGAAATATTAATGGAGGACACTTTAAAAGAAATAGGACACCCAAATAATCCACAAAAACAGAGACTGAATAGGTATTATGATGACACAAAAATCATATCTTTCAAGAGTAACTCTGAACGTGAATGGACTGAATGATTCCATCAAAAGGCGTAGGGTTTCAGACTGGATAAAAAAGCAAGACCCATCTATTTGCTGTCTACAAGAGACTCATTTTAGACTTAAGGACACCTACAGCCTAAAAATGAAAGGGTGGAGGACCATTTATTTCAAATGGTCCTCAAAAGATAGCAGGGGTAGCAATCCTCATATCAGATAAATTAAAGTTATCCCAAGACTGTAGTAAGAGATGAAAAGGGACACTGTATCATACTTAAAGGATCTATCCAACAAGAGGACCTAACAATCATGAATATTTATGGTCCTAACGTGGGAGCTGCCAAGTATATCAATCAGTTAATAACCAAAGTAAAGACATAGATAATAATACACTGATACTGGGAGACTTCAACACGGCAATTTCTGCAAATGACAGATATTCTAAGCACAACATCTACAAAGAAATAAGAGCTTTAAATGATACACTGGACCAGAAGGATCTCACAGATATTTACAAAGTTTTCATCCCAACGCAAATGAATACACATTCTTCTCAAGTGCACATGGAACTTTCTCCAGAATAGACGACATACTGGGTCACAAATCAGGTCTCAACCAATACCAAAAGATTGGAATTGTCCCCTGAATATTTTCAGACCATAATGCTTTGAAACTTGAACTCAATCAGAAGAAGAAATTCAGAAGAAATTCAAATGAATGGAGGTTAAAGAGATCCTGCTGGGCAGCCCAGGTGGCTCAGCAGTTTAGCACTGTCTTTGTCCCAGGGTGTGACCCTGGAGACCTGGGATTGAGTCCCACGTTGGGCTCCCTGCATGCAGCCTGGTTCTCCCTCTGCCTGTGTCTCTAACCTTTCTCTCTCTCTCTCTCTCTCTCTCTCTTTCTTTCATGAATAAATAACGAAAATCTTAAAAAAATTAAATAAAGAGCATCCTGGTAAATAATAAAAGGCTCAAACAGGAAATTAGAGAAGAATTAAAAAGATTCATGGAAACTAATGAGAATGAAGATAAAACTGTTCAAAATCTTTGGGATAGGGATCCCTGGGTGGCGCAGCGGTTTGGCGCCTGCCTTTGGCCCAGGGCGCGATCCTGGAGACCCGGGATCGAATCCCACATCGGGCTCCCGGTGCATGGAGCCTGCTTCTCCCTCCGCCTGTGTCTCTGCCTCTCTCTCTCTCTCTCTATGACTATCATAAATAAATAAAAATTTAAAAAAAAATCTTTGGGATATGGCAAAAGCAGTCTTAAGAGGGAAATAAATCACAATAAAATCATCCCTCAAAAAATTGGAAAAAACTCAAATACACAAGCTAACCTCACACCTAAAAGGAACTGGAGAAAGAAGAGTAAATAAATCCGACACCCAGCAGAAGACAGTTCATAAAGATTCGAGCAGAACAAAATGAAATAGAGACCGGAATAACTGTAGAACAGATCAACAAAAACCAGGAATTGGTTCTTTGAAACAATTAATAAGATAGATAAACCATTGGCCAGCCTTATTAAAAACAACAAAGACTCAAATTAATAAAATTATAAATGAAAAAAAGGAGAGATCACAACCAATACCAAGGAAATACAAACCATTTTAAAAACATATTATGAGCAGCTATACACTAAGAAATTAGGCAATCTAGAAGAAATGGATGCATTTCTGGAAAACCACAAACTACCAAAACTGAAACAGGAAGAAATAGAAAACCCGAACAGGCCAATAACCAGGGAGGAAAATGAAGCAGTCATCAAAAACCTCCCAAGACACAAATATCCAGGGCCAGATGGCTTCCCAGGGGAATTCTATCAAACATTTAAAGAAGAAACAATACCTATTCTACTAAAGCTGTTCCATAGGATAGAAAGGAATGGAATACTTCCAAACTCTTTTATGAGACCAGCATCACCTTAATTCATAAAACAAAGAACCCACCAAAAAGGAGAATTATAGACCGATATCCCTGATGAACACAGATGCAAAAATTCTCAACAAGATACTAGCCAATATGATCCAACAAAACATTAAGAAGATTATTCACCATGAACAAGTGGGATTAATCCCCAGGATGCAAGGCTGGTTCAACACTCATAAAGCAATCAATGTGATAGATCATATCAACAAGAGAAAACACAAGAACCATATGATCCTCTCAATAGATGCAGAGAAAGCATTTGACAAAATACAGCATCCATTCCTGATCAAAACTCTTCAGAGTGTAGGGATAGAGGGAACATTCCACAGCATCTTAAAAGCCATCTACGAAAAGCCCACAGCAAATATCATTCTTTTTTTTGGGGGGGGGCAAATATCATTCTTAATGGGGAAACACTGGGAGCCTTTCCTCTAAGATCAGGAACACGACAGGGATGTCCATTCTCATCACTGCTATTCAACATTGTAGTAGAAGTCCTAGCCTCAGCAATCAGATAACAAAAAGAAATAAAAGGCATTCAAATTGGCAAAGAAGAAGTCAAACTCTCCCTCTTCCCAGATGACATGATACTGTGCATAGGAAACCCAAAAGACTCCACCCCAAGATTGCTAGAACTCATACAATAATTCGGCAATGTGGTAGTATAAAAAAATCAATGCCCAGAAGTCAGTGGCATTTCCATACACTAAAAATGAAACTGACGAAAGAGAAATTAAAGAGTCAATTCCATTTAAAATTGCACCCCAAAAGCATAAGATACCTAGGAATAAACTTAACCAAAGAGGTAAAGGATCTATTCCCTAAAACCTAGAGAACACTTCTGAAAGAAAATGAGGAAGACACAAAGAGATGGAAAACTACTCCATGCTCATGGATTGGAATAATTGATATTGTGAAAATGTCAATGCTACCCAGGGCAATTTACATATTCAATGCAATCCCTATCAAAATACCATGGACTTTCTTCAGAGAGTTGGAACAAATCATCTTAAGATTTGTGTGGAGTCAGACAAGATCCCGAATAGCCAGGGAAACACTGAAAAAGAAAACCAGAATCAGGGGCATCACAATGCCAGATTTCAAGTTGTACTACAAAGCTGTGACCAAGACAATATGGTACTGGCACAAAGAGAGACACATAGATCAATGGAACAGAATGGAGAACCCAGAAATGGGCCCTCAACTCTATGGTCAACTAATATTCGACAAAGCAGGAAAGACTATCCACTAGAGAAAGGAAAGTCTCTTCAATAAATGGTTCTCGGAATTTTGGACAGCTACATGCAGAAGAATGAAACTAGACCATTCTCTTTTACCAGACACAAAGATAAAGTCAAAATGGATGAAAGATCTAAATGTGAGACAAGATTCCATCAAAATCCTAGAGGAGAACACAGGCAACACCCTTTTTGAACTTGGCCACAGCAACTTCTTGCAAGATACATCTATGAAGGCAAGGGAGACAAAAGCAAAAATGAATTATTTGGACTTAAGATAAAAACTTCTACACAGCAAAAGAAACAGTCATCAAAACTAAAAGGCAACCTTCAGAATGGGAGAAGATATTTGCAAATGACGTATCAGATAAAGGACTAGTATCCAAGATCTATAAAGAACTTACTAAACTCAACAGCAAAGAAACAAACAATCCAATCATGAAAGGGGCAAAAGACACAAACGGAAATTTCACCAAAGAAGACATACACATGGCCAACAAACACATGAGAAAATGCTCTGCGTCAGTTGCCATCAGGGAAATACAAACCAAAACCACAATGAGATACCATGTCACACCACTAAGAATGGTGAACATTAACAAGACAGGAAACCACAAATGTTTTAGAGGATGTGGAGAAAGGGGAACCCTCTTGCACTGTTGGTGGGAATGTGAACTGGTACAGCCACTCTGGACAACTGTGTGGAGGTTCCTCAAAGAGTTCAAAATAGAACTGCCCTACGACCCAGCAATTGCACTGCTGAGGATTTACCCTAGAGATACAAATGCAGTGAAAGGGCAGGACACCTGCACCCCAGTGTTTATAGCAGCAATATCCACAATAGCTAAACTGTGGAAGGAGCCTCGGTGTCCATCGAAAGATGAATGGATAAAGAAGATGTGGTCTATATACACAATGGAATATTACTCAGACATTAGAAACGACAAATACCCACCATTTGCTTCAATGTGGATGGAACTGGAGGGTATTATGCTGAGTGAAGTAAGTCAATCGGAGAAGGACAAATATTATATGGTCTCATTCATTTGGGGAATATAAAAAATAGTGAAAGGGAATAAAGGGGAAGGGAGAGAAAATGAATGGGAAATATCAGATAGGGTGACAGAGCATGAGAGACTCCTAACTCTGGGAAATGAACAAGGGTTGGTAGAAAGGGAAGTGTGTGGGGGGTTGGGGTGACTGGGTGATGGGCACTGAGGGGAGCACTTGACGGGATGAGCACTGGGTGTTATACTATATTTGTCAAATTGAACTCCAATAAAAATTATACAAAAAAAGAAATAAATAAAATATTACTTTGTAAAAGAAAAAAAAAATAAACAGACTTCCACCCCATTCTATCTTTACATCTCATTTTCAACCTCCCACAACTCCTAGTGGGAACCCTTGCTTCCCATTCCTTATTCTGAAGGGCTGAGAAACCCCTATCCCAGTAACAAATCTCCTTTGTTCCTTCTTTCCATGCTGCGTTCACATAGTCGTCATCATCTTTCTTGTCTTTACTTCCCTTACTCCATTGACTCTAGTCTTCCAGGCCTTATCCATTGAGATGGATCTTATCCGAGTATATATTGGACACATGCAGGCTGCAAGCCTTGCACATGGTGTGATGTCAAATACTAGCTGTATAAACAGCTCTAAACAACAGGCTATTGATATGAGGTATCTTCCCTTGACCAGGGAACTCACTGTAGGTGGATAATGGTGGAGACAGTGGTGTCACAAATGGAGAGAGAAAAAGAGCACTCGTTAACTGAGCATCAAGAATAGTATCTTTCTTTGCATTTTTCCTTTTTAAAATTTCCTTACTCTTTTTACCTGGGCTACTAGGATGCTAAGCACCATAATGAAGGATTAACCAAACTTTTATTTTTTTATTTTTAAATTTTTTTTATTTTTATTTATTTATGATAGTCACAGAGAGAGGGAGAGAGAGAGGCAGAGACATAGGCAGAGGGAGAAGCAGGCTCCATGCACTGGGAGCCCGACGTGGGATTCGATCCCGGGTCTCCAGGATCGCGCCCTGGGCCAAAGGCAGGCGCTAAACCACTGCGCCACCCAGGGATCCCCTAACCAAACTTTTAGAATCATTTATTGTGCACCAACACTTCACCAGATGCTTTCGACCTGGGTTACTTCAAATGTGTCTCCTGACGGCATTAGTAGGGATAGATTCAACTCCCCCCCACTCCAACTCTGGTCACCCCACCCAAACATCAGCACCTCTAACAGCAGCCACTGCCTGTGCCTATGACCATTTAAGATGAAAAAGAAAGAAACCCTCATTATTTTCTGATACATAATAATAATAAGATAGTAACTTGGATAAAATATTAGTTATATGTGATAATTATTTCCATGAATATCTAAGCAGTGGTTAAGAGAATAGAACCCAGAAACAAGCTGGCTGTGGAACATCAGGCAGGACATTTAAACTTTCCAAATCTCAGTTTGTTCAAATGTTATCTGGGGATGTCTATAATACCTATATTGCCTACATGGTTATTGTGGAGATTGATTAATGCATATAAAACACTTAAGCAGCATGTGATACACAGTAAGGAGTCAAGAAATTCTCCTATTATTAATATTATCATCATTACTACTGTGTTCCAAGTCTTAACTCATTTAAATCTGATAAAAACCTTCTGAGGTGTGAATTTCTCCCTAGTTTACAAGAAACATTCATTCCTAACAGCATTAATTGCAACTATAGTACTAATATAAACACAAATAACAGTGTCAGTGATGCTTCATAAATATGTTCATTTTATAGATGCATGCCAAGATTTTCAGGAGTGGCAGTAATTAGATTATAATATCAATGTAATGTAATTGTCAATATTCTAAAATCACCTCCATTTCAGAGGCGGCATGAGATAACACCATTATTCTTATAATGATACCCATTATTAGGGTAGATGCTAAAATAACATTGGTAATAATAATAACAACATTAACATTATTAACGTTAACAATAATAATAACAACATTAATAGCAACATTAATTAATGTGATATAATTATGCTATTTTGAGGAGGGGAAAAATCCCACACCAGCATTATTAAGAATGGTAGTTACTGTAGTTTTTAAAAATATATAATAATGCCTTTCATTATTATTTATATTCCCCAAATGAATGAGAACATACACTGCTTGTCCTTCTCCGATTGACTTATTTCACTCAGCATAATACCCTCCAGTGACGGGCACTGAGGTGGACACTTGACGGGATGAGCACTGGGTGTTTTTCTGTATGTTGGTAAATTGAACACCAATAAAAATTAATTTAAAAAAATAAAAAAAATAAAAGAATTAAAAAAAATAAAAAAAAATAAAAAAATATATAATAATGCAATTAACTGCATTAATGTTTTACCTTAGTTATCCTGATTCTGATCAGATGAAAAGGTTTTCTTAGCAGTATAGAATTAATTTAGTATTATTTTTATTAGTAAATTATTTAATTGTATTATACTTACTATAGCATTTGCAATAAATAATACAATTGTGGCATACATAATAACAATACAATTGTGGTATCCATTATAATAATGATTAATGATACAATCACTTTATAATAATGGATACGATAAAGGTGAAATAAATACTATAATCAATAATAACGTAAGCACAAATAATGGAGGACAATGATTATCCCCAATTAACGTATCCCCAGTGAAAGGCAAAGCATAGCACAAGTCTTCCTTGTGGTGCTTCCTGGTTAACTAATATTATAACATTATAATAGTCATTTAACTACAGACAATATTATGGGTATGCTATAATTATGCCCCCTTTACCACGGGGACAGTCAGTACCTGGGCCCAGGGACATATATTAGTTCTTTAATGTTAACCTAGCTGCACATAGTAACATTACAGAACGTCCTATAACCATACCCACTTCCGAGACAGGAGGCGGCGAGGCCAGCACCCGGGCTAGTGAAATTGTTCCTATGGCGCTAACGCGATGCAGATGCAGACCCTATGCAGGCAGTGGTCTGAACGGGGCCATTTCCCTGGTGCGGAGGGCCAGGGCCAGTTCCGCAATGGATGGCGCCCCCTTGAGCAACGTCTTGACCTCATCCCTGCAACAGGTACTTATGCTGCACGCGGGGATCCGTCTCCCCACCCCCAGCCCAGGAACTGGCTTCCCGGCCCGCGTCCCCTCAGCCCACAGCCTTCCTCTGCAAACTCTCCCCAGGACGTGCTACCTTCTAGAGGTCGCTAAGGAGAGGCGCTCCACCAGGCCAGTGTCGTGGACATTTCCTCCTCGAGGCCACATGAGCCGACCCGCACTCCAGGTGCCCCAGGGCTGCGGTCGCCCCCAGGCCAGGAGAAGAGGAGCCGGAAAGGCGGGGGAACCAGGCAGAGCTACCGCTGGGGGCAGCCGAGGGGAGAAACTGCTTCCCCCTTCCTTTCTCGCCTTTGCTAGTCACGGATCTGGATGAGCCTGGCATTCACAGTGCGGACCATGTACACGTTACGAGTGGATGGGGATCAGATGCGCTTGGGGTATGGGGTAAGGAAGGAAAGTATTCAGGGTCTGGCAGATGCTCCTGGAGCTGATGTGAATGGGCGGCGATTATCAAACCACCCTTCCCTTTGGCCAGTCCTGGAACCAGTAATTGCTCCCGGGACCCCCAACTGATTTAAACAGATACATGAAAGATGTTGGCAGCCAGTTTGCTGAGTAGGTATCTGAGGGAACGATGTACTAGACATAGGGCACAGCCATTGCAAAGGCCTGGAAGCTAGGAGAAGCTCTGCTGGTTTTATAAATTACCGGAAGGGCCCTAGCACAGACCAATTTGTGTTGACAAATAATAAAAATAAATATTGACCGACTAACACGGAAGTCTCAACTTTATTTAGCCCTACTCTTCTTTTGTAGGATAGTTACAACTTTATCTGATAAATGTTTATTTAAATATATGATATTTTATATAAGACATATATTAGGATGAATCATTAAATTGTCAGTATTTAACCTTTTGATTTATAAAAACAGAAATTTCATGATTCAGTTATAGTCAACTTACAATTATAAATACATTTAGTTATAACTATTTTATTCTATAAGTATACATTATGGTTACATAAATATAAGATAAATGTTATATAAAATTTGCAGATTTATAAACTACAAGTATGATATGCAGTCTGTACATTTATATGTAATTTATAAAATATAAATATATGCAATCTTTAATATTGTAACAGTTTTTATAATATAGCATGCACCATATATAAGTGTACACATATTACTCTATACTATCATATGTAATTAATATGAAAACACATATATCATGTGGAAATATTTCATAATGGCCCTTCACTGTCCTGAAATGAAATTTATAGGTAATATGACTTACCTCTGCTCCAAAATTGAAAAAAATCAATTTAATATAACCTAAATTACATTAGGTTTAATATAAAGATGATATAAAAGACAGTTTTTATTGAAATAATGTGTATTGTCGCATGTAAATGCTTGGGAAGTACAGTAGAAGAATAAGCTAGATATGTAGTTAATAGGAATAGTAGTAGTAGTCCAAATAGTAATAGAAAAGACTTGCTGAGTATTGTCTGTGTGCCAGGCACTGATCTAAGCACTTGAAACGCACTGATATATTTAATCCTCACAGCCTCCTGATGGAGCCTGCAGAGGGATTCCATTATTTAGTTAGCTCCACAGGAATGAGGGGTTTATGATAGTTGAATGATGTGCTAAACTTGGAAATGGAGAAGGAAATAAGTTATCTAAAGAAGATGAGTAAGCCCTAAACAGCACTTACTTTGGAGTCTCCGTTTCCTAGTTGACACGGAATTTGATTTGCAATAGGGGCAGCCAAGTGTAGAATTGAAGATGTGGGCTCTGCTTGTAACTTTTAGAACCTTGCTATTTGATGAGTAGCAGTTGTGTCTCTGCCATGAATCAGAACCCTCCCATAATGGAGGAGAACTTCGACAGTGTCAGAAGTCTCGTCCTGGGGATCCCTGGGTGGTGCAGCGGTTTGGCGCCTGCCTTTGGCCCAGGGCGCGATCCTGGAGACCCCGGATCGAATCCCACGTCGGGCTCCCGGTGCATGGAGCCTGCTTCTCCCTCTGCCTGTGTCTCTGCCTCTCTCTCTCTCTGTATGACTATCATAAATAAATAAAAATTAAAAAAAAAAGAAGTCTCGTCCTGAAATCTGTGTGGCAGTACATGGCATGGAAGCGACTAACTTTGGGCAGAAAATGCTTGTAGACTCAGATTTGCCTGCACTAGGGCTTTGCGTGTGAGAGTTGCAGTGTGCGCATCTATGGGGTTTTTGCACACTTCTAACCATGCTCTTTTAGACCTTAGTTGACTGGAACTCGCATCACAAGAACCCTCAGTTCACTGGCTTTTATTCCCACCTCTACTCTCTGTTGTAAGACAAACTTTTAGTCATCACAGTAACTTTTCTTCAGCCTACCCATTTATGTGTGCAAGAACCTAAAAGTTGGAAGGAATAGTGGTTATGTCCAGACAGGGATTTGAGGTAAGGATGGGACTGTGTATGGTGGTTAAAGGGGACATTAGCTATATCATCAATACTTTATTTCTTTAATAAAACAAAGCTACTGAAAGCAAATAGGGAAAAAGTTAACATTATTAAATTTGGATGGTAAAAATCATGGGAATTTGTATTATTCTCTTTTGTTCTCTGTGGTTTTGAAATGAAGGGAAACAATCAAAAAGATTGCCAGGGGGAGATTTTCCAGTTTAGCACATATGCAGATTGTCTTCTTGACCAAAGACCTCACCATCAGATAATCTGCTTGGTCAGAGCTTGTCTAGTGTAATGCCTCCATTTCTTCTCAGAGTAGAAACGGACTTTCTCAGATGTCATGTAAAGCTTTTTAAAGAGGCAGAGGCAGAACCCAGGTTTTCTGAAATCTAGAGGTGGACTGAGAACCCAGGATTGATCACTTCACTCTATTATGCCCTTTTCTTATATTGCCCAAAGTTATTGTTTCAATAACTTTTCAGAAATGACGGGTGTAGGGTGACAGCCCCAAGGGCCTGACAAATCCTCAGTCAATTCAGAAAGATTTCAGTCTCATCATGATTCTTTACTTACTAAAATAGAAAGTGGATTTGGATGTCTTAGAAAAGATTTTCAACAATCCAAAGGTTAACCTCCAGCTAATGTAAAAATTAATTAACCAAGAAGTTCACTCTACTAGCACTAAATTGTGCAAGATATCATGGAATGAGAATATAGAAAAACACATTCAGTAAGACCTACTAAGTGTCTGGTCCAGGAGGCGCTAGAGCGAAGAAATGAAAAAGGGAAGAAATTCCATGAGCAGAGTGACATTGACTAATGTGCCAATCAATATGGCAGGAAAACCAGGATGCCACTCCCAGCTTGACACCTAGGTAAAACAAACTCAGAGCATGACTAAAATTTGGTTGGGAAGGTGTGGAAGGTGGGAGAAATGGTATGAGGGCACAGACAGGAAAGAGCTGAATGGGTAAGGGCCTGCTGTTCCCTTACAAGGAAGGCTAGGGTAGGACTAGGAGGAGGAGATCAGCCTGTCAACAGCCACGCATTTTGACAGGGTATAGCCTAATTTGGAAGAGCTTGGGTGGTAGACTTGGCGATTTTAGCTGACTTACCAAGGAATTATGAATTCTGGAGCAGGAATTTGGCATAGAGCTTGTTATTCCTGTTGCTAGTGATGCTGGCTAATGGAAAGGTGGCAGTCATTTGTTCTTGTCAACACATTTTGGACATTGGAGACTGTCTCCTGACATTCCTTTTTTTTAATAATAAATTTATTTTTTATTGGTGTTCAATTTGCCAACATACAGAATAACACCCAGTGTTCATCCCGTCAAGTGCCCCCGTCAGTGCCCATCACACATTCACCCCCACCACCCGCCCTCCTCCCCTTCGACCACCCCTAGTTCGTTTCCCAGAGTTAGGAGTCTTTATGTTCTGTCTCCCTTTCTGATATTTCCTACCCATTTCTTCTCCCTTCCCTTTTATTCCCTTTCACTATTATTTATATTCCCCAAATGAATGAGAACATATAATGCATGTCCTTTTCCGATTGACTTATTTCACTCAGCATAATACCCTCCAGTTCCATCCACGTTGAAGCAAATGGTGGGTATTTGTCATTTCTAATGGCTAAGAAATATTCCATTGTATACATAAACCACATCTTCTTTATCCATTCATCTCTCGGTGGACACCAAGGCTCCTTCCACAGTTTGGCTATTGTGGACATTGCTGCTAGAAACATCGGGGTGCAGGTGTCCCAGCGTTTCATTGCATCTGAATCTTTGGGGTAAATCTCCAGCAGTGCAATTGCAGGGTCATAGGGCAGGTCTATTTTAAACTCTTTGGGGAACATCCACAGAGTTTTCCAGAGTGGCTGCACCAGTTCACATTCCCACCAACAGTGTAAGAGGATTCCCTATTCTCCGCATCCTCTCCAACATTTGTGGTTTCCTACCTTGTTAATTTTCCCCATTCTCACTGGTGTGAGGTGGTATCTCATTGTGGTTTTGATTTGTAGTTCCCTGATGGCAAGTGATGCAGAGCATTTTCTCATGTGCGTGTTGGCCATGTCTATGTCTTCCACTGTGAGATTTCTGTTCATGTCTTTTGCCCATTTCATGATTGGATTGTTTGTTTCTTTGGTGTTGAGTTGAATAAGTTCTTTATAGATCTTGGAAACTAGCCCTTTATCTGATACGTCATTTGCAAGTATCTTCTCCCATTCTGTAGGTTGTCTTTTAGCTTTGTTGACTGTATCCTTTGCTGTGCAAAAGCTTCTTATCTTGATGAAGTCCCAATAGTTAAGGTTTGCTTTTGTTTCTTTTGCCTTCATGGATGTATCTTGCAAGGAGATACTGTGGCCGAGTTCAAAAACGGTGTTGCCTGTGTTCTCCTCTAGGATTTTGATGGAATCTTGTCTCACATTTAGATCCTTCATCCATTTTGAGGTTATCTTTGTGTATGGTGAAAGAGAGTGGTCTAGTTTCATTGTCCTGCATGTGGATGTCCAATTTTCCCAGTACCATTTATTTCAGAGACTGTCTTTCTTCCAGTGGACAGTCTTTCGTCCTTTATCGAATATTAGTTGACCATAAAGTTGAGGGTCCACTTCTGGATTCTCTATTCTGTTCCATTAATATATGTGTCTGTTTTTGTGCCAGTACCACACTGTCTTGATGACCACAGCTTTGTAGTACAACCTGAAATCTGGCATTGTGAGGCCCCCAGCTATGGTTTTCTTTTTAAAAATTCCCCTGGCTATTCGGGGTCTTTTCTGATCCCACACATATCTTAAAATAATTTGTTCTAACACTCTGAAGAAGATCCATGCTATTTTCATAGGGATTGCATTAAACGTGTAAATTACCTTGGGTAACATTGAGATTTTCACAATATTAATTCTGCCAATCCATGAGCATGGACTATTTTTCCATCTCTTTGTGTCTTCCTCAATTTCTTTCAGAAGTGTTCTATAGTTTTTAGGGTATAGATCCTTTACCTCTTTGGTTAGGTTTATTCCTAGGTATCTTATGCTTTTGGGTGCAATTGTAAATGGGATTGACTCCTTAATTTCTCTTTCTTCAGTCTCATTGTTAGTGTATAGAAATGCCACTGACTCCTGGGCATTGGTTTTTTATCCTCCCACGCTGCCAAATTGTTGTATGAGTTCTAGCAATCTTGGGGCAGAGGCTTTTGGGTTTTCTATGTAGAGTATCCTGTCATCGGCAAAGAGGAAGAGTTTGACTTCTTCTTTGCCAATTCGAATGCCTTTAATGTCTTTTTATTGACTGATTGCTGAGGCTAGGACTTCTAGTACTATGTTGAATAGCAGTGGTGAGAGTGGACATCCCTGTCTTGTTCCTGATCTTAGGGGAAAGGCTCCCAGTGCTTCCCTATTGAGAATGATATTTGCTGTGGGCTTTTCGTAGATGGCTTTTAAGATGCTGAGGAATGTTCCCTCTATCCCTACACTCTGAAGAGTTTTGATCGGGAATGGATGCTGTATTTTGTCAAATGCTTTCTCTGCATCTAATGAGAGGATCATATGGTTCTTGGTTTTTCTCTTGCTGATATGATGAATCACATTGATTGTTTTATGAGTGTTGAACCAGCCTTGTGTCCCTGGGATAAATCCTACTTGCTCATGGTGAATAATTTTCTTAATGTACTTTTGGGTCCTATTGGCTAATATCTTGTTGAGAATTTTTGCATCCATGTTCTTCAGGGATATTGGTCTATATTCTCCCTTTTGCTGGGGTCTTTGTCTGGTTTTGGAATTAAGGTGATGCTGGCCTCATAGAACGAATTTGGACGTACTCCATCTCTTTCTATCTTTCCAAACAGCTTTAGTAGAATACGTATGGATTCTTCTTTAAACGTTTGATAGAATTCCCCTGGGAAGCCATCTGGCCCTGGACTTTTGTCTCCTGGGAGGTTTTTGATGACTGCTTCAATTTCCTCCCTGGTTATTGGCCTGTTCAGGTTTTCTATTTCTTCCTGTTCCAGTTTTGGTAGTTTGTGGCTTTCCAGGAATGTGTCCATTTCTTCTAGATTGCCTAATTTATTGGCGTAGAGCTGTTCATAATATGTTTTTAAAATCGTTTGCATTTCCTTGGTGTTGGTAGTGATGTCTCCTTTCTCATTCATGATTTTATTAATTTGAGTCTTCTCTCTCTTCTTTTCAATAAGGTTGGCTAATGGTTTATCTATCTTATTAATTCTTTCAAAGAACCAACTCCTGGTTCTGTTGATCTGTTCCACAGTTCTTCTGGTCTCGATTTCGTTGAGTTCTGCTCGAATCTTTATTAACTCTCTTTTTCTGCTGGGTGTAGGATCTATTTGCTGCTTTTTCTCCAGCTCCTTTAGATGGAAGGCTAGCTTTTGTATTTGAGTTCTTTCCAGTCTTTGAATGGATGCTTGTATTGCTATGTATTTCCCCCTCAGGACTGCTTTTGCTGCATCCCAAAGATTCTGAATGGTTGTATCTTCATTCTCATAGTTTCCATGAATCTTTTCAATTCTTACTTAATTTCCTGGTTGACTCTTCATCTTTTAGCAGGATGGTTCTTAACCTCCACGTGTTTGAAATCCTTCCAAACTTCTTGTTGTGACTTAGTTCTAATTTCAAGGCATTATGGTCTGAGAATATGCAGGGGATGATCCCAATCTTTTGGTATCAGTTGAGACCCAATTTGTGACCCAGTACGTGGTCTATTCTGGAGAAAGTTTCATGTTCACTTGAGAAGAATGTGTATTCAGTTGAGTTTGCATGTAAAGTTCTGCAGATATCTGTGAAATCCATCTGGTCCAGTGTATCATTTAAAGCTCTCGTTTCAAAAAAAAAAAAAAAAAAATAAAGCTCTCGTTTCTTTGGAGATGTTGTATTTAGAATACCTATCGAGGGGATCCCTGGGTGGCACAGCGGTTTGGCGCCTGCCTTTGGCCCAGGGAGCGATCCTGGAGACCCGGGATCGAATCCCACATCAGGCTCCCGGTACATGGAGCCTGCTTCTCCCTCCGGCTGTGTCTCTGCCTCTCTCTCTCTCTCTCTCTATAACTATCATAAATAAATAAAAAATTAAAAAAAAATTAAAAAATTTAGAATACCTATCGAGCGCTAGATTGAAGTCACCAAGTATAAGTGTATTATTATCTAAGTATGTCTTAACTTTGGTTATTAATTGATTTATATATTTGGCAGCTCCCACATTCAGGGCATATATATTGAGGATTGTTAAGTCCTCTTCTTGGATAGATCCTTTAAGTATGATATAGTGTCCCTCTTCATCTCTCACTACAGTCTTCGGGATAAATGTTAGTTTATCTGATATGAGGATGGCTACCCCTGCTTTCTTTTGAGGACCATTAGAATGGTAAATGGTTCTCCAACCTTTTATTTTCAGGCTGTAGGTGTCCTTATGTCTCAAATGAGTCTCTTGTAGACAGCAAATAGATGGGTCCTGCTTTTTTATCCAGTCTGAAACCCTGCGCCTTTTGATGGGGTCATTAAACCTGTTCACATTCAGAGTTACTATTGAAAGGTATGAGTTTAGTGTCATCATGATATCTATTCAGTCCTTGTTTTTGTGGATTGTTCCACTGGACTTGTTCTTAAAGTGGAATTTTAAGAGTCCCCCTTAAAATTTCTTGCAGAGCCGGTTTGGAGGTCACATATTCTTTCAGTTCCTGCCTGTCTTGGAAGCTCTTTATCTCTCCTTCCATTCTGAATGAGAGCCTTGCTGGATAAAGTATTCTTGGTTGCATGTTTATCTCATTTAGGACCCTGAATATATCCTGCCAGCCCTTTCTGGCCTGCCAGGTCTCTGTGGAGAGCTCTGCTGTTACCCTAATATTCCTCCCCATAAGTCAGGGATTTCTTGTCTTTTGCTGCTTTATGGATCTTCTCTTTATCTTTGGAATTTGCAAGCTTCACTATTAAATGTCGAGGTGTTGAACGGTTTTTATTGATTTTAGGGGCCATCTCTCTATCTCCTGGATCTGAATGCCTGTTTCCCTTCCCATATTAGGAAAGTTTTCAGCTATGATTTGTTCAAATACTTATTCTGGACCTCTGTCCCTTTCGCCGCCCTCAGGAACTCCAATTAAACGTAGGTTTTTCTTCCTCAGGCTGACGTTTATTTTCCTTAGTCTATCTTCATGGTCTTTTAATTGCTTGTCTCTTTTTTCCTCAGTTTCCCTGTTTGCCATCAACTTGTCTTCTATGTCACTCACTCATTCTTCCACCTCGTTAACCCTCGTCATGAGGACTTCTAGTTTGGATTGCATCTCATTCAATTGATTTTTAATTTCTGCCTGATTGGATCTAAATTCTGCAGTCATGCAGTCTCTTGAGTCCTTTATGCTTTTTTCTAGAGCCACCAGTAGCTTTATAATAGTGCCTCTGAATTGGCTTTCTGACATTGAATTGTAATCCAGATTTTGTAACTCTGTGGGAGAGAGGACTGTTTCTGATTCTTTCTTTTGAGGTGAGGTTTTCCTTCTAGTCATTTTGCCAGTGCAGCGTGGCCAAAAACAAGTTGTATTGGGAAAAGGAGATAAAGAGAAGAGAGAAAGAAGGAAAGAAAAGAGAAAAAGAAAAAAGAAAAAAGGAAGAAAAAAAAGAAAAATAAGAGAAGAAAAAGAGAAAGAAAAAGAAAGGAAAAAAAGGGTGGGGGAAGCAAACAGAAATCAAAAATCAAAAAACAACAACAACAACAACAACAACATAAAACAAAAAACAAAAACAAAAACAAAAAAACCATGGGGGAGTATCTTCTGATTCTGTATACTTAAATCCCTTGACTTCCCCTGGAACTTGTCAGTCTAACTGGTCTTCTGGGGGAGGGGCCTGTTGTGCTGATTTTCAGGTGTTAGCACTTGTGGGAGCTGCTCAGGGAAAGATATTTAAGCTGTTTATCCTGTGAGTCCACTGTGAGGCTCAGTGCGGGTTGTTTACCCTGTGAGGCCCCAGGAGGAACAAGTGCAGTGGAGGCGGCCAGCTCTGGAGCCCTGGATTCAGCTCCCGCAGTAACTACAGAGATCTCAGTCTGCAGGGGCCTGGATGCTCAGCTTGGTGCAGGAGCGTCCTTGCTGTCCTGGGCCCTCCGGGCCTCTGCCTGTCCCGAGGGGGGAGGCCGGATCCTGGGCTGTGTCCCGGCGCCCTGTGCTCCCGGGCCTGCGCTGTTGGATTTGGCTCCGGCCGGGCAGCCCTCCTCTCCATGGAGCCCTGGGTCCAGCCGTGCACGCTGCAGCCCTTTAGGGAGCTCGGTGCGCTCTCCCCGGGGTGCAGGTGTCTGTTAGTGTCCCAGGGAGCCTGGGGGCATCCCCGCTCCTCCTGGGATCCTGCTCTAACTCCCTGCAAGTGCCTTTCCGCCCGGGAAGATTGGTGAAGCTCCTGCTTCTCCTGGACGGTGCTTTCCTGTCCTGGGGGCACTCGCCCCGGCCTTAGCCCGGCTCCTCGCGGGACCCCTCCCCCTTGGATGCCTTTTGTTTCTTTATCCCCCCCCCCCATCTTCCTACCTTGATAGAAGCATGAACTCTTCTCACTGTCGCATTCCAGGTGTTCTCTCTTTATATCTCAGGCCGATTTCGTAGATTTTCAGGATGATTTGAAGTTTATCTAGGTAATTTGGTGGGGACAGGTGACTTGGGGACCCTACACTTCTGCCATCTTGCCCCTCCTCCCTCTCCTGACATTCCTATCAGAATTTGGACACATCACTGCTTTCTGTGGTGGGTAGCAGCAGGGGCAATCCTAAAGTCTTTGATAAATACAACTTTTGATTATTAGTGAATTTGGGGGAAAAAACCCACATGGTTTCATCCCATAAAGATTTAATGAGTGCCTACTATGTTCAATACATTGGACTAGTATGTTCAATACATTGGTCCTAGCAATAGAAAGTAAATGAGACGCCCATCTAACCGAGGAGATATGTAGACAAACACGTGGTGAGAGATGGATTCACATGGAGCAATGAAGTCTGTTTTCAGAGAAGAAGTGGCATTTGAAGCTGCATCTTGGAGGATTAGGATCTCAATAGATAGGCACAGAGGCAAAGGGTATACTGGAGGAAGAGCAAAAGAAGTGAATGGTATGTTCAGGACAGGTGAGTATTGAAGTATGGGATGTGCGAAGAACTATGGGGAGGGGCAGAAAAGACAGGTGTCTAGAATGAGCCAGGGGAGCTAGGCTTAGGAATTTGCACACCTGGAGCCACTGCAGGTTTTGAGCAGTGAAAGGATGGTCATATACTTCAGAAAGATCACTTTAGTAGCAGTTTCAAGAACAGATTGGAATGGGAAAGTTGGAAAATCATTTTAGAAGGGAATCACAATAGTCCGAACAAGATAGAAGGATCTGGACTTTCACATCTATGAGGATGGAGAGTGGGGGAAGAATTTCAATAATTTTTCAGAAGCAATGAGCTTTACTGTCTTTTTGGGAGGAGCAGGAGGAGGTCATTGGGAAGGGAAAGGCAAGATTCAGGGATGTTTTCCAAAGAATTTGATGTGGATGGCTGTGAACATGGGAGGTGGAGCAGATTTGGCATGGAAGATAAACTTACTGCCAAGCATCCTGGATTTGAGGGGGCAGCAGAAAGCCTGCTAGAGGGATTGGCAGGGAGTTCTTATATCCTGTATCCCACAGGCTCATTTGCTGCTGCAGCCATCAAATTAACATCAGTGCATCTGAGAAGGGCTCCTGGCTAGTAATGAATTCCCAAGGAAGCTCTTATGAGGCCTCAGGTAATCAGGAGTGGAGGAGTTGGTTGTAGTGTTTCATGTGGCTTCACCTCCAGAACGTAATTGAGGCTCATTTGTCGGGTAAAGATCTAAGGAATGATCTTGACAAAGCATAGCACAGATCCTGTAATGAAAGGGAAATGAAGATGGTTGCCAGCCCATTATTAAGCATAATAACTAGGTTGAAATGAGATGAAAGACTTCATTTAGGCAGAACTTCCCTATTGACAAATGGCAGGGGGTAAAAGTGTGAAAGGAAAGCATATAATCCAATTCATAAAAAGTATAGAAATGCTTTTTAAAACTTGAAGCGATAATCATTCATTGTATATATAGAGCTGGGGTGGGGGATGTTTTCTCTATTGATAGATACTGATGCACAGATGAAAGTTTTTTAAATATTTTTTTCTACTGACAGAACTTTATTTAAAAAATAATGAGACAGCTCTGTCCATATTCCCAGGCTGGAGGCAAGGAGGCTTGCGTCCAGCAGAAAGGG
Source organism: Vulpes lagopus (assembly GCF_018345385.1). Taxonomy (NCBI): domain Eukaryota; kingdom Metazoa; phylum Chordata; class Mammalia; order Carnivora; family Canidae; genus Vulpes; species Vulpes lagopus. The sequence goes on from NC_054848.1 coordinate 78,482,948, forward strand.
CACAGGCCATTTACTTCTTGGAGACCTTCACTTCTTGTGTTTGGAGCTGCCCACTTGAGGCAGATAAGTGTTCACCATGATGAGTATAAATGCAAAGAAACTTGTTTTTAGGTCCATGTTTGGGGGAGCTGAGAGAGAAATAGAAAGCATTTAACTCCTGTGTTAAAATGTTAGAAATAAAAATAAGAACACTGTGTTGAAAATTATAACACATAAATACAAATGTTAAGATATACATTAAATGTTAATGTTACATTAAGATGTACATTAGATATACATTATTATTATTAGATGTACATAAGATATACATTAAATGTACATAAGATATACATAAGATGTATATAAGATATACATTATGTACATAAATGTACATAAGATATACATAAGATGTACATAAGATATACATTAAATGTTAAATACAAATGTTAAGATATACATTAAATGTATATCAAATGTTAAGATATACATGTATGTATAATACATAAATACAAATGTTAAGATAAACTCAACTCAACTTAATCGACTGAGCACTTGGGTGGCTCAGTCGATTAAGCATCTGCCCTCAGCTTAGGTCATGATCCGAGGGTCCTGGGATCGAGCCTCCCATTAGGCTCCATGATCATGGAGGAGTCTGCTTCTCCCTCTGCTCCTCCCCTCACTCCTGCTCAACCTCTCCCCTCTCTCTAAAAGAAATAAATAAAATATTAAAAAAGATAAACACAACTCTATTCCTAGATTATGATTTTAGGGATTGGTTGATCATCCCTAGATATTTAATTTTAAATCAGTATGGGTCAGATAAAATCGATCCTAGTTTTAGATCTGATCTTCAGAGGTTAAATAAAATACACAAATTATTAAGAATTCATTACTCTATAAGTACTGTGTGTAATTTATAGATAAATAATTGGCATACATTATTTTATGGTTATTATTCCCACAATGGTTATTATTTGGGGGTACATTATCATTCAGCTAGAAAGGTCTACTGTACTGGACAGGCATGTGCTCTTTGGAATACATACAACAATTTTGATAGCATCAAGCAAATTTTAATATTTTAATGGCTCATGAGCTGGTATGGGAGTATAGGAGGCAATATGTAAAACACACAGCATGTAAGAACATAAGTTCTGGAGTCAAACTCACCTGTGTTGGGATCCACACTACCACCACAACTTGCATGACCTTGAGCAAGTCATTTGAACTGAGGTTTTTTTTTTTTTTCCTCCTTAGTAAAATGGGAATGATAAGAGTCCCTAGGTCCCAGAGTTAACAGGATAGTAAAATGAGAAAAATACATGCAAAGCACCTATCACAGTACCCAGCTGTTCTGTACTAAGGCTCAATGAATGCCAGTAGCTGCTGTTGCACCTTTATGTGCAGGGTCATCCACCTGCTGTGTCTAACCTGATTACCCAGGTTGAGGAAGAACTCAGCTGCATGCTCAACTTTTGGCTCCCTCTGTCACCCACAGTGGTGCATCCCCAGGTGTGCTGTGATCCCTCCCCAACAACCAGTGGTTGGCAGATAGCAGTTTTTTTAGTTCTAGAGTTTAGGTGGGGAAATGTTAAGTGCTACACAAAAAACTTGGACAGCTCCCCCTCTAGTGGTAATTTGATGAATTGCCCCCAACAATTGCCCTGTTGATCACAAACAGGAGAGCTGGCTGTAAAAATGAAATGGATATAGTTGGCAAAAAGGAAAACAAATGACAAATGAATTTGTCAAACAAATTGGAAAACATTTGGAAAACATTTAACAAATGAATTTATTAATCACAAACACATAATAAGCTAGTAACAAATGTACATCTGAGGCTTAAGTTGTAATGAATGTCATTAAGATATCTGCAGCTTGCATATTTTCTCCTATGCTAATTAGCCATTTTACCTAAACAGATTTCTAATTTGGGGGAAAAAATCCAGAATTGGCAATTCTACACATAGTTACGTATCCTACCCCCAATAAAAATTACTGTACACAATACTTTTTTTCTAAAATAATCTAATTATTGTTGATAACAACATCTTATCCTCTTTTAGTAATTTATAAACTTTTCTCAGAGCTTCGTTTTCACAGCAGGTAGGTGTAGTATGTTTCCCTCTCCTGGTTGTATTGAGGAGAAAACCAAGGCTTTTCTATAAAGAGGCTAAATAGGTTTTCTTTTGTCACCCAAGGCACTTCTCATGGGATTGTATTAGATTTTACCCCTAGGAATCTCCTCTTGGCAAAATAAATTGCATGGACACTGGTATGTCCCTTATGTGCTCATAAACATCATCTCTTTTTTTTTCTATTTGAATCTTCATGTTGGGACCCCTAAAAACATCTGTTTGGCAGATTGGAATGAAAATGATTAAAATAGAGACCTGGGTTTTTTAAAACAAATTTTAAATATTTATTTTTATTTATTTTAGAGAGAAAGCACGCTCAAGCTGGGAGGAGGGCCAGAGAGAGGCAGAGCAGCAGACTCCCCACTGAGCAGGGTGCCTGACCTGGGGCTCCATCCCAGGATCCTGAGATCATGACCTGAGCAGAAACCAAGACTTGGAGGCTTAAGTGACTGAGCCACCTATGCGCCCTATGACCTAGGTTTTAAAGAAGTAGCTTTTTTTTTTTGCTCCATTATAATTGTTTTGGATAGCTCAGATATTAAAGCATTTCTGCCAAAAAGACTAAACCGAGAGTAATAACTTTGTGAGCCTTACAGAAATGTAAATCAAGGTAGTAGAGATGAGAATCTAAAGAAATAGTTTTTAAATATTGTATAAATACAATAGCAAATCAAGTATTTAATTGATTCTTGAATACTCAAGCTATTCATAAGACTTATGAGTGAACAGAAAATGGATAATTTAGAAATAGGAGGTATTTTCTAATGGAATGGCAGGAATATTTATAACCATATAGAGTTATTAAGAAGCAGAGAACAGGCAGCACTCACTTATACTTTTTTTTAAATTAATTTTTATTGGTGTTCAATTTACCAACATACAGAAAAACACCCAGTGCTCATCCCGTCAAGTGTCCGCCTCAGTGCCCGTCACCCATTCCCCTCCAACACCCGCCCTCCTCCCCTTCCACCACCCCTGGTTCGTTTCCCAGAGTTAGGAGTCTTTATGTTCTGTCTCCCTTCCTGATATTTCCCAACATTTCTTTTTCCTTCCTTTATATTCCTTTCACTATTATTTATATTCCCCAAATGAATGAGAACATACACGGAATAGCCAGGGGAATTTTAAAAAAGAAAACCATAGCTGGGGGCATCACAATGCCAGAGTTCAGGTTGTACTACAAAGCTGTGGTCATCAAGACAGTGTGGTACTGGCACAAAAACAGACACATAGATCAATGGAACAGAATAGAAAACCCAGAAGTGGACCCTGAAATGTATGGTCATCTAATATTCGATAAAGGAGGAAAGACTATCCATTGGAAGAAAGACAGTCTCTTCAATAAATGGTGTTGGGAAAATTGGACATCCACATGCAGAAGAATGAAACTGGACCACTCTCTTTCACCATACACAAAGATAAACTCAAAATGGATGAGAGATCTAAATGTGAGACAAGAGTCCATCAAAATCATAGAAGAGAACACAGGCAACACCCTTTTTGAACTCGGCCACAGTAACTTCTTGCAAGATACATGCACAAAGGCAAAAGAAACAAAAGCAAAAATGAACTATTGGGACTTCATCAAGATAAGAAGCTTTTGCACAGCAAAGGATACAGTCAACAAAACTAAAAGACAACCTACAGAATGGGAGAAGATATTTGCAAATGACGTATCAGATAAAGCACTTATACTTTTGATGAGCTGATGCTGTAGCAAGTTTCAATCCATATGTAGAATTTCACTGTTTGGGAGGGAAAACTGTTTTTTTTTTTTTTTTCTTGTAGTGCCTCTATTTATACTTGGGGATGGTCAATGAAACCCAGTTCTCAACTCACCTGTGGGAGAAGCTGGTCTGTCCAGAAACTGCTTTTCTCAGGAACCCTGTCAGGGCCAACTTAAACAGGTTTGACTGGAGTTGTAAACAGAATGGGCCTGAACACTCTGGATTATAGACTTGTGCTGATGAGATTAAGCTTGCAGGTTGGCTTCCTCTGTGTGCTACTCAGTTCCGCTAAGTCCCCAACCTGGCCATAGTCTGCACCTTTGTCAGCTGCATGACAGATCCCTATTTGCCAAATATGTATAGAGTGTCAACATGTGAGGGGCCCTGAAAGTGAGGCATATTATTGCAAACTCATTCTCATGATAGAAACATGACTTGCACTGATGACTTCTGGTGGCACCATCTTTGATTCCTGCAATGACCTTGGCTAATTGAATTCTATGTGACCCTTCTCCTCTTCGTGCCTTTTTGTGACCCTCTCACACCTTTTGATGCTTCTCCTTTAACCTCACAGTTTCAGTTCCTTCATGCTGCCTTGCCACCTGACTTCCCAGGTCTCTTAATATAGTACATCCTTCTTAGTTGCTTCACCGTTCCCAAATCTAAAAAATGGCTGTGCTATATCATATTCTCTCCCCTCTTGCCCTGCTCTTGGCTTATTTCCCTAGGAATAGCAATCTAAGAGAAACAAGTCATACTATTATGTTGAGATCTAGTAGGGTCCAATACTCTCTTGATATAAGAATACAATGCCTTAACTCATAGGAATGGATTTCTACTCATGAAACATCAGTGTGGCAAAATATTTGGTGGCAGATGGGCCTTCATAGATCCTTGGTATCATACCCTTTGCCTACCTTTTTTTAAAGATTTTATTTATTTATTCATGGGAGACAGAGATTGAGAGAGGCAGAGACACAAGCAGAGGGAGAAGCAGGCTCCATGCAGGGAGCATGACAAGGGACTCAATCCCGGGCCCCCAGGATCAGGCCCTGGGCTGAAGGTGGGGCTAAACTGCTGAGCTACCCGGGCTGCCCCCCTTTGTCTACTTTTGAGGAAGACTCCCTCTGGTTTCTTGAAATACCTTATATTGTAACTCTGTATTGTGAATACTAAAGGAAAAGAATAAAGGAGATAACATACAGAAATTGTTTTCCTCATTACTGCAGATCTGTTTTCTGCCTATTGACCACCTTTTAACTAAATACTTCCTTTTTACTAGCTAAACAAGGGAACAGAGAAAAAGGAATTATGAATCTATTAAATCAAATACATTTTGCTCAAGTAGTAGTACTTAGAAGGAAATGAATTCTCAGTATACTCTCAAGGTCTGTATGATAAAGCTAATTGTGAATGCAGTTAAATGTCTTCAACTGCCTTTGAGCATGATCATTGTGTCTCAGGAGCAGATATTTTGATTATCTTCAATACCAACTATGTCCTGTTACTAATGGGCCAAACCAGACTGTTAATACTGTAAAAGCGAGATTGTACAACAGATCATTTAAAGGAAGCAACTAAAGGGATTTAGGGAACAAATTGGAAAAAAAACATTCCAAAAGGGTTTTTTTTAAAGTAAGTAATTATAGAGGTTGAAGCTACTTTGCTAAGCCAAATTTGTTAATTCAAAAACATTTGCTGTGCATCGTAGTATTAGGGGAATAAACTAGACTATTTAAGAATCTTTTTAAATTATCCTCAGGTTTTTGTATTTGTTAATGCCTGGGAACAGTGTCACAGGCAATCCATTGAAAGGAATAGTATCAAATTCATTAAAGATTATAAAGCAATAAATATTAAAATTACATTTAATCCAGAGAGGATTACCATAATTTAGCATGACCCAGAAAGTTGAGCTAATGCAGATTCCCCCCCATCTATTATTGACACTTAGGAGAGTGACACATGACAGGTAAACAACTAATACCAGGGAGTGAATAATAAAGCTCTGCAAGAGCTTGCTAGTCTTAAGTACATATTTAATCTAATCCAGTTGTGCCTTCTTGCTTCAACAGTGGAAAATGGTCATCAAAATCCATAGTGGTGAATCTGGTACCTTCTGAATCCTCAAAGAAAGTTCAAATGCCCTTCATATAAATTTAGAATGATTTATTTGGTTATTAATTTGTTTTCCAATGAATATATACATAAGAGGATTTGAAGCAGCTTATAACAAAAGTCCATATGTAGCATGGCAATAAAAAATGAAGTCAGAAAGAGAGATCAGAAGAAACAGAATTCAAAAATTTTCTTGGGTTGGAGACCCTTTTAGTGATCTGTTAAATAGCTGTGGAACATCTCCCCAGAAAAGTATTACTATGCAAATAGGCACAGCAACCTTTAAGCCTATCCAGGCACCCTCCCCCTGTGTGACTTTGAACCCTGGTCAAGAACCCTTGAATAGAGGAAGCAGTATCTTGAGGTAAGGTAGTTATTGCATTTGGGGACACCTGAGAGGCCAAGTTGGTTAACCGTCCCAATTTTGGTTTAGGCTCAGGTCCTGATCTCAGGGTCATGAGATCAGCCCAGAGTTGGCTCTGCACTCAGCATGGAGTCTGCTTAAGGTTCTTTTTATCTCTCTCCCTCTACCTCTGCCCCCCCTCCCGCCCCCCTACTATGTGCCTGTGCACACTCCCTCTCTGCCCCTCTCCCTTGCACCTGCACACACTCTCTCTAAAATAAATAAAACATAAAAAGAAAAAGATAATGTTTGTCCTTCTCCGATTGACATTATATGGTCTCATTCATTTGGGGAATATAAAAAATAGTGCAAGGGAATAAAATATAATAATAAAATAGTGAAAGGGGAGGTGGGCGGAGGTGGGGGTGACTGGGTGACGGGCACTGAGGGGGGCACTTGATGGAATGAGCACTGGGTGTTATTCTATATGTTGGCAAATTGAACACCAATAAAAAATAAATTTATAAAAAAAGAAAAAGATATTATTGCACTTGAGTATTGTATTTAGCCCTGAGCTTCCTGTCAACTGAGGTTAAGAGATAAACACACTGGGCTGAGGAGTTCTCAAAATCTACAAGAAGAAGATCAGTTTACAAAATTCTAAGTGAAACACATAATTTTAAAATGGCAGTGTTTATACGTTTATGAAAGGGTTTTTTATAAAGAGTAATCAAGTAATATAAAGGGATGTTGCATAATTTGATTGAAATTCTTTGAAATTAAATAATTGGAGGTAGAATATCTATGGTAATTGTGCTGACTCGTATATTAAATTAGCCAATGTCATTTCCAACCATTCTGGGAAGGAGGGAGTCTACTGTATATGTCTTTCTTTAATGGTAGATTTACCCACCTAATATTATTTGATTAAAACTGACATTAATATAATATATTCCCATGAGCAAATATCAGCTGAGCAGCAAGGGAGGCCTTAGGGTATAAAAAGAAATCAAACTGTGATTAAATATCTATTAATAGTTCATACCATGGAAAACAGACATTTAGATAATAGCAAATAATCACTTTAGGTGCCTGCTGCTTCCAACTTTTCCTGAAGGCAAATAAATAACACAATCGTTCCTGTCACAATTATAAGCAGAGTCAGTATAGGGTAGGGGTTAAGAACACAGTCTGTAGAATCAGAGACTGGTTTTCTACCACTTCTTAGCTGTGTGACCTTGGACAAAGTCACTGAACTTCTTTGAGTCTCAGTTTTCTTGTCTGTAAAATAAAAATCATAAATGAATCTAAAGGCTGCTCCTAGGCTGTACAAGGGTCCCCTGGAAGTATTTCTTTTGTGGGACTCCTGTCCAAACACCTTGAGTCCCCTAAAATCTATGTCAGTGTCATCCTAGCTATCCAATCTCACACAATCCTGTGAAGGAAATACCACATGACTAGCAGGAGTAATCCATTTGCCAGACTAGTCTGCCAGAATTGCGACCTATTGATGGGGCCCCAGGACAACCACATAAGCACCAGTGCTGGATGAAGCTCTTTGAAGGATCCAGTCAACTGCAAGTAGAAGGTCACTGTAGAGGACTGAAAATTCCACAGAAGCACAGAGCTAGAATAGGGATCCTATTGGCAGGTCTTGAAGGATGCTGGTCTATCTCAAAGGAGCAGTAGGAAGATTGGCAGGTCTAAGAAGGATGCTGGTCTATATCAAAGGAGAAGTAGGAAGATTAAAATAATCTATGTAAAGCACTTGACATGCAAATTCCGTGAAGCCTGGCTCACAGTAAGTCCTCAGTAACATGTTGGCAGTGATTATTGTGCTTATCATTAGTATTAATGATACTCACTGCATTTCATACCCAATCTGGTTTTCTTTCAGTGGATGGCTGCATTGACTGGTCAGTGGATCTCAAGACATACATGGCTTTGGCAGGTGAACCAGTACGAGTGAAATGCGCCCTTTTCTACAGTTATATTCGCACCAACTATAGCATGGCCCAGAGCACTGGGCTCAGGCTTATGTGGTACAAAAATAAAGGTGATTTAGAAGAGCCCATCATCTTTTCAGAGGTCAGGATGAGCAAAGAAGAAGATTCAATATGGTTTCACTCAGCAGAGGCACAAGACAGTGGATTCTACACTTGTGTTTTAAGGTGAGTGCTACATGAAAATATTACTCACTACCATAGCTAGTAGTTTTTTCATTGGGCCTGGAGTATATAGAGGTGTTGCTCATGTTATACAATGGACATTTTCTTGAAATATAGTTGCAGTGTATGTGGAGCTTCAGTAAATTAAATTCTAATTATTTACTGGAACTACAGAGTGGATTCTTACCAAATTTTCATAAAATGGGACTTCCATTTACTGTATATACTCATATAATTTAGAAAAGTTTTGATCCATTTCTTCCTTGACTCCACCCCTACCTTAGGGTCTTATATGAACAGTTGTTTTTTCATAGAGCCGGTTGGCTCAATGATCTTAATACCTGACTATGAAAATGGCCTAAAGTATCATTTAGGCCAAGGTGTCTCCTTTTTTGTTGATGGAAAATAGCTTCAGGTGCTGCTGGGAGATCTCTTAGCAAATTGACTGCTGTTGAAATTTTTCACATAATTTCCAATATGACCTTGAGTCCACTGTATCTAAATACTCAACATGGAGCCCTGTAAACACACTGTCATCATGAGTTCCTAGGTGCTTTGTGGGGAATATATCACAGATACAATTCATTTTTGCAAGAAGCAATCTCCTTGATCTGTAGAGATTCCACAGTATGTCCTCCCTTCCCCTTGTGCCCTGGTGCTAGGATCTAGAATCTAGAATCTCAGATAGAGACTGCATTAGGTATTGAAGTAGATAGCTGAAATGACCTTTACATCATTTTCAATTCTACCATTTTGGGAGTCTCTGATCTTGCTCACCAGGGACCTACACTCTATTATTTGATTTTAACTTCTTGGAAATGCAGACCCTTCCTATTTTTGTCTCCTATGGACTTTGATGCCGAAGCTAAGTCACCTCTTTATCAAAAACACTTTGAAGCCCATGGTGAGGCCTCATTGTTCAAAAGGCCAGGAGAACAAGACAGTGTATAAATAATCTTGATGCTCTAAGCATCAAATGTGTTTTGTATCTGTGTGTTTTGAGGGGGGGGGTGTTGGGAAAGCAACTGGTGAGCATAGTTTCTGTTTGTGGTGGGCAAAAACTCTAGGATATTGGCAGAAATAGCAATCATTCTCATCACATCCTTAGTGATGTCAATATTTTCATGTACTTGGGCATCCTGTAGCACAATTGAGAAAAGGATGTTAATTCAACTTCAGTGATGGCCACTGTATTCTTTTGGGTGCTGCTACCCTTTTCCTGCTTACCTCCTCTCCACCCTCTGTGCTCATTCAATCCTGTCAATCTAAAACAGATCTCTTTTCCTCCTTCTGATCCATCTGCTTTTTTGTTTTGTTTTGTTTTTTTTCACAGATTTAAAATTTTATTTGTAAAGCATCAATTCACTGTATAGATGTTCTATACTGATAATGAATTATCAAATTAATTATTGCTTACTTTCCCTGTCCTGTTTATATCCCCAGAATTGCTACTCCTCTTTTCTAACCCATTATCGTACTTCAAGGAATGTTAATAATCCAGTGTGTATCCTTGCATACCTTCTCTCTATTCTTTGAAGGATATCTATCTATCTATTTATCATCTATCTATCTATCTATCTATCTATCTATCTATCTATCTAGATGTATATGGGGATTTTCTCCTCATTATTTTACAAAATAAGAGTTATATATTTCTCTGCAGTTTCTTTTCTCACTAAAAATACATAGTGGGAATCTTTCCAAGTCAATAGAGAGCTCACTCATCCTTTTAAGTATATGATCTGTGTTGCTTAATAGTCTATAATGTCACAATTTAGTCAATTATTTTCCCATTTATGTGCATGTATTTTGTTTCCAAGTACCCTTCTATTTGCTTGTATATAAATTTATAAATTTCACAAGTTTTAGACTTACATAATTATTACAAAGATATTACAGTAAGTTACTACACTCATTTCCCCTATTATTAATACCTTACCTGATTATGGAACATTTGTTACAATTAATGAACTAATAGTGATACATTATTATTGACTAAAGTCCATGCTTATTCAGAGTTCCTTAGATTTTCCTTAATGTCTTTTTGCTATTCTAGGATCCTATTTTGGATCCCACATTACATTTAGTTGTTAGGTCTCCTTAAACTCCTTTTGGCTGTGGGAGTTTTTCCTACTTTACTTATTTCTTATGACCTTGACAGGTTTTTTTTTTTTAAGATTCTATTTATTCATGAGACACACACACACACACACACACACACACACACAGAGAGAGAGAGAGAGAGAGAGAGAGAGAGAGAGAGAGAGAGAGAGATATCCAGGTAGAGGGAGAAGCAGGCTCTATGTAGGGAGCCTGATGCGGACCTGACCCGGGATCAGGCCCTGGGCTGAAGGCAGCGCCAAACCACCTAGCCACTCAGGCCGCCCAGGCCTTGACAGTTTGAATAGTACTGTTCAGATATTTTGTAGAATCCCTCAGTTGCAATTTATCTGTTACTTATTTCTTGGTTAGATATAAGTAATGTGTTTTTTGGGGGAAGACCACAGATGTAAAATATTCTCATTATATCATATCAAGGGTACAAAGTATCAATATGCCTTATCATTTTTGATATTGACCTTGATCACCTGGCTTGAGGTAGTATTTGTCTTTCTCCCTAGTAAAGTTACTTTTTTCCCCTCTTTTTTCATACTCTCCTCTTTGGAAGAAAGTAGTTACTCACAGCTCATAATTAAGGAGTGGGGAGTTATTATCCACCTCATCAAGGGCAGAGTAGCTACATAAAATTACTTATAATTCTTCTTTATGGAATATTTGTCTTTTTACTTCTACTTATTTAATCAGTATGAACTCATGGATATTTATATTATACATTAGGTAATAATCCAATGCTACTTTATTTTTTGGCTTAAATTCTTCTACCTTTGTCCATTGGGAGTTCTTTCAGTTGGCATAGCTATCCCTTTGACATAATCTCATTATTGTGTGTGTATGTATGTGTGTGTGTATGTCTTTTGAGCATTTCTTTATAAGAAATGAACTTTTTCAGTGCTAAAATTAGCACTATAGGATGCTCCAGACTTATCTTATATTTCCTGCTCTAGTCCTAGTCTTTCTGCAGCCATTTTTCTAAGGACCCTAATTCCTTTTAATGGAGAATTTAATTAGAAACAAAGATTTATGCCCTAAGTATGTTCATTGCTACTGTGGTGTGATTGCTTCTAGGCCTTCTCAGTTGACAGCCTATTTGCTTTTTAAACAAAGCACAAGTGGGATTTCCCAGTGCTTCTGAAACCCTTTCCTGTAGTTTCCCATAGGTGGCCCTCTCCTTCAAGTATATATCAGATTGTCTATTATAGATATCGTCTAAGTCAGTGGTTCTCAACTCACATGCAGATCAGTAGAAGAGAAAAAGGATGATATCTCATTCAGCAGAGGTTTTGTTCATGCGGTAGATCTTTTATTCATGCAATAGATCTTAAAGAGTGATTGGAACTGACGAGGTGAGTAAAACTTTTGAATATCTTACCTCATGTGTACCTTGGTGAGGAAAATAAAAGCCTTGGGAACCACTGTTCTGAAGGAAGCAACAGTCTTTTGTCAAATCAGAGATAGAGAAATCTCTTCCAGAATGACACAAGTGATCTAGCTAGCATCTGGATGTGTATAATAAATATGTTTTTCAGGTCTAGTACTGACCACTGAATCCAAATATGTGCCAAGTGAAAATTTCAGTCCATATAGGTAATTTTATGCCATTGCCAGGAGAGTGACTTTTACAGTGAAAAAGGCTCTGAATTTGACAATGTCTGCATCTACCTAACATCCCCAATTTGACACCACTTTAAGATAATTATGCATGATTTTTTTTTCTCTGCAATATTGACCTCGTTAAAAATTGGTCTATTGATTTCAGTGTGTTCTAAAATACAGATATGACATATTTAGTAATATTATCCACCCATTTTAAAAAATAGCAAAAAAATTACCGTTTGTGATCTTTTTGTAGCCAATCACTCATTTTTGTGTTTTTTCTTTGGCCAGTTTCAAGAGTGATTAGTTAAATTTCTCAGCATGTTAGCAAAGGATTATAGTAATAGAGAAATGTTGGAGAAGTGAGTCATATTTTGAGAGGCAGTGCCAATCTAAGAATTACTGTCTCCCCCCCACCTTGCAACTTGAATCTTTTCAGCGGAGGCACTAGTAGGATAAAAATGATGAGAGTAATCTTAATTTGACAAAAATCCCACATATCACTTTGTCAACAACTTGGAACAAGGAATGACTTAAGCTATGGATGAAGACAAATATATTGATATAATCCTGAATTTTATTCATAGGCAGTGAAATGATTAAGTATTATCAAACATCTGTAGAAACCTGAGTGTTTCGGGATCGCAATAGCCAAGTGAAGTGAACCAGTTATAGGTTCAAAAACCATTATGACTATTTACCTCTCCATCAAAGTAAACAGGACAAGGAACCCCCTTCTTAAATGGGAACATAATCCAACTATTTTTGGCCTTTAGTAATCGTTGAAATAAATGCGGTTCTCAAAATCTGTATGTCTCACAAACTCTTTCTAAAGGGTTTCTTAGTGTATTTATCTAGCCCAGAGGCATGACATTTACCTTGCTATTCATCTCATTTTAGTGATTACTACTCCAACAAAACAGCATCATCAGAAAAGTTGAGGCAGTACAGATATTTGAAATAAGAATTGTAGCATGTTGCTAAGTATTGAATCTGTATGAGTATATGAGCATTCATTATATTGTTTTTATTTTTGTGTATGTTTGAAATGTTCCATAGTGAAAAAGAAAATAAATAAATACAAATGTACAGTAATTTTACCTAATTTTAATGGTCCTTAAATGATCCTGATATGTAAGTGCCTATGTAGTATATAGTAAACAAGTTCTGTATGTTAGTCAACAAATGTTCACTGAGCATGTACAATGGGATTTGCTTTATGCCATGTTGCAAGGAAATCTGTGTCCTTAGAAAAGAAAGTAATTGTCTCAGTCTACCTAAGACATTAAGAAATATGTTTTACCACCTTTCACCCTCCTACCCTACTCCCCATCACAATTACCAAGAGATTATCAGTGAGCATTTCTCATAATTTAATTCCAATATATTGGAATTGAAAAGTTAAGTGTCAATGTGTAGCTTGCTTAGGTACCAATTTTCAGGAGAGAAGATAGTTTCTAATAGGAAAAATGAGAATCTAGATATTATAGAATTAACTGAACTCAGAAAAGTTCAAGACTGTATAACAGAGTCTTGAGAAAGTGACTATGCCTTCTCTGGTCTGCATAAGCTAATATGTGATGCAACTAGTCATCTTTTCCCTGTTTTTGGATATAAGTGAAAGTCCCTGGTTTAACTTATTTTTTGTAGCAAGTATGCATAAAGGAACACATATATAATGTGAAAAGATTAATATTTCAATCTCTAAAACTTGATGATCTATTTATTCATAAAATTATAGGTAATGAAATAGCAAAGTAGTAGCATTTGTAATTTACTTTAATTTCATTAAAAGTTAATTAGATATGCTGATATTTAGAAGTATTTCCATACTGTTATATATTATCTATGTAATGCTCAGAAAGATAAGCCACTTTATTGTACAATACCTATGTAATTTGAATCCCATTTAGTTTGTTTACTGGAGGGGAGCAGATGTTTATAGTATAGTCAACAGATTCTGTGCTTTCTAAGAACGGGTTATACTTGATAATCATAATATGATAATTGATTTCAAATAATCATTGATGAGCTAGTGAACACTGGTATTCATATATGTATATATTCATCCTTGTGTCATTATACAAACTTCAGGGACTTTCTGTTTTATGATTATTTTACTCATATCAAGATTTTAATTTGTTGCAGGAGTTGCAAATTTAGAATCTTTTCAGGGGCAAAAAGTAGGTAATGCCATGATTGTGACAGGCCATCTGAAACATTTTAGAGTGTTGAAGGGCTATAGCAATCTTCTCAGTAATCTCATTTTCATGTTTCTAGTCTTGCCACTACCTCTAGCTCACCTATACACAAATTCCAGTCATCTAGAGACCCTCCAGAGCTTCAGCTCATTGATCCCACAATTTTTTCACTGTCCTTTGCTCTTTTCCCACCTAGCATAGTTGAAGTTTCATGATCAGTCATTATAATCACTCCTATATATACCCTCTTGATTTCCTTGACCCATTCTCCCTTCATCTTACTTGTGAAAACCACAGTACTATTTAAACCAACTCTCCATCTATGCTTTTACCTGCATCCCTGCAGCTGATCTTGACTGAAAGGAAATATAACTTTGACTAGTCTCACTTTAAATTCATTATCATAAACCTCAAACAGGCCACTAATATTGACAAATAGTTTTACTGTGTATTCCTATTCTATTCAGTCTCTCATCCTCCTAGATGACTATTTTACATTGCTTTCCTCCAATTTCAAACACCTCTTCCCCTTGCTTCCCATTATACTGAAAAATATTGAAGCAATTAGGAGAGAATTTCCACTATATTCACCCAATGATTGGCATCTGTACCTGCATACTCTGCATACTCTTCAAGTCTTTTATCATTGATGGACTAGTTTTGCTGCTATGTAAGGCCAATCACTTCACTTGTCACTAGATTCTATCCATATTTGCCTACCCAAGGAAATCACCTGAGCATTTCTCCCTATGTTGTGGAATTTTCTATTTCTACTGGATAATTTCTATCAGCATACACATAGGTTGATATTTATGCCATCTAAAAAATGTCTTCTCAGGTCCACTTCCCCTGCCAGCCACTGCCCATTTCCTCACTTCCATTTGCAGCAAAACTACTTTAAAAAACTGCTGTCTGTTCTCAGAGTCTTGAGCTCCTCTCCACTAATTTTCTGTTAGAATTTTTAGAAAATCTCAATTAGAATTTTGCTTTCACTACTGCACCAAAATTGCTCTTATTAAAGTCTCTAGTTCCTCAATGATGCTAAATCCAATGGTCAGGTCAATGTCACTCCTACTTTTACTTAATCAGTGCACTTGGCACAGTTGATCACACCCTTCTTTTTGATATATGTTATTTACCTGACTTCCAGAGAATCACACTATTCTAGTTTTCCTTCTACTCTATCAGTTACTCTTTCTTAAGTTCCTTTGCTGGTTCCTCATAGTCCCCCTTAATGTTAGGGGACCCTGGGGCTTGGTCCTTAGTTTTTTCCATCTCTGTCCATACTTACTCATTCCATGATTTGTTTATACAGCCTTACAATTTTACATACCATCTGTACACTGATAGCTCCAACATGTATACCTTCTGGCCCAGATCTCTCTCCTAAAATACAGTCAGGTAGACTTTTCAGCATCTCTGTGTGGTGTCAAAACTACTTAATGTTGCAGATTGCACTTCTGATCTCCCTCCTGTCTTACCACAGGTTCCTAGAAAACAAAGCCTGAGGCAAAAACTAACATGTATTAGGGAATATAATCCCAGAGACACAAGAGTGAAGGAAAAGGGAAGTGAGGCAAAGGAAGAGGGAGATTATTTTGAGATAGTTGACCTAGGAAGAGAAATTGAGAATTTATCTCTCAGCTCCCACATCCCATTGATCAAGAGGTTATCCCATAGGGTTTTAACGCCCTCAAACTTTGGGGATTGCAGAGACTGTGCCCTCCATACCACTGCTACCACTCTGGTCCAAGCCACTATCTTTTATCTCTGTTGTTACAATGACTTCTAATCAGTTTCTCTGTTTTTCTATATGTCTCCCCTCAATCTATTCTTTTTTTTAAGATCTTATTTATTTATTCATGAGAGACACACAGAGCGGCAGAGGCATAGGCAGAAGGAGAAGCAGACTCCCTGCGGGGAGACTAATGTGGGACTTGATTCCAGGACCCCAGGATCATGACCTGAGCCAAAGGCAGACGCTCAACCACTGAACCACCCAGGTGCTCTTCCCTTCAATCTATTCTTTTTTAAAAATATTTTATTTATTTATTCATGAGAGAGAGAGAGAGAGAGAGAGAGAGAGAGAGAGACAGAGACACAGGCAGAGGGAGAAGCAGGCTCCATGCAGGGAGCCTGACAAGGGACTCAATACCAGGTCTCCAGGATCAGGCCCTGGGCTAAAGTTGGTGCTAAACTGCTAAGCCACCTGGGCTGCCCCCAATCTATTCTTAATACCAGTAGTCACATATATTTTTCTTCTACACAGGACCTTCTGATGGGATCCTATTTCATTTGAAATTAAAGCCAAGATCTTACTAGGGCATACAAGGTCCTCTTACCTTACTGTTTCTCAAACAGGTATACTCTCGGGCAAACTCCAGCTTTACGGTTTTTGCATTGACTCTTACCTCTGTCTAGAATGCTTTATTCTCCTATAGCTACATGATTAACTCCCTCATTTACTTCAGTTGTACAATTTCCTCTATTTCAATCTTATCAATGCATCTCCCTTGACTATTTTACTTATATATAATCTTCTCTTCCACTCAGTCCACATCCTCTGTACTGATACCTCCTACCTGCTCTTATTTTTTCCACATCAACTTTTATGATATATATAATTTACCCATTATATTTATTGTTTATTTTCTATATCCTTATGCTAGGATGAAAGCTCCTGAAGGACAGAGATCTCTATCTTTTATGCTCACTAATATAGCTCAAGAGCCTAGAACAGTGTACAGCACATAGTAAATGCTCAACAAATGATTATTGAATGAGTGAGCTATGTTTCAGTTAAAGTCAGGCAGCCACCTGACATCCAAATTAGTGTTACCAAATAGGAATATAGGCCAAATCTTTCCATATCTTTTGAATTTTTTGAAGAAAAACCTGAAATCTGTATATTTTTATGAAATTTCCCAAATACTTTAATTTTCTGGGCTCCTGTCTCAAAAGTCCCTACTCAGATTTAACCAGTAGACTCACAGTTTACAAACTCTGAATTACTAGGTTTTGACTCCAACATTACCGTAGGGAGTAATGGCATATTTTAGTTATGCGACCTGTGCCTTGATTTCCTCACCTGGAAAATGAAAATTTGTGTATTCAACTTAAGATATTTTGAACACTTGCAGTAGGTGTTTGGCATATAGCATTGAACAAGGCAAGACATATTAAAGTTCCTACTTTCCTGGAACTTACCTTCAAGAGTGGGGGAAACATATAAATACATTCACAAAACTGTGCTGGGTAGTACTTAGAGTGAGAATAAAAAAGGATCATGTTACAAGAGTGACCAGAAGGCCATTTTTGGTTAAGTGGTCAAGAAGGGCCTCCCAGAGGAAGGAACTTAAAAGTTGTGACCTGCATGGCACGAAGGAACAAGCCTTGTGAACATCAGTGGGAACAGTGTGCTTGTGCACAGCAGAGTGAACAGTAAGTGCAAAGGTTATGAAACAGGAGCAGGCTTGTTATATTCAAGGAAACTAAAAAAGGCCAGTCTGAGTAGAGTACAGTGAACTGAGGGAAAATGGTATTGGATGAGGCTGGAGAGGCCAGGTCAGATCCTGTTGCATATTGTGGGCTGGAATAAGAACTTGATTTGTTTTAAACATTTTATTTATTTATTCATGAGACACACACACGGAGAGAGGCAGAAAAATAGGTAGAGGAAGAAGGCTCCTCACAGGGAGCCTGATGTGGGATTTGATCCCAGGACCCCAGGATCATGCCCTGAGCCGAAGGCAGACGCTCAACCACTGAGCCACCCAGGTGCCCCAAGAAGTTGATTTTTATTAGTAATCAGAAGCAAATGGAGAATGTTATAGATTGTTTATTTTAAGCTGGGGAATAATGTGATCAGATTTACATTTTTAAAAGATCACTCTAGCTGCCTCAGTGAGAATGGATTGTAGAGAGACAAGCAAGAAGACCAAGTTAGAAAGCAGTTTTATCAGTTGAGAGGAGATATGTGATGGTAAGCTTGGATTGGGATGGTAGCTAAGGAGGATAAGTGAATGGAACCAAGATATGTACTGAAGGATGAGCTGACAGGATGTACTGATGCACTGGATGTGAAAAATAAAATAGTTGAATAAAGGAGGACACCTATGTTTTTGACTTAAGCAACTGAGTAAAACATGGAGCTCTTAACTGAGAGAACACCTGAAGAGGAACAAGGATAATAGTGTCTAACTCAGAGAATGCTGATGAGCAGTTAGCACCAAAGCTGACAGAGAGTAAGTGGTCAGCACATTATCTCTTATTTCTATTTTTACTACCAATACCACTATTATTACCAGTGCTGACTTTTTAGCCTTTATCATATGGCAAACACTGTGATAATCCTCAGTAACCCTGTGAGGTCAGTCTTACTATTGAAGATGATAAAACTGGTGCTCAGAGATTCAAAGATCCTGTTCAGTGATACATAGCTATTAAATAGTGCAGTTGAAACTTGGACTCAGGTATATGTAATTCATGCACATAATCAGGTTGGTTTTTTTTTTTTACTATATTTTCTTTTATCACCTATTTTTACTGTTCTTCATAGGCATATTTATATTACAACAAATGAGATACGCTTAATTCTTGCCTGTATAAAGTTCTGTGATTCTGTTTTCAGTTTCCAAGGTGTAAAATATCTGGTGATGAGCATGAGATTATGTTGATTAAAGATGGACAACAGAGGACAGTGAAATAGAGATTCTTAGTTTATGATAAGTGAGGATCAAGTTAAAGCAGAAATTTACAGAGGTAACACCAGATTACCTTACAGTTTGAAACCCTTGATCACTTATGTTTCTAAATATTATGCAGACATGCTTAAAAGTTGTTTTCTACCAAAAAATAAGAGATGGAGGAACCTTGAGCATCTACTCTGTGAAAGGTACCAAAAAAGGCAAAAATGAATGACAGGCCTCCTGCCTTCTAACAGATTAAAACAGGAATTAGGACATGTATACAAACTGCAGTCAAACAGGTAAAAAAGACACTATTCCATGTGGTTCAGCATATAACTGTATCTAGGGAAAGAGTACAGCAACAAAACAAGTTTAAAAGTTTGAATATATAGGCATTTAGTCCTTTGAAAAACATTAGTGGGAAGCCAATTTATGCCCAGCAACATTTATGATCAGCTTTTTATATTACTTTCATGTTCAATATCTCTTACACAATACAACTACCAGAAAATTCTTTTTTTAAAAAATAAATTTATTTTTATAGGGGTTCAATTTACCAACATACAGAATAACACCCAGTGCTCATCCCGTCAAGTGACCCCTCAGTGCCCATCACCCATTCACACCCCTACCCCCCGCCCTCCTGCCCTTCCACCACCCCTAGTTCGTTTCCCAGAGTTAGGAGTCTTTATGTTCTGTCTCCCTTTCTGATACTTCCCACACATTTCTTCTCCTTTCCCTTCTATTCCCTTTCACTATTATTTATATTCCCCAAATGAATGAGAACATACACTGTTTGTCCTTCTCCGATTGACTTACTTCACTCAGCATAATACCCTTTAGTTCCATCCACGTTGAAGCAAATGGTGGGTATTTGTCATTTCTAATGGCTGAGTAATATTCCATTGTATACATAAACCACATCTTCTTTATCCATTCATCTTTCGATGGACACCGAGGCTCCTTCCACAGTTTGGCTATTGTGGACATTGCTGCTGTACACATCGGGGTGCAGGTGTCCCGGCGTTTCATTGCATCTGAATCTTTGAGGTAAATACCCAACAGTGCAATTGCTGGGTCATAGGGCAGGTCTATTTTTAACTCTTTGAGGAACGTCCACACAGTTTTCCAGAGTGGCTGCACCAGTTCACATTCCCACCAACAGTGTAAGAGGGTTCTGTTTTCTCCGCATCCTCTCCAACATTTGTTGTTTCCTGCCTTGTTAATTTTCCCCATTCTCACTGGTGTGAGGTGGTATCTCATTGTGGTTTTGATTTGTATTTCCCTGATGGCAAGTGATGCAGAGCATTTTCTCATGTGCTTGTTGGCCATGTCCATGTCTTCCTCTGTGAGATTTCTCTTCATGTCTTTTGCCCATTTCATGATTGGATTGTTTGTTTCTTTGGTGTTGAGTTTAATAAGTTCTTTATAGATCTTGGAAACTAGCCCTTTATCTGATACGTCATTTGCAAATATCTTTTCCCATTCTGTAGGTTGTCTTTTAGTTTTGTTGACTGTATCCTTTGATGTACAAAAGCTTCTTATCTTGATGAAGTCCCAATAGTTCATTTTTGCTGTTGTTTATTTTGCCTTCGTGGATGTATCTTGAAAGAAGTTACTGTGGCCGAGTTCAAAAAGGGCGTTGCCTGTGTTCTACTCTAGGATTTTGATGGACTCTTGTCTCACATTTAGATCTTTCATCCATTTTGAGGTTTTCTTTGTGTATGGTGCAAGAGAGTGGTCTAGTTTCATTCTCCTGCATGTGGATGTCCAATTTTCCCAGTACCATTTATTGCAGAGACTGTCTTCCTATGGATAGTCTTTCCTCCTTTATTGAATATTAGTTGACCATAAAGTTGAGGGTCCACTTCTGGGTTCTCTATTCTGTTCCATTGTTCTATGTGTCTGTTTTTCTGCCAGTACCACACTGTCTTGATGACCACAGCTTTGTAGTACAACCTGAAATCTGGCATTGTGATGCCCCCAGCTATGGTTTTCTTTTTAAAAATTCCCCTGGCTATTCGGGGTCTTTTCTGATTCCACACATGTCTTAAAATAATTTGTTCCAACTCTCTGAAGAAAGTCCATGGTATTTCGATAGGGATTGCATTAAACGTATGAATTGCCCTGGGTAACATTGATATTTTCACAATATTAATTCTGCCAATCCATGAGCATGGACTATTTTTTCCATCTCTTTGTGTCTTCCTCAATTTCTTTCAGAAGTGTTCTGTAGTTTTTGGGGTATAGTCCCTTTACCTCTTTGGTTAGGTTTATTCCTAGGTATCTTATGCTTTTGGGTGCAATTGTAAATGGGATTGACTCCTTAATTTCTCTTTCTTCAGTCTCTTTGTTAGTGTATAGAAATGCCACTGACTTCTGGGCATTGATTTTGCATCCTGCCACACTGCCAAATTGCTGTGTGAGTTCTAGCAGTCTTGGGGTGGAGTCTATTGGGTTTTCTATGTAGAGAATCGTGTCATCGGCGAAGAGGGAGAGATTGACTTCTTCTTTGCCAATTTGAATGCCTTTAATGACTTTTTGTTGTCTGATTGCTGAGGTTAGGAATTCTAGTACTATGTTGAATGGCAGTGGTGAGAGTGGATATCTCTGTTTTGTTCCTGATCTTAGGGGAAAGGCTCCCAGTGCTTCCCCATTGAGAATGATATTTGCTGTGGGCTTTTTGTAGATGGCTTTTAAGATGTTGAGGAATGTTCCCTCTATCCCTACACTCTGAAGAGTTTTGATCAGGAATGGATGCTGTATTTTGTCAAATGCTTTCTCTGCATCTATTGAAAGGATCATAGGGTTCTTGGTTTTTCTCTTGCCGATATGATGAATCACATTGTTTTTCAAGTGTTGAACCAGCCTTGCATTCCAGGGATAAATCCTACTTGGTTATGGTGAATAATCTTAATGTACTGTTGTATCCTTTTGGCTAGTATCTTGTTGAGAATTTTTGCAACCATGTTCATCAGGGATATTGGTTTATAATTCTTCCTTTTGGTGGGGTCTTCGTCTTGTTTTTGAATTAAGGTGATGCTGGCTTCATAGAACGAATTTGGAAGTACTCCATCTCTTTCTCTCTTTCCAAACAGCTTTAGTAGAATAGGTATGGTTTCTTCTTTAAACGTTTGATAGAATTCCCCTGGGAAGCCATCTGGCCCTGGACTTTTGTCTCCTGGGAGGTTTTTGATGACTGCTTCAATTTCCTCCCTGGTTATTGGCCTGTTCAGGTTTTCTATTTCTTCCTGCTCCAGTTTTGGTAGTTTGTGGCTTTCCAGGAATGGGTCCATTTCTTCTAGATTGCCTAATTTATTGGCGTACAGCTGTTCATAATGTTTTTAAAATCGTTTGTATTTCCTTGGTGTTGGTAGTGATCTCTCCTTTCTCATTCATGATTTTACTGAGTCTTCTCTCTCTTCTTTTTAATAAGGCTAGCTAATGGTTTATCTATCTTATTAATCCTTTCAAAGAACCAACTCCTGGTTTTTTTGATCTGTTCCAGTTCTTCTGGTCTCGATTTCGTTGAGTTCTGCTCGAATCATTATTAACTCTCTTCTTCTGCTGGGTGTATGATCTATTTGCTGTTTTTTCTCTAGCTCCTTTAGGTGTAAGGTTAGCTTTTGTATTTGAGTTCTTTCCAGTTTTTGAATGGATGCTTGTATTGCTATGTATTTCCCCCTCAGGACTGCTTTTGCTGCATCCCAAAGATTTTGAACGGTTGTACCTTCATTCTCATTAGTTTCCATGAATCTTTTTAATTCTTCCTTAATTTCTGGTTGACCCTTTCATCTTTCATCAGGATGGTCCTTAACGTCCACGTGTTAGAAGTCCTTCCAAACTTCTTGTTGTGACTTAGTTGTAATTTCAAGGCATTATGGTCTGAGAATACGCCGGGGACAATCCCATTCTTTTGGTATCAGTTAAGACCTGATTTGTTACCCATATGTGGTCTATTCTGGAGAAGGTTCCACGTGCACTTGAGAAGAATGTGTATTCATTTTGTTTGGACGTTAAGTTCTGTAGACATCTGTGAAATCCATCTGGTCCAGTGTATCATTTAAAGCTCTTGTTCGAGATGTTGTGCTTAGAAGACCTATCGAGTGTAGAAAGCGCTAGATTGAGGTCACCATGTATAAGTGTATAATTATATAAGTATGTCTTAACTTTGGTTATTAGTTGATATATTTGGCAGCTCCCACATTAGGGGCATATATATTGATGATTATTAAGTCCTCTTCTTGGATAGATCCTTTAAATATGATATGGTGTCCCTCTTCATCTCTCACTACAGTCTTCGGGATAAATTTTAGGTTCTCTGATATAAAGATGGCTACCCCTGCTTTCTTTTGTGGACCATTTGAATGGTAAATGGTTCTCCAACCTTTTATTTTCAGGCTGTAGGTGTCCTTATGTCTAAATTGCATCCCTTGTAGACAGCAAATAGATGGGTCCTGCTCTTTTATCCAGTCTGAATCCCTGTCCCTTTTGATGGGGTCATTAAGCCCGTTCACATTGAGAGTTACTATTGAAAGATAGGAGTTTAGTGTCATCATGATACCTATTCAGTTCCTGTTTTTGTGGATTGTTACTTTGGACTTCTTCTTAAAGGGGAATTTTAAGAGTCCCCCTTCAAATTACTTGCAGAGCTGGTTCGGTGGTCACATATTCTTTCAGTTCCTGCCTGTCTTGGAAGCTCTTTATCTCTCCTTCCATTCTGAATGAGAGTCTTGGTGGATAAAGTATTCTTGGTTGCATGTTTTTCTCATTTAGGACCCTGAATATATCCTGCCAGTCCTTTCTGGCTGCCAGGTCTCTGTGAAGAGGTCTTCTGTTAATCTGATATTCCTCCCCATATATTAGGGATTTGTCTCTTGCTGCTTTAGGGATTTTCTCTTTATCTTTGGAATTTGCAAGTTTCACTATTAAATGTCGAGATGTTGTACGGTTTTTATTGATTTTAGGGGGGTATCTCTCTATTTCCTGATCTGAAAGCCTGTTTCCCTTCCCAGATTAGGAAAGTTTTCAGCTATGATTTGTTCAAATACATATCCTGGACCTCTCTCCCTTTGGGCGCCCTCAGGAACCCCAATTAAACATAGATTTTTCTTCCTCAGGCTGTCACTTATTTCCCTGAGTCTATCCTCATGATCATTTGTTTTTCTCTTTTTTCCTCAGTTTCCCTGTTTGCCATCAACTTGTCTTCTAATTCACTCACTCGTTCTTCCACCTCATTAACCCTTGTCATTAGGACCTCTAGTTAAAAAAAAAAAAAAAAAGGACCTCTAGTTTGGATTGCATCTCATTTAATTGATTTTTAATTTCTTCCTGATTAGATCTAAATTCTGCAGTCATGAAGTCTCTTGAGTCCTTTATGTTTTTTTCTCGAGCCACCGGTAGCTTTATAATAGTGCTTCTGAATTGGCTTTCTGACATTGAATTGTAATCCAAATTTTGTAACTCTGTGGGAGAGAGGACTGTTTCTGATTCTTTCTTTTGAGGTGAGGTTTTCCTTCTAGTCATTTATCTCAGTGCAGAGTGGCCAAAAACAAGTTGTATTGTGAATAGGAGAAAAAGAGAGAAGAGAAAGAAAGAAAAAGAACAAAAGAAAAAAAGAAAAGAGAAAAAAAAGGCTAGACAAGAAAAAGGAAAAAAAATGGGGGGGGGAGCAAACCGAAATCAAAAAACAAAAACAAGGGGTAGTATCCTCTGATTCTGTATCCTATAAATCCCTTGACTTCCCCTCGAATTTTCCAGTGCTGCTTGGTCAATAATTTATTTTTCCCCTCTCAGTCTAGCTGGTCTTCTGGGGGAAGGGCCTGCTGTGCTGATTTTCAAGTGTGAGCATTTAGGGGAGTTGCTCAGCCTCCTGCCTGGTACAAGGGCTCAGTGAAAGATGTTTAAGCTGTTTATCTGGTGAGGCCACTGTGAGGCTCAGTGGGGGTTGTTTATCCCGTGAAGCCCCAAGAGGAACAGCAACAGTGGCTGCGGCGAACTCTCCAGCCCTGGGTCAGCTCCCACAGTAACTACGGAGCTCTCCGTCTGCAGGGCCTGGATGCTCCGTGGTGGGTCTGCTGATCTGCTCAGCTTGGGGCAGGAGCGTCCTTGCCGTCCTGTGCCCTCCTGGCCTCTGCCTGTCCTGGGGGGAACGCCGTATCTTGGGCTGTGTCCCCGGCGCCCTGTACCTCCGGGACTGCGCTGTTGGATTCGCGCTCCGGGCCCGCAGCCCCCTCCCCGAGGAGCCGCTTCCTGAGCCACCTCCAAGCTGCTCCTGGGTCCAGCTGTGCATGCGCTGCAGCCCTTTAGGAGCTCGGCCGTGGGATGTGGCACACTCTCCCCCTGGCGCAGGTGTCTGTTAGTGTCCTAGGGAGCCTGAGGGCATCCCCGCCCTCCTGGGATCCTGCTCTAACTCCCTGTGATCCCCCTTCTGTCCGGGAAGATTGGTGAAGGTCCTCCTTCTCTAAGCGGGGCTTTCCTGTCCTGGGGCACTCACCCCTGCCTTAGTCTGGCTCCTCACAGGGCCCCTCCCCCTTGGATGCCTTTTGTTTATTTCTTTTTTCCCCCTCTTCCTACCTTGATAGAAGCATCATTCCAGCTGTTCTCTCTTTAAATCTCAGGCCAAATTCATAGATTTTAAGGATGATTTGAAGGTTATCTAGGTAATTTGGTGGGGACAAGTGGGACCCTACTCTTCAGCCATATTGCCCCGCCCTCCTACTTTCCATTATTTTAGAGAAAGGTGTAGCCAAGTTTGACTTCCCAGAGTGTGGATAGGTTATTAGAAACAGGGAGGTCAGAGGTACCTTCCCTGGTCTTTCCCTTTCACAACTTTGCTTGCCATTACCTCAAATGCAAGCTCAGAGAGCATCATTAGCAATTTTATAGAGGTAAAAATCACTGGTTTTGACTAAGACATTGGCTCCTGTGAAAGTTTCATCCTCTTCCCTTGACAATTAGAGCTGGGTATTTTTTCCAGCACCATCATTTTTAAAGCTGTCTTACTCTTTAGCTACCCACTAAACATGCTATCCCAAAGGCTCAAAGGCCAAGTCAGATCACCTTTGTTGGGTTTGTTGATATTTAGTGATAAAAATGAAATCAATTTTAATTTATTAAATCCTTTCCTCTTGACATATAGAGAAAAAACTTTTAAACTGTAAGACATGAAATTATGAAAATATCAAAATTTTTTTCTGAATCCTACCAAACATAAACTCAAAATCCAAACAGACTGAAATCTTTTCTTGAAAAAAATTAGTTATGAAAACAAATTGTAACATCACAGATTTGTCTCTGGTGCCCCTCCTAGAACTACTCACCTTCCTTTCCAGTGGCCCTCCTAGGTTCCCCATTGCCTTCCCCTTTGGTTCTTTCAGTTGGGTCCTATACTAAGTGGATCCTATGTACAGCTTGATGATTCTTTCCTCTCCCCTTCCTTCCCACATCCCCATAAATATACCATATACCTAAATATGCCACTGCCCAGAAGCCCCCACCTGTCTTCATTCTCAGGTGCCTTGTCTAAGGGACAAATGAGGGAACCCTCTTTGTTTCCCATCTTTTTGTTTCACAGATCAGTGTCTCTTCTCTTTTCCTGTCCCAAAAGAAGAGGTGGCCTTTACAAACCCACTGAAGCCAGCAAATTCACTTCCATTTCTTTTTTTTGGTATATCTATGAACATTTATTTTCGCAACACAAAAGTATATAAAATAGAAGCTCTCCACCTACTGCCCCATCCTATTCCTTTTTTTCTGAAAAGAAAAAAAAAAGCTTTTCCAGACTTTTTCTGTACTTTTTGAAACGCCAATCTATAACAGAAGGCATACATAAATCTATAATATGCATATCATACGTATGTACACTTAGAGAACTTTGCGGGTTTTGTTTCATAAAAACAATTTTTTCATTGAATAGTATAATGGACATGCCTCCAAAACAGTACACAGTATCTATTCAATTCTTTTACATATTTCTTGTGTTTTCAAGCTTTCTTCAGCTGTCTCCTCCATGGTTCAAGTTCTCCCATTATTCAAAACAACCTTGGGGGCACCTGGGTGGCTCAGTGGTTGAGGGTCTGCCTTTGGCTCAGGGCGTGATCCTGGGGTCCTGGGTTCGATTCCCACATCGGGCACCCCATGGACAGCCTGCTTCTCTGTGTATCTCTCATGAATAATTAAATAAAATAAAAAAAGAACCTTGTATCTCTCAGCAATGTATCCTACCCCACGCCTTCCTTTCACAGCCAGGAGTCCTTGAAGATCCTCCCGTATTGACTGTACTTCTTTGCTTCCCACCTACTCCCTGGTCCTTGCAGTTTGGTTTCTGCCTCTCCCCATATCTGCTCAAAAATCTACCTTTTTCTCCTCCTTAGGGCCTCCTGCAGCCCTGGGCACTGCTGAGTGTGCTCTCCTTATAACTCTCTTTACCCTGTTCTTACTACTCCCAAGGACCTTATAGCTTACATGGTCCCCAAGCAGGGGTGATTTTGCCCTCCAGTGGACATGTTATAGTATCTGGAGACATTTCTGGTTGTCACAATGGAGGAGTAGGTGCTATTGCCATCTGGTGTGGAGGCTAGTGATTCTACCAAACATCCTAAATGCATAGAACAGTACCTTGAAATACATAAGTATCCAACCCAAAGTATCAAGAGTACCGAGGTTGTGAAATCCTGCCCTAGAGAAATTTAAACAAGCCCAAGGACATTTCTGACAAATATAGGCCCTTTAATAACTACCTAGGGATTTGGCCCCAAATCTTGAAAATAATTGTATCTGTTCCCAAATGAGACAACTCAAAGTCATGTCCAGATGTTGCAGAGATGTACTAGGCTCATGACAGCTTCAGGTTCTAGGTCCACAGGACCCAGATAAAATCCAAGGCTCCTCCAGTTGTCTGTGTGGTACAGGTGGTGTGACCCCTTACCAACCTTCCACCTGTGGGCTAAACCATACATTTAGCCATGCTCAATACAGCGTATAGTCATTAGAGGGGAGACACAGACAATCCTTCCCCTCCCCCTTTCTTGGTTTACCCCCTCCCTCTGGAAATTGATTTCCACTGGAATATATTCTGTTCCACATTTCTGAATTCACTGAGGGCTTTGTGGCCAGATTCTTCTCCCACTATTATCCTGGTGATGGATTGGGGGAGAGAATCCCTCAGGATGGCAACATTGTTTGGTCAGTGGTCTAAACCAGTAAACCCTCTGGGCACCATCAGTGCTGACTCACCTCCTTGGCAGCGGCATGAGTTCCCTGTTCAGATCTGACTGTACCCAGCTCTGCCAACTGGGTACTGGGAGGATTCTTCAATCATTGGGCTGAACAGCCTTAGCCATCCTTGCCTGCAGCTGATGCTGGTGTCCTCTGTACACAGCCCTGAGAGATTCCCTTGGGGTGGCAAATCTCTGCTGGGCTGTAAGCCTGTGGTTAACCTCAGGCCTGTTTTGATTGTTTCTTGCGATACAACTTGATCAGAACATGAACAAGTTTCCTGTCCAGTTCCTGGAGACTCTTGGGATGCAGGAATCCCCACCTCCCATCACTCCCTGACATACCTCCCCAGCCAGTTCTGACATTTTCTTTGATGGTCTGTGGTTTGCAACTATTCTTTCCAATTTCTAACTTGGAAATAATCTGGTTTCCCAGAACAGGAACCCACTCAAGTTAGCTTACAGAAAAAGGGATCTGTACAGAGTGCATTTTCATATAGCACAATTGCAGGAAAAGTTGTTACACCACCCTCTCTCTCTCTGAGGTTGCAGGATCAACTCCTGCAAGCTTCTCTGTGCTTGTATACTCCCTGGGACTTCATACTGGCATCCTCTAAAAGACATCTGGCCTCTGTAAAGCACATGGTTATGCTCCCTCACATCCAGAGTCAGGTCTCAGCACCTATGATTCTGGCCTTGGCCCCAACTCCAAAGGGCCCACTGTATCCTTCCCCAGCATCAACCTATGGAATCTGCCTCTCTGTTCAGATTCTCTAGAGTGAGAACCTGTTTGGCCCAGGATAGGTCAAACGTCCACTCCTGCTCCAATCATATACAGCCTAGCCTTGTCATATACATGGCTGCTCAGGTCCAGCAGATACTAGCGTTGGGGAAGGAGACACATACTAAGAAGCTAAGGTGCTTCTGGGGTGTGGAATGCTAATGCTCTGGAACACAAAGGGGGTAATCAAAGTAAGTCTCTATGTTTTACTCCTGCCTCCAACCACCCAATCTATATACCCTCCCCAGCCGCCATGCCGTACCCCACCTCCCAACCCACTTTTCCACCTCTTTCATAACCCCCTTGCCCCATCTGCCCACCCTCCCTCACCCTTCCCCTCCCTCTGAAAATTGATTTCCCACTGGGATATATTTATGTTCTATTTCACATTTCTGAATTCACTGAGGGCTTTGCAGCCAAATTCCCCTCCCACAGTGGAAGCAGATTTCCCTCCGTGAAAAATTCACAGCTTTACACCAAGGACAGTCCCAATCCCCAGGCCTGCGAAATATGGGAAGTCTTCTCTGCTGATAGGGTTCAGAGTTTCGCCTGTCTCTTTGGGATTCTTGAGTTTCTGTTCCCTGGGACCCTGCATCAGACCACACACTAACTTCAGAGGGCTTCCAGTGGGGAGATGTTGGAGATGGAGCTCCTGCTGTGAACGTTGCTGCTGGTGGGGATGGTGTGGGTGTAGGTGGGAAGGGGGATGAGGGGCGTGAGTAGGAGTATGTGAATGAGGCAGGGAGCTGGACAGGAAGGGGCGATGGTGTGACTCTGGACCCCCGCTTCATGGTCCCAGAGAAATAAAACATGGCTGTTTCTATTGACCTGAGATCTCCCTCCCTCTGCCCACCAGTGGTGTAATTTTTCTGCTCCTCAGCTCCAAAAATGTGTGTGGGGCCTCTACCCAGTTTCTTTGTGACCTCTGACCCTTCTGAGTCCTTCTGTCGTCCTCTTCCTCTTCTTATGGTGTCAGCAGTTGTAGCAGAAGTAGCAGCAGCCCCCGCCTCCTCTTCCTCCTCACCTGCTCCTTCTGTCCCAGCCCCACTGGCAGTGGTCAGGCCTGGCTCCTCTGTGACCTGGACCCTCTGCTCCCGCTCCCACGGAGACCCCAGCTCCTGGAGAGAAGTGGGCAGGGTTGAGACCCATTCTGGGGGTAATAAGGGGGCGGGGCAGGTAGATGGGGCAGGGGACCAAGGTGAGGTAATCTTACAGCCCGGAGGAGCTTCCACCTCAGGAGGTCCCGTTCCTTCTGCATCTCCACCAGGTTGGCTTGTGTCTGCCGCAGCTGAAAGGCTGCCTCTTGGCGCTCCATATCTTGCTGTGCTGTGAGCTCCTTTAGGTCTGAGGCCAAGGCCTGTGTGGCGGACTTATGCAGTTTGGCGAAGTCCTGGAGCCAGTGTACCCTGCGCCCCTGTAACTGGCCCTGCTTATGGGCAAAGCGCACGCCCAGGGCCAGGCTGCTCCAGGCACAGGCGTTTTTAGCCTCGCTGGACACTGCGCTGTCCTCTAGGATGGTCCTGAGCTTGTTCTCCACCTCCTCCCAGGACAGGGATAGATTTTCGAGGTAGAACTCGGGGCCTTTCGTGTGCCCGGCCATCTTCTCATTGATGAAAGCTACCACCTTGTCGTGCTGGAAACCACCACTAGGGTCCTCGGGTTTCAAGGCCATGATGACTGAAGGCCTTAGGGGTTTGGCTGGCCCTGTGGAGTGAATCAACCAGTTGCCCCCGCCCCTCCGCTTTAGACCCTCCCCACTTGATCTCTTCCCTTCGGATAGGCCCACCCCGCCCCCCTCCGCCCCCCTCACAAAGACCCCTGACTGGCTTGCCCTGCCCTAGTACATTTCTCACCAGACCTCGCCTTTCTAGCTGTGGTTAGAGGAGGTGCAGACGTATGGCGCCCGCCTACCATACCAGTACCAGAAGAGAAAGCGTACCTCTCTCCCTCGAGGTGCTCCGAAGAAAGGAAGTCTCCAGGCCAACCCTCAAGGCTTTTACCCTGGGAGTGTTCCAACTTCCAGAGACAGTGGGGGTGGGAAGGAATGCATGAGGAAGGTCCTCCATCTCCTCCCCAGGACATAAGGGAACTTGCTACAATTTTGAGTCCTCGACGTGGGTGAAGAAACAGGAGGGGTCAGGAAAGAAAGAACTGAGAATGTGAAACACTCGTAATCAAGTATAAAAAGTTTCATTCTCCACTCTCCCCCCGCACCATAATGGTTTGTCCCACAGCAGGGGCCCCTCCCCTCCTACGGTGGAATGTTCTAGAATGGGGGGAAAAGCTCCCTCCCCACCAGGAAGATTCTGTATCTATCTCCTGTTCCAGCCATTCCTGAACTAGAATACAAAGGTCAGCATGAATATATATATATATTCATATATTTTTTTTTGTAAAGGGCCAGGTACTAATTATTTGAAGCTTTGTAAGCAAAAGATCTCTATCCCAACTACTTGTAGCATAAAACATGCATTAAAAATACTTGAAGAGGGGATCCTTGGGTGGCGCAGCGGTTTGGCGCCTGCCTTTGGCCCAGGGCACGATCCTGGAGACCCGGGATCGAGTCCCACATCGGGCTCCCAGTGCATGGAGCCTGCTTCTCCCTCTCCCTGTGTCTCTGCCTCTCTCTCTCTCTCTCTCTCTGTGACTATCATAAATAAATTTAAAAAAATACTTGAAGAAATAAGATTGGACAGCGCGGGAGGCTCAGCGGTTTAGCGCCTCCTTCAGCCCAGGATGTGATCCTGGATACCGGGAATTGAGTCCCACGTCAGGTTTCCTGCATGGAGCCTGCTTCTCCCTCTGCCTGTGTCTCTGTGTCTCTCATCAATAAATAAATAAATCTAAAAAAATTAATTAATTAAAATTTAAAAAAAAAGAAATAAGATTGGCTATATTCCAGTAAAACTTTATGTATAAAAACAGGCAACTGGCAGGATTTGGCCTGTAGTTTAACAACTCCTGTTTTAGAGTCAATTTCTTTCATATCCCAAAGATATCCGAAATCCAAATGTTCACCCTTCCCCCCAAGAAATGATTTTCCCCCTATATTCCTATGTTCGGTTTAGAAACTTCAAAATCGTCAACAGCACTTGCCTTTAATAACATAGCAAATTGATCCCCAAGTCTTGTTGCTACTGTCTCAGAAACTTCTTTTGATATCCAGTCCCATTTACAGAATGCCTGCATTGCCTCCTAAATAATCTCCCTAACTTTAATCTCTTTCTAACTCCTGTTTCCTATGATCATGCTACTTTCAAGCTTAAAAATATTTGATGGCTTCCTGTGACACACTCCTTGGCCTAATATTAGAATTTCCTTTAGTCTACCTTTCTAATTTAGTTCTCTTTATTCTCTTTTCTGTGCTATTATTTATTCACTGAAGGGACTGGCCATGTAGATACACTCATTTTGGGTTTTAATTTATTTTTCCCTTTGAAAAAATCAGAAATTCATTATTTATTATTTGAGAATTACGTTTTGTTTTGTGAACTCACATTGAAATAGATTAACATTTCTTCTCTAAGTGTCTTGCATCAGATAGAAAAAAATAATGTACCTGGCATCAAAATATTACTTAAGAAGATGGATAAATCCCAGAGGTTTAAATCCTATTGTTTTAGCTCTCTTTTTAAACTGTTATTTTTTTCCATTTCAATTTATGTGTTTTATTTATTAGTCTTAAATGGAAAGGGTTCATGTTTTGGCTTGTTCTGCAGTGACTTCTTTTTATGATTTTATTTATTTATTCATGAGAGAGAGAGAGAGAGAAGCAGAGAGAGGGAGAAGCAGGTTCCATTCAGGGAACCTGACATGGGACTCTATCCCCGGTCTCTAGGATCACACCCTGGGCGGAAGGTGGCACTAAACCGCTGAGCCACCCAGGCTGCCCCTGCAGTGACTTCTGAAAGATCATTCAGGAGATAAATGTAGAAATTGAAATGGCAAGGAAAGAGGGGAGATACTGGAGTCAGGGAGACACATTAAGGATATGTCACAATAATTCCATATGTAAACTAAGGCAGTGGAAGTTAGAGTGGAGAG
Organism: Vulpes lagopus; assembly: GCF_018345385.1. Taxonomy (NCBI): domain Eukaryota; kingdom Metazoa; phylum Chordata; class Mammalia; order Carnivora; family Canidae; genus Vulpes; species Vulpes lagopus. The sequence goes on from NC_054848.1 coordinate 78,516,067, forward strand.
AACAGTGTAGAGAGCTCTTTGGTTGATAGAATTCATAGAAATGTTAGGGGCAGGGATGAGAAAATGAGTAAGGTAATTCCCAGGTTTCTGATACAGGACACTAGTAGATAGTGATGCTATAGACTTAGATGGAGAATGAAAAAGAAGCTGTTTGAGAGGGAGTTCACCTGTAGACATACTGATATTGAGATACCTCTAGGGCATCCTAAGAGAGATATCCCCACAGGCAGTTAGATATATGAGTCTAGTACTAGGACAGACATTAGGGCTGGAGACATAATATTGAAAAGTGGAAGTTGGGTTTTAAGTTGTGGTTGAAATAACCCAGGGAGAAGATAGCAATAAGGACAGGGTGCTGAGGACAGTTCTCTGACAACTCTCCACTCTCACTGATAGCTTTATAGTTGACCTGATTGCTCCTTTGCCTTCTATGCTTCTGGCCTCAGAACATTTCTTACCCTTTTTTTATTCCTTCTATAGCACTGTAAACCTGGACTTCAGGTTGTGATCACTTGTATCTGTATGCTATCATTATTCCACTTCTGCTTATAAATTCTTTTAGAAGATTTTCATTTTTTAAAGTTGTTCTTTAAATTCCAGTTCATGAACCTACAGTGTAATATTAGTTTCAGGTATACAATATAGTGATTCCATACTTCCATACAACACCCAGTGCTCATCACAAATGCACTCCTTAATCTCCAGCACCTATTTAACCTGTCGCCCTACCTACCTCCCTTCTTGTAACCATTAGTTTGTTCCCCATAGTTAAGAGTTCATCTCTTGGTGTCTCTCTCTCTCTCCCCCATGATTATTTGTTTTGTTTCTTAAATTCCATGTATGAGTGAAATTACATGGTATTTGTCTTTCTCTATTTTTGCTTAGTAAAATAATTTCTAGCTCTATTCATGTCATTGGAAATGACAAGATTTCATTATTTTTATGGCTAATATCCCTGTGTGTGTGTGTGTGTATGTGTGTGTGTATCACAGATTGTTTATACATTCATCAGTCCATGGACATTTGGGCTATTTCCCTAATTTGACTATTGTAGATAATGCTGCTATAAACATCATGGTGCATGTATCCCTCTGAATTAGTATTTTTGTGGGGGTTTTTTTGGGGGGAAATATCTAGTGGTATAATTGCTGAATCATAGGGTGGTTCTATTTTTAACTTTTGGAGGAACCTCCATACTGTTTTCCAGTGTTGGCTGCACCAGTTTGCATTCCCACCAGTAGTGCTAGAGGGTTCCTTTTTCTCCACATCCTTGCCAACACCTTTCGTTTCTTGTGTTGATGATTTCAGCCATTCTGACAGGTGTGTAGTTTTGATCTGTATTTCCCTGATGATGAGTGATGTCTACTGCTTATTTTTTAAATTGGATTATTCATTTTTTGAGTTTGATAAGATCTTTATAGATTTTGGATAATAACCCTTTATCAGATATGTCATTTGCAAATATCTTCTCCCATTCCAAAGGTTATCTTTTAGTTTTGTTGATTGTTTCCTTTGCTGTGCAGGAACTTTTTATTTTTATGAAGTCCTAATAGTTTATTTTTGCTTTTGTTTCCCTTGCCTCAGGAGACCTATCTTGTAAGAAGTTGCTGTGGCCGATGTCAAAGTGGTTAGTGCTGTGTTCTCCTGTAGGATTTTTAATGGTTTCCTGTTTCAGATTTAGGTCTTTAATTATTTTGAATTTAGTTTTGCATCTGGTGTAAGAAAGTGGGCAAGTTTCATTCTTTTGCATGGTGTCCGGTTTTCCCAATACCCTTTATGGGAGAGACTGTCTTTTTTTCCCCATTGAATATTCTTTCCTGCTTTGTTGAAAATTAATTGACCATGTAGTTGTGGGTTCATTTCTGGGTTTTCTATTCTGTTCTCTTGATGTATGTATCTATTTTGTGCCAGTACCATACTGTTTTCATCCATACAGCGTTGAGTTTTCAAATTTATTTTTGCAAGAGACAGAGCTCGAGAGTACATGCACAGGAGCGGGGGCAGGGGGTGGTCAGAGGGTGAAGTGGACTCCATGCTGAGCAGGGAGCCCTTTGTAGGACTCTACTCCTGTATCCTAGGATCATGACCTGAGCCAAATGCTTAATTGATTGAGCCATCCAGGTGTCCCATCAATATAACTTTGTAATATAACTTGGAGTCTAGGATTGAGATGCCTCCAGGTTTGCTTTTCTTTTTTTTTTTTTTAAAGATTTTATTTATTTATTCATGAGAGACACACACACACAGAGAAGCAGAGACACAGACAGAGGGAGAAGCAGGCTCCACACAGGGAGCCCGACGTGGGACTCCATCCCAGGTCTCCAGGATCAGGCCCCAGGCTGAAGGCAGTGCTAAACTGCTGAGCCACCCGGGCTGCCCCTGCTTTTCTTTTTCAGGGTTGCTTTGGCTATTTGGGGTCTATTGTGGTTCCAAACATATTTTAGGATTGTACTAGCTCTGTGAAAAATGCTGTTGGTATTTTGGTAGGAATTGCATTAAATGTGTAGATTGCTTTGGGTAATACAGACATTTTAACAATGCTTATTATTCCATCCATGAGAATGGAATGCTTTTCCATATCTTTGTATCCTTTTCAATTTCTTTCATCAGCGTTTTATAGTTTTCAGAGTACCAGTCTTTCTTCTCTTTGGTTAAGTTTATTCTTAGATATCATGCGGATTTTGGTATAATTGTAAATGGGATTGATTCCTTAATTTCTCTGTTACTTCATTATTGGTGTAGAGAGATGCAACAAATTTCTGTATGTTGTTTGTATCCTGCGACTTTACTGAATTCGTGTATCAGTTCTAGTAATTTTTTGGAAGAATCTTTTGGGTTTTCTATATAGAGGATCATGTTATCTGCAAATGGTGGAAGTTTGACTTCTTTGCTGAATTGTATGCATTTAATTTCTTTTTGTTGTCTGACTACTGTGGCTAGAATTTGCAGTACTATCTTAAATAACAGTGGTGAGAGTGGACATCTTGTACCTGACCTTAGGGTAAAAGCTCTCAGTTTTTTTCCCATTGAGGATATTAGCTGTGGGTTTTTTGTTTCTTTTTTTGCATATGGCCTTTATTTTATTGAGGTATGTTTCCTGTAAACCTACTTTGCTGAGAGTTTTTATCATGAATGGATGTTGTACTTTGTCATAGGCATTTTCTGCATCTATTGAGAGGATCATATGGTCCTTATCATTTCTTTTGTTAATGTGGTATATCAGATTGATTTGCAAATATTAAACCACTCTTGCAGCCCAGGAATAAATCTCACTTGATCGTGGTGAATGATTCTTTTAATGAACTTTGGATTTGGTTTGCTGGTATTTTACTGAGAATTTTTGCATCCATGTTCATTAGAGATATTGATCTATAGTTATCTTTTATACTAAAATCTTTATCTGGTTTAGGTATCAGGGTAATGCTGGCCTCATAGTATAAATATGTAAGTTTTCCTTCTTTTTCTATTTTTTGGAATAGTTTGAGAAGTATACATATTAACTCTTCTTGAAATGTTTGGAAGAATTCTCCTGTGAAGCCACCTGCCCCTGGCCTTTCATTATTAAGAGATTTTTTATGACTGATTCAATTTATTTGCTGTTTTTCAGTCTGTTCAAGTTTTCTATTTCTTTCAATTTTGGTAGTTTATATTTCTAGGAATTTATCCATTTCTTTCAGTTTGTTTAATTTGTTGGCATATCATTTTTCACAATATTTTCTTATAATTGTATTTCTGTGCTGTTAGATATTATTTTTTTCTCTATCATTTGTGATTTTATTTGTTTGGGCCTTTTTTCTTTTTCTTTTTTTTTTTTTTACTTTATTTTTTTTATTGAAGTTCAATTTGACAACATATAGTATAACACCCAGTGCTCATCCCATCATGTGCCCTCCTCAGTGTCTTTTCTTTTTTATGTCGTTCTAGATTTTTATCAGTTTTATTGATTTTTTTCCACAGGACCAGCTCCTTGTTTCATTGATCTGTTCCTTTTTTAAAGTTTGTATATAATTTATTTCTGCTTTACTGTCATATTTTTATTTTAATAAGATATATATTTATTATATAGTATTTTATTATAAGTATTATGTGTTATAATCTTTACTATTTCCTTCCTTCTGCTGTAGCTCCTTCAGGTATAATGTTAGCATGCATATTTAAGATTTTTCTTTCTTCTTGAAGTAGGTATGTGTTGCTATAAACTTCCCTCTTCGGAATACTTTTGCTGCATCCCAAAGTTTTTGGACCATTGTGTTTTCATTTCCATTTCTTTCCATGTATTTTTTTAAATTTCTCCTTTGATTTCCTGGTTGATCCCATTGTTTAGTAGCATGTTGTTTAACCTCCAGGAATTTTGGTCTTTCAAAATGTTTTTCTTGTGGTTAACTTAAGTTTCATAGCACTGTGGTCAGAAATTATGCACAGCATGATCTCAGTCTTTTTGTTGAGGCCTAACCTAATATGTGTGTATTCTGGATTAAGTCCCATGTGCACTTGAAAAGAATGTATATTCTGCTCTTTTATGATGGAATATTCTAAATATATCTGTTAAATGCATCTATTCCAGTGTGTCATTCAAAGCCATTGTTTTCTTGTAGGTTTTCTGTTTAATCTGTCCATTCATGTAAGTCGGGTGTCAAAAACCCTTACTATTATTGAATTATTATCGACTAGTTCCTTTTATGATTGTTATTGGTTGTTTTACATATTTGGGTGCTCTCATGTTGGGTGCATAAATATTTACAATTGTTAGATCTTCTTGTTGGATTGTGCCCTTTATTATGATATAGTGTGCTTCTTCATTTCTCTTTTTTTAAGATTTTATTTATTTATTCATGAGACACACACACACACACACACACACACACACACACACACACAGATGTCTGGACTGAGCCACCCAGACATCCCCTTCATCTTTTGTTAAAGTCTTCATTTTAAAGTCTGTTTTTTTTCCAGTATAAGTTTTGCCACTCCAGCTTTCTTTTGATATCCACTTGTATGATAAATATTTCTGCATCCCTTTACTTTAAATCTGCAAGTATCATCAGAAAAGACCCCAAATAGCGAGGGGAATATTAAAAAGAAAACCAGAGCTGGGGGCATCACAATGCCAGATTTCAGGCTGTACTACAAAGCTGTGGTCATCAAGACAGTGTGGTACTGGTACAAAAACAGACACATATATCAATGGAACAGAATAGAGAATCCAGAAGTGGACCCTCAACTTTATGGTCAACTAATATTCAACAAAACAGGAAAGACTATCCACTGGACAAAAGACAGTGTCTTCAGTAAATGGTGCTGGGAAATTGGACATCCACATGCAGAAGAATGAAACTAGTCCATTCTCTTACACCATACACAAAGATAAACTCAAAATGGATGAAAGAGGGATCCCTGGGTGGCGCAGCGGTTTGGTGCCTGCCTTTGGCCCAGGGTGCGATCCTGGAGACCCGGGATTGAATCCCACGTCGGGCTCCCGGTGCATGGAGCCTGATTCTCCCTCTGCCTATGTCTCTGTCTCTGTCTCTCTCTGTCTCTGTCTCTCTCTCTCTCTGTGTGACTATCATAAATAAATAAAAAAAATTTAAAAAAATGGATGAAAGATCTAAATGTGAGACAAGATTCCATCAAAATCCTATATGAGAACACAGGCAACACTCTTTTTGAACTTGGCCACAGCAACTTTTTGCAAGATACATCCATGAAGGCAAGAGAAACAAAAGCAAAAATGAATTATTGGGACTTCATCAAGAGAAGAAGCTTCTGCACAGCAAAAGAAACAGTCAACAAAACTAAAAGACAACCTGCAGAATGGGAGAAGATATTTGCAATGACCTCTCAGATAAAGGGCTAGTGTCCAAGATCTATAAAGAACTTATTAAACTCAACAGCAAAGAAACAAACAATTCAATCATTAAGTGAGCAAAAGACATGAACAGAAATCTCACAGAGGAAGACATAGACAAGGCCAACATGCACATGAGTAAAAGCTCCGTATCACTGGCCATGAGGGAAATTCAAATCAAAACCACAATGAGATACCACCTCACACCAGTGAGAGTGGTGAACATTAACAAGACAGGAAAAAACAAATGTTGTAGATGATGTGGAGAAAGGGGAACCCTCTTGCACTGTTGGTGGGAATGTGAACTGGTACAGCCACTCTGGAAAACTGTGTGGAGGTTCCTCAAAGAGTTAAAAATAGATCTGCCCTACGATCCAGCAATCGCACTGCTGGGGATTTACCCCAAAGATACAGATGCAGTGAATCACCAGAACACCTGCACCCCGATGTTTCTAGCAGCAATGTCCACAATAGCCAAACTGTGGAAGGAGCCTCAGTGTCCGTCGAAAGATGAATGCATAAAGAAGATGTGGTCTATGTATACAATGGAATATTAGTCAGCCATTAGAAACAATAAATACCCACCATTTGCTTCAATGTGGATGGAACTGGAGGGTAGTATGCTGAGTGAAATAAGTCAATCGGAAAAGCACAAATATTATACGGTGTCATATATTAGGGAATATAAAAATTAGTGAAAGGGAATAAATGGAAAGGAGAGAAAATTAGTGAAAATATCAGTGAGGATGACAAAATATGAGACACCTAACTCTGGGAAACAAACAAGGGGTAGTGGAAAGGGAGGTGGGCGGGGAGTTGTGGTGACTGGGTGATGGGCAGAGTGGGGCACTTGGCGGGATGAGCACTGGGTGTTATGCTATGTGTTGGCAAATTGAACTCCAATAAAAAATTTAAAAAATAAATATGCAAGTATCATTAAGTCTAAAATGAGCCTCTTGTAGGCAGCATATAGATGGGTCTTGTTTTTTGTTTTTTGTTTTTTTAACCCATTCTAATACTCTATGTCTTTTGATTGGAGAATTCAATCCATTTTCAGAGTCACTACTGATAGGTATGTATTTTGTACCATTTTATTATTTTGTTGTTTCTGGAGATTTTCTCTGCTCCTTTCATGTCTTTGTCACTTTTGGTCTTACCTTTCCACCCAAAGAGTCTCCTTTAATATTTCTTGCAGGAATGGTTTACTGTTCACATACTCCTTTAGTTTTTGTCTAGGAATCTCTTCATCTCTCCTTCTATTCTGAATGATAGCTTTGCTAGAAAGTACTCCTGATTGCAGATTTTTCCCATTCAGCAATTTGAATATATTATGCCACTCTCTTCTTGTTTGCCACATTTTTGTTCAGAAATCTCCTTTGTAAGTCAAGGATTTATTTTGTCTTGCTGCTTTTAAGAATTTTTCTTGATCACTGTATTTCATAAATTTAATTCCAATGTGTCTTGGTGTTGGCTTGCTTTTGTTGATTTTGATGGGAGTTCTCTGTGCATCCCGAATGTGGATATCTGTTTCCTTCCCCAGGCTAGGGAAGTTTTCAGCTACTATTTCCTCAATAAATTTTCTGCTCCTTTTTCTCTCTTCTTCTGGTACTCTTATGACACGAATGTTACTGTGTTTGATGGAGTCACTGAGTTGCCTAAGTCTATTCTCATGTTCCATAATACTTCTTTCTCTCTTTTTTTTGACTTTCTTATTTTCCATTATTTTATCTTTTATACCACTGGTTTGTCCCTCTGCTTCTTCCATTATACTGTTCATTGAGGCAAGCCTATTTCCAATCTCAGCTATTATATATTTCATCTATAATAAGTCAATTGGAGAAAGACAACCATCATATGGTTTCACTCTTATATGGAATATAAGAGATATAAGAAAGGGACTATAAGGGAAAGGAGGGAAACTGAGTGGGGAAAAATTAGAGAGGAAGACAAACCAAAAAAGACTCCTAACTCTGGGAAACAAACAAAAGGTTGCAGAAGGGGAGGGGCTGGGGTGATAGGGTGAATGGGTGATGGGCATTAAGGAGGGCACTTGATGGGATGAGCACTGGGTGTTACACGATATGTTGGCAAATTGAATGTAAATAAAAAAATAAATTCACCTCTGATTTCTGTTAACCCTTTTATCTCTGTGGTAATGGTCTCCCTGATGTCTTCCACTCTTTTCTCAAGTCCAGCAAGTATCCTTATAATTGTTGCTTTAAATTCTCCACCAGGCATGATACTTATAGCTATTTTACTTAGATCTCTGTCTGTGGCCTTATCTTCTTCTTTCATTTGGGATGAATTTCTCTGTCATGGCATTTTGTCTAAGACTTTGTCTTCTCTGTGTTAGAAAAGCTAGTTATGTTTCCTGCATCTGAGAGTAATGGCTTTATGAAGAAGAGCTCATGTAATGCCCAGGGCCTGGCTCATCAGGGTTTGTTTCCCAATGTATACTGCCTGTGCTCTGCTATTGTATTCTGGCTGCTTTCCTTCAGACAAGAAATATACAGAGGCTCTTCTTGCCTGTACTTGGCAGTGTTTAGTCCTTGGCCAGAATATGGTGAGTTTTAACTAGGTGTGCTCTGATTTGCTTGTTAAATGAGGCCTGACACTACTTCCACTAGAACTGAAGCCCTGCAGAACTCTCTGGGAAGGAGGTGTGGTGTGAGCTTGAGTTTCTGCTGGTCTTCTGGGGAAGGAGCCTGCTGCACCAGGACTGAGGCAAGCTTGACTGAGGAGAGCAATTCCCCTGAGTGTAAGGCGGTGGGGTTGCTGTAAGCAAGTTAGATAGTTGGTGTTGGTGCTGTGCTGCTTTCTGCAGGTGGCTCAGTGTTTATGCTGAGAGGCTGGGGAGGGAAATGGCACCAGCCAGTTCCTTTGTCCCTAAAGAGGCATCTCCATGCACCCTGCCTCTCAGAGATGTGCTCCAAAAAGAGCACATATCTCCTTCACTGTGTCTCAGGCAATTTTTAGAGTATTGTTTCCACGCTGCCCACCCCCAGGTTATTATCCTGCCTTCTCTCCAGGAGCTAAGCAGTGTCCTCTCAGATCTATCCTAGCCAAGCCCACTGACCTTTAAAACTACAGGCTTTAAGCCTTGCTGGTTGCAAGAACTCACAAAAATCAGCACCTCTTGTTTTTTCCAGCCAGTGGTTTTAGGGAAATGTTCTTGTGAGTTTCCCTGTGTGATCTACCCTCACCCTTTTCTGTGACCACAGCTCCCTCCTCTCTAAAATTTCCCTCTCAGAAATAGCTGCTGCAATCTATTTCTCCCCTAAACCATGTATCTGCATTTTCTACTTTCTTCACTGTGGCTTCTTCTCTCTTTTTAGTTGTGGAGTTTGTCTTATAAATATTCCAGTTGATTTCTGGAGTATTCAAAATGATTTGATAGTTATCTAGTTGTGTTCATGGGGCAAGACATGAACACAACTAGGGGTCCTTCTACTCTGTCATCTCTTCTCCTGCTAGTAAGTCATTTCTTTTGGACAAAGGATTGGAGAAGGGATAAAAATGAAGACAGAGAAACCTGTTAGGATGCTAATTTGATCTTGCATGCAAAACAGGGTAACAGTCCTGTGGCAGGATTTAGGATAGATAGCAAATAAAGAAAGAATTTTGAAGCAGAATTAGCACAACTTCTTAACCAATTGTATATAGGGAATAAGTATGAGGAAGTGGGGTGGAGGATGATTTTGAGGCATCTGACTTGAGAAACGAGATGGTGTGGTTAGTGATGCCTCTAATCTTAATAGGTATTATATGAAGAAGAATAGATTGTAGGGAAGAAATAATAACCTCAGTTTGGGACTAACAAGTGCCTTCATGACAATTGTATGGATATACTTGGCTAGGTCTTAGGAGAGAGGACAGAACTGGAAAAATATTATAGACTTGGATGCCTTCAGCACTTAGTTTGTGGTTGAAATTTAGTGCTAGAACACATAGTGCTGGAGATGAATGTTGAAGGGAGAAGAGAACACAAACAAAACAGAGTAAGGAATCATGAGGCCTGGGGGAAGATGGGAAACATTTTTGGAAATAGGGTGAAGAAGAAAAGACAGTAATATAGTAACAAGGAATGATCAGAGAAGTAGGCAATCATAAGAGAGGAATCTTAGTAGTAAGAAGAGATCAAGAAAGTTGAAGGAAAGTTTCAAGTTTAAAATAATGCACAGAGGTCAGATAGGACGAGGGTGAACAAGAGGTCATTAGATTTGTCTAATAAGATATCCTTAATGAGATTAGTGATAGAAATTCAATAGAATGATGGAGCAGAAGCCAAAGGATAGTGGGCCATAGAGTGATGTTAGAGCAGCATGCAGATATTTTGAATGTTGAAAAGTCTTTCAAGATCTTTGACAGTGACAGATATAGTGAGTAGGCAGGAATCAAAAAGCAAATCTTGGAGTCATAGGGTATGACAGCTTATTTGCTAAGACAGATAACATATAATTCCAACACAAAGACAAGGAGAATACTTTGGCATCTACTGTATCGGGAGGAAGATAACCATATATAAAGAAAACTGCTTTTGTAGAGTTTGAAATGTAACTCAGGCAATAAAGCAAAACCTTTGTAAATACTAAAAGAATAATTACAAAACAACATATTGCCCAATATAAAAACATCAGTGTGATCTAAATAAGAAGCAGTGAAGAAGTAAGAAATAGGTATTAGTGAAATTGGTTGAGGAAGACTTTCTGGAGGAGGGTTTTTTGTTTTTAACAGAAACAACAGGGTTCTCCGTAGATTTCTGAAGAGCATTTTGGTTATGATACGATGTGAAGCAGATTGACTCTCTTTTTAAAAAGATTTTATTTATTTATTTACTTATTTATTTGAGAGGAAGAGAGAGAGAGATAGAGAGAGAGACAGCACAAGCAGGGGGAGTGGTAGAGGGAGAGGGAGAAGCAGACTCCCCACCAAGCAGGGAGCCTGATGCAGGGCTTGATCTCAGGACCCTGGGATCATGACCAGAGCTGAAGGCAGGTACTTAACCAACAGAACCACCCAGGCACCCCACAGATTCACTCTCTTAAAATTGTCTTCAACCAAACAATAAAGCAGGGGTCACTCATACCATGGTGGGGATGATGGTCATGGCAAGGAATGTTTTGAATTTATCTTGATTATTCCCTTACCTTTACCACATCTCAGTCATTGGCAGACAGAGTTTTAACTAGCTATTTGTACCCATAGGTGGCAGATTGCAATTACTTTCTTTAAGAATGGTTACTTGAACTTGCTGCTGGAAAGATCCATAATTCTCCATTATCTATGAAGGGATTATCATATATATACAATTTTTTTCTTGAGTAGGTTTCTGACTTAAATGCTCAACCCCAAATAAATTATGCTTTGTTTTGAATTCAGGATGCGTGATATTTTGATGATAAAACTATGTCTTAAGCAAGTCGATTTTAGAATATATATATAATTTCTATTGTAATCTGGTTCATTGGCTGCTTTCTTTTTAAATAACAACAAAACCCAAAATATATTCATTTAAATTACAGTTTGGTTTGGGAGTCAGTAGATAATGTATTAATAATGGTGATGATATTAAAAATGGTTGATTTTTATTAATCACTTACCATGAGCCAGGTACTGTGCTAAATGTTTTAAATTAACTACCTCATTGTTGGAAGACAGTTCTCTGTTGGTCTCTTGGATTTCTGCATGTTTTATGAGCAGAGGCACTCACTATCCCTTTTCCCAGATTACTTTTTCAGGGATATGTATATAGAGAGAACAATCACAAAAGCTGGAAAATAGTGTCTTTCACCAGAGCAAAGGGCAGGTTTGCTTACAGCCTTGGAAAATATAGATAGTGGCTCCCTTTGGAGCAAAGGGCAGGCATGCTTATGACCCATTATAAAAGATTTGTGTTTGCTAAACTTGGGATTCTTCTCCTTTAATGCAACCCACTGCTTGTGCAGGTGTAATCTGGCCCTCTTTGTATTGTCCTATAGGAATTGTTAGGGAAGTATCACAGATGCTGATACTTTGGCTGCCTTCATTGCTGTGAATAATTAACTGTCTACTGTTTCCAACCCAGTAGTCTCTTGTCTTCTACCAATACCCGTGAAAATGGTAGCCCGATTTATTAGCTTGCAAGTATGGAAAAATCACAGATCCTCAACTCTTACAATTCTTAACACTTGGGTAATGTAATACCCGTTTATAGATAACCCTTCTTTAATTTCATTTTACATATGGAAAAATGAAGCTCAGTGACCTGTCCAGAGATCCATAGTTAGGGTATAAGAGAGCTGGGATTTGAACCCAAAATTCTTTTTCTTCAGAGGCCATATTCTCAAGCAGTGAGCTACTCAGGTCCAGTTCAGTTCAAGTCTGTGAGTTAACCTTTTTTCTGAATGCATCATGAACAATAAAGAGATTATTTTTGAATAATCCTGGGTTGGAGATAATTAGTGCCATGCCAAAGGCTGCATGTTCATGTCAGCAGGAGAGAACAGTATTATCTGTTTATACCTTCAATAAATCCTTGTTTGTTTATTAATCAAGTTTCTGCCTAATGGAAAAAAAATGTACATAAACTCCAACCTATTATAGTGACATTCTTATAGACTAGAGATATCATCTATGAATGATGACAATTTTTGTTAAAATAATAAAAAAGTAAAAAAAAACCCTAAACTATTTACAACTCTAGATAAGATTATTATTATCTTGTAGACCAAAAAGGGCAAAAGTAAGATTTTTAAAAAGATCCTATGTTTCCCCAACTTACCATAGCACAGATATTTTTGTTGTTGTTTTTTTTTTTTTTGAGGTCTCCCCCATGGGGCAAGTCCCTTTTTTCAAAATTTGAATTCGGATATCATTAACATCCAGTGTTATATTTAGTGTTATATTACTTCCAAGTGTACAATATAGTGATTCAATAATTCTATATATTACTCAGTGCTCATCAATATAAGTATACTCTTAATTTCCTTCACCAATTTCATCCATCCTCCCACCCAATTTCATCCATCCTCCCACCCAACTTCCCTCCAACCCAAACTTCCCATTTGTTCTCTATAGTTAAGAGTATGTTTTTTGGTTTGTCTCTTTTTTCCCCTTTTGTTCATTTGTTTTGTTTTTATTTTTATTGCAGCATTATTTACATAGCACAGATATTTTTTATGATTGTATTAAGTTTATATCTGCTTTACCATATATACAAGCAGCATGGCACATAGTAGATGTTCAATAAATGTCATTTGAATGTATCTAAAAGGCTGTAGCTCTTCATAAAATGATAATACTAAGAAACTGATCAGAGCTTTGGGCCTCCTGCTCTTTTATTAAGGCTTTAATTTTTTAGAGATGTTTGATTCACAGCAAAATTTGAGAGGAAGGTACAGAAGTTCCCCATATACCTCCTGCCCCCTCACATGCATAGCCCATTATCAGCATCCACTGCCAGAATGAACATTTGCTATAATTGATTAACCAACACTGACACATCATTTTCACCTAAAGTCCATAGATTTCTTTTTTTTTTAAAGTCCATAGATTTCACTGTGGTTTATTCCTGCTGTACATTCTATAGATTTGGACAAATGTATAATGGCATGTATCCATCATTAGAGTATCATAAAGAGTATTTTCACTGCCCTTAAAATCCTCTATGTTTCACCTATTCCTCCTTCCTCCCAACCCTTGGCAACCACTGATATTTTTAGTGTCTCCATAATTTTGCCTTTTCAAAATATTATATAGTTGGATCCTACAGTATGTGCCTTTTTCAGTTGGCTTCCTTTACTTAGTAATATGCATTTAAGTTTCCTCCATATCTTTTCATGGCTTGGAAGCTTATTTATTTTTAGCATTTAACAATATTCCATTGTGTGGATATACCATAATTTATTTACATATTCATCTACTAAGGGATATCATGGTTGCTTCCAAATTTTGGCAATTATGAACAAAACTTCTATAAACATCTGTGTGTAGGCTTTTGTGTGGACATAATTTTTCCCCTCTTTTGGGTAGATACCAAAGAACACAAATGCTAGATTTTACGGTAAGGGTATATTTGGTTTTGTTAAAAAACTGCCAAACCATCTTCCAAGTGGCTGTACGATTTTGCATTCCCATTAGCAATGAATGAGAGTTCCTGTTTCACTACATCGTCACTAGCATTTGGTATTGTCAGTGTTCCGGATTTTGGCCATTTTTTTTTAAAGATTTTTTTTTTAATTTACTTATGAGACACACACACAGAGAGAGAGAGAGAGAGAGAGAGAGAGAGAGAGAGAGGCAGAGATACAGACAGAGGGAGAAACATGCAGGGAGAGACACATACAGGGAGCCTGACGTGGGACTCAATCCCAGGACCCCAGGATCAGGCCCTGGGCTGAAGGCAGCACTAAACCGCTAAACCACCTGGGCTGCCCTGGATTTTGGCCATTCTAATAGGTGTGCAGTTTGTTTTCATTTGCTCATGTTTGTTTTCATTTGCATTTCCCTGGTAACATATGATATACATCTTTTCCAATATCTATTTGCCATTTGTAAGTCTTATCTTCTTTGATGAAATTTCTGTTAAGGTCTTTGACCTATTTTAATTTTTTTTCATTTTCTTATTGTTGAGTTTTAAGAATTCTTTATATATTTTGGATAATAGTCCTTTATTAGATGTGTCATCTATTAATATTTTCTCTGTCTGTGTCTTGTTTTCTAATTCTCCTGACATTGACTTTTGTAGAGCAGAAGTTTTTAATTTTATTAACTTTAAGTTATTTTTTTCATAGATCATGTCCATGATGTTTTAATTAAAAAATCATTGCCATATCCAGGGTCATCTAGGTTTTCTCCTGTGTTATTTTCTAAAATTTTTATGGTTTTGCATTTTATATTTAGTTCTATGATCCAATTTGAAATTATTTTTCATAATAGGTGTAAAGATCTGTGTCTAGATTAATTTTTTTTGTTTGGATGCCCAGTTGTCCCAGTACCATTTGTTTATTTTTACTTTTTATTATTTTATTTTATTTTTAGAAGATTTATTTATTTATATGATAGGAGAGAGAGGGTAGAGGGAGAGTGAGAAGAAGATAATCTCAAGTAGATGCCCTATTGAGAACAGAGCCCAACATGGGACTCTGTCTCAGGACTCTGAGATCATGACCTAAGTTGAAACCAAGAGACAGATGCTTAACCAGTAAGCCATCCAGGCATCCCAGTACCATCCATTGAAAAGACATTCTTTGTTCCATTGTGTTGCCTTTGCTTCTTTGTCAAAGATCAGTTGACTATATCTATGTAGGGCAGAAATAACCATAGCTCTAATTACAGAATTTCTCATAAGTTTTCACTATCAAATCTTTAATGTGGCAATATTTACCACTGGGAAAGAAGTTTGAAGTGTCTTATAGTTTAGAAGATGAGTACAGCTGTTCTATGTAGCTATGTAGCTACATTATGGTCAGAGATGATCTCATTAGCATTTTGTTTTCTATCTTCCTGTCTGTTGAAATGGAAAACTGTTCTGTGTTGTTTTGATGTTGTTTCTTATTTCTAGGCAAGGTC
Organism: Vulpes lagopus; assembly: GCF_018345385.1. NCBI lineage: Eukaryota > Metazoa > Chordata > Mammalia > Carnivora > Canidae > Vulpes > Vulpes lagopus. Next base: position 78,531,464 of record NC_054848.1, read on the forward strand.
CAAATGGAAAGGTAAACATTATTGAAATATAGAGAGCACAAATAAAGTTTTAAACACCCAGTAAAGCCATTTTGCTATTTCTCTGTTCCTACAGAAACTCGACATATTGCATGAAGGTGTCAATGTCCTTGACTGTTGCAGAGAATGAATCAGGCCTGTGCTACAATAGTAGGATACGCTATTTAGAAAAATCCGAAGTCACTAAAAGAAAGGAGATCTCCTGTCCAGACATGGATGACTTTAAAAAGTCCGATCAGGAGCCTGATGTTGTGTGGTACAAGGTAACTCAGCATGGTGTCAATTACTTTTCTTTTTTTTCTTAATCTTAAGTCAATAGCTGGCTTGGGGATAGAAAAAGGGAGAAATTTTATTTCTAGTTTTTGGTATTAAATATTTCATTGAGAAAAATGAACAGATCCACATTTAAATAATTCAGAGCTATGATTTCTGTATATTACTGTTTTTTTTATTTTTTAAAGGTTTTTTAATTTGTTTATTCATGAGACACACACACACACACACACACACAGAGAGAGAGAGAGAGAGAGAGAGAGAGAGAGAGAGGCAGAGACACAGGCAGAGGGAGAAGCAGGCTCCATGCAGGGAGCCCGATGTGGGACTTGATCCCAGGACTCCAGGATCACACCCTGGGCCAAAGGCAGGATCTAAACTGCTGAGCCACCCAGGCATCCCATATTACTGGTTTTAATGGACTTCCATCAGCAGATGTCACAAGCAATCCCATATTATCCAACTACAAAAATAATTAAAAACTCCCCCTCTCAAACTTACGAGAGCAAGTGGGAAGAAGAGTAAAGATTTCAGTAACACATGAAAGAAAGTATTCGAGGGACATAGAAAAATTATTTACTGTTAGGAGCAAAGGCCCATTATTACAAGTACTACTTCCCAACAAAGGAGGAAGCTGTAAATTACTACTCCTGGGCCTACAGTGGCAATGAGAAAGAGCAGTGTCACTGGAACCTGGCAGTAATGGAATGGGCCTGACAAAAGCTGTGGCCTTAAAAGAACATATGAACTGTGGCAGATAAAGAAAGATTGAGTGGGAAAAATACCCTAACCCTTCTTAACTCCTGCCTTCTGGTTTCCTGCTAGCACCCATTAAAAACTTAAGCAGAAGTCAGAGGGCAAATCCAAGAGATAGAATCAGAAGTCTTCAGATTCCCTGGGAATAGATTAGGTCAGACAGGACAGAGATTAGATCTAGAAAAAGCAGAGAAGTAACCACACAATGTTCTAGCTGTGACATTCCCCCTGCTAGCCTGGGGCCCCATGGTTCTATAAGATAACTAACTGTACCCTCTGCCAACTCTAAGCGATGGTAGTTGACACATGCCTCCAGTCTCCGGGAGTCACTAATGGAGGAAGTGCCCCCCGGGGGAGAGCACCACACATGGTGGGCTGAGCATGGTAAAGGACTGGAGCACCCATCCATTGGGGCCTCGGGAGAAGTCGATTGGTCGGTGGGCGGCTCTGGACAGAGGGGGCTGTGCCCTGCTGCCTTCAGGAGCCGAGACCCCTGGAGCACGATTCAAGCAGCACAGGCCCTGGATCCCAGGGTGCCTGCGGACACAGCCCAGGATCCTTTCCCACCCCACCCCCGGGACAGGCAGAGGTGGGGAGGGCCCAGGACAGTAAGGACTCCCCTGCTTCCAGGTGCCCCCAGAGCTGTAAAGATCAGCACCCCCCCTCCCGCCCCCGGAGCATCCAGGCCAGTGTGGACTGGGAGACTGCAGGAGTTACTGCAGGGAGCTGACTCCAGAGCTGCAAATCTGGATGCCACCATTGTTGTTTGCCCTCCTTGTTTCACCCTATGCCTGGGAGAGGTGGGGCCACCAGGGAACAGGGGCCTCATAGGATAAACAGCTCCTAAGGAGCTTGGCACCTGGCAGGGGGTGGGGCAGCTCCCCCAGGTGCACACACCTAGGAATCAGTACAGCAGGCCCTTCCCCCAGAAGACCAGCTGGAAGAACCAGGGAAGAGCAAGTTCTTGACCAAGCAGCACTGGAAAGCTCCAGGGGAAGTCGAGGGATTTACAGTATATAGAACTAGAGGGTACCCCTCCTTTTTTTTTCTTCCTTGTTCCAGTACAACTCGCTTTTGTATCAGAAGGTAAATTTCCATTTTTTTTCCTCTTTTCCCACCGTAACTACAATAATTTACCACCTCTTCATTTTTAAGATTCTTCCTTTTTGACTTTCATATTTCTACAGCTACAGGTCCTAGATATACTTTCCACTTCTAGATTCCATTCAACATACTCAACTTAATTGAGGGAGATATACAGATATTTTTGTTTTGTTTTGTGTTTTTTTGTTTTCTCGGCCTCATTTTGTTCTACAATGGTGGAAGTTAATACGTTCTAAAACATGGCCAGTATGCACCCAGAACCAAGTGGTATACTGTGCTAGTTCATTTTGTTAGATTCCTCAGTCCCATTCTGCCCCCCTCTTTTATCTCATTTATGTTTTGGTGTTCAATGTTTGGGCCCTCTGCAAGTACTTCTGGTTTATATAAATTTGGGACTGAGCATCTTCTAATATACAGAACGTAATATACTAAGAAACAAGAAGATCACCCTCTAGAACCCCTTGGGTAGACTACATTCTCCCTCTACTACAACTTCTTCACCACCACCATCTCCCAATAACCCCTTTTTTTCCTCTCCTTTTTTTCTTTTTTCTTTTTCTTTTCTTTTTTTATTTTTCTTCTTCTTTGGGATTCCTGGCCTTTTATTTTTTACTACTTTGTTTTAAAATTTGTTTTTCACTTTAGTGGTCCTTTTGTTTATTTCATTCTCATCTTGGTTTTAAATTTCTGGTCTCTGACCTCGCAGAATCATCTACATGAAATATACTTAGTTTGTGGTTGATATTCTTTTTTTTTTCTTTTTTTTAATTAATTAATTTATTTATTTATGATAGTCACAGAGAGAGAGAGAGAGAGAGAGAGAGAGAGAGAGAGATAGGCAGAGGGAGAAGCAGGCTCCATGCACCGGGAGCCTCATGTGGGATTCGATCCCGGGTCTCCCGGATCGTGCCCTGGGCCAAAGGCAGGCGCTAAACCGCTGCGCCACCCAGGGGTCCCATGTGGTTGATATTCTTGACGCAGCCCGCTCATACCACTCTGCACTAAGCAAAAACACTAGAAAGAAGAACTTGCCACAAAAGAAACAATCAGAAACAGTGCTCTCTGCCACAGAGTTACAGAATTTGAATTACAATGCGATGGCAAAGAGCCAATTCAGAAGCACAATTATAAAGCTAATGGTGACTCTGGAAAAAAAGCATAAAGGATTCAAGAGACTTCATGACTGCAGAATTTAAATCTAATCAGGCCAAAACTAAAAATCAATTAAATGAGTTGCAATCCAAACTGGAGGTCCTAACCACGAGGGTTAATGAGGTAGAAGAACAAAGTGAGTGACATAAAAGACAAGTTGATGACAAGGAAGGAAGCTGAGGAAAAAAGATAAAAACAAAAGACAATGAGGAAAGGTTGAGGGAAATAAATGACAGCCTCAGAAAGAAAAATCTACGTATAATTGGGGTTCCAGAGGGTGCCGAGAGTGCCAGAGGGCCAGAAAGCATATTTGAACAAAACATAGCTGAGAACTTCGCTAATTTTGGGAGCAAAACAGGCATTCAGATCCAGGAGACGGTCCCACCTAAAATCAATAAAAACCGTTCAACACCTCAACATTTATTTTTTTTAATTTTTATTTATTTATGATAGTCACAGAGAGAGAGAGAGAGAGAGGCAGAGACACAGGCAGAGGGAGAAGCAGGCTCCATGCACCGGGAGCCCTATGTGGGATTCGATCCCGGGTCTCTGAGATCGCGCCCTGGGCCAAAGGCAGGCAACAAACCATTGCGCCACCCAGGGATCCCCAACACCTCAACATTTAATAGTGAAACTTGCAGATCCCAAAGATAAAGCGAAAATCCTTAAAGGGGCAAGAGATAAGAGATCCCTAGCTTATATGGGGAGAAATATTAGATTAACAGAAGACGTCTCCACAGAGACCTGGCAGGCCAGAAGGGCTGGCAGTATATATTCAGGGTCCTAAATGAGAAGAACATGCAGCCAAGAATACTTTATCCAGCGAGGCTCTCATTCAGAATAGAAGGAGAGATAAAGAGCTTCAAGATAGGCAGAAACTGAAAGAATATGTGACCACCAAATCAGCTCTACAAGAAATACTAAGGGGGACTCTGTAAAAGAAAGAGAAATCCAAGGAAATAATCCACAAAAACAGAGACTGAATAGATACTATGATGACACTAAATTCTTATCTTTCAAGACTAACTCTGAACATGAATGGGCTAAAAGATCCGATCAAAAGATGCAGGGTTTCAGACTAGATAAACAAGCAAAACCATATACTTGCTGTCTACAAGAGACTCATTTCATTTATTTATTTATTTATTATTATTTTTATTTATTTATTCATGAGAGACACACACACACACAGAGAGAGAGAGAGAGAGAGAGGCAGAGACACAGGCAGAGGGAGACGCAGGCTCCATGCAGGGAGCCTGACGTGGACTCGATCCCCAGTCTTCAGGATCACACCCAGGGATGAAGGTGGCACTAAATAACTGAGCCACCAGGGCTGCCTAAGAAACTCATTTTAGACCTAAGGACACCTACCGCCTGAAAATCAAAGGGTGAAGAACAATTTACCATTCAAATGGGCCTCAAAAGAAAGCAGGGGTAGCCATCCTCATATCAGATAAATTAAAGTTTATCCCTAAGACTGTAATAAGAGATGAAGAGGGACACTATGTCATACTTAAAGGATTTATCCAACAAGAGAACCTTACAATCGTGAATATTTATGCTCTTAATGTGGGAGTTGCCAAGTATATAAATCAATTAATAACCAAAGTAAAGGCATACTTAGATAACATACTAATACTGGGAGACTTCAACATGGCACTTTCTGCAAATGACAGATATTCTAAGCACAACATCTCCAAAAAACAAGAGCTTTATTTTTTTTGTTTTTTTAATAATAAATTTATTTTTTATTGGTGGTCAATTTACCAACATACAGAATAACACCCAGTGCTCATCCCGTCAAGTGCCCCCCTCAGTGCCTCTCACCCAGTCATCCCTACCACCCGCGCTCCTCCCCTTCTACCACCCCTAGTTCGTTTCCCAGAGTAAGGAGTCTTTATGTTCTGTCTCCCTTTCTGATATTTCCCAAACACTTCTTCTCCCTTCCCTTCTATTCCCTTTGACTATTATTTATATTCCCAAAATGAATGAGAACATACAATGTTTGTCCTTCACCGAATGACTAACTTCACTCAGCATAATACGCTTTAGTTCCATCCACGTTGAAGCAAATGGTGGGTATTTGTCGTTTCTAATGGCTGAGTAATATTCCATTGTATACATAAACCACATCTTTATCCATTCATCTTTTGATGGACACTGAAGCTCTTTCCACAGTTTGGCTATTGTGGACATTGCTGCTATACACATCGGGGTGCAGGTGTCCTGGCGTTTCATTGCATCTGTATCTTTGGGGTACATCCCCAAAAGTGCAATTGCTGGGTCGTAGGGCAGGTCTATTTTTAACTCTCTGAGGAACCTCCACAGAGTTTTCCAGAGTGGCTGCACCAGTTCACATTCCCACCAACAGTGTAAGAGGGTTCCCTTTTCTCCGCATCCTCTCCAACATTTGTGGTTTCCTGCCTTGTTAATTTTCCCCATTCTCACTGGTGTGAGGCGGTATCTCATTGTGGTTTTGATTTGTATTTCCCGGATGGTAAGTGATGCAGAACATTTTCTCATGTGCATGTTGGCCATGTCTATGTCTCCCTCTGTGAGATTTCTCTTCATGTCTTTTGCCCATTTCATGATTGGATTGTGTGTTTCTTTGGTGTTGAGTTTAAGAAGTTCTTTATAGATCTTGGAAACTAGCCCTTTATCTGATACGTCATTTGCAAATATCTTCTCCCATTCTGTAGGTTGTCTTTTAGTTTTGTTGACTGTATCCTATGCTGTGCAAAAGCTTTTTATCTTGATGAAGTCCCAATAGTTCATTTTTGCTTTTGTTTCTTTTGCCTTCATGGATGTATCTTGCAAGAAGTTACTGTGGCCGAGTTCAAAAAGGGTGTTGCCTGTGTTCTCCTCTAGGATTTTGTTGGAATCTTGCCTCACATTTAGATCTTTTATCCATTTTGGGTTTATCTTTGTGTATGGAGCAAGAGAATGCTCTAGTTTTATTCTTCTGCATGTGGATGTCCAATTTTCCCAGCACCATTTATTGAAAAGACTGTCTTTCTTCCAATGGATAGTCTTCCCTACTTTATCGAATATTAGTTGACCATAAAGTTGAGGGTCCACTTCTGGATTCTCTATTCTGTTCCATTGATCTATGTGTCTGTTTTTGTGCCAGTACCACACTGTCTTGATGACCACAGCTTTGTAGTACAACCTGAAATCTGGCATTGGGATGCCCCCAGCTATGGTTTTCTTTTTTAAAATTCCCCTGGCTATTCGTGGTCTTTTCTGATTTCACATAAATCTTAAAATAATTTGTTCCAACTCTCTGAAGGAAGTCCATGGTATTTTCACAGGGATTGCATTAAACGTGTAGATTGCCCTGGGTAACATTGACATTTTTACAATATTAATTCTGCCAATCCATGAGTATGGAATATTTTTCCATCTCTTTGTGTCTTCCTCAATTTCTTTCAGAAATGTTCTGTAGTTTATAGGGTATAGACCCTTTACCTCTTTGGTTAGGTTTATTCCTAAGTATCTTATGCTTTTGGCTGCAATTGTAAATGGGATTGACTCCTTAATTTCTCTTGAGTCTCATTGTTAGTGAATAGAAATGCCATTGATTTCTGGGCATTGATTTTGTAATCTGGCATGCTACCAAATTGCTGTATGAGTTCTAGCAATCTTGGCGTGGAGGCTTTTGGGTTTTCTGTGTAGAGTATCCTGTCATTGGCGAAGAGGGAGAGTTTGACTTCCTCTTTGCCAACTTGAATGCCTTTAATGTCCTTTTGTTGTCTGATTGCTGAGGCGAGGACTTCCAGTACTATGTTGAATAGCAGTGGTGAGAGTGCACATCCCTGTCTTGTTCCTGATCTTAAGGGAAAGGCTCCCAGTGTTTCCCCATTGAGAATGATATTTGCTGTGGGCTTTTTGTAGATGGCTTTTAAGATGTTGAGGAATGTTCCCTCTATCCCTACACTCTGAAGAGTTTTGATCAGGAATGGATGCTGTATTTTGTCAAATGCTTTCTCTGCATCTAATGAGAGGATCATATGGTTCTTGGTTTTTCTCTTGCTGATATTAATAATCACATTGAGTGTTTTATGAGTGTTGAACCAGCCTTGTGTCCAGGGGATAAATCCTAATTGGTCATGGTGAATAATTTTCTTAATGTGTTGTTGGATCCTATTGGCTAGTATCTTGTTGAGAATTTTTGCATCCATGTTCATCAGGAATATTGGTCTGTAATTCTCCTTTTTGGTGCGGTCTTTGTCTGGTTTTGGAATTAAGGTGATGCTGGCTTCATGGAATGAATTTGGAAGTACTCCATCTCTTTCTATCTTTCCAAACATCTTTAGGAGAATAGGTATGGTTTCTTTAAATGTTTGATAGAATTTCCCTGGGAAGCCATCTGCCCCTGGACTTTTTTGTCATGGGAGGTTTTTGATGACTGCTTCAATTTCCTCCCTGGTTATTTGCCTGTTCAGGTTTTCTATTTCTTCCTGTTGAGTTTTGGTAGTTTGTGGCTTTCCAGGAATGCGTCCATTTCTTCTAGATTGCCCAATTTATTGGTGTATAGCTATTCATAATATGTTTTTAAAATCGTTTGTATTTCCTAGGTGTTGGTAGTGATCTCTCCTTTCTCATTCATGATTCTATTAATTTGAGTCTTCTCTCTCTTCTTTTTAATAAGGCTGGCTAATGGTTTATCTATCTTATTAATCCTTTCAAAGAACCAACTCCTGGTTTTGTTGATCTGTTCCAGAGTTCTTCTGGTCTCGATTTCGTTGAGTTCTGCTCAAATGTTTATTAACTCTCTTCTTCTGCTTGGTGTAGGATCTATTTGCTGTATTTTCTCTAGCTCCTTTAGGTGTAAGGTGAGCTTTTGTATTTGAGTTCTTTCCAGTTTTTGGATGGATGCTTGTATTGCGATGAATTTCCCCCTTAGGACTGCTTTTGCTGCATCCCAAAGATTTTGAATGGTTGTATCTTTATTCTCATTAGTTTTCATGAATCTTTTCAATTGTTCTCTAATTTTCTGGTTGACCCTTTTATCTTTTAGCAGGATGGTCTTTAACCTCCACGTGTTTGAAATCCTTCCAAACTTCTTCTTGTGATTTAGTTCTAATTTCAAAGCATTATGGTCTGAATATATGCAGGGGACGATCCCAATCTTTTGGTATTGGTTAAGACCTGATTTGTGACCCAGTATGTGGTCTATTCTGGAAAAAGTTCCACGTTCACTTCAGAAGAATGTGTATTCAGTTGCGTTGGGATGTAAAGTTCTGTAAATATCTGTGAAATCCATCTGGTCCAGTGTGTCATTTAAAGCTCTTGTCTCTCTGAGATGTTGTGCTTAGAAGATCTGTCGAGTGTAGAAAGTGCTACATTCAAGTCACCAAGTATAAGTGTATTATTATCTAAGTATGTCTTAACTTTGGTTATTAATTGATTGATATACTTGGCAGCTCCCACATTCGGGGCATATATTTTGATGATTGTTAGGTCCTCTTCTTGTATAGATCCTTTATGTATGATATAGTGTCCCTTTTCATCTCTTACTACAGTCCTCGGGATAAACTTTAATTCATCCGATATAAGGATGGCTACCCCTGCTTTCTTTTGAGGATAGTTTGAATGCTAAATGGTTCTTCACCCTTTCATTTCAGGCTGTAGGTGTCTTTCTGTCTAAAATGAGTCTCTTGTAGACATCAAATAGATGGGTCCTGCTTTTTTATCCAGTCTGAAACCCTGCACCTTTTTTTCGGGTCATTAAGCCCATTCATATTCAGAGTTATTGAAAGATATGAATTTAGTGTCATCATGATACCTATTCAGTCCCTGTTTTTATCGATTGTTCCCTTGGACATTCTCTTTCTTTTTACAGAGTCCCCCTTATTATTTCTTGCAGAGCCGGCTGGGTGGTCACATATTCTTTCAGTTTCTGCCTATTTTGGAAGCTCTTTTTCTCTCCTTCTAGTCTGAATGAGAGGCTTGCTGGATAAAGTATTCTTGGCTGAATGTTCTTCTCATTTAGGACCCTGAATATATCCTGCCAGCCCTTTCTGGCCTGCCAGGTCTCTGTGGAGAGGTCTGCTGTTATCCTAATATTTCTCCCCATAAAATTTAGAGATTTCTTGTCTCTTGCTGCTTTAAGGATCTTCTCTTTATCTTTGGAATTTGCAAGTTTCACTATTAAATATCAGGTTTTGAGCGGTTTTTATTGATTTTAGGGGGGATCTCTCTATTTCCTGTATCTAAATGCCTGTTTCTCTTCCCAGGTTAGGAAAGTTTTCAGCTAGGATTTGTTCAAATACATATTCTGGACCTCTGTCCCTTTCGGCGCCCTTTGGAACTCCAATTAAACTTAGATTTTTCCTTCTTAGGCTGTCATTTATTTCCCTTAACCTTTCCTCACGGTCCTTTAATTGTTTTTATCTTTTTTCCTCAGCTTCTTGCCGTCAACTTTTCTTCTATGTCACTCTTTCATCTTCCTCATTAACCTTCATCGTTAGGACCTCTAGTTTGGATTGCATTTCATTTAATTGATTTTTAATTTCTGCCTGATTAGATCTAAATTCTGCAGTCATGAAGTCTATTGAATCCTTTATGCTTTTTTAGAGCCACCAGTAGCTTTATAATTGTGCTTCTGAATTGGCTTTCTGACATCGAATTGTAAGCCAAATTTTGCAACTCTGTGGGAGAGAGGACTGTTTCTGATTCTTTTGCGGTGAGTTTTTCCTTCTAGTCATTTTGCTCAGTGCAGAGTGGCCAAAAACAAGTTATACTGGAAAAGGAGAAAAAGAGAGAAGAGAAAAAATAAAAAAGAAGATGAAAAAAGAAAGAAAGAAAGGGGGGTTGGGAAGCAAACAGAAAACAAAAGATAAGGGGAGTATTCTCTGATTCTATATACTGTAAATCCCTCGACTTCCCCTGGAAGTTTCCAGTGCTGCTTGGTGAATAACTTGCTTTTCCCCTGTCCTTCTAACTGGTCTTCTGGGGGAGGGGCCTGCTGTGCTGATTCTCAGGTGTGTGCACCTGGGGGAGCTGCTCAACCCCCTGCCTGGTGCAAGGCTCAGTGGGTGTTGTTTATCCTGTGAGGCCCCAGGAGGAACAACAACAGTGGCTGTGGCCAGCTCTCTAGCCCTGGGTCAGCTCCGCAGTAACTACCATAGCTCCCAGTCCGCAGGGGCCTGGATGCTCGGGGGGGCGGGGGCCGCCTATCTGCACAGCTCTGGGCCGCTCCGTGGCAGGAGCATCCTTGCTTTTCTGTGTCCTCCCGTCCTCTGCCTGCCAGGGGAGGAGCACCAGATCTTGGGCTGTGTCGCCCAGCACCCTGGGCTCCGGGACCTGTGCCACTGCAATCACGCTCCCGGGCCATAGAGCCCCCTCTGCCCGACCCGCCTCTGAGCTCCTCCCGGGCCCAGACTGGCGCGCCCTGCAGCCCTTTAGGGAGCTGGGCCGCGGGGTATGGCACACTCTCCCTGGGGCGCAGTTCCTCTGTTAGTGCCCCTGGGAGCCTGAGGGCATCCCTGCCCCTCCTGGGGTCCTGCTCCAACTCCCTGCGAGCACCGTTCCCTCTGGGAAGATTGGTGAATCTCCGTTTCTCCGGGATGGGGCTTTCCTGTCCTGGGGGATCTCGCCCCGGCCTTAGCCTGGGTCCTTGTGGGGGGCCCTCCCCCTTGCATGCTTTTTTATTTGTTTATTATTATTTTTTCTGTCTTCCTACCTTGATAGAAGCACAAAATCTTCTCACTATAGGCTTCCAGCTGTTCTCTCTTTAAATCTCAGGCCAAATTCATAGGTTTTCAGGATGATTTGAAAGTTATCTTAGTAATTTGGTGGGGACAGGTGACTTGGGGACCCTACTCTTCCGCCATCTTGCCCCCTACTCCCCTGAGCCTAGTTTTAAACAGTATATAAAAGTTTGGCAGGTAAGACATGTAGGACAGAGAGATCAACATGTGAAGCACTCAGCTGTGTAATCACATGGAGTAAGCAAAAAAATTCTGAATAGTTGTGTCATTGACAGTGGCAGTAAGTAGGCAGAGACCAGATGCTAAAGAGCCTACATATGGGCAGGGTTCAAATCCCAGGTCTGCAACTGTATAATCTAACTCACTGTATTACCTGTAATTCTGTTCTATGAATTAAATTAGGTAATAAATGAATATGCTTGAAACAGTGTCAGGCTCTGTAAACACTCAAAAGAAAGGAGCTACTGACCAAATGGTTTCATGGAATCAATGGATTGCTTTAAATAGTGGCATCCTACAATCAGATGTGCATTTCTCAAAGATCATTTGAGTGGATATGAAAAAGATACTCAGCCTTTAGAAAGAGACATTGCTTAAGAGGCTTTAATTTGTTTTGATCTGTTTTTTTTTTTTTTATTTTTTTTTTTTGTTTTGATCTGTTTTTAATCCCTTGAATATTATTAAAGATATACCGAAAGCCCCTCCTAAGCCTGGATTCTTAGAACAATTTAGTAAAGATCAACAGCAAACTCCTGTTAAGTTTGAGAAAAGCATACACATCAAAATAAGATTATAAAAATTGACAAAATGGATTATTTTGATAAATCAATAAATTGTATAGTCAAAACTCAACTTATAAGACCTTTATTCCTAATTGCCCAAAACTAGAAGCATCCCAAATGCTCTTCAACAATAAATGGCTAGGGATGCCTGGGTGGCTCAGTTGATTAAACATCTGCCTTTGGCTCAGGTCACGATCCTGGGGTCCTGGGATTGAACCCCATGTCAGGCTCCCTGCTCAGTGGGGAGTCTGCTTCTGCCTCTACCCTGCTTGTGTTCTCTCTCTCTCCCTCTCTCTCTCTCTCTGTCTCATAAATAAATAAAATTTTTAAAAATAGTGAATGGCATGGCTAAACAGTGATATATTTCTACAGTAGAATACTGGACTACTACTTACTAGTGAAAGAAATGAACTATTGATATATACCACAACATAGACAAATCTCAAATGAATTATACTTAGTGAAAAGAGACAGGAACAGAAAGCTATATATCATACTATTCCATTTATATAACATTCCGCAAAACAATAAGAACAGAAAACAGATGAGTTTTTACCAAGGACTGGGGCTAAGAAGAGGGAATTGATTACAAAGTGACATGGAGGAACTTGGGAATGATAGAAACATTCTATAATCTCAATTTTGTTGCATACATTTGCCAAAACACATCAAATTTTACAGGTAAAAAGGATAACATTTTCCTTTTTACAGTAGCAGCAAATATCAAGTAAGGACTTAGTCATTAAATTTTTATAAGATGTATGGGATATATGGCAGACTATATTACATCTATTTTATATGTGAGGAAACAGAGGTCCAGTGACATACAATTACTTATCCACATTAATGGTGGAATGGTAACCAGAATCCACATCCCTCGATCAAAGACAGGTGCTTATATATTTCAAATCACCATTCCTCTCACATTAACCCATCATCTTTGTAATTTACCAATAGTAAAGAACCCCTCTTTGACTTCTAATACCATATCTAGGAATAAAAACAAGGATAAATGGGACTTAAATCTTGTGTAACTCACCAGTTTTAAGGCACACTAAACTGAAGCCTTCATGGGTTTCACAGCCCATCCCTTTTGTATAAAAATATCTTTGAAAATTCTAGTTAACAGATTAAAAGTTTAAGGATGAAATGCAATTTTATGGTTACAAAAGAAGGTACACAGTAATATCATTACCAAAGGGATTCAAAATCTCTAAGAATTTTGCCAGACTACTTTTTAGCAAAAAAGTGTTGGTCATTTGGGCTGTGGTAGTATAAAATCTCCAGTGACTTTCTTCTCCCATTATGAAAACTGTCAGAATGTATAGCAAGATAAATCAATATAAAGCTCTTAATTTTGGAAACTTAAATCATTGTTATGAGTGACAGGATTTAAAAATGGTCTTTCCTAAAATATTATTTTAGTAGATGAAATTACCTCCTTATAATTCATCTGGAACTTTTATTAAACATGGTATGACTCAGAGATCTAATTATTTTTCCAATAACTTTTGGAAAAATATTTTTTGTATATTTTTTTCTTTGAGTTTGATTTGCCAACATATAGCATAACACCCAGTGCTCATCCCATCAAGTCCCCCCTCAGTGCCCGTCACCCAGTCACCCCATCTCCCCACCCACCTCCCTTTCCACTACCCCTTGTTTATTTCCCAGAGTTAGGAGTCTCTCATTTTCTGTACCCTCACTGATACTTTCACTCATTTTGTCTCCTTTCTCCTTTATTCCCTTTCACTATTTTTTATATTCCCCAAATGAATGAGACCATATAATGTTTGTCCTTCTCTGATTGACTTATTTCACTCAGCATAATACCCTCCAGTCCCATCCACGTTGGAGCAAATGGTGGGTATTTGTAATTTCTAATGGCTGAGTAATATTCCACTGTATACATAGACCACTTCTTCTTTATCCATTCATCTTTCGATGGACACTGAGGTTCCTTCCACAGTTTGGCTACTGTGGACATTGCTGTTATAAACGTTGGGGTACAGGTGTCCTGCAGTTTCACTGCATCTGTATCTTTGGGGTAAATCCCCAGCAGTGCAATTGCTGGGTCATAGGGTAGCTCTATTTTTAAATCTTTGAGGCACCTCCACACAGTATTCCAGAGTGGCTTTACCAGTTCACATTCCCACCAACAGTGCAAGAGGGATCCCCTTTCTCCACATCCTCTCCAACACTTGTTGTTTCCTGTCTTTCAACAGATCTTTCTATTGAACATCCTGGGCTCCCAACCTAGTAAATACTGGCAAGGGACACATGCCACTCAAGAAAGCTGGCAGGGAGGGAAGGAAGCTGGACTTTAAGGATTGACATGATTTTGACTGAACAAGGATGTCCTACAACAAACTGCTCTGAGGGCTCAGCCAGCCCATGAACTGGAGCTGTTTGTTGAACTTAGGTACCTTCAGCAAGGCTGGCCCTCAGCAAAACCTTCAAGTTGATCAAGTTTATGTTAATGATCTCAGAGAACCAATATTAGGGGCCTGCTCATTTTTGAGGCTTTGATGGTTTTTCCTTGTCTCAGATAAACAACCATTTTGAGACGTGATTTACATGTCTCAAATTTCTTTGCCTAACAGGCTGTCAAAATTAAATGGGTGTGGAGCAATGTGATATGACCTGTTCAGAAGAAAAGCGGTCATAGGAAGATTGAGGACAGGAGAGAAACAATGACTGTAGTAAGCCTGGCAGCTGTAGTTTAAGGGAGAGATGCTGCAAATAGTGGAGTAAAAAACGTGGTAGACTTCTGAGGTTTGATATAGGTATCCAGATATGTGAAGGCTAGCCAGTGAGATAATTTTGTAGAGGATGGTTTGGTGGGGGCAGGATGGTTGTCTATAAGCCTGTTCTGAACAAAGTATAGTTCCTCTACCCACCTGCTAGGATTAGTGTTGGAGTGGCCTCGTAAGAGCTATACATTTTCAGTGGTTAAAGTATTATGTTCCTGGGCATGGTTAACCAATTAGTTGAGATTGGTTTTCACCTGATTAGTCCATTAGCACCAGTTTTCACCAAAGTGAGTTGGAGGTTTGGAGGAGACATAATCCAAGAATGTGAAAGTTTTGGAATGGAAAGCATTCACTGTGCTGGATGACCACCATATATAGTGCTGCTCAATCAGAGTGTAATGAATAAACTCTGCAAGCCTCTGGGCTCTGGCTGCTTACATGGTAGTATATGTTATCCTCATATGCAGAGTAAAAATCTGATACCTAAAGAACTTAAACAGGGATCCCTGGGTGGCGCAGCGGTTTAGCGCCTGCCTTTGGCCCAGGGCGCGATCCTGGAGACCCGGGATCGAATCCCACATCGGGCTCCCGGTGCATGGAGCCTGCTTCTCCCTCTGCCTGTGTCTCTGCCTCTCTCTCTCTCTCTCTCTGTGACTATCATAAATAAATAAAAAAAATTAAAAAAAAAAAAAAAGAACTTAAACAAATTTGCCCAAGATCACAGAACTTGGGTGAATCCCAGATTTTGACCTTGAGCTGTCTTGCTCTGACAACAGTTCGCCTTTTCATCTATACTACATTGTCTCTCCAGAAGGGTGGGGATGGCCTGACAATGACATTTTACTATGCCACAGTTTTTTATAAAATTCACAAAATCCTATTGGGTACGGGACACCTGGGTGACTCAGCGGTTGAGTGTCTCTGCCTTTGGTGCAGGATGTGATCCCAAGGTCCAGGATCGAGTCCCACATTGTTCTCCTTGTGGGGAGCCTGCTTCTCCCTCTGCCTATGTCTCTGCTTCTCTCTGTGTGTCTCACATGAATAAATAAATAAAATCTTTAAAAAACCCTATTGGGTACAAATAATCTTTTATAAGGCTACATGGCAACTTGGAAAGCAGTTGATCTAGCCCAAAGAATGTGTTAAGATTCCAGGCTGTTCTTCATCAGAGGTTATTTTCTAACTCCTATTCTTTAGATTTTACTTCCCAGGGAAAAAAAGAAATCAAAGCAGTGTGCAGGGAAAATGAAAATCGTTAGAGCTAATTGCATATGGACTCGCCCCAAATATGACATTAGAAAACAATGTCATTTGTCTTTGAATACAATGGGTGTGTGGGCTCATTTGCCCACCCCCACCACTACTATGTGAAAGTGAAGCAGCTCAGTTTTCATTTTCCTTTCCTCTCAAAATGCCCAGAGGGACCATATTTTTGTTTAATAACCTTCAGAATGATTCTTTAGAAATCTGAGGCTATCAGAGTTTGAAGCAATGCGAAAATAATTGTGGATTATTATTGTATAATGATAGTGGCAGCTGGACTATTTTTTTTTCTTTTTGTTCAGACTTTCTTCTTCATTTTCCCAGAAACCTTATATCCCAAGGTTTAATTCAGAAGCCAATCTCACATAGGTGATAACCTTGCCAGACGTGCTATGTAATATAATTTCAGACAGCCCCTTAACTGTTCTTTGGAAAGACCCTAGGGAGTGAAGCAGCCTTATATCTAGATCCTCTATATAGTATTACTTTTATTTATTCTCTGACAATGTGTGTAGGTAGTCTTATTGGACATAAAGCAAGCATATCTCTTAAATATCATACCTGTGAACCTAAGTGCCAGTTTTTGTGTTTTGTTGCCAAAACCCCTGCTTATCACAAAAGAAAAAATCTGTTACAAGAAACTACTAAATGAATATTCATTTTTTCAAGTCATTTTACACACACGTGTGTGCATCCATGTACACAAGTCTGCAGAGCTGTGAGAGTCAGCTCTGATTCCACCTTTGTGCGAATGTGTGGTGAGCAGGAGTGGCGGGGCGGGGGGGGGGGGAGGAATAGTAGAGATGTTGGGAAAAGAGAAAAGTTCTCTTAACAATTATTTACATCATTGTCATCACAATTGCCTTGAATGACAGATTCAGAGTTTAGATGATAAAGTATTTTTTTCCTTGATTATTCAGCACCACCTCACAGCTGTCCCCTGTACCTTCTCTTGATGTTTTTATAGCTTTTGGCCACCACTTTGGCTGAACATTTGAGATGAGTGGTAGACAAACTGGAACCATATCTAAAAAGTAGTCTGAGAAAATTCACAAAAGGCAAAGCCACTTGGCTGAATATTCCTACATACTTGGTTATTGCTGTGTCCTTGTCACTCTCTGAAAAAGTGTTAATCAATCTTTTCTAGAGAAGTCCAATCCGAGGAGTGAGACTCTCTCATATTCCCATCAGGAGTATAGAAAAATTGTCTTCCAAACCCAAATAATATAATCTGGTCATATATCACTGAATTCAGAAAATAAGTGGGTAACTGCTGTATTTCATTACTAGAACAAAATGTGTACTTATTTTACCTAGCTATATTTCTAGAGAACTGATTAAACCTAATTTTCTAGACCCTTTGCCCTCATCCCCACCCACCCAAATGGATCTCTTGATTATGAAGAGGGAGACTCTGGAATATTAGCATTAGTTTTCAACTATAAGAAATGATTAATAAAACCATTGTAAACTACATTGACAACATAAAATCCTATAATAAATTTTTAATAATGCCTAAGGCTCCCTTGTAGTATACTATGTTGCTAAATGAACACTATTCTCTTAGGACTCTTTGAAAATATCCCTGTCAACTAGAAAACAAAAACAAAAACAGGACTTTATAATGGTATTTAGCAATTTTTAAGATTCCACTCTACCTCTTTTGCCCTTTGGGGAGTTTGTATGCTTTTCCATTTTTTTTTGCAAAATATCTCTATAAAGACTTTCTGCACTTGGGATCAGGCCTCTAAAGTAGGTCTTAGGCTAATAGTTGTGATGTTTTAATTTTACACACTAAGACGCATTTGTGATTTTTTTTTTCTGATCATTGACTTAACTTTAGGTATATATTATGAAAGTTAAAGAGGAGTACAAACAAAGTGAAAGTACTAACTTGCCAGTACCAAGACTTGATGAGAAGTTTAATTTTTTGCTTACTTGTAAATATTTTCTATGCAGGAATGCAAGCCAAAAATGTGGAGAAGTATAATAATACAGAAAGGAAACACTCTTCTAATCCAAGAAGTTCAAGAAGAAGACGGAGGAAATTATACTTGTGAACTTAAGTTTGAAGGAAAACTTGTAAGACGAACAACTGAATTGAAAGTTACAGGTAAGAATTGGTTCCACCAAATTATGGCAAATGAAATTTTAAGTATAATTTGGTATGGGAAGAAGTTGTTTCCAAAACAAAGAATGAACTTGCAGTGAATTTAGAATTGGCTGCAAATCAATGGTTGGAAAGCTTACTTTTAATACGTTGTACTGATAAACTATATGTAGAATATGGGCATTTGATTTAGGGAATATGAGCCTAATTGCTGCATATCTGTTCTCTGCCTTTATGAAAGGTTCTTTACTCTTCAAGATATCATTGACTGTTACTAAGCATCTCAGAAAAGATATTCTGGAACCACTTCAGAATGTTGACTTAACCCATATGTAGAATATCCTTGTAGGTAATGCCTGCCTGCTTCAGACTGAGATTCAGTCAGGCTTTTGGAATGACATCCTTTTGGACTGCATCCAGAATATCATTTATACAAAATTGCTCATAAATGACTGATGTTATTGTGTGCCTCTAGTGATTCTTAAATGGAGCAACTCCAAACAAATAGTGTGTATGTGTGTATTTTAAATCTGAAGCAAAAGTAAAGTATAAACTAGTAATTCTACTGACACCAAATGGAAGAGAGAAACTCAGGATATTCTTATCTTGTGGAGAATGTTAGAAAGTAATTTTTAGGGACATATGACAGAACCTAATACCATGAAAGTTATCCCTGATGATGAGTGTGATGCATCCTAAAAAACTTCATGACAAAAGTCTACCTGCTATTGTTCCTGAGCAAACCTTGCCTAATTTTTTCTTCTTTATATATATGTTAGATGTGTGTGTGTGTGTGTGTGTGTAAGTGTTCACACACGTTTGTAACGTTTGTATTGTGGCTAAAACCTGAGCCATAGTAAAATTTGACATTATCCAGACAATTGTAATATAGATTGCATTAATTAATTAATTTATGGCTGATGCTCTTGGGCATTACCTGTTTAACTATGTAATGTTCACATCAGCTAGTTGGTTAATTATAACATATTCACACTAATGTTAGGAATACAGATCCATTTACTAATAATGACACTTGTTGAGTAAGTTCATTGCTGTAACTCATATTTAATTAAGTTTTTGATCCTTGAGACTCAGAAGTTTACTCTGGCTTTTTTCAAAATTCTGAATGTTAACACAAGGAATACAAAATATTTTATTAGAGGGGCACCTGGGTGGAACAGTTAGTTAAAAGTCCAACTCTTGGTTTTGGGTCAGGTCATGACCTCAGATTTGTAAGATTGAGCCCTATATCAGGCTCTGAACTCAGCATGGAATCTGCTTAAGTTTGTCTCCCCCTTTCCCTCTGCCCTTCCCCACTGCACATTTTCTCTCCCTTTCTCTCTCTGTCAGATAAATAAATATATATGTTTTAAAGATTTTTATTTATTTATTTATTTATTTGAGAGAGGGAGAGAGAGAGAGAGAGAGAGAGAGAGAGAGAGAGAGAGAGAGAACACTAGCAAGGGGAGTGGAAGAGGGAGAAGCAGGCTTCCTGCTCAGCAAGGAGCCCAACATGGGACTTAATTCCAGGACTCTGTGATCATGACCTGAGCCAAAGGCAGACACTTAAATGACTGAGCCACTTAGATGCCCCATAAATAAATATTTAAAAAATATTTAATTAGAAACTAATATACATATGCTTTAGTTCATTTTATATCCTAATATATGACAGTTCTACTTAGTCTGAATTTGTAGAGTAATTTCTGTGGAGGTTTGAATTATCCTTTTGATTAGATTTGCATATCCTTTCCTCTATGAGGTTTCATAATAACTACCCTAAAGGGACAAACTCAAATAGGAAAGATCTGCCTTTGGTTGATTTCTAGTTTCATCAATGTGAAGTAGACTTCCTGTATCATTCAAGGATAAGAATCAACCAGGCCATTATATATCATTAATAAGTGATCTGACCATGCACAAATCCTTGCAGTATCATCATTTTGACTACAGTCACACAATCTGTATCAGTTGTTTGCGGAACACTTCCATTGGGAATTATTTACGAACATCTGTGGCATTATAGTATTGGGTTTGGGTCTTAAATTGGATCAGAGTAGAGTTTACACTAAACCTCTTTTATGCTTCCATCTAATGGGTTATGGTGACAACACATTTACTTTTTTAGTTTCTTTTTAGATTCTGGAAAAACAGAGCTAGCACTACTTCTGTTGGGTATTTTATAAGGTGTTAATTCACTTGCCCTAAACTTTTAGTATAGTTAAACTATGGATTTAAAATTTCACTTCAACTCTACCTCCCAGAGGTTTTCAAACTTTAATGCACATCAGAATCATGTGGAGGGACCCAGGTGGGATAAAGATGAGGTTCTTTAAATACAGGTTCCGTCTCCCTCCTCCAGATTCTAGTTCAATACATTAGTAAAAATGGGAACTTGCTTTTTTGTCCAGGTAATTCTCTTGTATGTCTTCCAAGGATTATGCTTTGAGAAACAATAGCTGAGAGATTAATGCTAAAGAAGTCACTCACGGGTTTGATTTTCTTGTGAGCATGTTAGTTCACATACACACACCAAACTCATTTTCATAGGCCCACAATTGTTTTACCTAACTTCCTAAGAGCTGTCATGAAAATATGACTCCTTGGTCACCAAGGGAAATCTGTCAAGAGAATATGGGGATGAAGCAGCCTCACCTACTGAAACAGTAATTTTTCATTTATCGTTTGAGGAAAAATATACTGAGTATGTATCACATGCTGGAGAAAAAATAGTTAACAATTGTCTTTGGGTCAGTTGTCATCATTCATATAAGATACCAAGTTTATGTATTTATTAACATACTTCAAATATTATGCTTGATGTAGAAACAAAATGGCCTCCTGGTATAGAGGTTTAAGATGTTGCTCTGTGAAAATTTATTTTTAATTTTTATATAAGTTATATTGTGCTTTTTATGTTTGGAATTGCTAAGCAAACAGCTTATCCTCTTGTGATTCAAAATATAAGGCTGAGATTATTTAAAAAGTAACCCACTCTTGGGAATCCCTGGGTGGCTCAGTGGTTTGGCGTCTGCCTTCGGCCCAGGGCGTGATCCTGGAGAATCCCAGATCGAGTCCCATGGCAGGATCCCTGCATGGAGCCTGCTTCTCCCTCTGCCTGTGTCTCTGCCTCTCTCTGTGTGTCTTTCATGAATAAAAAAATCTTTTTAAAAAATTTTTTAAAAAGTAACCCACTCATACTTGTTTTCAGTTTAGCAATACACAGGCATGGCATAGGTATTTCAACATAAAATTAATAGGATTGGTTAATTACAAAATTATGTAGATAGTTCTTTAAAATTGTATATTGCAAGCATGCAAACCTTAAAAGATAATCAAAATTTTAAGAGGTTACTTTCTGACCATTCTTTTTTAAATTTATATATTTGAGAAATATTCTTTCAGTAAAACAAGCAGTTTTTGTAAGTGTGTAGGTGCTACTTGCTTTAAATAGATCAGCTATAAAAAGATCCAGATATTCAAAACTGATGAATTAGAAGGTAACCATTGATCTTATGAAATTATTTTTTCCATATAAAAGAATTTGTCAGAGGATTTCTTTAAATAGCCAGGTTTCCTACTGCATTAAAATAGGATTTGAATTAAATGCAACTTTTCTGGAATACTTTTAATATATAAATTATTGCAGATTTGTATAATATTGTGGACATTTCTTTTTATTCTTTCGGAGGGTTCAGATGAATAGGAAAGTGTTTAACAACAAATAGACGTGTACATTAGTGTGTTTAGGTCATTTGTCAAAGATGCCAACAACTAACAGTTTTATTTCCCATAGCATATTGTAGGTGGATCTTTGTTATTTTAGAGAAATTCTCCCTTTATTCTCACATTGAATTTTGTGCAGAGGGCTAGTTGAAGTGGTAAGAAGAAAAGGGAGTGCTGATTATATGATAGTGAGAATATAGAACAGGTGATAACGGAAGAAGAGGAGTGGGAGAGTAGAAAAAATAATGTAATAAGTTCTCTGGGAATTAGAGGAGACTGTCTGCCTTGAGAAGGTCAAAGGCAGTCAAATTATAGGGGCTTCCCAAAATGAATACAAGCAGGAAGCTGACACTAATTAATTGTATTGGAAGATAATTCACCATTCACCTAGCAAATCATTCACAAATGCATGATTTTATTCTGCTTTTTAGAAAATGTACTTGGCTACTTAGAAAAAACACTAACCTGTTCTTTGGTGAATATACAAATAATATCCATCCTTCTGATCATTGTAAACAGCTCTAGAGTTCCAGATTTGGGACTCTTCACATGTTAGGTTAATCTCTTAATCTGTTTGTGTCTAAATGCCATGGCTAGAAAGAGAAGTTTATTCTACGGATATGTTTCAAGGATTTGCTGCTAGGTTATTATTAAGCAATAGTAGCAACACAATCTGGACACACAAAGCTTGGTAAAATTACAGAGTGGAAATTGGGATCGGTTTTTGGTGAAGATGCTCAAATGCATGCCTTCAGTAAGTGCTTTTAATTTCACTTTGCCAAGTTATAACTAACTGTAGTGCATTGTTGTACGTGTCATTGAGACTGCATAGCTTATTAGAACAACCTTCCTCTGATGTATGGCTGCTATTTACACACAGAGGAAGCAATTTCACATTAGGCTTGAAATCAGGCTTTTCCTGGCCCTGGCTCTTTGTTTCTTTATGCCCCTACTGTTAATGCTTAGACATTGGGGTGAAAGTGGGATTAGGAAAAATAGTGGAAGGTGGAAATATGGTGGCAAATTGGAGGAAGAAACAGAATTAATATTCTGACTGAATAATGGTAATATAACAGAACTATGTAATAATCATAATAGGGGCACTCAGAGAGCTAATATCTATTGAGAGCTCTCCGTGTGGCAGACATTGTGCTTTGTGTTTTTCATTCATTTTCTCATTTAATCCTCAGAACAATCGTATGAGGGTGAATGCTGTTACTGTCCCCATTTTATTGAGAAAGAAAATTTAGGTGAAGTGATGTGCCTTAGGTCACATGTTTTGTAATTGGCAGAGCATGGATACCAATCTAGGTCTTTCTGACTCTCAAATATAACTTTTTACCCACTAATAAGCACAAACCATATAATTTCATTCACCAAATACATATTACATACATTGAAAAAATATGTCAAAATATTGTTCATAATGCTCATTATTCCACTATCATGTCCTTTCTGGACATTAACTATTTGTTCTTCAATAATTTCCTATAGGAATTTGGATACCATTAAAAAGGATACACTTAATATTTTGGAACCTAGTCCTTATAGCTCTCAGTGGGCATCTTAGATCAGATTAGTAGAAATGGGACACAGAATTAAATCTGAGCTTAGGATGGTGGCAAGAGAGAAACAAAAAAAGCGTGGTGTCAAAAAAAGCAAGAATGTGCAGAAGATGGAATTTGCCAAGCTTCATATTTTGGTACCAAATGGCCCTATTAATATGGAAATCCATATTGAGAAAAAATGGATTAGTGAGGTTCACTGTAGTTATCATAATTATTTCAAGCTAGTTGAAGTGAAGTAATGGAGAACAGTCTAGCTAAACAATGTTTTTTTTTTTTTTTTTTTTTTTTTTTTTTTTTTTTTGAAACAATGTTGATTCCATTGGTAAAGAGCAGTCACACATAAATCGGTGCCTATTCTGTGCAACAAGGAACATAGGATGTAAGTTTCTTAATGTGGTTCTGAAAGCAGACAGGTAGAGACAGAATTATGTTCTCTTTGGAATCTGTGAAAATTTTAATTTCTTTTCAGTATAACAAATAGTGTTTCAAACAGTGCTTCCAAAATTTGTTCTGTGGAGCTCCAAATCTAAGAGATGTTAGTAGTTATTTCTGGAAGAGAGAAAGGAGAAGAGAGGAGGGGGACAGAGAGGTTTTTGTGGCAATGTGTTTATCTGCTAGGTCAAAGTTAAACAGATTTCTTTTTTTGCAAGGCATTTCAGCACATCTTAGTGCATATCATATTCTAATATGTATTAAGGTTTTCCAAAAGGAGGATGAAATATAGTTTAGGACATTTCCTAAACTTGTGTGATAACATAACATAACCTTCCCCTGTCCCAGAGTAAACTGTGCCTCAGAGAGTTTAAACCATTTTTCCTGGGGTGGCAGATGGTGAATGGCTTGGCCACGACTAGAACTTGCATCTTCTGATTCCTAATATAATGCTTTTTCTATCATATCCCATTGTTACTCTGTCTATAGTCCCTTATTCCTGGCTTCTGGGCCAGAAAAAGAGGAAATGCATCCACAGGAGGACTCCAAATTGGCGACTTCAGAGCTCAGGTCTAAAGATCCCTGAAATAACCTATTATATAAAACGTTCATTTGCCAATCCATCATTTTGGCTTAAAGAAGAAATAGCTGAGATTCTGTTACTTCTATAAAAGGAAAAGCATTTACTGCTGATGGTTGAATCCAAGCCAGCAAAAGGGCAATGCCCTAATCAATAGTCAGATGCTTCTGGAAGCTAGGCAAGTCATGTACCTGAATGGGTGCGCGAAGCAACACAGAGAGGCAAGTTGGAGAGTATTAGAATCCCTGACTCAGCCCTAGCTTGTTATCATGTAAAATTAAGGATCCAATCCTACTAGGCTCTCTAATTTTTGAAGAGATCATAGGAGTTTGGATTTTTATGTAGAAATATCTGGTTTGTTCATCACTGTAGTGGACTAAATAAATAAAACATGCCTATATGCTAAATTCAGTTTGGGGGCTGCCTTTCTGTGGCCTTTACTTTAAAGAGTTTGGTTCAGTAGTGCTTTTCAACAAGTGAGTGATTGTGTGGCTGGCTCAGACTTGGCTCCACTATTTTCATCTCCAGCAGTGAGTGGGAAAAAAAATACAAGTGGCCTGGAGAACAGCACTCAGAAGCCATCCTAATCACACCATCCAGCTGACTGGTCGATTCTAGCAGAGAGTGAAGGGCACAATTTATGGATGCAGTACTACAGGAGGGGTATTGACAAATTGATCACCTTACAGAGAAGAGCAATTTAGGTGATGAAGCAAGTTCATTTCAAATGTTACAGATAAATGAAAAGCCCTGGGGATGAAGCACCCACCTTGCAGCTGCCCCGAAGTAGTGCAGTGTGAAGCACTGAGGGGAACAAGTCATTAGCATATGTTCTCTCTCCTTCGTGTTCTGAGCATCCAGTTAGCATGATCTGAATGTCTGTGTCCTGATTATCATTTGAGAATGTATCTCATTTATACCTTCCATATGACTTAATGAGGAAAGCCCTCAGCACTCAGTAGCTCTTGGCCACATTAAGGAAACTTTCACATGACTGACTGTGCATTTCATAATTGACTGTTCTTTTGCACAGTCGCAGGTACAAAAATCTCATGACCAAAACCAGCTTGTAGCAGCTCCTTTGCCTTTCCTCTGAGGACTCCCTTTCCCTGCCTGGGTGACCCTGGCCTTTCGTAGCCTGCCCAGCCCACTGAGAATGACATCTTTGTCCCTTTTCTGATTCTTTCAAATGTTCTCATGTCCTGTCTTTTCGGTAGCCCATCTCCTCAGATTCTTATTTTCTGCTGGAGCTCATCTAGTACCTCAATACAATGAAGAATTCCTGACCAATAATGGCCCCCAATGCTTCCCTTTACAGCTAACATATTTGCAATTTAATAGATATTTCAATTCTGTAAATCATAGGCATGACTAATGGTGGGAATTTCTGGCAGCTTTGCAGTGCCTTTCCCAGAGTGTCACAATTCATACCCTGCAGGTGGCTGTTTTCTCCCTCTAGAAACAGGGTCAACTCTACTCATGACCTTGGGTGACTAGGAAGAAAAAAAAAATCCTGCTTAGAATTAGGTGGAAGGAGGGAGGGCCTTGAGTATCAGTTTAAGGAGTGTTTTTTACCCCTTCCTCTTCTGCCACTATTGTATTGTACTTCCTTTTTACCCCCTATTGCTCTCCCCCCTGCTTCAACCTATGACATAGGGCTATCTGTTAATGACAGACAAGCTCAAAGAGATCTCCAGTCTCTGTCCTAGGGAAATGTTTGCATGTTTCTATGCCTTATAGAGAGATGAACAAATACTATTCACTGTCCCATCAGCAGAAAGCTGGTCTTTCTTCTCTGCAAATTTCCCTGGACTGTGAGAACATTCATTCCTGTGGGTTTGCTTCATAAGTAGGTGTGCAGGAGACCTGCTTGGAGAGATGAGGGTGAGCAAGTTAGAGCACATGGCAGCAGGATATGGTAAACGTGCCCAATTTCAGGTCAGTTCCGCTCAAGTGGCTCTCTTCCATCACCTGAGGTGATCGTTGACTCCTTGGCTGACTCTTCTGACTTGAATTAGGGGTGAGGGAAGGGGTTCTTGGGAAGGAATTGTGGTGTGACTCCTAGGTGTAAAGACCTCTGAGATTCCTGGGCACAGATTTTTCTGAGGTCCATTATGTTCCTTTGTGAAAGTCTCAGTCAGCTACCTTGTTCTTCCCCATCCTGAAAGCAGTGGTTTGAGCAAGCTAAGAACATTTTATCGAGCCACCCTTCTAGAGGATGAAAACTAGGAGCTTGGTATGGTGAGAGATTAGCCATGAACCAGATCTAACAGAATGGATCAGATGCTCAGAGGACAACCATTTATTGGGTCAGGTATTGTAGTGTACCATCAGACAAAGTTCACAACAACCTTGGAAGTTTGGAGATATTTCTTCTATTTTATAAGGGTAGAAAGGGAGGCTCAGAGGGGATAAGTTACTTGTCTGTGATCACATAGATAGTAAGTGGTGGAGTTAGGATTCAAACTAACATTTGTTCCAAAACCTTGCTCTTAAAAGCAACCAGCTACAAAACACCTGCATGGCTCCTGTACACAATAATGCTCAAGAAATGTCGCTGAGAAAAATTACTTAACTTCCCTGAATTTCAACTTCTACATTGGTAAATTGGGGCTAAAACGTTCCTTTCCTTCCTGCTTACTTGCCTGCTTCACGTTCTTTCATTCCTCTTTGCCAAGCCACATTTGTACTTCGGTACTTCTTCCATGAAGCCTTCACAGATTAATCTCATTTATGGTTACCTGTTTCTTTCTTCTAAATTCCCTTGGCAATTTTGCAAAAGTTTTCACCACACTGACACTAATTTATAATTAATTATCTTGAAGTACTTGGTGTAGGTTTTGTCTCACCAAATAGATTAATGCCCTCCGCATTCTGTTGTTTCCCATACAAAGGTTTACGCTAACATTTAGATACAACATATAATTATGGAGCTAGGAGCTAGGCACTATGTTTTCACATATATTATCTCATTTAAGCATCTCAAAATCCTGTGAGGTATTGTCATTTTAGCCCCACTTTACTGTTGAAGTTGAAGTTCAGATAAATAATTTTTCTCAGTGTTTTACTGTAACTAAGTGATAGCACTGCAATGAAGGTTCAAGAGGTGGTAATGGTTTTATCAAAGCCTGAGCCCCTTCTGCTAGCAAATGCTTATAGAACTATACGTTGTTCATAGTACTATACTCTGATTTGACTATAACAAATTTTGTTATGTGGAGATGGATAAGACCTTTTGCTGAGAAAAATGGAGGAAGCTGTTTCTAAGAAATTTGAGCTAAATCAAGCATTTAATTCTTAAAGAAGACCCGTGGAAAACTGAAAACTTGATTGGCCCCCTTGGACTTTGCTTCAGAGTCAGAAAAACATGATTCAAATCCTTAGTATGATAGTAGCTGTGTGACTTTAAAAAATTTTATTCTTCTGAACTTCAGTTTTCTTCCCCATGCAAAATGGGGAGATGTTACTGTGTTCAGTGGAGAAAATATACGAAAAGCACTTAGAATGGTATCTGGGAGATATTAGGCATTCAAAAATGATATTAATTATTGTGATTAGCATCATTTTTATCATTATTATTAAGACTGGAAAGCTTGCAAAGATGACCTCACAGCCATTTTACCACAAGAAAGCAGTCTAACAAATGGTTTAAGACAAATTGCTATTTTTAATAGGGTGCTTTATTTACAGGTGATGAAGTTTTTTTTTTTAAAGTAGGAAGTTAACCAGGGTCTATGACAAACTCAAGCAAAAGGCTACAAACATAGGTATTAGAGGCCAAACTGTTTCATTCAAGGATATGCAATCATGTGGAATAATTCGTCAATTAAGGTGATCAGAGCAAATATTGTTGTCCGTAAAAATGAGCTTTTGCAGCCAGTGAGACATCTGAATGATGTGTGAACCAAGAGCAAAGGCTGCTGAGACAAAGCTGAGGTGGAAATGAGTCCTGAGGACAAGAATGTTAAGGAGAGTGGCCTTTTCCTGTCCAGCAATTCCTTGTGTCATTATGATTCATCACTGGTGGCTTATAAAGACAGTTAAATTGTCTCCTTTGGCTGTCAAATAGGAAAATATTTCATCAGTTCAAGTCTATAAATCATTTCTTGGTACTGAGTGTACTTTATATAGCTGGAAATCTCTTCATGATTTGGCACTGTGTTCCAGTGGGGATCCTGAGGGGCAACTGGGAAGCACCAGATACAGCAGCCTAAGTGATAAGCTGCATATACATAGGTCGGCAGCCAGGGAAAGTTGATTCCTTTCTGGGGCATGTTGCTTTGATTCTGTCTGACTGGTTAGGAAAAACACCCCACCCCCCTTATGTGCCTGGCATATAGTAGTCACTTAATATATTTGTTGAATGAGTGAATTTAAGTATTTTGTGTATTTTGAATCCTTTGCATCAGAGCTCACCTACAGTGTCTGATGACTCTCTCCAGTGTATTCTGGGAAAATGAGATTAAAAAGGCAGTAATAATTATGCTCAGAGGATATGGGGTCAGGATACCCTGACTTGTTTGCCCAATTTGTATGCTCAGGACATCACAGCTTCACTATAAACTCTGGCATGAAAGTTACATGAGAAACCATTGGACTTCCATTTTTTCCTGATCAAAGCCTTTTAAAATAATAATTTAATCACCTAAACCCCCTTGCTCCTAAGATCAAACACCTGGTAGTATCTATATCTTCATTTTTTTAGAGAGGGAGGGGGAGGAACAGAGGTAGAGGGAGAATCTTAAGCAGGCTCCACACCCAGTACAGAGCTGATCCAAAATCTAGAGTCAGATACTTAACTGACTGAGCCACCAGGTGCCCCTATATCCTCATATTTTTTACTAGTAAATTTATCTTCATGATACTAATTAGTGTACCTCCTGTCTAACATATGAAGTAAAAGGTGAAAAGAACATTTTAGGATAAGTGAACGATTATTTATTTAATTTTGTGATTATCAACCTTGGATCCACAATTAGTATATTTGATATTATCTTCTTATTCATCAAATACTCATTGTGCTGGATGAATAGAGGTGAACTCTATTCTAGGGGTTACAAGAGTTAATAAGTTAACTTTTATTTTAAGAGACATGGTTGAGCTTATTAGTTGTAGTGAGGGGTAGGGAAAACAGAGATTAAACACATGGATAAATATATAATTAATAAATGCAGAAGTTGATAAAAAGAAAAACAACAGACTGAAAAGTAGGTAGATCCTTACTTTATCTTGGATCATTGGGGAAAAGTCTGCTTGAAGCAAAATAACAGTCACACTGGATCCTGAAGGTTAAGAAAAAAGCCATCTAGGTGAAGAGTGTACAAAAAATATTTCAGAGAAAATAGATTTTTGGCCATGAGGTGCCAAAGATCCTTGCAAGCTTAGGGAACAGAAAGAGCAATGTGGCTAGATTATAGGAAGTAGTGGGGAGAGTGAGGCAAATGAGATTTGGAAGGTAGACAAGAGCCAGATAACACAGTACCTTAGAAGGTTTTGGTCTTTATCCTAAGAGCAGGAGGACATCATTGATCAATTTTCAATAGGAAACTGTCACATTCCTTCTTACATGAAAAAAAGTCTTCCCCTGGATGGTCCAGGGAGAACAGATGGAAGGAGGCAGAGAGACAAGTTAGGAGGCTATTGTAATATCTCAAAGAAAAATGATGGTGGCTTGAACTAGAGTGGTAGTAATAGAGATAGAAATATGTGGGCAGATTCAAGAGATATTTTAGAGATAGAAATGATTGTACTTTTTCATGATGATTCCTAGATTTTTGGTTTTAGTAACAGAGTAGATAGTAGTGCTATTTACTAAAATGGGGAAGACTAAGGGAGGCAAGATTTTGTGGCAAGATTCAGATTCTGTTTGGGCTATGTTTTATTTGAGATACCCATTGGACATCCTAGAGGAGATGCAGAGTAGGCAGTTGGATATATGAGCCTGGCATTCAGAGAGAAGTCTGGAATATAAATACAAATTTTGGAGCTGTCTGCATGCTATGTGGGGTAGGATACAATGAAGTATTAAATTCTGTGGGGCAACTGATATTATTATAGGAGATAAATGCAAACTGCAGCTTCTAGGCCTTTTAAAAAATATTTTATTTGTTTATTCATGAGAGACTCAGAGAGACAGGCAGAGACAGAGGCAGAGGGAAAAGCAGGCTCCATGCAGGAAGCCTGATGTGGGACTTGATCCTGGGATTGTGGCATCATGCCCTGAGCCAATGACAGACACTCAACCGCTGAGCCACCCAGGCATCCCTCCTAGGCCTTATATTACATATTTTCTCTAGAGGACTATGAGTGTAAGAAAGCTACTTGTCATAGTTTTCCCAAGCCTCATCAAATTGTTAAATATCATGCATGATGTTTGTACCTATATTTTTGCTGATATGTGGAGATGACATCCCACATTTAACTGACATTTGAATCTCTCAGTGCTAGAGGAATATAACTAATGACATACTAAATAGTTACTTTTTATTATATATGCCATGCACCAAATATTAATCACTTTAAATACATTTATTTCTAATCATTATCATAGCTCTAAAAAGAACAGGCCTCAATTAATGGATAAAGAAACTCAGATTCAAGAAGTTACATGACTTTCCTAAGGCCATCCAACAGGTATGCTCAGTCTTTCCCCATTCCAGTCCCACACTTTGGGAAAAGTGACTCTAAATTTCTTTTTGAAGTTCTTCCATTTTCCTAAGCCTTTAAAACCAAAGAAAAAGGAAGAGAAAATTGAGATATGCAAACTTTCTGCTAGATCTCTTCAAATTTGAATAAAAGCCTGCTAAGTTGGATTGTTGCAAGGGCCCTTTTATTTGATTTCTGGTGCACACATACAACCTGCTGTTAAGGTACCCATTGCTTTCTGGTTATCATTCCTTCCACCCAAGGTTATTGAAATAAAACTTATGTATGAGCTCGCTGGTTATTCTGAAGCCGACTGCCTACCTAGACTAGCAGCTGCCTTCATACCCACTGGATACCTTGTTTTAAAATCTTAGTTTGAAGACTACTCCCAACAGGAGGATGAGTCCCTGAGAGCAGTACAATGAAAGGAGCATAGAGCCTGGTACATAATCAATTCACTGTAAATGATAACTCCTATAAGTATAATTTTATCATCTCATTGCATGATAACTTAAAAGCCTGTGGAATAGGTGTTAACCGTTTTACTCATGAGGAAATCAAGACTCAGCAAGCTTAAGTAACTTGCCCAAGGTCACACAGCAAATAAGAGATTGAGTTGGTATTTGAAAGCTATTCTCTCTGATTCCTCAACTTATAATTCATGCATTCTCAAGCTTAATGACCAAGTGAATCCAGGAGACTGTTAGAGAGCACAGGAGGGTAGAGTTAGATACAAAGTAGACTTGATTATTGGAGGGCCTTGAATGTCAGGGAGAATAGCCCATATTCTTGGAATATTTGGGAAGATGTACCATGGAAAGTTAGGAGTTTTCCTTACTGATAAATAAGGTCCAGCTTCTCACCATTGGGTACCTGTTTCCCAACTGAAGTCCCTCACAAACGTACATAAACTCTGCTCCTTCACCTATGCCTATTAGAGCCCAGAAGGCTTTCCTTACCTTGTGCTGTCTGGTTTGCACCCCTGTTCTTGTAGTTCCTCATTTTAACTCAAGTTAAGATTTTTTTCTGAATCTCTTGTCTCTGCAAAGGCACTATCTATGCTAGTTGCTGCTGCATTGATTGTTGGGGGCATGCAGGTGTGCCTCATTGAAAACTGGCCTGTGTAAGTCTAGAAATGGGGAGAGCTAGGAAGAAAGATGCTGGAGAGATAGCCAATGTCGTTTTCTTAGCACTTCTTCAAGAGACATGTATTTACCCTGTCCTGTAACCAAATATTCTCCAGTTCCCTGAGCCTTTTAAAACTTTAATCAATGAATTTCTACTCACTTCGGATTCTAGCTACATAGACTTCGGATTTACCCAATAACATTTGCAAACAAGAAGTAGCTCCAAGAGTCGATGAGAACTTGAAAGGGACTTTGAAGAGCATACAATCTTATAACCTCATTCTGTAGATGAGGTAGCAGAACTCGGAGAGGTTAATTTATGTGCCCCAAAGATAGTTTGGGAATAACTAAGCTGGAGCTTTTCTTGGTACAGTCCTGCTTTCCACCAATTTCTACCACTCCACACTGCCTTTCTAACTGAGTCCCATGTCTGGCCTTAGAAGCATTTTTATGCCAAATTTAATCTATGTCTTCATTATAATTGAAATATTTAAGTCAAATTAATGTAAAGCCTTCAGAGAGTTCTGCTGATCTGGTTGATAAAAGTCATTCAAGCAAAACTGTGGAAGTATATGGGATTTTTGACATTTTCCAGAAACCATTACCTTATATTCTTCAATAACTCTCAGAATTTATGATAAAAGAAGACAATTTTAAACTAACCTTGGCAGACTCCATATTTGTCTCCTTTTGGTTGGTTCATAAGTCAGTTTTCTAATCCAGAGGTTTTTTTCGATCCTCAAAACATGCATCCTTCTTCAGAGATGATATGTACTGCAAAATCACCTCATGAACTACTTTGTGAGCATTAAAATCTATTAGCAGGGACAGATCAGGAAGCAGAGCTGAGGAATTACTCTAGCAGCCTCCCCTCCTCAAGGTAATTATGGCAGAGTAGAAAGAGTATTGGATTTAGTAAGAAAGATTTGGTTTAAATTCATTTCTTTGCCACTAACTCAGAGTGACCCTGGGCAAGTTACTGAACTTTGCTGAGCCTCTGTTTCTACATATGTTTGCTTACCTTTGTCTTACAGGGTTGTTGGGAGAATTTGAGATAACAGAGTAAATGACAGCTATTTCTGTTATTGCTATTGTCATTATGATTATGAGTTACCACTCTTATGACCGGTCCTACTAATAATAGTACTACCAGTGCTGCTACTATTACTATCACTAATCTACTTACTAAGTAGCAAAGGAGGAAAAAATCCCCATATATATGTGAGCAGGTGAAATCAGCTCAAGAACAGAAAAGATTTGAGACATGGTAAGACAATGATGGAATAAAACAGTTTGTAATAATGTATCGGAGCTAGAGAGTTCAAACAACCTATGAAATAAAAACAATACCTTAGTTGAGTAATGGAAAATATAACTTTATAAATCCATTTGTTAAAAAATAATCCTCTCACTAAACTAGCCTGTAAGTTCCAACAGTTAGTGCAACAATGGGCTAAATATCTTGATAAAAGTCTGTGAAGCGTGCTATGGAAGCCCAGAGATGAGATCTTCTAGAGATTGGGCAGAGGTGGGGAACTCTGGGCAGAGTGGGTGGGAATGGGAGGCCCAAGAAGAGAGAGAGATCTCTCTCTTGGAGAGACCTGGATTATTTTCGATTTGTTATATACTCATTTTTCCAACCTATCCACTAGACATTAAATTTTCAAAGACAAAAGAAAAACAACGTTTTTACCCCTTCCTCATCTCCATCCTCCCCTTAGGAAAATAAGCAAACTGGCTGTATATTCCTTGCCTGTGAATAGAGAGGGAATTCCTAATGTACGGACAGATTTCTCAGTCTCTGGCAGACCATCAGTGTTCTTATCCCTTTGCAAGGTACAATAGGCTCCTATAAAGTGCTGTGTAAATGAAATGAGTAAATTAAATCTTGCTTTAAATAAATTGAGTAGTTTGCTATTTAATACTGTAAATTACAAAAGCATTTTCTAATATTTTTCCATATACTCCCATTTAATTCCTCAACTTTGCTTAAGGCAGCACTTGTTTTTTTTTTGTTGTTGTTGTTGTTTACAAATGTTTTATTTAAATTACTTCAAAATAGATTTTTCTTACGTACATTTATTTTTAAATCAACTTTATTACCCCTGAAAAGTTTCAGTTAATCTCCTTTACCCCTGCTCCCAGGCAGCCATCTATCTACTTTTTGTCACTAGAGATACTGGGGGAAAGCCATCCCCCTACCTCTTTTAACTTTAAATTAAAATTTTTATATCCTAACCTTAAGGCTATATATGAGTAATTACATAGAGTAGGGAAAAGTGCTGACTGCATCATGCTTGCTTTAGTATGCTTCCTGGGGTCATGGTAGTGGTAGTATTCTTAAGAGGGGATTCTAGGAAAGATAATCTGTGGGGGCCACAAAATAATGGGACTTTATTTACAGGAAGTCAGTTTATCATTCCCGTAGAAATTACATTATCATTTGTGTTGGTACTCTCTTTTATTTTTGTTAAAAATGTCATTTTTAACCTTCATAGGTCAAGGGTAGTTTATCTGAATGGTTTCAGGACTTGCCATACAGACCAGGGTTTATATTCTTGTCCCACACTCTTGCCAGCTATATGAACCTAGACAAGGCACATGGCTTCTCTGTAAAGTGGGGATAATAATATATTCCTCTAGGATTATTGTGAGGATTAAAAGGAGATAATGTAGAATAAATTCTGCCTAGCACAGAATGGCCATTAAAAAATGCAGGTCTTTATAATCTCAAATCATAGACCATTTAACAAGTATTTACTGAATATGTAATGTTCCTGATAATGTGCTAAGGAGGCCCTCAGAGGATTCAAATGAAGAGTAAGTTATAAGTTTATGGAATGATGAAACTGGATGAGGTCTTAATCTAAACCTCTCCTTTTACTAGAGATCAAGAGAATCTATAGAGGGGTAAAGTGACTTGTTGGAGGTCATTGTCCATTTAATCAACAAATATTTACTGAATATCTATTATACTCTAAATATTGTTCTAGAAAATAAAGATTTAACAGTAGCTAAAAAAACCCAACTACCTTCATGGAGTGTGTATTCTAGTTGGAGAAGATAAGAAGATAGACAAGATAAATGAGCATTGTGTGTGCATGTGCACATGAGACAGAAAGCGGGAGGGGGGGAGATGTGCTATGGGGAAAAATAGGAAGTTTTGACTATACTTTACAGAATGGTCAGAGAAGGCCTAAGTGATAAAGTGGTATTTGAATAGAGACCTGACAGAAGTGAAGGAGTTAGCCATGCTGACATCTCAGAGACCATTTTTCTGGTCGGAGGGTGGGGGGTGGGTAGCAAATGCCAAGGCACTGGGTGGAAGCCTTTAGATTTCAAGGAACAACAAGGAGACTGAAGCAGAGTGAGCAGTGGAGGGGGAATTAGGAGATGAGGTCAGGGAGGTGATGGTGGCACGGTCAGGTAATGTAGGGCTGTGTAGGTGATTGTAAAGATTTGGGCATTTACTCTGATGAAAAGCCATTGGAGGATTTTAAACAGAGGCTTGACATGGTTCAGTATATTTTACCAGGCCATTCTGGATCCTGGGTGGGACACAGAGTAAAGGGGCAAAGACTGGAACAAAGAGGCCATTTAAGAGGTGATTGCTGTAGTACAAAGGGAAGGTGATGATGGCTTGAGCTACAATGTTAGCAACAAAGGTAATTTAATGTGATAGAATTGTGGTTATGTTTTCAAGGTGGATCCAACAGTTTTTTTTTTGATATATTGAATGCAAAGAATGAGAGAAAGAGACAAGTTACAAATAGTTCCAGATTTCTTGGCCCGTGTGACTAAAAAATTAGAGTTTCTGATTATCAAGATGGGGAAGATTAAGAATCACGAGTTTAGTTTTGTACATGTTACATCTGAAATGTCTCTTTGACAGATATCCAAGTGGAGATATTAGATGAGCAGTTGAGTATGTGAGCTTAAGGGAGAAGTCCACCTCGGAGAAAAACATTTGGGAGTGGGCAGTATATAAATAAGAAGCAAGTCCATGAGATCATTGAGGAATGTAGATAGAAAAACAGATCCTCAAATCTGTTTCTTTCACTGTGCTACAATGCATCTCCAGGTGCTTGTCCTTGAGAGTAGTCCTTCATTCCTTTATGTACTTAAGAGCTTGTTGTGTGCTAGGCATTCCCTTAGGTGCTAAAATCCTAAAATAAATAAACATTGATCTCTGCTTTTAAGGCATCCATGGTCTAACAGAGAAATGAGCTATATCAACAATGACAATACAGCATGTTTAATGCTATAGTAGAATCATGTACAAAATATGGAAACCCAGAATTCATCTTGGATGGAAGTGGGGATGGTGGAAGAAGTCTTTGCAAAGGAAGTGACTTTTGATAATGAAATTTCAGTGATGAATAAAAGTCCACTAGACAAAAGCAAAAGTTATCTAGAAATGCTTCAGAGAACTGAAACATCTCAGCATTGTTTTGAAATATAGGTTATGATTTTTCAAGTGGACACGCTGGAGAAGGGCTAGAGATGGGCAAGGGCCAGATGATTCAGGGTTAATGGATACTGTGCTAAATCCTGGAGCTCAGATTTTATCTTGTAGATGGTTGATTGCCATAGAAAGATTTTTAAGTGGGGAAAATTTTTTTTTTATTATTATAGGACTTGTTGGTAGCAAATTGGGAAGGGGGAAAAGAAAGGATGTCAAGTGAATAACTTCCTCGTTTTCTCCTTAGGTGATTTAGTTGATGGTTATGCCAAAGTCCTAGATCATTGAAGTTCCAGTATTGAATATGTCAGAAGGTTACAGATCTCTTGCTCAAATTTGATTAAAGTTGAGTACCCTTACACTAGAGAAGTGAATACTGCATAACCAGATGCCTTACTAACACTTGATGGAGTTGGATTTTCCTGTAAGGGAACCATCCAAGTTCATTGAACTTTACTGTTCTATTAGGAACATTTCTGTTTTTGCTAAGGCAAAAGTGGGTCAAGTACCGGGACACATGGCTCTGAAGGGCCTTCAGATGAGATCTACAGCTGGGCCCTTAGCCTCTCATAAAGACAGTTTTTGCCTATTTAAAACATCCTCTAGGCTTGATCAAAATCAAAACCATTTTGAAATGTAATGAATTATTTTATTTTGTGCTGAATTGCTACTTGTCAAAGCCTCTTACATGGAACAGGATGTTTGAGAACTGAGTTCACTGGGACCTTTGTGTGATACTTTGTGCTTTAAAAAAAAGAAATGAGAGTCTTACAGAACAGATATATTAGATGTATATTTTTTCCAATAACAAAACACCTGCCTACTACCTTTAAATATTTATTTACTCTTCATTAACTATCTGACAGAAAGTCAAGGGAAGCAAGAATGAAACTTTAGCATGGAGGTCTGTGTCCAACTGAATCATAATATGTTTCAAGCTTACATGATGGACTTGTGGCATTTATGAATGATCACAAAGTGTTCAGGGGTAGAAGTCAGAATTCTCAAACATAGGTCTTTTATTTTGTTAAGAAGCACTGGTGAAATCACTTAACTTCATTAAGGAAACAGAATACCCATTAGTTTTTATTTATTTTAAAATATGTAATACTTATACACAGTCAAAATAATCCAAACTACAAATATGTGTACACTAAAAAAATCCCCCTTCTATCTCTAACCTCTTACCTAGATACACTCATGTTTTCCAGTTTCTTGGATATCTTTCCATAAATATTCTATTACATGTAATAATGGTTCTCAAAGTATGGCCCAAGGACTCCTAGGAACTCCATGACCCTTTCATAAGATCCATGCAAGTTCAAAACTATTTTCATAATAATACTGATAAAATCACGAGTTATATTAACACATACCTAACAATTACACTACTGGAAATTTTGTACTTATACATACTGACACCAATAGTGGCTGAGAATATGTGATTCCCAAATCCTTGTCAACACAATTTTTCCCCAAACATTTTGGGGAACATTGCTTTTTGTTCATTGCATTTGAACATTGCTTTTTGCCCAGAAGATAGGAGAAACATTTTATGTAATTGTATGTTTATTTGATTTATCTTATGATTGTTGTTAAACATATTTTAATATATTTTAAAACCATTACATTTTACGTTTATGTAAACCATATAGTTTCACTTCTTTAAAGAGAACCTTGGCACCTTGGTTTAGGTAATCTTTAGATTTCTAAATATAATTATTAGACAAAGTAATGTAAACCTTCAGTTTTGACTGAACTTAGTACCCTTTTGACTGAACTTAGTACCTCAAACTCTACCAACTCTTCAGCTCTGACATTCAGCCTCAACAGTAACAGATACAATTGAGCCATGTAAGAAGTTCACTTAGAATGTTTATGTTGTAGTGATTGAACTGTTTATAATAAAACTAAAACTAGAGAGTTGAGCAAAAGCAATGTGCAACAATAGATCATAATGTAATGAAAAACATGTTTTTGGATATAAGTGATGTGTTATTTCCTTTACCTGTCCTTTGTGGAAAACAATGAGGCACGTTATTCCTGGATCTGTCATCATTTCCCACAGTTCAGTGGACAAATTCCTCATGATCTTGCACTTTCTGTTTGCCAGAGCTCTGCTTTCCTAGAGCCAAAGGAAAGGGAAATTTTTGTAGACTTGTATCAGAAACCTTGAGCTTAGTAATAACTGGAGTAATTTCAGAAATGAGACTATTCCATGAAATAATAGGACTGCATTAGAATGACTATGTTTTTTAATATGATGAGGCTTCTCACCCAACACAGATGCGAAGATTTTCTAACAAAGATCACAGCCACATAATTGACACATCTGTTTTGAGTCATCTGGTGCAATTTAATCTGTATGGGAAGGCACAACAAAGGAAACTACAAGGAAGAGTCATAGCAACATAAAAGGTGATCAGGGGAAAGCATTGCTTTTTCAATGTCTATCTGCTGGGCTTATTTCTCAAAACATCTTTGGGAGCCTCCCACTGTTCATTTTTAACAAAAGTAAGTCAAATGAAAAAGTAGATGGCTTACCTTTATTTCTTGCTTCATTCTTAGTTGGCTATAATGACTGGGGAAATGTTATTTTTTTATATATAATGATAGTGGAGAAGAGTGAATTGATTGAGCAACAAATGTACAGATTCTACTAAGTGCTCATTATGTACACAACCCTATCTATGTTAGATGCTGTTTAAGACATGACACCTGTTTTCAGGGGGAAAAATCACATAGCAGAAAATCATCATTGAGCTCATATCAGGCCCTTTGCTAGATCTTTTACACATGTTATCTCATGTAATGCTCCAAATAACTTTGTGAATAGGTACTATAATTTTTACTTAATGGATATGCAGATTAAGGTTTAGAGAAGCAGTTTGCCAAAGGAGACATAATTAATAAATGGCAGATTCAGGATTCAAATTTAGGTCTGTTTGGCTCCAAAGTTTGAGCTCTTTCCATTAATCGTGTTATCTCAGGTTATGGAGATACATCTAATACAGTTGAAATAATTAGAAAACATTCTATGGTAAAGTTAAACAACCTGTGGTTGAATTATCTGTGTGTGTGTGTGTGTGTGTGTGTGTGTGTTGAAGTGTTTCAGTGTGAAGCAGAATAATTAGCAGAAGATATTCAAGAGGTAGATGGGCTAGAGTAGACAGTTATGTGATTGGTGGAGAATTAGGGGGAGGGCATTCAAGGCAAAGGCTACAAAATGAGCACACTATAGAAGATGGAACAAGCCATATGTGTTTGTGGGATTAATCAATCTAACTTAAACATGAGGAGTTGTAGGAAGCGAAGGTGGATAGGAAGGGTGGAGATAAATTATGGAGGACCTTAAAAGCTAAGGCATATAGATTAGGCTTTTTGGACTAGGCAGTAGGGAACCATGGAATGTCTAGTTAGATTCTTCTGGCAGGTGATTTTGGTGGCAGAGTGACTAGACCTGAGGTTATTGAATTGGTCTGATGTGAGGTAGGTGAGTGTCTTTTCACATGAAAGCACTTGAAATAGATTTCTAAAGACTTAATTTCTCTATGCTTTACATTATTTGCTTTAGGTCAAAATGATTAACTCTTGATAAGTGGGTAGGTAAAGTGACTCCATAGGTTGGGTTATATGTGAATTAGTGACATCTAAATATCTAGGACTAAATCTAGGGAAGCGTTTTTCAAACTATGGACTATGACCCATTATTAGGTTATAAATGAGTGTTGAAGATTGTGATTGGTGTTTTTTTTAACTGAAATAGGAAATAGAATAAAATTACAGATGATAAAAGAAAGCATTTTGTGAAATTTTATACCAATTATGTGTGTGTGCACACATGTGCATTAAATCATGCCATAAAATATATTTATTACTGTGGCTTGTGGGAGAAAAAAGTTTGAAACTGTCTGATCTAGAAAATAACACTGAATTAGATCTTTTTTTCATCCATGTAAATTATTATTGTCAAAGTCTACATGGTTGATTTGAACATTAATTGACAAGCCCCTTCACCACTCTTTTGTTCAGGACCTCATTACCTCTTGCCCAGTCTGTTTCTTACCACCTAAACTGATCTGTATGTCTTCAGTA
Source organism: Vulpes lagopus (assembly GCF_018345385.1). Classification (NCBI taxonomy): domain Eukaryota; kingdom Metazoa; phylum Chordata; class Mammalia; order Carnivora; family Canidae; genus Vulpes; species Vulpes lagopus. Next base: position 78,572,025 of record NC_054848.1, read on the forward strand.
TCACACTACCAATCCATCGTATACCCAGCTGCCAGATCAATCTTTCTTAAGCACTGCTTGCATTATATCATTCCCCTTCCAAAAGAAAAAAAAAGTGGCCATTCATTCATTTATTTAATATTCATTCAGCACTTTCTGGCTGATCACCTAGGAAATGAAGACCAAACTCCAGGTTTAATAAGACATGCAACGCCTTTCATATTCTTGCTCCAGACTATCCTTCTGACTTTATTTATAACTATAGCACAACAGAGACCCCAGGGATTATCTTAACTGTACTACTTGTTTTTTTAACAGAAGACATGTGTTTTTCCCCCCATAACTTTTGTTCATGCTGTTCCCCATTTACTTGTCCTTCTTGTTCTTTAAGGTCCATGACAAATATTATCTCTTCTTTCAGGCCTTTTATAATCCTGAATTTGCTGTGCATACTTAGTTTCTCCTCTGGATCCACACAATATATTTTGCCACTCATGTGAAACTTATCACATTTTGTCTTGCATTATATAAATTGGGTTAATTCCCTTTTCTAGATTAAAAAAAAAAAAACTCTTGAAAGCGAGAGTCACTTCTTTTTCACCTCTACAGTGGAAGCAGTGTCTTGTATATGGTAGATGATCACTAAACAACAGCTCCTGAATAAATAAAAGTACTGAAGTCATGGAGCACCAGGGTGGCTCAGTTGGTTAAGTGTCCAACTCTTCATTTCAGCTCAGGTCATGTTTTCAGGATTGTGAGAAGTGAGCCCTGTGTCAGGCTCTACACCGGATATGGAGTATGTTTTGGATTCTCTCTCTGCCCTCTCCACCTCTGGTTTGCACACATGTGCGCTCTCTCTCTCTCTCTCTCTCTCTCAAGAAAAATCTGAATTCAGGATGCCTGGGTGGCCCACCGGTTGAGCGGTTGAACATCTGCCTTTGGCTCAGGGCGTGATCCTGGAGTCCTGATCGAGTCTCACATCGGGCTCCCCACAGGGAGCCTGCTTCTCCCTCTACCTATGTCTCTGCCTCTCTCTCTCTCTCTCTCTCTCTCTCTCTCTCTCTCTCTGTGTGTGCCTCATGAATAAATAAAATCTTTTAAAGAAAAGGAAAAATGTGAATTCATGCCACAGTTTAGTATCGTTCTTTTTTATTTAAGCACAATGACATTGTACAGTTCAGCAAAGTATTTTCCCAATATTTTTCTCAGTGCTTGAGAGAGAATAGACCAAAAGAAAGAGCACTGCTCCAGGAATCAGAAGACCTTAACACTAGTTTTGGCTCTGTTACTAGAAATTCTGTCACCTTTAACATACCATTTGATATCTCTGGTTCTTTTGGCTTAAAGTATTGATCCTATAAAAATAAGAGACTAGTCTAGTTAACTTGAGGTCTTTTCTAACATTTAATCCTAGGTTATTACTATATGAATTTCATTCACCCAGCAAATATTTATTAGGTTCTTACTGGGGATACAGCATTAAACAAAACTATATACTTCCATGGACTTGTTATTATGACATTGGAGACAAACAATAAGCAAATAGAATGTGTTATAGTAAGACAGTAATAAATGCTAAAATAAAAATAAAATAGGGCAAAAGGAGGAAGAATAACAGGAAAGGTCTCTCTGGAGAGGCAACGTTTGATCAGAATTCTATAAGAAAATGAGAGATCTGGGGAGGTAAAGCATATCAGACCAATGCCGCTACTCTGAAATTCCTGAGATCAGAACGTGCTTTGCTCCTTGGAAAAAAAGAATGAATGCCAGTATGGCTGGGCCATAGAGAGCAAGAAGCTGAATAGTAGAACATGAGGTCAGAGAGTGCTATGGACTTAATGTTTATGCCCCCTCCCATTTATATGTTAACACTTAATGCCAATATGATGGTATTTGGAGGGCCTTTGGGAAGTGATTAGGTCATTTGGGTGGAGCCCTCATGAATGGGATTAGCATCCTTATAAGAGAAACCAAAGAACTTCCTAGTCCTTTCTGCCATGTGAGGAAACGGTGAAAAGATGGTTGCCTATGTACTAGGAAGTGGGACTTCACGAGACACTGAATCTGCTAGTGCCTTTTTCTTGGAATTTCTGGCCTCCAGAACTGTGAGAAATAAATTTCGGTTATTTATGTCATTCAGTCTTTGGTATTTTGTTATAGCAGCACAGATGGGAGAAAATAGAGAAGTAGTCAAGGACTAGATCATATGGAGTCTTTTCAGTAGCATAGGGATTTAGAATGTTATTCTAAGCATAACGGAAAGCCATCAGAAAACTTTAAGCAGAGGTGTGACATGATCTGCCTTACACTTTAAAATGATCACACTGACTGCCCTTAGAAAATGGATGGTAAAAGTGGCGTCAGGAAGACTGATTAGGAAGCTATTATAACAGTTTCTTCAAGAGATGATAGTTGAGGCTGGTGACAAGCCATGCAGTGTTGCGTCAAGAGGGTGTCAGACTTCCTGAGGAAGCTAAGCAGCCATACCAGCCCAGAGCAGGGAGGAGGAAGGGTAACACAGCCTGTGAGAGGGCACTGGAGTATGAGGTTGGAAAGAGGATCCACGGATTCACCATAAGCCAGGAAGCATCTATCTCTGAATTGTCCCTAACTGCAGCGAAGTTTAACCATGACAGCACAGGAGTGAAATACTTAAACTTGGCCAAAGAAGACTCAACATCTTGTTCAGTGTGCAGTTCCTCACCACTCCCACAGACAGAACTGGTGTTCCACACGTTCTGGAGCATACAGTCCTATGTGGCTCTCAGAAATACCCATGTAGAGATCCTTTCTTCAAAATGCTAAACACATCACTGTCCAGTTTTATGAATGCCTTCTTAGCTAGCAGTTATACTGTGTACCCATTTTCCACACAAAATCCCCAGGACTTCCCAAATCAGTGTATTTAATTGCAGCCTTTTCCCCACACTTACAGGAGTTAGATTTCTGGCAGAAAGGATGATGACTAGAACATGAGAATCTGAGGAACCCCCAGACACTGGTAACCTTTAAAGGAGTCATCTTAGTGAAATGAAAGGAGCATATACAGATAATGAGAGGATATTCTTACAGCACCTTCAGAACCAACCCCTGCTTGATCCTTCATATATGGTGATCTCCAGTGTCAATCCATTGTACATCCCAGACCTCATGTGGGAGCACTTTAAACCTTTCCAAGCTATCCATTATCACCCCAGTAATGTTAGTTAATCTTTCATTTTTAAAGTTTAATTAATGGTGGGATGATTAAGAGTTGACTCGTTTGCTCACACTAAATGACATGGCTTCTCTTACATTTGGCCAAGAATTGTTTGCTCAAAGAACTATGTAAATTAGGTGATTCTTCAGTTAATAGATTGCTCCTCTCATTTACTTGGACACACATTCTTAAAATCTACAGCAAGAACTCTTACATGCCCAGCATGACAGTAACACCACCTCCTAAAGAAGGACCCTTTACTGCCACCCTCCCTCTCCTGCATCTCAGCTTTATGATGTATAACATGGGAGTGCTGGCTTTTGTCCCCCTTCTAAGGTTGACAGGATCAGGAAAGCTTGTAACCCCTGTGAGGGAAGTGCCCCAGGAAATGTCAGTTGCCCTTACTATAAACTTGGATACTTGCTTTTTGATAAATTGCTTGTTTCATATGTTACTGATAATAAAACAATGTGTACATTTATAAATAAATAAAATATTGGTGTAAAATAAAAAGAAAGATGTTAGTTGATTAGAATCACTGATGGCAGTGGAAACAGAGAGAAGTAGATAGATTTGGGATATAATCTGTAGGGAAAATGGACAGAACTTGTTAATAGATTAAATATGGGGGATGAAGAAAAGATGGTATTACAGGGTGACTCTTAGATTCCTTGCTTAATTAACTGGGTGGGATGGTAATATCATTTACTAAAGCGGAGAAAACTGGGAGTGGGGGAAAACAGGTTGGAGGATTCAGGCTGGAAATTGAATAAATAGTTAAGTTTGTGATATGATAAATTGAAAATATCTTTTAGACATTTAAATGCAGAAGTAAAATATGTAATTGGATATATGTCATGAATATGGGGAGAATTCAGTACGGGAGTTGTAATTTCAAGGGCCATCACTATATAAATAGCACCTAGAAAGTCGTCTTAGCTAGAGAAGAAAAAATATGTATAAACATTCATAAACATACACCTGAGGTATAAAGAACTTCAGCATTTCCAGACTGCGTAGAAGAGTCGGCAAAAGAGAGTGAGAAAGAGTGGCCAAAGAGTATGGGTGTTGCAGAAGCTGAGAGAAGGTACTGTTTTGAGTTTAATGGAATGATCATCTCTGGCAAATGCTGCGGAGACTGAGTAAGTTGAGGACTAGGAATAAATCATTATTATGGCAACAAACATAATGACCTCATTGGACACCTTAACAAAAATTATTTTTAATGTGATGATAGGGACAAAATCCTAACAAGAATGACTTGAAGACAGACTGAGAAATGAGAAAAGGGAGAAAATGAGTGTAAACAACCCTTTTGAGAAATTTTGCTATGCAGGAGAAATAAAGAAATAGCTGAAGGAGGATATGGACATCAAAGAGACTTCTTGTTTTTGTTTGCGGGAAGATAAGATACAATGCAGATAAAGTCCCTATCTTTTTTTTTTTTTTTTTAAATTTTTTTTTATTTATCTATGATAGTCACAGAGAGAGAGAGAGGCAGAGACACAGGCAGAGGGAGAAGCAGGCTCCATGCACCGGGAGCCCGACGTGGGACTCGATCCCGGGTCTCCAGGATCGCGCCCTGGGCCAAAGGCAGGCGCCAAACCGCTGCGCCACCCAGGGATCCCCCTAAAGTCCCTATCTTATGTAAGAACTGGGTACAGTTCCTACCATTGTCATGTACATATTAGATCTATTTTTTTAAAGATTTTATTTATTTATTCATTAGAGAGAGAGAGAGAGAGAGAGAGAGAGAGAGAGAGAGAGAGAAAGGCAGAGACACAGGCAGACGGAGAAGCACGTTCCAATGCAAGGAGCCCGACATGGGACTCGATCCAGGGACTCCAGGATCATGCCCTGGGCCAAAGGCAGGCGCCAAACCTCTGAGCCACCCAGGAATCCCCTAGATCTATTTTTTAAAATACACCCTATGCCTTAAGCATGACTAGTCACAGCTTTCATTTAAAAATTATCTCTGTCCCTTTATTTTTATTTTCCCCTTTCCTTCCTCCCTTCTTCCCTTCCTCCTTCCTCCCTTCTTCCCTTCCTCCTTCCTCTTCTCTCTCTTTCTTTCTCTCTTTCAATAAAGAAAAAAAAGTCAAAATTCCCACTTGGCATTTCTTCACTGCTCTTTCAAATGCTTTGTATTCCCTCCTAAATGAAAATTCTTCCCAAATCTATTTTGAAGGTACTGCATTTATGAGAAAACTCAAAGTGCAAGCTACTATTGCTGGATAATTAATTGCTCCTTTATTATGGCTGATATTCCACACTGGGGTAAATAATTTTATTTATAACATTTAGAGATAATTTATAAAGGCCTAGGATACAAAATTAAATGGAAGACCTGCAAGGGACATCTGCTTGGGGCAGAGGAATGTTATTTTTTCATACTATCATTGTATTTACTAAGACTGATGGGGAAATAACTTTTTAAATCCAACTTTTTAAAATTTTGAATATTTTTCCTTTTCTTACTTGAGCAGTTAGATGACATTCCTTATGATTACACAGGTTTAATACTTTTTAAAAAGATTTTATTTATTTATTCATGAGAGACAGAGACATAGGCAGAGGGAGAAACAGGCTCCCCGCGGGGAGCCCCATGTGAGACTCAATCCCAGGACCTTGGGATCATGACCTGAGCTGGGATCATGATATGAGCCGAAGGCACACACTCAACCACTGAGCTACCCAGATGCCCCCGCAGGTTCAATTCTTAACCCTTCAAAAATGTAAATACCTGGTGTAGAGTTGTAAAGTTTCAAGCATGGTATAGTGAACTCCCATATACCTTTTAACAGAATGAATTTTTTTACACAGATGCACATTTTCTTGCCTTATTTACTTTTTAATTCTTGACATCTCTAACATCTCTATCTATATAGTTGGAGATATATCTCTATATTATAGATATCTAATTTATAATATAGATATTATATTATCATATATAATTATAACATTATGTATGTATATATTTCTTCTGGACAGTTTGAGAATTGGAGATATCATGCCCCCTTAATCATATATATTCCAGTGTATATTTGTTAAGAACAAGAGTATTCTCTTACAGACACCAAGGTACAGTTTTCAAAGTCAGGAAATTTAACACTGATACATTACTTTTGCCTAATTAGCAGTCTATATTCAAATTTGGGTATTTGCCTTAATCATGTTTTTTTTTTTTTTCCCTAATACAGAACCAAATTCAGGAGCACATGTTGCGTTTAGTCATATCTATTTAGTTATCTTTAATCTGGAACAATTTTTAAGACTTTGAGTTCCTTGAGTTTGGAAATTTCTAAAGTATAGACCAATTAAGTGTACAGTTCAGTGAATTTTGTCCATTGGATACAGCCGTGTTATCCACACTCCTGTCAAGATTTAGACCATTTCAATCAACCTAGAAATTTCTCCCGTGTCCCTTCCAAGTAAATCTCTCTCTTCTTTGTTGGAGTACTCAGTGTTCTAAGTTTTTTATTTTATTTTATTTTATTTTATTTTATTTTATTTTATTTTATTTTATTTTATTTTATTTTATTTTTACCAGAGATTATTTTTGTCACTTCTAGAACTTCCTCTAAATAGAAGCACTAGTTAGTGTTTTATATTTGAGAGATTTGTCCATGGTGTATCAGCAGTTCATTCTCCTTTACTACTGAGGATCCATTCTTCTGGTGTTGGATGTTTGTGTTGTTTCTATTTTTTTTTAAGATTTTATTTATTGGGATCCCTGGGTGGCGCAGCGGTTTAGCGCCTGCCTTTAGCCCAGGGCGCGATCCTGGAGACCCGGGATCGAATCCCACGTCGGGCTCCCGGTGCATGGAGCCTGCTTCTCCCTCTGCCTATGTCTCTGCCTCTCTCTCTCTGTCTCTCTGTGTGACTATCATAAATAAATAAATAATTAAAAAAAAAAAAGATTTTATTTATTTATTCATGAGAGACACACACACACACAGAGAGAGGGAGTCAGAGACATAGGCAGAGAGAGAAGCAAGCTCTATGCAGGGAGCCCAATGTGGGACTTGATCCTGGGTCTCTAGTATCACACCCTGGTCGGAAGGTAGGCACTAAACCACTGAGCCATCCAGCGATCCCCGTGTTGTTTCTATTTTTGAGCAACTATGAATAAAGCTGTGAACATTCTTGTACAAATTTTTCATGGAGATTTTCATTCTTCTTTGGTAAATACCTAGTAGTAGAATTGCTGGTTCAAAGAATAGATGCAAGGGCAGCCTGGGCGGCTCTGTGGTTTGGTGCTGCCTTCGGCCCGGGGCCTGATCCTGAAGACCCGGGATCCCTGCGTGGAGCCTGCTCCTCCCTCTGCCTGTGTCTGTGCCTGTCTCTCTCTCCCTCTCTCCCTAAAAAAACAAAAACAAAAACAAACAGACACACACAAAAAAACAAACCAAAACAAAACAAAAAACAAAGTCATATTTGAACTTTAAAATAAACTGTCAAATATTTTGCCAAAATAATTGTATCATTTTATTTCTCACCAGCATTGTGTGAGAATTTCAATAACTCTATATCCTTCCCTCATTTGGTATTCTCTGTCTTTGTCATTCTTTCATTCTTTTTTATTCAAGTGGGTAAGAGGTAGAATCTTATAATGGTTTTAATTTATATTTCCCCAGTGACTAATCATAGACCTTCTCTTGTAAATGTATTTTTAATTTTTGGACTTGAATTTATATGACAGATCTAGGGCTATTCAGATTTTTCATATTTTCAGCTTTGGTAACTGTGTTTTTTAATTTGTCTATTTTATCTAAGTTTTTGAGCTGGCATAAAGTTGCTTATAATATAGCCTTATCTTTTTTATATCTGTAATGCTATCCTCTTTTTCTTTCTGGTATTAGTAATTAAATAATTTTTTTCATCAGTCTCTCTAGAAGTTTATCAATTTTAGTTATCTTTTCAGATAGTCAACTTTTGTGCTTTATTGTTTTTCTACCTTCAATATGTTTATTTCTCCTATTCTCTTTATTTTGTCCTTTCTTCTACTTACTTTAGATTTCATTTTCTTGTCTTTTTCTAGCTTCCTAAGGTACAAATTTAGAAAGTTGATTTTAAACATTTTTTAGCATAAGCATTTAAATAACATTTCCTCTAATAAATGTTAGCCAAGTCCCACAAATTTTTTACATACTGTATTTTTATCATTATTCTGTCCAAAAATATTTTTCTGTTATTATTGTGATTTCTTCTTTGGTTAATACCATGGAAATGTATTGTATAATTTTCAAATATTAGGGCTTTTTAAGATATCATATTGTTATCATTTCTAATTTAATTTTATGTTCAAAGAATATATTTTTAATATTTCAAATTTTCAAATCTATTGGGACATATTTTATGATATATATCTATTTACTTCCCTTTATATATATGTTTATTTTACTCTCTTTACATTTAACATACTTACTGATATTCCTAAGTCTATGCCTTAATTTGATATATATTTTCTATTTGTCCCATCTGGTTTTTGTTCTCTTCCTCCTTTCATGCCTTCTTCTGTGTGGGCATTCTGTGTCAAGTATTTTTTAGTAGGACATTTTAATTTATTTTTTGGCCATTCAATTATATTTCTTTACATTTGTTTTAGGTATTTCTTTAGGGATTATAGCATATGTCTTTATTTTATTCCAGTACACTTAGTTAATTTTCTACTTCTTATAAAACACAAGAACTTTCAAATAGTATATTTTTATTTTTCTACTCTCATCCTTCGTGCATGATTATATATATGTTTATATATATATTTAAGTATATATGTATAAAATTTATATTTGTATGTATACTTTATAGACATTGTGACCCAATGCAACATTATAATATTTAAAATGTAAAAAATAAGAATTAGGAGGCAACTCCAAGTAAAGTATACAGGCAGCATCAAAAAGGGACAGTTCATAAACTGAGAGCTAGATGGGAAATAGAAAAGCTGTGAAAAACAGGCACAAGAGAACTAAAGATTGATAGTCTTCTGAGACCGTGTTGTGTTAAGCAAAACTCTAAGAATATCGCTGTAACACAGCATAGCAATTGCATTTCTTAATGATAATGCACATAAAAAATCATTAAATATTAAGTATTAATCAGCAAATATAGTTTCCAAAGGCAGGAAAGTGTAAAATTATATTTCAGATAGCTTTCAATTCCAAGGCTTTATCTAGAAAATTCACATACATGAATATATGTATTGCTTGATGATTCAGGATGATTCACTAGTACAATGTGTGCATGTTTATATATGCATATTTAGAGACAATATGTGTGTGTGATAAGTTCATTTGTGTGACACTGCTCATAAGGAAATTGGGCAACAGGGTTACCAATTCAAGTGTCTCTTCTATTAGTGGTGGTGGTTGGGGGTAAGTGACCTCTTTTATACATTATTTGAACATTCTCTTTACAAAATGACCATCTGAACCTTAGTATTCCCTTACTACCTGGGCAGAGTGTGAAACAAATGCATTATTTCAGATTAGGACAAGATAACGTGACCCTAGTTGCAAAGAACAGGCAAGAATATGACACTAGAAAATGAAATCCACAATTCAGTTGAAGCAATGAGATGCATCCAATTCTCTTTTATTGTAAGTGTATATCATCTCATTTAGTATCTAGAGACTTTAAGGAGTCAGTTAAAGATGACTATGAATTCTATGTTATAGAGGTAGTGTCAACGGCTCAAAGTAGTTCCATTATGGAAAAAGACCTTAATTTCCAACCTTAAGTGATATTATCAGATAACTTATGGCTTTTCATTGTTCCTTGACACAAACTAGTCTTTGTTCTTTGATGGGAAGTCTGTTTGGATACAGAGATAGTTGGCATTACATTTCCTGAAATTGTATAGCATTACATATGAGGAAGGCTCAGGAATTAATATGAAATATTTGAATATTTAAAAGTATGTTCAGGACCTTAAGAATTGTACATACATTCTCAGAATTTTATATATACATAGTAAATAGTTAAGATAAAAGGCAACTTAGGAGCTTTGTTTTCCCCCTGTATGCCAAATATAGTTTTCCTAGGTTCAAACCACAGTTTATTATCAATTGAATGAACAAAAGTATAAAATAATGGAAAATTAAGATTGTGAGAGACCAATGTGCCCATTAAACTACTTGACTTTGGAATACATGTTCATACAAATATTTTCATATTGTCCGAATCATGCAGCAGGCATTCTAAAAGTTTAGCATAAAGTTGTTCAAGTCCCCATTCTGACCAATTACCTAATCAATTCTGGGAACAGAATAGCTCAATTCTTCTCTTTTTGCTGCCTCTTAGACTAGCCTATGGTGAATTGCCTTAGGTTAAACCTTCCCTGGAAGAGGGTTTCAGAAACCTTGCCTGGAACTTCTAAAAGTTACATAAGTCATATGTGAGATTTTAACAAATAAAATAGTTAAGTGGTGCCATAGGCATTCCTGATCAATGAACTTGGAACCCAGGAGATTAGAAATGATTTGGGGGCTCAGAATAATTTTAGCAGCACATTGGGACTTGGTTCTTTTCATCTTGTAGCCCCATTTCTTCTGAAAGAAAGCAGAGAAAAATTATAGTGATCTAATGATTGATCTTGGTAAAAGTATTTGCATATAGTCAGGTAGCTAAGCTCCCGGAGTGGTGCATCTCACTGTTACACTTTTTTTCATATTTTTTTTATTTTTCCATGTTATGCAAGGGACAACTAGACGTACTTACCAATGGCATTACATTATACTTGGCTATTCTTTTTAAAATTTGACATTTAATAAATTCTTGGAATTATCTCCCTCAAAAGCCTCAATAATCTTTCTTTTGTGGTGATTTTTACAGATTTTGTTCAGAACTTGTGAAGGCAGCTGATTTAGTCAGCAGTTTAATAACATAAATGCTATATTGTACATCAAAGTTTAGGTAAATTCATGCAGGGTGTTAAAGAGTAGGGGAGTAGAGGGATGGGGAGATCCAAACATTCACATTTTCAATGCTATGCTTTTCATTAAAGAAAGATTGCTTTAGGAATAAAGGGGAAAGGAGAGAAAATGAGTGGGAAATATCAGAGAAGGAGACAGAACATGAGAGACTCCTAACTCTGGGAAATAAAGTGTGGTGGAAAGGGAGGTGGATGGGGGGTTGGAGTGACTGGGTGAAGGGCACTGAGTGGGGCACTTGATGGGATGAGCCCTGGGTGTTATCCTATATGTTGGCAAATTGAAATCCAATAAAGAGTAATTTAAAAAAAGAAAGATTGCTTTAGAAAACCCTTTGGCAATGCATAACCCTTTGTTCTTAAGGCTTCAACAAGGATTATGCAACAATTCATTTACAGATGGGGATTTGGGCTCAAGTAAATTCTAATCAAAACCTATGTAGGACATTGTTCCTTTCTTTATTTAAAATGCCCTGTTAGCTAGTTTTCTAAATACAATGAATTATAATCTTGTATGAACTACATCTCTTTGAAAGGTTTCAGAATCCAAATTAGATTTTAGGTGAAGAATAAAGTAAATGCCACAACAAATGTATTTAACTATAACAAAGTGGACTGTTACCTCTGATGCTGTGTCTCCTAAAAAAAAGCCTAGTGGCTTTTTCTATTACCAGGATCTACATAATTTGCTCTTATTTATTTGAAAAAAATCACTAATATTGGTGATATTTGAGAATGAACTTATTTTCTAGTGGATCTTGATATTTCCAAAGACGGTGATTAGTTTCACACACTCTAGGCTTTGAAAAAGGTTCTCTGTTTTCTATATATCCATATGAATATTTATTTATGTTGATGAGAACAGAGAAGACCAAAGAGCCTCAACCAGACTGTTTCAGGTCACACTGCAAGTTATAGGCAGGTGTATTTTTGTCAGTCTGCTATTGTCTTCTAACCGATTAGGTCATTTACCATTTTCTCCTTTCTATTATTTTATATATCCCACCTTATTCCCCAAAAAGTAGGATCCAGCTTATGAAAATACATAAAATATGCAGAAATAGGGAAAAAGGGAATTAAGGGTAAGTGAAGATGAAGCCAGGATAAGGTCAGTAAGCAAATTGAAGCCACACACTGTTGTATGCTTTAATTGTAGGTACAGAAGAACGTTTTTTAATATAGCCTGATGCAACTGGGGTCAGGATAGGATGAACAGGTGAGGATGGAGTACAAAAGTATCTAATGTTTGTGACATTTCAGTGGCTTTCTTAGTCTAGTTCTCTAGGGAAGAGTATCAGTTCCTTGAAGAGAAGGAGAAAATGGGGAGCAGAAAGACTGCATTTTTTAAATTGTCAAATGAATCTACTTGTTGGAACACAAAGAATTTAGTAGAAGACAGACAATCATAATAAAATTTTCTTGCCTCCCCTTGAATTCCCTTAGAGTTATTTAGCTTTTCTATTAAGATGCTTTGACTTGTTGAAAGCGGCCAATGACCAAAATGACTATTGAAATTTGAACCAAAAGTATGTGTGCTTCCATTTACTTCTAGAAATAGAAGGTCTCAATGATAAATGTTAGTCCAGAGTATTCCTTATTCTGTGCAGCTTTGGAAAGCCAAAGAGCCTGGCCATTAAACAGAAAATGACTGGACCTCAGGTGCTGAGCCCTTCTACTCTGCTAGAATATGGTGATGTTTTCTTAGCCCTGCAGTTGGCCTTAAAGTCAAGCAAAAGCAATTTTGAACATTTTTCCAGATGCCTTTGAAACCTCAGGGCCTTTGCACTTGATATTTCCTTAGCCTGGAGTGCTCTTCCACCTTATACCTATGTGGGCAGCTCCCTTACATTTTCAAGACTTTACTTATATGTCATCTTTCAGTGAGGTTTTATTTGACCACCCTATTTAAAACCACATCCTCCTTCAGTACAACCTTACTTAATTTTTGTGGGGAGGACTTAGCACTTTCTAATATAGGACATAGTTTACTATCTTGTTTTATTTATTGTCTGCCTTTTTCTCACTAGAATATAAGAACCATGTGGGCATGTAATTTTATTCACTTTTAAAAAATTGAGGTGAAATTCATTTAACATAAAATTGACCATTTTTAAATGCATAATTCAGTGACCATTAGAACAGTCACAATTTGGTGCAACCATTACATCTATCTAGTTCTAAAACATTTTTTTCTATTCTCTCAAAAGGAAATTCCATAGCCATTAAGCACTTTCCATCCCCCCGTCTTCCCCTAGTCCCTAGCAACTACTAATTTGCTTTCTGTTGTACATCCATTTTTGACTGTATGCTATTTTATGAGGCTGGTGAGAAACATAATGCTCAGAAAATTGACCTGGTCCAATAACAAAGGTATTAAAAAAATATAGCTAGTGATGGGCCATCAGAAAAATCAGCTTATTAATCAAAGAAAAAGGGCATGAAACAAATGATGGCCAGGACTGTGTACTCATTAGTTATCTGGCTTTAACCAGAAATATGAAACAAAGATATGTAGGCAATTTGGTTATTATAAAGACATTGCAAAAATAGTTACTGATGAAACCAGGCAGGAAAAAAAGAGAATCAGGAAATTAGAGTATTTAAATATGTAAGCTTTCTACCATAAGGGAGAAGAGAATTGGTTACTGTATGTTACAAATCCTGTAAACTGAGAACTTGAACTTGATGAAGACAAAATCAAAGCAACGCATAAGGAGGAAACAGTCATAAGAGAGAAAGTCAACTTCATCTGTATTCAAAATGTTTGGGCATGTTATTAGGAGGCAGAGGCTAATGGGAGTGACAACGGGTAAAAACCAAAGGAGCTGTTTAATGCCAAATTAAACTCATTTTTGTATTAATTGCCTAATGGCACAATTCATCTTCTACTGTTAAGTGACTCTTGAATCTCCAGGAATCAGAAGCACTAGAAACATTGGGGGAAAGTGGTCATTGATTTAAACATTCAATTTTAATCCATAACTCAGGGGTGTAGATATCCAGTATTTTTTTTTCTTTTAGGTAAAAAGTACCTTGTCTATAAAGCCAAATCTGAGATAGCTGGATTAAAAATCACTAGAGGCTCTAATCTGGGCTTCACTAGTAATTAGCTTGGTGACTTTAGGCTAGTTATTTACCCTTTTTCATCTGATTATCTCATTTTACCTTGCCTATCTCATAGTGATTTTTCAAAGTAAAACTAGGCTGTTTGTTAAAAAAAACTCTTTGAAATAAAACTCAGCAACTTACAATTTTAATATTTACAAATATCTGTTTGTTGACTTGGGAAAATAAGAAAAAAATCCTTCTGGGGTTTAAATATTTAGTAAGGATTTAATTGCTAGCATTAAATTCCTCTATAAAGGGCAGTCACTAGTAGTTCAAACTGGTTTTTTGATGTGGTTTTTAAATATGAAAAAGGTGATGATTATGTTTATCCATTTTCACAGGGTTTTCACTCTTTCTACTCTGAGCTTCTGAAGTAGTTTTTCTTAGAGCCTTCAGCAGCTTCTTGTATCCCTTCAGCGCAGGGCACAGTATTTTCTCTGTATGTCTTATGATTTCAGAGAGACCACGGCTTTTTTGAAGAATTGTAATTAATTGCAATCCACATGTGGGGGAAGCATCTTATTATAAGAGGCTAGACTGGAGCGGTAAACATATCCAAGTTATGGAGTATCTTTTATGATATGAGCCAGGTTAAGAAGTTTAGATATTTATTATTAAGGCATTCACAAGCCACTAAGGGTTTTAGGCATGGTGTGAGATCATCAGGTTTGCATTTTAGAAAAATCGCTCTACCTGACTTCTGGACTAAATGTGGGAAAGACTGGAATGAAGAGACCAGTTAAGAGAAGAAAGATGATGATAATGTCTAAACTAAGGTGTCGATTGTGGGGAAGGAGAGGATATATGGATTTGAGTGATATTAGGGAAGTAGAATCAATAGGACCTCATAAGTGATTGGATGTGAGAGGTCAGGGAGAAAAAAATAGGTAAGGATAACATCCAGGTTTCTGGTACCATTCATTTAAATTAAAAACCAAACAACCAACAAATAAATAGCCAATCCACCTTGTAACCATATTTATTTGGAAAACTTTAGCTATTAGGTTTCCTTTCCTTTTCTTTCTTTCCTGCTATTGGAGACTCAATATGATACAAAGAGTAGAAACACAGGTTGTTGAGTCAGACAGACCTGGGTTCAAACCCTGATTTCACTTTTTACTCACTGTGTTATTTTAGGAAATTTGCCTAACCTTTCTGTGCCTCCCTTGGCTTCTTCATCTATAATATGATAATATCCTTAATACCTATCTCATAGGGTTTAGATGAGGGAAAAATGGTTAATCTACACAAAGTATTTAGAACAGCGCCTGACATTTAATAAGTACTTAGGAAATGTCAGAAATTTTTATTGTTGTTGGTGTTATTATTATAATTATGATTACTGTTAGTTTTAAACCAATTCCACAAATACTACCTAAAGCTATGTTTCTTATTTTCAGCACCAGTCATGTGCCCACATGTAGAATATGAATGAGCCTCAATGATGTCTTACATCTGCATAGGGCCTTTTAGGATAAGATTTGGTGAGAAAGGGGACAAAAAGGGTGAAAACTGTATTTTCAGTCCCTTATTTAAAATAAAAAATCAGGATCCCTGGGTGGCGCAGCGGTTTGGCGCCTGCCTTTGGCCCAGGGCGCGATCCTGGAGACCCGGGATCGAATCCCACATCGGGCTCCCGGTGCATGGAGCCTGCTTCTCCCTCCGCCTGTGTCTCTGCCTCTCTCTCTCTCTCTCTCTCTGTGACTATCATAAAAAAAAATATATATATATATATAAATAAATAAATAAAATAAATAAAATAAAAAATCATGTTTGTTGGCCATTCAACTGAGGGATTTGGGTTTGTCTTCAACAGCATTCTTTACTGAGCAAAAACTAAGGTTTCTCTGAAGTAGCCTTTCCTTTTTTCTTTTTTCCCCTAAGAACTAAAAGTATTACTATAACTTCAGTGGCAGAAATGAAACTGAAAACAAGACTGAACTTATTCTGTGAGGTAGCTGCTATTTTCCCATTTCACAGGTGAGGAAACTAGAGTTTAGTAAAGTTAAACAACATGCTTAGAGTCACACAGGTCGTATTACAGTTGGGATTCAACTGAAACAGTAAGCATTTTATGAATTACTATGTGATGAGCACTTTTAGGTACTATAGGGGAGGGATATAAGTCTCTGACCTCTGGGAGTTAATTATATTAGAGAACCACACAAGATTGTGTAGAAGCAGGGACCAGGCTATGTGGTACAGCTAATAAGCACTATAGAGTTAAAGAGAAGGAAGACGTCTGTGGCATTTGTTAAGTCAGAGAAGGCTTTTTGGAAGAGATGGAACCTGACATAGCTCTCAAAGGAAAATGTAAGAAATCTATTGTTTTAAGTTGGAAGTAGTTGAGAGAGGGTTATTCCAAGCAGAAATGAGACTAGAGTGAAGACACAGAAAGAATATAGTGTGTGTTGAAAGGATTCATGGCTTGTTCGTGGAAGGGAGCAACAGAGTGAGGTATAGTATGACAGGGTAAGCTAAGCAGAAAGTCTTGAATGCCAACCTCAGGGGTTTCTCTCTGCTTTAGAGTTATTTATTGAATAAGCAAATTTCTCTTTGTCCCACTGTTGTTATCCATCAAGCAGAACATGAGATACATTGGCTTTCCCAAGTGCTGCTATATATTATGTTTGTAAGGAGAAATGTGACATGATGAGTTGAGATGTCCAAAGGCAATCATAACCTTCAATGCAATATGAAACTCAACTCAAGCTGGTAGGATTTTTATGCTCACCAGCAACCCAGTGATACATTATTTAACATCTTAAATTATATCTTTTTTCTCCTTTCTCTAACAGGCCTGTTTCTTTCAATGTTCTGCCAGTTCTAGTGACTCCAGCTGTTGCTGTCACACTTAATACGGCCTCCGCAGAGCTTAGATACTGTGCCGCTGCACCAGCTTTCCCACAGCCCAGAAAAGGAGCTTTGAGATGAGCTGTTCTTTCTATATCTATTGATGTTTAGGTTTCAACCTGACAAAGATCCCAGATTGACCTGCAACTTACTCTGCTATCAGTGAGAGAGTAAGAATCTGTAAGCTTAGCTCCCTCTAATACCACAGCAAGGTCACTCACAAAGCTGGTAGCTTGTCAAATTGCATGAAATGATCCAAGATAGCACAAAACTCCCAATGTATTAAATGTCGGTGCCCTCATTTACAAAGTCAGGCATCCGAATTGTGCCTGGTATGAAGCATTAGGCAGTGGTTCTAGGAAATTGAGCTCAAGGGCGTGAGCATCATAACTTTGGAATTATTGGCATTGACATGGTTGTTTTCACGCATTGTGATGGGAATGTGTTCATGAAAGAAGCAAGACGATTCTGAAAAGTTCCATGCAATTATGAACCATTGGGGGATTAAAAAAGAGTGCTCTCATGCTTGCTTTCTTGCTAGTGATTTTTTATTCCCTATTTTGCTTTATGGTAGTCTGTATGTCAGTCAAATAAAATATAATCAGTAGTTTACTATTTGTGATTTTACTGCTGCTTATACAAAAATATGCAGATGTTCTAAAATGTGTAAAATGCCAGGATATTATAAATGAGGTGCACATGTAGTGGAAATAACACTGTATATACTAATACATACACAAGCACATAGGAGCTTGATCTTGTGAGACTCAGAACTCTTGGATGACAGTTTATTATTAAATAAACAGCTTATTAAAGATGTTATGGAAAAGAATGCAAGCAAAAAAGGCACAGCTTGCATTTCCATTAATGAAATACTAGAATAGCTAATGTTCTCAAAAATGGAAAGTTGATCTGAAATGTAGGAAGATACAGATATGTGTGTATACATATATAATATGTCTGTATGTGTGTGTGTACAGATATAGATATGAATAAAAATATATACATATTGTATGTGTGAGTGTATATGAAGTTCACACTGACACACAAGATGGCTGGGGGCCATGGGAAGAAGCAGTTAAAATCAGGCTCTGGCCTGTCCTCCTGACCTGTAAGACCATGCTCCCTACCTGTGTACCACCTCTGGCTTTGCACAGAAAAGTCCTTGGTCTCTGGAAAGTCTTTCCCTCCATGTCTGCCTGGGAAATCTTGATCTATTCCTCAAGGTCCAGCTCAGATACAGCCTTATCCATAAAACCTCCTCATGTTTACCCACCAATCTCATGTTCCCCAACCCCAGGAGATGTGACATCTCCTGTGGCTATGGGATGGGAATGGGACATCAGCATTGGGGTGTTGGAGACATTAGGATGGGAGGAAGTTGACAAAAATTATTAGAAGTTTACACTCAGAACTTGTGCTTTGTAGTCATAACAATCACCCCTAGTGATTCTCATTATTGGGCAAGTTTGGGAAATGCTACACTGTCTTTTCCTCTCAATTAATACAAGAGAAAACTAAGGATCAGAGAGGGAGAATTAAGTTGCTTGAGATCACAGTCATTTAGTGACAGAACCAAGACTAGCATGCAGATAGCTCACTATCCTTATAGTCCAGTTATATACTGCTTTATATTATATTGCCACAGCAGGATCAGCTACAGAATTTGTAGGGCCTAGTGAAAAATGAAAATGCAGGTCCCCTTGTTAAAAAATTATTCAGCATTTCAAGACAGCAAAATCAGAGCATTAAACCAAGCACAGGGCCCTTCTCCATACAGAGCCCTGTGCAACTGCATAGATCACAGACCCATGAAGCTGGCTTTGTCCACAGAGAATGTTGACTTTATCTTGTATGTGGTAGGTCTTTCTATAAATACTTATTTGATTAACACCTCTCATTTGCCAGGAATCTATGAGAGTGGGATGGTAGGCAAATATGTTTTGATGTAAACATGGGAGAGAAGAAAAATAAATCTGGACATAAGGTTACCAACATTTGCATTGGGATATCCACACAAGTTTCATGCATCAGCTGAGGTTGCTACAAGAGCTGTCCAGTATAAGAAATTCTTAAGTAACCAACACAGAAACTCAGACTAGTAATAACATGAATTTCAAACCTTTGGGAACCATGATTGGAGGAGATTTTGCAGCCATATCAGTCCACAGGGCTGGGAACAAAAGTAAAAAAAAATCTACTGGACAACTCTGTGTATTTAACGAAGAATGATTTGGGGTACAAAAATAAATCTTTTGAGTTTATTAAATAAAATATACCTGAGGAATTGTGTAGTGGAGCTCCCTTGGTAAAGCTTAGACTTAAAGAATAATCAAAGCTTTTATGAGATGTCTGTAATTACTGATCCTTATGCCACCATCTGACCTCTGAACATCACAACAGCTATGGAATATTGTCTGGGTGATCCATATTATCTCTTTTGGCCACAGATTCTTAATTTATATTTGTATTAATTTTCTATTGCTACATAACAAGCAACCACAAATTTAATGGCTTTTAAGCCACCGATTTTTTCTCCCAGTTTCTGTAAGTCAGAAGTCCAAACACAGTATAACTGGTTTCTCTGATCAGAGTGTCACAAGGCTAAAATCACGTTGATGTGTGGGCTGTATTATCATCTGAAGCTTGGGGTCCTCTTCCAAGCTTATTCATGTTGGCTAAATTATATTCCTTGTGGTTATAGTATAGAAGTCTCTATTTTCATTTTTACTGTCACCTGGGGGGGGGTCATTCCCAGTTTCTAAAGGCTGTCCTCATGTCCTAGTTTCATAGCCCTCTGAATAGGCAGTTCCTAAAATAATTATTTGCTTTCTTTTAGGCCATCAGGAGAGCATCTACTAATGCTTAGAATTTCTCTGACTTTCCCAGTATTTTAAGGTTTCACCTAATTAGGTCAGGCTTAACCAGGATCACCTCCCTTTTTGTTAACAAAGTCAACTGATTAGGGACCTTAATCTCATCTGCAAAATTCCTTCATCTTTGTAACATATCATAAGCTAATAATGAAAGTGGTATCCTATCATATTCACAAAGGGGGTGACAACACAAGGTGTGTATACCAGGGCTCAGGATTCTTAAAGGCCATCTTAGAATTCTGCCTACCATAATATCCATGAATGAACTTTGGAGGCATGTCTAAAAATCATATAAAATGTCATGCAAAAATTTGTATGATTGTGCATTTTTCCTGGGAAACATTTACCAGCTTTCAACAAGGGAGGTCCATGACCCAAATGTCATTAAGAACAACTGGTTTGCCAGATAATATGCATTGGCAAGAAGTGACCTAGGTACTTATTTTTGAAAGAATTGTACTCATGTCTCTTCACAGAACCAAATAATTCAAATGTGGTGTTTTTCTTTTTAAAGATTATTTTTTGAGACAGATTGAGAAATACCATGGTTGGGGGGAGGGAGAGAGGGAGAGGGAGAAGCAGGCTCCCTGCTGAGCATGGAGGAGCCTGACTCCATACTCAAGCCTATGATCCCGAGATTATGAACTGAGCTGTAGGCAGACACTTAACTGACTTAGCCACCCAGGTGCCCCTCAAGTGTAGTGTTTATTAAGATGAGATAGGAGATGGCTCAATTTTCATTTAAAACGTAATTTTTGTGCAGTTTTGTTTTAAACCAATAACCAATGTATATTTCAAACAGATTTTGTTACTGTGTTTGTATTTAAATTTACTATTGAGGAAGCATCTGCTGCTCTCTTTATCATATTTGCCTACCTGTGTCTCCACTCTCCTGCAACTGGCTGGCTGTAACTTTTTGGGCAATGGGAAGAAGTTACGTCTGGTGTGTTTTACTGTCCTTGTTAGATATTAGCTATGACAGACAATCATCAGTGCTAAATTAATTACGTTTCCTTTCCTATCATTTATCAAATTATTTCACATGAAGCTTAGAACCTTCAGGCTAAGTTGTAAACAACTTGAGGACAGGTATCAAGTCCTGTGCTATATATTCTGTCTACCATGATTTTGAGCAGGGAATAAGCCCTTAATAAATATTCAGTGAATTCACTTCAATTCAGCAAATAATATTGAGGAGGTATTGTGTATAGGAACTGTAACAAAGGAAAAACAAAATTATGTACCTCAGGTTTACGATCTAGGGAATATATGATAATCACAACCCAAAGATTGTAATATTATACAAGGTTGGAACATTGCCAAGTGGAAGACATAAGCAAAGTGTCAGGCCAGATCACATGTCACATCTGATTGTGGGTAGATGAGTATGGGTGCTAGGTAAAGTACTGAGTCCGAGAATAGCAAACAGGAGGTGAAAATTGCAATGTGTAATTAGAAATGGAATCCAGAGAGAAGAAATCTTTCAAGTATAAGAAGGGGTAAGGAAATAAGAAAACTGTGCTTCAAGTAAATGGATATATTTTACATGCTCATGGTGGCCCATATTTCTCCTGCTTTTCTGATTGGATTCTTTTATCTCTTCTCTACTTGCTCAAATGGAAATATCCTTTGTGGTCCAATTTTAAATGTCAGCATCTCCATGTAACTTTTCTGCTCAGTCAGGCCAGAAAGAATATTTTCCTCCTCCAAAATGCCATAGTATGTTATCTACATTTTTCTCAGATCATTTTCTGCTCTTTAGCATAGTTTTTATATGCACATTGTATCTACTCTATCACCACTAATAAAAACATCCCTTTAATTTATATTGCAATTTCTGTTTGAAAAACAATGTCACATACATTTTTCTATTGTTTCCTTGGTTGCAGATGAAAAACTAATCCTCAGAAAGCCCCAGACTTTACTGTTAGCAAGTAATAAAGCCAGGATATGATTCTAAGTTTCAGAATTCACACCTAGTGTGTCTTTTTTATTTTTTTTCACCACATCATTCTTTGTGTGCATGTGTACATAAAAATAGCTATGAAGGTGACAAAAATGATTTTTGCTGATATTTAAAATGTTGCTATCCCTGACCACTTTACTTCGGATGTCCAATGAAAAATGTCATTTAACTCATGTGACAGATCCATCTTTATAAATCATCTTCCTCATAAACAAATTATGGGAAAGGGTGAGTCTAACCCAGTTTAACATCCCTACATTTCTTTTAAATTGATCTTTAATACATATTCTCAATACCCCTATAATGATATAATTTAAATACTATAAATTTTACCCATTTTAAGTATGCAATGACTAAATGATGTGGAGTATCTTTTTTATGTGGTTATTGACCATTTGTATATCTTTTTTGGAGAAATGTCTGTTCAGATCTTTGCCCATTTTTATTGGATTAACATTTTATTCTCTGAATTTTAACAGATTGTTGTAGATTATGGATAAATGTTCTTTATCAGATATACGATTTGCAAGTTATTTTCTCCGGGTCTGTGACTTGTCTTCATTTTGTCAGTGGTGACCTTTGAGGCAGAACTTTTTTATTTAGTATTGAATTAGGATTGACATAAAATATTACATTATTTTCAGGTGTGCAACATATTGATTGATCAATTCTATACATTACTCAGTGTTTGCCATTATAAAGGCAGTTCCCGGGATCCCTGGGTGGTGCAGCGGTTTGGCGCCTGCCTTTGGCCCAGGGCGCGATCCTGGAGACCCGGGATCGAATCCCACATCGGGCTCCCGGTGCATGGAGCCTGCTTCTCCCTCTGCCTATGTCTCTGCCTCTCTCTCTCTCTCTGTATGACTATCATAAATAAATAAAAAAAAAATTTAAAAAAAAATAAAGGCAGTTCCCATCTGTCACCATAGAACATTATTACAGCGCTGTTGACTATAAAATATTTTGAAAATTTCTTTATTTTAGAGAAAGAGAAAGAGTACAAGTGAGGGGAGGGGCAGAGGGAGAGAATCTTCAGGTAGAGTCCCCACTGAGTGCAAAGCCGGACGTGAAGCTTCATCTCACTACCCATGAGATTATGACCTGAGCCGAAACCAAGAGTTGGATGCTTAACTGACTGAGCCACCCAGGCTCCCTGACTATAAAACTTTTGATGAAGTCCAATTGGCTTATTTTTTATTTTGTCTCTAGTGCTTTTGGTGTCGTATCTAAGAAATCTTTGCCTAACTCAAAATTATGAAGATTTACTCCAGTGTTTTCCTCTAAGAGTTTTATAGTTTTAGATACTTTACCTTCAAGTCTAGGGTCCATTTTGAGTATACATTTGTGTATGGTATGATCTAATCTTTTTGCATTGGCCCAGTACAATCTTTTTTTAAAAAGATTACACTTTCCCCACTTAAATGCCTTTCACTTTTGTTAGAAGTTTATTAACCATAAATATGAGTTTTTGTTTCATTGATTCTATTCTATATATCTATCCTTAAGAAAATGTAAGTCATCTGATTTTTCTGATTGTTCTGACTGTTCTAGGTCCTTTGCCTTTCCATACAAATTTTTTTATTTTTATTTTTTAAAGATTTTACTTATTTATTTATGAGAGATACACAGAGAGAGGCAGAAACACAGGCAGAAGGAGAAGCAGGATCCCTCTGGGGACCCCAATGTGGGCCTCAATCCCAGGACCCCAGGACCATAACCTGAGCTGACGGCAGATGCTTAACCACTGAGCCACCCAGGCATCTCTCTATATAAATTTTAGAATTAATTTAGTAGTTTCTCTTCAAATAAAGCCTACTGATATTTTGATAGAAATTATGTTGAATTTATAGATAAAGTGGAGGATAACTGTGGTCTTAACATTGAATCCTCAATCTATGGACATCAATACCTCTCTATTTATTTAGGTCTTCTTTATACACTTTTTGTTTTTTAAGATTTTATTTATTTATTAATGATAGACATAGAGAGAGAGAGGCAGACTCCATGCCAGGAGCGCGACGCGGGACTCGATCCTGGGTCTCCAGGATTGCACCCTGGGCTAAAGGCAGGCGCTAAACCACTGAGCCACCCAGGGATCCCTTTATACACTTTTCTTAAATGAGTACATAAATGAAATACTTTTTTCTGTAAAATAGCAAGGTCTCCAATTTTGTCCTAGCAAAGTCTGTGTAAATAAGAAAAGACAATTCTGTATTTTTTGAGAACTTAACCAAAGTTGAGTGATTATTTTATTGTATTCATTCATTCATTCATTCATTCATTCATGGTGCAAGGGAAATGAAAAGAAGGTTGGGTGGAAAAGTGCTAGGCTGTCCAGAGGTCTAAGGAAGGTTTGACAAGGCCATCAGTGAGTCCTCAATCCAATTTCAGCTAACAAAGTGTTTTCTGTCTCCCATGAATGGGCCTGCCTTTGTATCCCTGTCATGCCCAGTCAGTGCTTGGGAGAAGCCTATGGGACACATAGTCTCAACACCAGTGTGGTGATGGATTTCAGCACATAGTAGCTAGGGTCCTCGGTCAATTACATTTCCTATAGTTGTAGGTCTGTGAGGTGCATTCTCATGGCCATTACAATACATGACCAAGCAATACTATTCTTCCTTTCCAAGAGCTTCAAAAGAAGGATCTGGTCACTCTGCCCATGATCCAGTTTTCCTTGATGTTCAGTCTTACGGTATCCCTAATGCTATGCAATATAAATTCTCCGGCATCCATGCTGACACTGCATTCATGTGCTTGACTGAGTCATGGTTCTTTCTGAAGAAGTATCAAGGAAAATGTGACTGGATCTTAGCAACATTGATTATTTAAGTTCTAGCAGTAGGGTCCTGCTAATGAATTGTCTGGATAAATTATGTATGAGATTCCCTTTTTAAATCTGTGTGCTTATTGCTGTTTTACCAGGAAAGCGAACTAAATAGGAAGTCTACAGGGGCTGGTGGGAGGGCTTCTTTTCAGAGGATATAGACTTTGTTACCATTGAGATGAATGTCATGGAAAGAGTTTGTTTAAGGAAATAGGTGAGAAGCCTGACCTTAGAAACAGCATGTAGATAGAATAGAGAAGCTACTGAAAAGATGTATTCCCTATAGTGAGCACTTTGGTGGCAGATCATCTTCTTTTTTTATTTAAAGATTTTATTAATTTATTCATTAAAGACACAGAGAAAGAGACAGAGATATAAGCAGAGGGAGAAGCAGACTCCCTGCAGGGAGCCTGATGCAGAACTCAATCCCAGGACCCCAGGATCATGCCCTGAGTCGAAGGCAGACACTCAACCACTGAGCCACACAGCTGCCCTGGCAGATCATATTCTTTATATATGTGGGGATTGTACATTTAAATGGGCAGACTTTGGGAAAGCATACTTTCTCATCTATGTTTTTAATTATTCATATCTCTAAAAATCAATCTTCTGTTGTAGGTGACTTACCAATGAATCCTGTACTATCATGTAATTATAAGCTTCTTTCCATTATGATATCTTTTCAGACTCCAGCAAAGGCAAGGGATAAGTTGTAAAGTGGAACGTTCTTAAATTAAGACAATAAAAAATAAGGTATCAATATTACAATTATGAAAGAAATACTGTCTGGGGGCACAGGATTTAATTTAATATAAATATTAGTTTATCTGCTCCTTTTGTCAAAATTTTTTTCTGACTCTAAGAGGAAGTTGTAACAGTCCTCAGATTGCCCTATACTCTCAAAAAAAAAGTCATTATCATTTCAAAAAAATCAACCTTTTTTGGAAGAAAAAGTTTGTGGAACCTCACCATTTTAAAGTAGAATTATGCTTTACTTTGTATGATTTCAGCTGTTCTGATTACATTTTAGTTGAGTAGCTTAATTTTCATGGCTCTAACCCATCCTAATATCCTTATTCAGTAAAATTTTACCAACTTGTATAAGAGAAGATATTTTAACTTGTTATGGTTTTGCCATGAGAGTGAGTGTAATAAGTATACTAATTTCTTCTGTTCCTTCTTGGTTTGTATCTGCTTTCTTATGTCTGGCCTTCCCAAAAATGTGAAAAGCAGCAAAACCCTATAGAATTCAGTTGAAGGTTGAGACAGCTAATTATTATTGAATTATTGGGGTGGTGTTTATCAAAGCTCTATTCCTGGCAGGTCACTGCTGCCATAGAAAAGGCTATTTTTCTTTGTTGATTGACTATAGATTTAATCTTTAGAAAATATTTGGGTACAGATTCTCATTCAAATCTCATTAATCAATAGAACTGATATATTGTTAAAATGACTCAGTCTAGAATTGTTGGCTTATGCTCATTTACTCCTTCAACTGTTGACTTGTGATTATAATATGCTAATTATGCATAGCATTAGATACAGTTTATATATCATGACTACTAGGAGGAACCTTAGAGATCATCTGATCCACCTTCCCCATATTTTACCAGATGGGAAACTGTGTGGCTCAAGTAACAAGCAAGTAAGTGGGAGCAGACTCTCTTTGGCCTGAATTTATATCTCCAGACACCTATTCTGGTGGTTATCCTATCTGTTCATTTTTTGGTAGCTACATGGAAATTGAAAGTGAACATTGTCTGAAGTAGGCAACTGTTTAACCTTACATTGAAAATTAAGAGAGCAGGGGTGCCTGGGTTGGCTCAGTTAGTTGAGTCCAACTCTTGATTTCAGCTCAGGTCATAATCTCAGGGTCCTGAGATTGAGCCCTGAGTTGGGCTCGGTGATCAGCAGGGAGTATTCTTGATATTCTCTCCCTCTCCCTCTGCCCCTTCCTTTGCTCATGCTCTCTCTAAAATAAATAAATAAATAAATCTTTAAAAAAAGAAAATTAAGAGAGCAAGTGGCTATAGAGTAGGATGAAATTTCTCAAATTCATTGTGAAAAACTGAAATCTATTTCATAGGAATTATTTCAGGTTGTTGATCATAGCTTCATGACACCTAATTTGGAACTGAGCCCTGGCCTGGCCTATACTTCATATGTGGGTTTTAAGTACTTGAAATGCAGCTACTCCAAATTGAAATAGATGAACCGTGAATGTAAACTGTACAATGAATTTGAAATACTAGTACAAAAGTGATATTAATATTGTGATATTATCACATTAATCATTAATATTGTGATATTATATATATTGAAATTATATTATTTGGATATATTGGGTTAAATAAATTTATTACACATTTCTTTTTACTTTTTTTCTTTTTATTTTTTTAATGTGGCTACTAGAAGATTTTGCATTACATATGTAGCTCATATTCTGTTGGGCAACACTTATCAGATTGGTGCTACTCAAAGTATGGTTCATGGACTACCAGTGTTGGCATTTCCTAGGAGTTTGATATAAATGTAGAGTTTTATGTCTCACACCAAACCTATGCAATCTGAATCTGCATTTCAACAAGATTCTTAAGGTGATTTTTGTGCATTAAAGCTTGATAAATACTAATCTGGCACATGAATTCCTTATTCAGATACTTCCTAGTTCTCCATGTAGAATTTGTTGGATCCCTTCTGCCATAACATGTGGCAGTTAGGGCCAGGCAATCCAAGACATGCTGGCCCTAACCTTTGGTATATTTTTAAGCTACGTTTATGTGCTAACATCTTACACTCTCAAAGAATCCTACCCTCCTTTCACACAAACATGATTCTTACTAATAAATCAGCCAGCAGTTATAAAGGCAGGAATTCCAAAAGGCCAAAGATAAAAAGTGAAAATGCTGTTGATAATCAGATCTGTTTCCTTCTCAGGTATCTTTTCTACTGCTACATCTGGACAGCTAAATGTCTATTTTATATTTACCTCTGGAATACTATTGGTATCACAATACAAGGCATCCAAAATGAAATTTATTATCTTATTTGTAAAGTATGCTTCCTTCTACATTTCTGGTCCTGTTAAATTTCACTACCATCTACCTATATACCTAAGTGAGACCTGAAAGTTATAATTAGTAGTCCTTCTTTCACTGCTCCCTCTAAACCTGAAATCCAAATGTCTACTTAGAATGGTCATTTTGCCTCAGATCTCTGTCTTGAATTTGTTCCTTTTTTCCATTTCATTTGTCCTAATTCAGATTTTTTAAATCTTGTCTGAATTATTATACTAGTATCTTTCCTAATCTTCTGCCTCTAGTCCATCTCCTTTCTAAGCCATCTTCTTCATTGAAGCCATAAACATCTTTCTCACATACAAATCTGATAATGCTTGAAACCCTTTCCTGATACCCCAATAGCTCTATCTCCTTGTAAAATGGAATTAATAATAGTACCTATGTCAAAGGCTTGCTGTGATAATTACATAAGTTAATATATATATAAAGGGTTTAAGAATAGTGCCTGGCACAGAGTAATCATTATGTAGGTTCTAGCTTATATTATAATTATTATTCAAGGCCTTTTACAACATATGACCTCAACCTGCTTTTCTAATGAAACCAGTGTTCTATTCATTTCTTAAAACATCCAAAACATTTTGTGGTTTGTGTGTTCCCTCATACTGGTGGCTATGCCTGGAATATATTTACTTTATTTTTATGCCTAGAAAAATCCTACTTCCCATTTTTTTTCCTTGAGTTGGTTTCTGGCTTTCAAGCCTTCTTTTTTATGGCAAAAATTTACCTATGCCTCATGCTTATACGTTGAAATATATCTGTGAACTGAGATTATCTAATGCTGGAAGCTTATATATTCCATCTGATAAATATATGATGTTATCCAAATGACATATGTGGCAACATTTCAGATTTCATTCCCATGAACATTCAAACCAAAGTAACCAAAGCTCTCCCAGACAGTGAATTGAATAGCTAATTTTTGTAAACACAACAGCAGGTGGTTTCCTAATTTATCCAAACTCTGAGGAAAAAGAGTCATTTGTGACTTTCCTAATGACACTAATGGATTGAAAAAAAAATTTAGCCATCCTGTTTATATATAAAGTTTTAAAGCACTCTTACTTGATGTTTTTCTCCTGTTTCATTTGACATAATTAATTCCAGTTAGAATTACAGGCATAACTTGCTTTACAAAATATATCTATTCTAAAAGAGGTATAGTTCAGTGGAATTACTTATAATAAAATATCTTAATGTCATTAAGGAAATTTGAAATTTAAAGAAATCCGATAGTGACTCCTACCATGATATCACTTCCTAACTTAAAGTGAACTCTGACAACATGCATCAGCATCCCTTGCAGGTGTCTATCAAACTTCTCAATTCCTTAGTGGTACCTCAGACCGATAAAGTAGAATTTCTGAAGGCAGGTCCAGAAATCTTCATTTTTAATAAGCCATCCCCCAAGTAATGTACATGCATATAAATGTTTGAAAACCACTGAGCTCAGTCTGCATTTGCTGCGTATCCCACACAGGAAACTTGTACTAGAATTTATTTGGATTGCTATGGTGATTCTTTGAATATGCATTGCTCCTTTTGCCTACCTGTCTTTGCTTGTGCTGATTCTGCCTTTGATTCTTTATTTTGCCATTGTCTCTTTTTTTTCATCTTTTACTGTTTTATTTGCTTTTTAAATGTTCTCTACTTAAAGGTGCTTTCTCTGGATTCTGCTGCTGGGAGCAGTCTGTCTCCTACTAAAAACACTTTGTGTGTACCACTCATGAAATCTTGCATGTATTGATTTGAGTTCCTGGCATATAAATTAGTATTAGTCTTTTCTAGGATGAACCTCTGTCTTTTTCACCACTCAAATATGTGCACACATGTGCACTGTCCTTCATATGGCAAAAACATGCAACAAAACTTGAGAAATAGTTTATTAGAGAAAACATGACTACTATTTTATATGAAAGCTTTCTTAAAGTGTACTATAAAATATTATTTGCGTTCCCATCAACAGTGCATGAGGATACCTTTTTCCCTACACCCTCCCCAACACTTGTTATTTCTCTCTATTTTTTTTTTATTTTAGCCAATTCACAGGTGTAAAGTGATATCTCATTGTGATTTTAATTTGCACTTCCTTGATGATTTGCGATGCTGAGCATCTTTTCATGTGTCTATTGACCATCCAGATGTGTTATTTGGAAAAATGTCTATTCAGTTATTCTGCCAATTTTTATTTGGATTATTTGTGTTGTGTGTGTGTGTGTGTGTGTGTGTGTGTGTGTGTGTATTGAGTTCTATAATTTCTTTATATATTTTGGATATTAACCCCTTAATGGGTATATAATTTGTAAATATCTTCTCCCATTCAGTAGATTGCCTTTTTGTTTTGTCAATGATTTCCGTCACTGTGCAGAAGCTTTTTATTTTGGTATAGTCCCAATAGTTTAATTTTGCTTTTGTTTCCCTTGCCAGAGGAGGCATATCTAGAAAAATGTTTCTACAGCCAATGTCAAAGCAATTACTGCCTATATTTTCTTCTAGGAATTTTATGGCTTCAGGTATCACATTTATGCCTTTAATCCATTTTGAGTTTATTTTTGTGTATGGTGTAAGAGGTCCAGTTTCATTCATTCACATGTAGCTGTCCAGCTACCATTTGCCAGCACCATTTGTTGGAAATACTTTTTCTCATTGCATATTGTTGTCTTATTTTTCATAGATTGACCATAAAGCATGAGTTTATTTCTGGACTCTGTTCTTTTCCATTGATGTAGTTGTCTATTTTTGTGCCAGTACCACACTGTTTTGATTGCTACAGTTTTGTAGTGTATCTTGAAATCTGGGATTGTGATACCTTCACCTTTTTCTTTAATTTCAAGATTGTTTTGGCTACTCCAGGTCTTTTGTGCTTCCATACAAATATTAGGGATATTCTAATTCTCTGAAAAATGCTATTAGTATTTTGATAGAAGTTGAATTAAATCTATAGAATGCTTTGGGTAATATGGACATTTTAACAATAGTGGTCCATGAGCATGAAATATCTTTCCATTTGTTTGTATCATATTTAATTTCTTTCATCAATTCTGTAGGTTTTTGAGTATAGATCTTTCACCTCCTTGATTAAGTTTATTCCTAGGTATTTTTTTTTTCCTTTTTGGTGCAATTATAAATGCAACTTTTTTAATTTCTCTTTTTGCTACTTTATTATTAGTATATAGAAGTGCAATAGATTTCTTCTTTATATTTATTTTCTATCCTGTGACTTTACTGAATGTGTTTATCAGTTCTAGCAGTTTTCTGGTAGATTCCTTACAGTTTGCTATATGTAATATGTCATCTACAAATAGTGAAAGTTTTATTTCTTCCTTGCCAATCTGGATGAATTTTACTTCTTTTTCTTGTCTGATTGCTGTGACTAGGACTTCCAGTACTAGGTGGAATAAAATCAGTAAGAGTGGACATCCTTGTCTTGTTTCTGATCTTAGAGGATTAGCTTTCTGTTTGTCACCATTGAGTATGATATTAGCTATGGATTTTTCATATATGGCCTTTATTATGTTGAAGTATGTTCTTTTTAAACCTACTTTTTTGAGAACTTTTATCATGAATAGATGTTGTACTATGTCAAATGCTTTTTATGCATCTATTGAAATGATCATGAGGTTTTTATTTTCTTTTGTTAATGTGATTTATCATGTTGATTGATTTTTGAATATTAAAACACCCTTGCATCCTAGGACTAAAGCCCATTTAATAATGGTGAATGTTTTTTTTAATATATTGTTGGATTCAGCTTTTTAATATTTTTTGAGGATTTTTACATTTATGTTCATCAGAGATATTGTATTGGTCTGCAGTTTTCTTTCTTTATAGTATCTTTATCTGGTTTTGGTATCAGGTAGTACTGGCATCATAGAATGGATTTGGAAGCTTTCCTTCTTCTATTTCTTTAGAAAACTTTAAGAAGAACAAGTGTTTTAACCCTTCGTTAAACATTTGGTAGAATTCACCTATGAAGCCTTGTCATCCTGGAAGTTTGTTTTTTGGGAGTTTTTTTTTTTTTAATTTCTGATTCAATTTCATTGATTTGCTCAAATTTTCTATTTTTTTCTATTTCTTCCTGATTCTGTTTTGGAAGATTATTTGTTTTTAGGAATTTATCCATTCTTTCTAGGTTGTTGTATTTGTTTGTATATAATTTTTGTAATGTTCTTTTATAATCCTTTTTATTTCTATGGTGTCTATTGTTATTTCTCCTCTTTCATTTCTCAGTTTACTTATTTGATTCTTCTTTCTTCTTTTTTGATTAGTCTGGCTAAGAGATTATCAACTTTGTTGATCTTTTCAAAGAACCAGCTCCTGGGGATCCCTGGGTGGCGCAGTGGTTTAGCGCCTGACTTTGGCCCAGGGCGCGATCCTGGAGACCTGGGATCGAATCCCACGTCGGCTCTTGTTGCACGGAGCTTGCTTCTCCCTCTCTGCCTGTGTCTCTGCCTCTCTCTCTCTCTCTCTGTGACTATCATAAATAAATAAAATTTAAAAAAAAAAAAAAAAAGAACCAGCTCCTGGTTTCATTGATCTTTTCTATTGTTGTTTTAGTCTCCATTTCATTTATTTCTGTTGAATCTTACTTATTTTCTTTCTTGTACTGGATTTGAGTTTTGTTTATTCCTCTTTTGCTAGCTCCTTTATGTATAAGGTTAGGTTGTTTATTTGTGATTTTTCTTGCTTCTTGAGGCAGGCTTGTATTTTTTAAATTATTTATTTGTTTTTATAATTCCAGTATAATTAATATACAGTGTTATATTAATTTCAGGTATACAATTTAGTGATTCAACAATTCTATAAATTACTCAGTGCTCATCATAATAATTGTACTTGTAATCCCCTTCACCTTTCACCCATTCCCCCACTCACCTTCCCTCTGGTAACCACCAGTTTTTTCTCTATTTTTAAGTGTCTGTTTTATTATTTGTATCTTTTTTTTCTTTCTTTCTCTGTTTTGTTTCTTAAATTCCACAATGAGAAAAATCATATGGTATTTGTCTTTCTCTGACTGGCTTATTGTGCTTAGCATTATACTTTCTAGATCCATCCATGTTGTTGCAGATGGCAAGATTTCATTCTTTTTATGGCTAATATTTCAGTGTGTGTGTGTGTGTGTGTGTGTGTGTGTGTGTGTGTGTATCACATCTTCTTTATCCAAGGAGGTCCACACTAAAACACATAATAATTAAAACAGCTAAAGTAGTGATAAAGAGAGAATTTTAAAAACAGCAAGAAAAAAAAAACATTTCTAACAATAGACAATAGAAACCTCACTCCTTGGGTTCATTTTTTGAGGAGCTTTCTATGCCTCCTAGATGTGGATGTCTGCTGGTTTCCCCAGATTAGATAATTTGTAGTTATTATTTCTTCAAATAACTCTTCTGCCTCCTTTTTTCTCTCTCTTCTCTTCTGGGAACTTTATAATGCAAATATTATTATACTCGACAATGTTGCTGAGTTCCCTTAACCTATTCTCAATTATTATTTTTTTTCCTTTTGCTGTTCAGTTTAGTAGCTTTCCATTACTCTGTCTTCTAGTTCACTAATCTGTTCTGCCTCTTCTTAACTACTATTGACTCCTTGTGTATTTGTTAAAATTTCAGTTATTGAGTTCTTCATTTGACTCATTCACTTTTATATTTTCTGTCTCTGTTGAAAGTCTCACTGAGATCCTCCATTCTTTTCTCAAGTCCAGTGTGTATCTTTATGACAATTACTTTGAATTGTTTATATGTCTGTACAGACAATGCACTTCTTTATTGACTGAACCCAGAGTTGGCTGCTTCTACATTGCCATTGAATATGGGTTTTGTACATCTAGTTTAAAATCTGAGGTAATTAAGCAACCACACTTTTACTATGGGTGTATTCCCCACCAGTTTTGCATCTGGTTGCTATGTACATTAGTCTCTCTTTGTTCTAATTAGAAGCCTACCTAACCAGGCTCAACTTTGAAATTCTGAATAGGCAAGTGGTTTCTGAGATGGCATATATGCCCTGTGCCAAGCTTCTCTTTAGCCTAAGAATAACACTGGATTATAATTTTAAAAATTAGGGCTTTTAGTATTTTTATATTTTGGGGTACATGCACCCCTATGTTTATAGCAATATTATTTACAATTGCCAAACTATGGCTATTGTAGCTTAAGTGTCTATCAATAGATGAATGGATAAAGAAGACGTGGTATATATGCAATGGAATATTATTTATCAATAAAAAGCCCAGTTATGATGTTCTCATTGTCTTTACTCTCTACTAGCATAGGATAAATTATAATGGAGTGCTTGCCTTTGTTCATATTAGTGCTAGAATTGTAGCCAGAGGTACTCAGGTACCTTGCTAGAATTGTAGCCAGAGGTACTCAGGTACCTTGCTGATGAAGAGATCATTCTGCAAAAAGCTTGGAGAGAGAAACTATGCCTTATGTCTTTATCAGTCACAGCACCTAGAATAGTACAACAAACAGAGGCTATTCCTAAACTCTTTTTGATGGATTTCCTCTAGCTGAATCTAAAGATTCAATGTTGTTCATTGGAGCCCAGACTTCTGTCTAGGCACAGATACTGATTATACTTCTTCTGTCTATAACTCTTACACCATGCTCTCCTCCCCAAAGCTTGTGGTACTCTGTCATTTTTTAAGGTGCTTGCAGTTACATCATCATAGAGTTGCAGACAGGCTGGTGCTCTTCTGAAGCCAAGGGGAGACAAATTGCAACTGGCCTATTCTAACTGGGCTCAGCAATACTGCATTTGAAAAGAGGCTTCTGAAGGATGACCTTTTCCATTGTTTTTTTTCCCCTCTTCTTCAGCATCTTTCACTGCCTCCAACTCTGCTTACAACTAATTATCTGAATCAGTTTAACTACATGTTCATTTAAACTAGCAGCACAGCAAACTGTTTGACATGATACCCCCAATGGGAGGTTGAACTAGTATTTAGCTCATCACTGCCAGGACAGGTTCTAGTTGTTTGACTAGCAGAAGGCTAATATTGTTTTTGATGGTTTCTCTGGGACGTTCTACTCTGGCATCTGCCATGTAGATTCCTTATTAGAAAATCTAGAAGTTCCTCAAAACATATAGAGAATCATTTATCAATAAAGCCTCCAAATTAATAGATGGTCTCATATTTTAGCTGTTGAAACTCTCACCACATGTATTTTCAGAATACTTTAATTCATTGTGTATGGAGCATTTGGAAAGAAACTAAAGGTGGGGAGATGGTGAGGAAGAGTTGGGGACATAATATGGTAAGTATGTGTATAAGGATAAGAGGAAAACATTTTAAAGAAAAACATCAAAGTGAAAGGTCATTAAATCAAAAGCCCTACTTTTTATTTATTTTTAAAAGATTTTATTTATTTGAGAGGGAGAGAGAGTGAGTGTGAGAGAACACCAGTGGTGTTGGGAGGGAGGCAGAGGGAGAAGCAGACTCCCCAATGAACAGGGAGCCCATGTGGGGCTCAATCCCAGGACTCCAGGATCATTATCCAAGTGGAAGGCAGATGCTTAATTGCCCAAGACATCTAGGGACCTATTTTTTTATTTCTTAAAAACTCTATTTACATATATATTTATTTTTAAATTCTAGTATAGTTAACATATAATGTTATATTAGTTTGTGGTATACAATATAGTGTTGCAGGGCAGCCCCAGTAGCTCAGTGGTTTAGCGCTGCCTTCAGCCCAGGGTGTGATCCTGGAGTCTCGGGATCGAGTCCCACGTCAGGCTCCCTGCATGGAGCCTGTTTCTCCCACTGCTTGTGTCTCTGCCTCTCTCTCTCTGTCTGTCTCATGAATAAATAAATAAAATATTTAAAAAAATATAGTGATGCATCAGTTCCATATATCGCCAAGTGCTCATCACTACAACTGTACTCCTTAATCCCCATCACCTATTTAACCCATCCCCTCCCACCTCCCTTCTGATAACTATCAGTTTGTTTTCTATAGTTAAGGGTCTATTTCACGATTTCTCTTTTTTCTGTGCTTGTTTTGCTTCTTAAATTTCACATGTGAGTGAAATTATATGATATTTGTCTTCTATGACTGACTTATTTAACTTAGCATTATGCCCTCTATCTCCATCCATGCTTTTGTGATAGCCAGATTTTATTCTTTTTATTGATAAATAATATTCCATTGCATATATACCACATCTTCTTTATCCATTCATCTGTTGATAGACACTTAAGCTACAATGGCCATAGTTTGGCAATTGTAAATAATATTGCTATAAACATAGGGGTGCATGTACCCCAAAATATAAAAATACTAAAAGCCCTAATTTTTAAAATTATAATCCAGTGTTATTCTTAGGCTAAAGAGAAGCTTGGCACAGGGCATATATGCCATCTCAGAAACCACTTGCCTATTCAGAATTTCAAAGTTGAGCCTGGTTAGGTAGGCTTCTAATTAGAACAAAGAGAGACTAAGGTACATAGCAACCAGATGCAAAACTGGTGGAGAATACACCCATAGTAAAAGTGTGGTTGCTTAATTACCTCAGATTTTAAACTAGATGTACAAAACCCATATTCAATGGCAATGTAGAAGCAGCCAACTCTGGGTTCAGTCAATAAAGAAGTGCATTGTCTGTACAGACATATAAACAATTATTAAGTCCAGCTAAACATTGGTGTGTATTTTATTATCATCATGTGACAATAATTCTAAACAATGACAATAACAAAAACTCCTCATTGCCAGAGTACACTCCCCCTAACACTCACTCCCTCTCTAACCTCACCCCAACATACATACAACTAGAGTGGGGGGAAGAGGTACACCACAACACCTTATATCACAGAGCCTCAGGCTTAATCCTTGGACTTGTCTTTCTTTTCTGTCTATACTTATTCCTTTAAGTAATTTCTATATCCTGAATACTCTCAAATTAATATCTTTGTATTGGTCCAACTGCCAGCTCCACATCTGTAAATGGAAATTTAATAAGTACCTCAAATATAACATTTCCAAAACTGAATTCCTGGTATCTCCCTAAAACCTACAGCCTTCCCAATCTCAATTGATAGAAACTTCATCCTTCCAGTTAGCCAGATCAGAAATCTTTGAGCCATCATTGACTCATTCTCCTTTAATAGCACAACAGATCCATCAGAAGGTTATCTTGTCTCTAACTTCAAAATATTTCTAGTATCTAAGGACTCTTCACTGCTTTCACTGTTGATCTGAACCAACATTATCTCTTGCCTGATTTACTGCAAAAGCCTCCTCCCTGATCTCCCTGCTTTACTTAAGAATAAAAACAAGTCCCTCTAAGGGCTGATAAGACCATATGCATCTAGTATACTGACACCTCTGTGATTCATTCTCCTATTTCATTCCCTTCACTCAGCCAGACTGGCTGCTTTGCTATTCCTTGAATACATGGAGCACACCTCAGCCTGCTGGGGTGTTTCCCCTGCCTGTTGTTAGGTTCTTCCACCTTGTTATATGCATGTTTCGCTTCCTTATCTCATTCAGGTCTGATCCAATGTCACCTTCTCAAGGAGACCTGCATGTTTAGTATGCATCTTGCCCCTGCTCCATTCCCACCTCGTTACACTCTCCATCCACCTTACCTGATCTAGGTTTTCCTTTTATACATAGCATTTATTACTTTCTAACATTCTATGAAATTTGCTTATTAGTTTTGCTTATTGTTTATTGTCTATCTTCTGTCACTAGAATGTAAGCATGGATTTTTGTCTCTTTTATTCACTCACATATTCCCAGTGGCTGATATAATTGCTGCATGACATAAAATGACTTTTATTTAACTATATCTATCTTATTTCTTATCAAAGTAACTGATTGGAGGTAGAGAAATCAGGCATGTGGCATGTCTACACATTGTAACCAGATACTTCAATGTAGACTTGCTTATACTCTGAAGAATTTGTAGATGTTCGTGTATTTTCTTTAGATTATAACCCCATTCTTACCAGAAATTTGTAAGTGCTTGTACATGCTTGTACATGCTTGCAATCCCTTATTCTTTCCCAACCTAGATGAAGACTATATTGTAAGAATTCCCCTGCTTCAGCAAATGTCAGTTACTCTAATTCCCTCTTAAACACTGGCACATTCACTCTTTGTGTGCTTTGTTTTATCATTTACTGAGGATTGTTTTTTGAAAGTAATTACACAGGATTTTTAAAAATTTGCATGATTATTTACCTACCCTGTCATTTATACAGATATTTCAAGTGAAAGCAAAGGAAGACAAAAGAGGAAAGTCATCTCTAAAATTACTTGAACTAACCCTTAATTAACTGGCATTTTAAATTAAGCTTTAGTATCCAACTGACTTGTAAATAATATACTACTTTACTGCTTTGTGTGTAAACCAACAACTTTATCACATAACTTTATGAGATCTCCCACCAACCATGTAACAAATGTTAAGAATTATTATTTCCATCTTGCAAGCAAAGAACATATTTCAGTAATTCGGTAATTTCTTAGAGAGGACTATATTTTATCACAAACATTTTTAATTATATGATCTTTTTCTTTTCCATCATCACCTGTGATTTTTCTGTATACATTTTCTTTACAACTTCTCACAAGAAAATTCTGCTGATGCTTTTAGCCACATCCAATATAATTGTCCTTAAAGGCTTTTATTGAGAATAGAGAAAGATCACCGACCCAGCTTCATAGGGCAGAGTAGAATAGCCTGAGAAATTTAACCTTAGAGGAGACTCAGTCCATTCTGTTTTAACCATCAGTGAACCAGACAAGCCAGCTATATTTATGAAACTGAACCAATGGTTAAAACAGACAGGATATAACTTTCTGGGACAAAATGTGAAAATATCAGTTCTTTAATAAAGTTAAACCTGTTTCTCATTTATTTAATCTCAATTAAGGAACAGCAGATCATTTATTGATTTATTTAAAAAGAAACAAGCAGAAGCATGTTGCAATTAAATTGAACTTTTCTGTCAGGAGATCCTGGCAATTTGGTTTGACACTGTATTGCTTTGTGGGATACATTTAGAAAATTCTGGCTCCATGGTAAGGAAGACTTCATTTCTGTCTTTCAAAAGTCTCATGTATCATGTTTTATCTTAAAAGAAAAATAGGA
Source organism: Vulpes lagopus (assembly GCF_018345385.1). NCBI lineage: Eukaryota > Metazoa > Chordata > Mammalia > Carnivora > Canidae > Vulpes > Vulpes lagopus. Next base: position 78,610,949 of record NC_054848.1, read on the forward strand.
AGGTACAGCAATTGGCTATGTACTGAAACCTAGGCAATAGATCTGACATAGCTATTCTGCTAAAAAAAAAAAAAATGAGGAATCCTCTAAAACAGAAAGGTTGGTTGAGCTAAGTTGAAAAGTCATTAGTTGTTGGGAGACGTATTTATCTTCAGAAAATCATTAGGTAGTAAATTTCTGACTTAACATCAAACAAGGCAAGGCTAGCTTTATATGTAGGTAATGTGTTCTTTGGAGTCTTTTTTATGTCTTTAAAATGGGAAATCGCTAATTAGAAAACTGTATTGCAAATACTTATAAAATATGGAATTGATTTGAAAAGATTTACCCTATTACCACTATTCTTACACAATTTCTATTAGCATTTTGGTATCTTTCATTTTACTCTTTTTTAAAACTTATTCATAAAGCTTACATACTTGTAATCACACTGTCCTTACAATTTTGTATGCTGTTTTTTAAAATTTAATATTATAAGCATTTCCAAAACTGTTGTAAAATTCTCATAATAATGATTTCAATGGCAATATAATGGGCCATTGAATAAATGTACCATAATGGGCATTTGAATTCTTTCCAATTTGGGCCATTGTAAATAACTATTTGGTGGGTGTATATCCATGCATGTCATTATTACTCCACAATTGGGTATTTTTTCTCTAGTGAGGACACCTATAAATCAAGACATTAAGTCAAAGGGTATTTTTTTAATAAAGTGATACTACAGTTTAATTTTGTTTCTGCAAAAGGTGTGTGTGTGTGTGTGTGTGCGTGTATGTGTGTGTGTTTGAAAAGATACATATATTCTTAAAATTTAGCAATGGTTATTTCTGCTGATGGGTTCAGAAATAAATAACTACTTTTCTTTGTTTTGCTTTTAGTTATTGTCAAATTTTTCTGCAATGACTGTGTTACTTTGTAAATTAAGAAATATAATAAAACAAAAGTAAAGTGTAATGACTTAGAGCATAGGCTCTAGACACAGACTGCCTAGGTTTGATTTTCTGCTGAGCAATTTAATAGCTCTTTGATCTTAGGCAAGTAACTTAAACTCCCTGTGCCTCAGCTTTCTTGTCTATAAATTGGGATAATAATGATACATAGCTCATAAAGTTGTTGACCTCATATCTGTATTTTGAGGATTGAGTTAATCCATGTAAAGTGCAGAGAACAATGTCTACCATATAATAATCACCCCATAAATGTAAGCTGTTATCATTATTTGGGACTGGAACAGAAACTCAAGCCTCCCACTCCTCACACCGATCACCTACTCTGAAGTTCTAACGTCACCAATTTAATCTAGTAGAGTCCACTCATAGGAAAAATACACTTGAATTTACTAGAGAGTTGCACTGATTAGGAAGGGTGATATCTGAAGCCCAGATTTTTCTACTGTCCTGTATGTATACACTGTCCTCTTTGCTCTCCAGAAGGTTTATTGAAAGAGAAAGCAGGATATCCTGAGAGCCTTGGATGCTTGGACAAGGGAGGAATGTGAAGCAGGCTTTCAAAGACAATCTTCATATACCTTACAATTTTATCCATGAATGGCACTGAGCTTAAATAGAATGCAGTGAAATATAAATCTGAAAATTAGTGGATATGTTTTGGTACAAATGTGTATAATTCTCAAAGGTGGCTTTCTTCTAGAGGTAGAATTGATTGTCTTGCTTCATCAAATATTGCAAAACTGAATATCTTGTTTACTGACCCATATACCAAAGATTTAAAAGATACAACCTCTCAGTAAATATAAAAATGAGAACTGGTTTTCATTTATTTTACAATATCAAGATGAGCAATATGTCTAGAGACATGTAATTCTGGGGAATAATTTATAAATTTTTAGATGGATATAATAAGTCAATGTCTTTTATCAAACTCCATTTAAAAATAACTTACCAGACACTCAGTTATCTACTTTCTACTCTTTCATTTTCCAAAAACAATATAAACAAAGAATTATACTAGAGAAGCTCACTGTGTGAGGAATCACGGGAGAGATTAGTTGATATAAGGATAAGGGCTATTTTATTTATTAGTTAAGCGCAGGATTTTCGTAGACGTAACATATAATGCATTTCTATGTCACATACTGAGATATTTTTAACATCAAGCCCTCTGAGACCTGGTAATCTTTCTGATACTTACATACTTTGAAGGAAAGTAAATATCCATCTAAATCTAGAAGAGATTTAAAAAATTTTTTTTGTATATTGTTTTATGTATATTGTTTTATATATGTTTATGTTGGATTTGCCAACATATAGAGTAACACCCAGTGGTCATCCCATCAAGTGCTCCCCTCAGGGCCCATCACCCAGTTACCCCAAATACCTGCCCACTTCCCTTTCCACCACCCCTTGTGCATTTCCTAGAGTTAGGTGTCTCTCATGTTCTGTCACACTCACTGACATTTCTGACTAATTTCTCTCCTTTCCCCTTTATTCCCTTTCACTATTTTTATATTCCCCAAATGAATGAGACCATACACTGTTTGTCCTTCTCCGATTGACTTATTTCACTCAGCATAATAATCCCCAAAAGTGCAATTGCACAGTCGTAGGGCAGATCTATTTTTAACTCTTTGAGGAGCCTCCACACAGTTTTCCAAAGTGGCTGCACCAGTTCACATTCCCACCAACAGTGTAAAAGGGTACCCTTTTCTCCACATCCTCTCCAACATTTGTGGTTTCCTGCCTTGTTAATTTTCCCCATTCTCACTGGTGTGAGGTGGTATCTCATTGTGCTTTTGATTTGTATTTCCTTGATGGCAAGTGATACAGAGCATTTTCTCATGTGCTTGTTGGCCATGTCTGTGCCTTCTTTGGTGAAATTTCTGTTCATGTCCTTTTTGCCCACGTCATCATTGGATAGTTTCTTTGCTGTTGAGTTTAATAAGTTCTTTATAGATCTTGGATACTAGCCCTTTATCTGCTATGTTATTTGCAAATATTTTCTCCCATTCTGTAGGTTGTCTTTTAATTTTGTTCACTGTTTCTTCTGCTGTGCAGAAGTTTTTTATCTTCATTAAGTCCCAATAGATCATTTTTGTTTTTGTTTCCCTTGCCTTCATATGTGTATCTTGTAAGAAGTTGCTGTGGCCAAGATCAAAAAGAGTGTTGCCTGTGTTCTCCTCTAGGATTTTTTTTAATAAAATATTTTTTATTGGTGTTCACTTTAGCAACATACAGAATAACACCCAGTGCTGATCCCGCCAAGTGTCCCCCTCAGTGCCCATCACCCAGTCACCCCCATCCCCTGACCTCCTCCCCTTCCATCACCCCTAGTTCGTTTCCCAGAATTAGGAGTCTTTATGTTCTGTCTCCCTTGCTGATATTTCCCACACATTTCTTCTCCCTTCACTTATATTCCCTTTCACTATTATTTATATTCCCCAAATTAATGAGACCATACACTGTCCTTCTCCGATTGACTTACTTCACTCAGCATACTACCCTCCAGTTCCATCCACGTAGAAGCAAACGGTGGGTATTTGTCGTTTCTAATGGCTGAGTAATATTCCCTTGTACACATAAACCACATCTTCTTTATCCATTCATTTTTTGAAGGACACCGAGGCTCCTTCCATAGTTTGGCTATTGTGGACATTGCTGCTAGAAACATCGGGGTGCAGGTGTCCCATCGTTTCATTGCATCTGAATCTTTGGGGTAAATCCCCAACAGTGCAATTGCTGGGTCATAGGGCACGTCTATTTTTAACTCTTTGCGGAACCTCCATACAGTTTTCCAGAGTGGCTGCACCAGTTCACATTCCCACCAACAGTGTTAGAGGGTTCCCTTTTCTCTGCATCCTCTCCAACATTTGTGGTTAATTTTCCCTATTCTCACTGGTGTGAGGTGGTATCTCATTGTGGTTTTGATTTGTATTTCCCGGATTGCAAGTGATGCAGAGCATTTTCTCATGTGCATGTTGGCCATGTCTATGTCTCCCTCTGTGAGATTTATCTTCATGGCTTTTGCCCATTTCATGATTGGATTCTGTGTTTCTTTGGTGTTGAGTTTAAGAAGTTCTTTATAGATCTTGGAAACTAGCCCTTTATTTGATACTTCATTTGCAAATATCTTCTCCCATTCTGTAAGTTGTCTTTTAGTCTTGTTGACTGTATCCTTTGCTGTGCAAAAGCTTCTTATCTTGATGAAGTCCCAATACTTCATTTTTGCTTTTGTTTCTTTTGCCTTCGTGGATGTATCTTGCAAGAAGTTACTGTGGCCGAGTTCAAAAAGGGTGTTGCCTGTGTTCTCCTCTAGGATTTTGATGTACTCTTGTCTCACATTTAGATCTTTCATCCATTTTGAGGTTATCTTTATGTATGGTACAAGAGAGTGGTCTAGTTTCATTCATCTGCATGTGGATGACCAATTTCCCAGCACCATTTATTGAAGAGACTGTCTTTCTTCCAATGGATAGTCTTTCCTCCTTTATCGAATATTAGTTGACCATAAAGTTCAGGGTCCACTTTTGGGTTCTCTATTCTGTTCCATTGATCTATGTGTCTGTTTTTGGCCAGCACCACACTGTCTTGATGACCACAGCTTTGTAGTCCAACTTGAAATCTGGCATTGTGATGCCCCCATATATGGTTTCCTTTTTTAAAATTCCCCTGCTTGTTAGGGATCTTTTCTGATTCCACACAAATCTTAAAATAATTTGTTCCAACTCTCTGAAGAAAGTCCATGGTATTTTGATAGGGATTGCATTAAACATGTAAATTGCCCTGGGTAACATTGACATTTTCACAATATTAATTCTTCCAATCCATGAGCATGGAATATTTTTCCATCTCTTTGTGTCTTCCTCAATTTCTTTCAGAAGTGTTCTGTAGTTCTCAGTGTATTGATCCTTTACCTCTTTGGTTAGGTTTATTCCTAGGTATCTTATGCTGTTGGGTGTAATTGTAAATGGGATTGACTCCTTAATTTCTCTTTCTTCAGTCTCATTGTTAGTGTATAGAAATGCCATTGATTTCTGGGCATTGATTTTGTATCCTGCCACGCTACCAAATTGCTGTATGAGTTCTAGCAATCTTGGGGTGGAGGCTTTTGGGTTTTCTATGTAGAGTATCATGTCATCGGCGAAGAGGGAGAGTTTGATTTCTTCTTTGCCAATTTGAATGCCTTTAATGTCTTTTTGTTGTCTGATTGCTGAGGCTAGGACGTCCACTACTATGTTGAATAGCAGCAGTGAGAGTGGAAATCCCTGTCTTGTTCCTGATCTTAGGGGAAAGGCTCCCAGTGCTTCCCCATTGAGAATGATATTTGCTGTGGGCTTTGCGGAGATGGCTTTTAAGACGTCGAAGAAAGTTCTCTCTATCCCTACACTCTGAAGAGTATTGATCAGGAATGGATGCTGTATTTTGTCAAATGCTTTCTCTGCATCTAATGAGAGGATCACATGGTTCTTGGTTTTTCTCTTGCTGATATGATGAATCACATTGATTGTTTTATGAGTGTTGAACCAGCCTTGTGTCCCGGGGATAAATCCTACTTCGTCATGCTGAATAATATTCTTAATGTATTGTTGGATCCTATTGGCTAGTATCTTGTTGAGAATTTTGCATCCATGTTCATCAGGGATATTGGTCTTTAATTCTCCTTTTTGGTGGGGTCTTTGTCTTGTTTTGGAATTAAGATGATGCTGGCCTCATAGAACGAATTTGGAAGTACTCCATCTCTTCTATCTTTCCAAACAGCTTTAGTAGCATAGGTATGATTTCTTCTTTAAACGTTTGATAGAATTCCCCTGGGAAGCCATCTGGTCCTGGACTTTTGTGTCTTGGGAGGTTTTTGAGGACTCCTTCAATTTCCTCCCTGGTTATTTGCCTGTTCAGGTATTCTATTTCTTCCTGTTCCAGTTTTGGTAGTTTGTGGCTTTCCAGGAATGTGTCCATTTCTTCTAGATTGCCTAATTTTTTGGCGTATAGCTGTTCATAATATGTTTTTAGAATCGTTTCTATTTCCTTGGTGTTGGTAGTGATCTCTCCTTTCTCATTCATGATTTTATTAATTTGAGTCTTCTCTCTCTTCTTTTTAATAAGGTTGGCTTATGGTTTATCTATCTTATTAATTCTTTCAAAGAACCAGCTCCTAGTTCTGTTGATCTGCTCCACAGTTCTTCTGGTCTTGATTTTGTTGAGTTCTGCTCGAATTTTAATTAACTCTCTTCTTTTACTGGGCGTGGGGTCCATTTGCTGTTTTTTTCTAGCTCCTTTATCTGTAAGGTTAGGTTTTGTATTTGAGTTCTTTCCAGTTTCTGAATGGATGCTTGTATTGCGATGTATTTCCCCCTCAGGACTGCTTTTGCTGCATCCCAGAGATTTTGAATGGTTGTATCTTCATTCTCATGAGTTTCCATGAATATTTTTAATTCTTCCTTATTTTTCTGGTTGACCCTTTCATCTTTTAGCAGGATGGTCCTTAACCTCCACGTGTTTGAGGTCCTTCCAAACTTCTTGTTGTGACTTAGTTCTAATTTCAAGGCATTATGGTCTGAGAATATGCAGGAGATGATCCCAATCTTTTGGTATCGGTTCAGACCCGATTTGTGACCCAGTATGTGGTCTATTCTGGAGAAAGAATGTTCTTTCAAGTCTTTTCAAGTTCCATGTGCACTTGAGAAGAATGTGTATTCAGTTGAGTTTGGATGTAAAGTTCTGTAGATATCTGTGAAATCCATCTGGTCCAGTGTATCATTTAAAGCTCTCGTTTCTTTGGAGATGTTGTGCTTAGAAGACCTGTCGAGGGTAAAGCACTAGATTGAAGTCACCAAGTATAAGTGTATTATTATCTAAGTATTTCTTCACTTTGGTTATTAATTGGTTTAAATATTTGGCAGCTCCCACATTCGGGGCATATATATTGAGGATTGTTAAGTCCTCTTGTTGGATAGATCCTTTAAGTATGAGATAGTGTCCCTCTTCATCTCTCACCGTAGTCTTCGGAGTAAATTTTAGTTTATCTGATATAAGGATGGCTACCCCTGCTTTCTTTTGAGGACCATTTGAATGGTAAATGGTTCTCCAACCTTTTATTTTCAGGCTGTAGGTGTCCTTCTGTCAAAAATGAGTCTCTTGTAGACATCAAATAGATGGGTCCTGCTTTTTTATCCAGTCTGAAACCCTGTGCCTTTTGATGGGGTCATTAAGCCCGTTCACGTTCAGAATTACTATTGACAGATATGAGTTTAGTGTCATCATGATATCTATTCAGTCCTTGTTTTTGTGGATTGTTCCACTGAACTTCTTCTTAAAGGGGAATTTTAAGAGTCCCCCTTAAAATTTCTTGCAGAGCTGGTTTGGAGGACACATATTCTTTCAGTTCCTGCCTGTCTTGGAAGTTCTTTATCTCTCCTTCCATTTTGAATGAGAGCCTTGCTGTATAAAGTATTCTTGGTTGCATGTTCTTCTCATTTAGGACCCTGAATATATCCTGCCAGCCCTTTCTGGCCTGCCAGGTCTCTGTGGAGAGGTCTGCTGTTACCCTAATATTCCTCCCCATTAAAGTCAGGGGTTTCTTGTCTCTTGCTGCTTTAAGGATGTTCGCCTTATCTTTGGAATTTGCAAGCTTCACTATTAAATGTCGAGGTGTTGAACAGTTTTTATTGACTTTAGGGGGGGATCTATTTCCTGGATCTGAATGCCTGTTTCCCTTCCCAGATTAGGAAAGTTTTCAGCTATGATTTGTTCAAATACATATTCAGGCCCTCTGTCCCTTTTGGCGCCCTCGGGAACCCCAATTAAACGTAGTTTTTTCTTCCTCAGGTTGTCGTTTATCTCCCTTAGTCTGTCTTCATGGTCTTTTAATTGTCTGTCTTTTTTCCTCAGTTTCCTCCACTGCCATCAGCTTGTCTTCTATGTCACTCACTCGTTCTTCCACCTTGTTAACCCTCATCGTTAGGACTTCTAGTTTGGATTGCATCTCATTCAATTGATTTTTAATTTCTGCCTGATTGGATCTAAATTCTGCAGTCATGACGTCTCTTGAGTCCTTTATGCTTTTTTCTACAGCCACCAGTAACTGTATAATAGTGCTTCTTAATTGGCTTTCTGACATTAAATTGTATGTAATCCAGAATTTGAAACTCTGTGGGAGAGAGGATTGTTTCTGATTCTTTCTTTTGAGGTGAGGTTTTCCTTCTAGTCATTTTGCTGAGTGCAGAGTGGCCAAAAACAAGTTGTATTGGGAAAAGGAGAAAAAGAGAGAGAAGGGAAGAAAACAGAAAAAGAAAAAAGGAAGAAAAAAAAGGAATAAAGAGAAGAAAAAGAAAGGTGAAAAAAGGGTGGGGGAAGTAATCATAAATCAAAAAGAAAAAATAAACAAAAAGAAAAAAAACCACGGGGGAGTATCTTCTGATTCTGTATACTGTACGTCCCTGGACTTCCCCTGGAACTTGTCCGTCTATCTGGTCTTCTGGGAGAGGGGCCTGCTGTGCTGATTTTCAGGTGTTAGCACTTGCGGGAGCTGCAATGCCCCCTGCCTGGTGCAGGCGTCAGTGGGGGTTGTTTACCCCGTGAGGCCCCAGGAGGAACAGCCAGAGTGGCTACGGCAGCTCTGGATACCTGGATTCAGCCCCCGCAGGAACTACAGAGCTCTCAGCCTGCAGGGCCTGGAGGCTCCGGGGCGGGGCCACTGATCTGCTCAGCTCGGGGCAGGAGCGTCCTTGCTGGCCTGGGCCCTCCCGGCCTCTGCCTGTCCCAGGCGGAGGCCAGATCCTGGGCTGTTTCCCGGCGCCCTGTGCTCCCGGTCTGAGCTGTTGGATTCGCGCTCCCCCCCGCCCCCCCGCGTAGCCGCCTCTCCGCGCAGCCGCCGCCAGAGCCCCTCCAAGCTGCTCCCGGAGCCGTGCAGCCCCCTCCGCATGGAGCCTCTTCCTCTGCCGGAGTCGCCGCCACCCCAGCCCCTCCGATCTGCTCCCGGGTCCCGCCATGCGCGCTGCAGCCCTTAGGGAGCTCGGTGCACCCTCCTGGGTGCGCTGCAGGTGTCTGTTAGTGTCCCAGGGAGCCTGAGGGCATCCCCGCCCTCCTGGGTCCTGCTCCAACTCCCTGCGGGTGCCTTTCCGCCCGGGACGGTTGGTGCAGATCCTGCTTCTCTAGGACGGAGCTCTCCTGTCCTGGGGACACTTGCCCCGGCCTTAGCCCGGCTCCTCGCGGGGCCCCTCCCCCTTGGATGCCTTTTGTTTCTTTTTCTTTTTCCCCGTCTTCCTACCTTGATAGAAGCAGGAACTCTTCTCACTGTAGTGTTTCAGCTGTTCTCTCTTTAAATCTCAGGCCGAATTTGTAGATTTTTAGGATGATTTGAAGGTTATCTAGGTAAGTTGTTGGGGACAGGTGATTTGGGGACCCTACTCTTCCGCCACCTTGCCCCTCCTCTGCCCCTCTAGGATTTTGAAGGATTCTTGTCTTTTGAGTTTATGTTTGTGTATGGTGTAAGAGAATGATCTAGTTTCATGCTTCTGCCCGTGGCTGTCCAATTTTCCCAGCACCATTTATTGAAGAGACTGTCCTTTTTCCAGGGGATAGTCTTTCCTGCATTGTCGAATATTAGTTGACCATAAAGTTGAGGGTCCAGTTCCGGATTCTCTTTTCTATACCATTGATCTATATGTCTGTTTTTGTGTCAGTACCACACTGTCTTGATGACCACAGCTTTGTAGTACAACCTGAAATCTGGCATTTTGATGCCCCTGGCATTGGTTTTCTTTTTCGATATTCTCCTGGTTGTTCAGGGTCTTTTCTGATTCCACACAAATCTTAAGATGATTTTTTCCAACTCTTTGAAGAAAGTCCATGGTACTTTGTTAGGGATTGCACTGAATGTAAATTGCCCCGGGGAACCATTGACATTTTCACAATATTAATTCTTCCAATCCATGACCATGGAATATTTTTCCATCTCTTGTGTCTTCCTTAACTTCTTTCAGAAGTTCTGTAGTTTTAAGGGTATATATCCTTTGCCTCTTTGGTTAGGTTATTCCTAGGTATCTTATGGTTTTGGGTGCAATTGAAAGTGTAATTGGCACCATAATTTCTCTCTCTTCAGTATCATTGTAAGTGTATAGAAATGCCACTGACTTCTGGGCATTGATTTTGTATGCTGCCACACTGCTGAATTGCTGTATGAATTCTAGCAATCTTGGGACAGAGTCTTTTGGTTTTCTAGGTACAGTATCATGTCATCTGCGAAGAGGAAGAGTTTGACTTCTTCTATGCCGATTTGAATTCCTTTTATTTCCTTTTGTTGTCCTATTGCCTAGGCTAGGACTTCTAGTACTATGTTGAATAGTAGTGATGAGAGAGGACATCCCTGTCATGTTCCGGCTTTTAGGTGAAAGGCTTTTAGTTTTTCCCCACTGAGAATGATATTTGCTGTGGGCTTTTCATACATGCCTTTCAAGATGCTGAGGAATTGTCCCTCTATCCCTACACTCTGAAGAGTTTTGATAAGGAAAGGATGCTGTACTTTGTCAAATGCTTTCTCTGCATCTATTGAGAGGATCTTATGGTTCTTATTTTTTCTCTTGTTGATGTGATCCATCACGTTGATTGTTTTTCGAGTGATGAACCCACCTTGCATTCTGGGGATAAATTCCACTTGTTCATGGTGAATGATCTTCTTAATATACTGTGGGATCCTATTGGTTAGTATCTTGTTGAGAATTTTTTATCTGTGTTCATCAGGGAAATTGGTCTATAATTCTCCTTTTTGGTGGGGTCTTTGTCTGGTTTTGGAATTAAGGTGATGCTGGCCTCATGGAATGAATTTGGAAGTACTCCATCTCTTTCTATCTTTCCAAACAGCTTTAGTAGAATAGGTATATGGTTTCTTCTTTAAACGTTTGATAGAATTCCCCTGGGAAGCCATCTGGCCCTGGACTTTTGTGTCTTGGGAGGTTTTTGATGACTCCTTCAATTTCCTCCCTGGTTATTGGCCTGTTCAGGTATTCTATTTCTTCCTGTTCCAGTTTTGGTAGTTTGTGGCTTTCCAGGAATGCGTCCATTTCTTCTAGATTGCCTAATTTATTGGCGTAGAGCTGCTCATAATATGTTTTTAAAATCGTTTTTATTTCCTTGGTATTGGTTATGATCTCTCCTTTTTCACTCATGATTTTATTAATTATAGTCTTTTCTCTTTTGTTTTTAATAAGGCTGTGTAATGTTTTATCTATCTTACTAATTTTTTCAAAGAACCAACTCCTAGTTTTGTGATCTGTTCCACAGTTCTTCTGGTCTCTATTTCATTGAGTTCTGCTCGAATCTTTATGAGCTCTCTTATTCTTCTTGGTGTAGGTTTTATTTGCTATTCTTTCTCCAGTTCCTTGAGGTGTGAGGTTAGCTTGTGTATTTGAGTTTTTCCAATTTTTTGAGGGATGCTTGTATTGTGATGTATTTCCCTCTTAGGACTGCTTTTGCTGCTCCAAAGATTTTGAACAATTGTATCTTCATTCTCCTTAGTTTCCATGAATCTTTGTAATTCTTCTCTAATTTCCTGTTTGAGCCTTTCATATTTTAGCAGGATGCTCTTTAACCTCCACGTGTTTGAGTTTCTTCCACTTTTCTTTTTCTGATTGAGTTCTAGTTTCAAAGCATTATGGTATGAAAATATGCAGGGGACAATCCCAATCTTTTGGTATCCATTGATACCTGATTTGTGACCTCGTATGTGGTCTATTCTGGAGACAGTTCCATGTGCACTTGAGAAGAATGTGTATTCAGCTGCATTTGGGTGAAAGTTCAGTAAATATCTGTGAAATCCTTCTGGTCCGTGGATATGTTGTGTTTAGAAGATCTGTCATTTGCAGAAAGTCTGTGTTGAAGTCTCCCAGTGTTAATGTATTATTATCTAAGTATGTCTTAACTTTGGCTGTTAGTTGATTGATATACTTGGCAGCTCCCACATTAGGGGCATAAATATTCATGATTATTAGGTCTTCTTGTTGGATAGATCCTTTAAGTGTGATATAGTGTCCCTCTTCATGTCTTACTACAGTCTTTGGGATAAACTTTAATTTGTCTGATATGAGGATGGCTACCCCTGCTTTCTTTTGAGGACCATTTGAATGGTAAATGGTTCTCCACCCTTTCATTTTCAGGTGGTAGGTGTCCATAGGTCTAAAATGAGTCTCTTGTAGACAGCAGATAGGTGGGTCTTGCTTTTTTATCCAGTCTGAATCCATGTGTCTTTTGATGGGATCATTAATTCTATTCATGTTCAGAGTTACTATTGAAAGATATGAATTTAGTGTCATCATAATTCCTATTCAGTCCCTGTTTTTGTGGATTGTTTCCTTGGACCTCCTCTTTCTTTTACAGAGTCTCCCTTAATATTTCTTGTAGAGCTGGTTTGGAGGTCACATATTCTTTCAGTTCCTGCCTATCTTGGAAGCTCTTTATCTCTCCTTCTTTTCTGAATGAGAGCCTTACTAGATAAAGTATTTTGGCTTCAGGTTCTTCTCATTTAGGACCCTGAATATATCCTGCCAGCCCTTTCTGGCCTGCCAGGTCTCTGTGGAGAGGTCTGCTATTAATCTTATATTTCTCCCCATATAAGTTAGGGATCTCTTGTCTCTTGCTGCTTTAAGGGTCTTCTCTTTATCTTTGGAATTTGCAAGTTTCACTATTAAATGTCGAGGTGTTGAACGGTTTTTATTGATTTTAGGGGGGCATCTCTCTATTTCGTGGATCTGAATACCTGTTTCCCTCCCCAAGGTAGGGAAGTTCTTAGCTATTATTTGTTCAAATATGCTTTCTGGCCCTCTGCCCCTCTCAGTGCCCTCTGGACCCCCAATTATACATAGATTTTTTCCTCCTGAGGCTGTCATTTATTTACCTTAACCTTTCCTCATGGTCTCTTAATTGTTTTTCTCTTTTTTCCTCAGCTTCCTTCCTTGTCATCAGCTTGTCTTCTATGTCGCTCACTTTTTTTTCTACCTCATTAACCCTCATCATTAGGACCTCCAGTTTGGATTGCATCTCAATTAATTGATTTTTAATTTTGGCCTGATTAGATCTAAGTTCTGCAGTCATGAAGTCTCTTGAATCCTTTATGATTTTTTTCCAGAGCCACCAGTAGCTTTATACTTGTGCTTCTGAATTAGCTTTCTGAGATTAAATTATCCAAATTCTGTAACTATGTGGTAGAGAGTACTGTTTCTGTTTCTTTCTTTTGTGGTGAGACTTCCTTCAAGTCCTTTTTCTCAGTGCAAAGTGGCTAAAAACAAGTTGTACTCGGTAGAAACGCAAAATCTTTTCTCTGTAGCATGCCAGGTCTTCTCTCTTTAAGTCTCAGGTCAAATTTGTCGGTTTTCAGGATGATTTGAAAGTTATCTAGGTAAGTTAGTGGGACAGGTGACTTGGGGACCCTACTCCTCCACCATCTTGCCCATTTCCCTATTTTTTTTTAATTTGAAGGACTTTATAGCATAGTGAAATGGACTTCAAGTCAGTATTTTCCAATTGGAATGATCTTGCTCTAAACATGATCGTGGATGTCATTTTAGGCAATTCACTAAACACTGTGTTATTCCTTATTGCTCCAGTTTCTTGTTCCTCCATCTCCTTTTCATGCCCTCGGATATATCACAGAATGTATCCTCAGGAAGTTATTAGAAATTTAATTTGCCTACTCCCTTAACCCTCAATCAAGTCCATGGTAGTCATATCCTAAGCACAGGAATAGATTTAGGCTGTTTGTCCATATTTATATTCTAGGGAACAATATGAAAATTACACAAGCAGTATAATAAGGCACTGGAAGCTAAGGGCATAACTGTTGTCTCTTTTGTGCCAGGCTCTAGATAGGAGGTTATTATCTGGACCATTAAGGCAAGGAGTGTACCTAATAAGTATAATATCTCTGAAGCCTACTTTCATATTTTCTTAAACTCTGTGTCACTTAAGTATGAAGCATTACAAAGTTAAAACACACACACACACACACACACACACACACACACACACACACGCTCACACAGCTTTATTATAAGCAGAAGCCACTGAGTATAAAGCCAAAAGTCTTTTGAACAAGCTGCCTCTCACTTAGGCCTAATAAACTCTGATTGTTTTAGAAAATGCAGTTTAATAATTCCCATAACCCCGGTGTCAATGATTCCACATCCCTGGAAAATAAAATGAAACATAATGAATTGAGTTGAATAATATTGAGAACTCTGAACATACAATGCAGTGTATGAACTCCAGGTATTTCACTTTTGATTTCTATGAGCAGTGATATATTTTTTGTTATAGAAATAAAAGGAAAACTACTGGAGTACTCAGATATCCACTTCTCTGTACTAGTATAACCCACAAAGAAACAAAAGCTCTGCTTATGAATAAGCTATAAAATCTATCAGAAAAAAAGTGCCTTCATTTTCATTGTCACCAGAGGGGCTTCGGCCAAATAAGGAAGTAGATGTTGTACTGGCTGAGGCTTTAATTTGTGGCTGCAGGAAAATAGAATCTGACTTAAAAATCCTGAAGAATATCAGACCTTTATCATGCTGGTTTGGGGGGATAGAACTAATGTCAGTGTCACAAGCTAACTGGGGTAGACCTGGCTTTGACTGAATGGGGTTATTGTATTTCCAAGATGTAGCCTGGCTTCTGGGTATAAGCAGCTTAAGTGTAGAGGAGGCCTGTTCTAGTTTAAAAGTATTTTTTTTTTAAAGAAAGGGCTTCATTGTATAATAATTTAGCATCGAAAAGGATAGTAAATGTAGCTATTTTTGTCTAGGTAGCATTATTGAACGGGACAATTTTAAACAGCATTTTTCACTTTAAACAGCCTTTTTCACTTTTAACATAGATAATACATAGGTTGTTCTTGGTGAGAAAGACTGTTGGCTGCCATCTCCAGAAGGGATGTGAATATAGCATACACACGTGCTTATATTTTTCCCTCTAACTCTTCATAGCACCCCCCTCCAGTACCTCTCTCCCCCAAGGATCTGAAAGGGGTTTATCTTGTGTCCAATTCTGGCTCCTGACTCTTATATTAAGTTTTAACTTTTAGCCAATTGGACATACACCGTAGAGTTTAGAGTATAGTGGTGTCTGGGGCCAGACAGACTTGGATACAAATCATGATTGGGTCACTTACTAGTTATTTGATCCTAGGCAAGGCACTTAACTTTTCTGAGCCTCATTTTCCACAAACATGTAGTTGAACTAATAATAGCAATTATTTCATAGGTTTTCTTTGAAGATTAAGCAAGGTAATAAAGAATTTTTCACAATATTTGGTACACATTCAAAAATGGTAGTTGCTGCTTTTATTATCTTGTTGTGGTATTTTAACTCATATTTCAACATTATCATCAACTGCAGCAACAATAGCATCAGTATCACCATTGTCATCATCATCATCACCCTTGGCCAACATTGCCTGTAGGGGCTGCCTGGTCAAACAGAAATCACCAAGGCCCAAGTTTCTCAGTAATGACACCTTTGACATTTTGGGCTGTATAATTCTTGGTTGGAGTAAGAGGAAGCTGTCCTATACATTATAGGATATTTAGTAGCATCCCTGCCTTTTACCCACTGGATACCAATATCACACACCCCACCTTAAAGCTATGCATACAAAACTGTCTCAGACATGCCACGTGTCCTCTGGGTGGGGCGTGGGCAACATTGCAGCCTGATGAGAAACACTACTCTAAGCATTCTTTGGTTTAAAAATTGCCATGAAAACTATCTGCCATTCTACCATTCATAAAAATGTTACTCTTCATTAGTTTGACTCTGGTTTCATCTGGCAACTTTAGGCTTCATCTTGGACTCCCCTTTTGGTTTCTTGAGGTTCCTTGTTTTTGACCTTCATTTTGGAACTACAACTCTGTGACGGACAGTTCTAATCTTTAATGTATCACTGGACTAACAACTTATTGGTCCTTGCTTTGGACTTTCAGCCTTTATCTGTCAATTCCTAGTGCTAGACTTAGTAGCCTCCCACCAGAGGCTTTCCTTTTAAATTTTTGTATAAAAGGCAACTGAAATGACAGTTCTGGAACCAGACATCTTAGGTTAGAATCCTAGCTCTGCCAATTACTCAGTTATCTTAAACTTAATGTCTCCATTTTCTTCCATCTGTAAAATAAGAATACTAATAAGAATACTACTTCATAGGGTTGTTGTGGGATTAGGTGGATTAAAACATACTTAAGAGCACTGCCTGGCACAATGGCAAACACCATATAAGTATAAACTATTATTATTACTACTCTCGTAAAGACTCCCATGTGAGAAGTGTTAGCATAAGCAAGAGTTAACTAACCTCTAGGCCCTATCTCAGTGTTCCATAAAGGCTGCCAAATTGGCCATATGTATATGCTTGCCAATGAAGGGCAGGGCTTTTTTCCCCATCCTAACTCTGCTTCTACTGTTGAGAGGGTTGTTTTAATAAATCTGGGACACCCTCCCACACATCATGAAGTCACCTAGCCAAGTCCCCAGTGAATAAGTTGCTACTTATAACAGGAGAAGACTCTTTGGCCTAAGAAGTTGCTCCATTCTTTCATATTTTCCTATCAGAGCCTCACCTTAATTTCTTCCTCTGTAACTGTGAAGACATCATCAACAAGGTCCCTTATAATAGGCCATGTGTTTAAGCCAATGATGGATTTGACACCATCTGCTATGGTTTCTGGAGGATAGGGATTGGAAGTCAGTTCCCCTTTCAGCTTGGACTGGTAGCAGTCATCTGCATTCAAGCGTTCAGCAGCATATACCTTCACACTAGGTCTGAGAGCCTGGAAAGAGGAATATTAGACACCTTACAACTAGCCACATCATTTTGCCTGCATATCTATAGTAAAATAGGCAATACAGGTAACTCAATTCTGTTCAAGAGCCTTTCCTTTGATAAATGTAATAAAAATTAGACCTCCAGCATTTTAAATTGTATGCCTAATACTGCCCATTAGATGTTGCTTAGGTCACATCTGGTTCTACTGGTAATTAGGGAAAGGAGTAACTTCTGAGTTGGATAGTGAGTTGTTGAGGTGTAATTCAGAGAAAGGACTGTAATTGCTTTTTGCTCTGTAAAGTTGCAACAGATTAAGAACAGGGCACAGAAGAGCCTTCTATTTCAAGTGCCAAGGATTGATGAGAAGGAATAGCAATTTGGGGGGGATGTTGAGCCAAATATCCACAGTGTACTACAATATAAAATAAAATTCTCCATGCCTGAAAAAAAAGGCTGCCAAATTTTTCATGCCACGGTGCATATTGAAAGTAATAAATATTTGTTCATCAAACTAGAGCAAATGAAGGAGGCTCTGACTACCTGAGGGCTGAGATCAATATCTCAGCCATGTGTAACCCATTTTGTGATACTTAGTGGTTCACAGCATTCTGGTTTGAAATCTTTGTACCAAGCTCGTCTAAATTAAAGGATAAACATTCCACATAGTGACCTAATTAGCAATTCTAATTTCCGATTTTGTTACTTAGACCCCAGTGCCTTCTAGGTCTAATAAGCCTTGCAGTGTCTACAGTGGTTCTATGGTTTTCCTCTTTGAACAAGATAAAATAAAACAAAGCAATGTCTGTGGAATATCATGTGGTTTTAAACACTTTTTTCCCCTCTAAATCCTCAATCTAGCAGATCCCACAAGCATAGAATTATGGGAATTTAACTCAATAATGTTTGAGAACAGGAGCTTTTCAATCAAATTTCACATGATGACCCACTCTATTTTATAATTTTCTTTGGGAAAGGATGGGGCAAAAATAACGACATAAAAAGGACTATTTTCTCTGATTTTTTGTTTGAGTACTGTGGCTTTGATTTTATGGCATGATAGGACTGTTTTTCATTTGTGACCTCTCCAAGCACTGATTTTTAAGCAACTCATTAGCATATGCTTCCTCTGCATGATTCATTCAAGCAATTGATTCTTTGGTTACTTCAACACACTAGAATAATATACTATCTTCCTCCCATAGACATTCTAAATTGTGGTGTAAATACATTGAGCCAGAAAAAAAATTTTTTTAAGTCGACTTCCTGAAAAATATCCTACACAAAAGAATGGTACAATGAACCTTCTAAGGTAAAGTAAGGCTTTGGTGAAAGTAGCCATCCCTTCCAATTAAGGTCTGACTTAAATAGCACACTGTCAGCTCTACTAGAATCTGGGGCATTGAACACATTGCATTTTCCCCTTGCCACTGTCAGTACCCTGGTTTGTGCCTTTGTTAGCTCACGTCTTGACATTGATATTAGCCACATAATTGGACTGCTTACTTTTCCTCTTCCAAGACCTCCCATAATGACTTCCTAAAACATAACTTTGATAGTATCATTTCACTTCCCCCAATCCCTCAATAATAGCTCCCTATTGCTTGATGAATAAATGCGTAGGAATCATAGAAATTCTAGAATGTCAGCATTGGAAGGAATCCTGGGTTATAACTCAGTGGTTGCCAATCTCTGGTCTCTGAACCAGCGCCAGCAGTTTGCACCAATCCTCAGTGGAATGAAAAAAATAGAGTGAAGTAACCACTCCTTAAAATGAAATGTATCTATCTCGAAAATTCCTTGAAGTTACCTTGAATTTTTTTTTCTGGTAAAACTCTACATCTTAGCAAGACTTATCTTGCTAATTTTTATTTATTTATTTTAAATTTAATTAGCCAACATATAGCACATCATTAGTTTCAGATGTAATATTCAATAATTTATCAGTTGCATATCATCACAATATACGCCCTACTTAATTTTTGTTTTGAAATATTCTTTATTTAATGAAATGATGGTAACAATAGATGGTGGCTTTTTATTTGTTTGTTGTTTTAATGTTTATACTTGGCAAAATGATGTCAGCAACCCTTTGTTGCTTTGTGCCTGCCCCTTTAAAAACTTTTACTGATCCATGCAATCTATAAGTCTGGGAACCACTCATTTCATAAATGAGAAAATTGAAGAAAGAAGGATTAAATGACTTATTTAAGGCCATACTAATAGTGGCAATTCTGGACTGCAAAACCAGACATTAGCCTCAACTCTTTATCATGACATTGAAAGCCCTTTGTATTTAAATCCCAGTATGCCTTTGCAGATTTTTCCAGGCTGCCCTCAAAAAAAAAAAAAAAAAAAAACCCTGTGTTTTAACCACTCGTGATTATGTGCCATTCCTAAAATGTGTGGCTTGCATTCTTTAACTAACTTAACTATCCTCCCCAGATCCCACCGATTTCAAGTACTGCCTCTGTTACAAAAATTTAATGTGAAAAGGCATCCTTCCCTTTTCTGTGCTCCCATAAATTTCTACCATTTATCAACATATCATATCTTGCCCAGGCTGTCATCAGCTGTTGCTTATACCTCCCAATATGTTCTCCATTTCAGTAAATGGCATCACCATCTACACAATTGCTCAAGCTGGAAACTTAGAAGTCATCCCTTACCACTGTCTATACCAATGTCTAATTAATCATGAAGCACTGTCATCATTATCTCCAAAGTTCATCTTGTATTTGTCTGCATTAATTCTTTTTTTTTCTTTTGCTTTAATTCTTAACTGGACTACTGCACAGATCATTCTGTGTTTCCTTATTCTACCTGCAATCCACTCTTTAATTCACAGCCAATTTTATAAAGGCTTGTACTTTTCCTTGTAAATTCCTTCAGCGGTTTTCCATACCCTCCAAGATAAAATCTAGAAAGTTCAACATGTTATGTAAGATACGTAGTATCATTTTTTAAATAAATTAATTTCTTATTGGTGTTCAATTTACCAACATACAGAATAACACCCAGTGCTCATCCCGTCAAGTGTCCCCCTCAGTGCCCGTCACCCATTCACCCCCTCCCCCGGCCCACCTCCCCTTCCACCACCCCTAGTTCATTTCCCAGAGTTAGAAGTCTTTATGTTCTGTCTCCCTTTCTGATATTTCCCACACATTTCTTCTCCCTTCCCTTATATTCCCTTTCACTATTATTTATATTCCCCAAATGAATGAGAACATACACTGTTTGTCCTTATCCGATTGACTTACTTCACTCAGCATAATACCCTCCAGTTCCATCCACGTTGAAGCAAATGGTGGGTATTTGTCGTTTTTAATGGCTGAGTAATATTCCATTGTATACATAAACCACATCTTCTTTATCCATTCATCTATCCATACACACCGAGGCTCCTTCCACAGTTTGGCTATTGTGGACATTGCTGCTATAAACATTGGGGTGCAGGTGTCCCGTCGTTTCATTGCATCTGAAACTTTGGGTGCAACAGTGCAATTGCTGGGTCGTAGCGCAGGTCTATTTTTAACTCCTTGAGGAACCTCCACACAGTTTTCCAGAGGGGCTGCACCAGTTCACATTCCCACCAACAGTGTAAAGGGTTCCCTTTTCTCTGCATCCTCTCCAACATTTGTTGTTTCCTGCCTTGTTAATTTTCTCCATTCTCACTGGTGTGAGGTGGTATCTCATTGTGGTTTTGATTTGTATTTCCCGGGTGGCAAGGGATGCAGAGCATTTTCTCATGTGCATGTTGGTCATGTCTATGTCTTCCTCTGTGAGATTTCTGTTCATGTATTTTGCCCATTTCAGGATTGGATTGTTTGTTTCCTTGGTTTTGAGTTTAATAAGTTCTTTATAGATTTTGGAAACTAGCCCTTTATCTGATATGTCATTTGCCAATATCTTCTCCCATTCTGTAGGTTGTCTTTTAGTTTTGTTGACTGTATCCTTTGCTGTGCAAAAGCTTCTTATCTTGATGAAGTCCCAAAAGTTCATTTTTGCTTTTGTTTCTTTTGCCTTCGTGGATGTATCTTGCAAGAAGTTACTGTGGCCGAGTTCAAAAAGGCTGTTGCCTGTGTTCTCCTCTAGGATTTTGATGGAATCTTGTTTCACGTTGAGATCTTTCATCCATTTTGCGTTTATCTTTGTGTATGGTGCAAGACAGTGGTCTAGTTTCATTCTTCTGCATGTGGATGTCCAATTTTCCCAGCAACATTTATTGAAGGGACTGTCTTTCTTCCAATGGATAGTCTCTCCTCCTTTATCGAATATTAGTTGACCATAAAATTGAGGGTCCACTTCTGGATTCTCTATTCTGTTCCATTGATCTATGTGTCTGTTTTTGTGCCAGTACCACACTGTCTTGATGACCACAGCTTTGTAGTACAACCTGAAATCTGGCATTGTGATGCCCCCAGATATGGTTTCCTTTTTTAAAATTCCCCTGGCTATTTGGGGTCTTTTCTGATTCCAAACAAATCTTAAAATAATTTGTTCTAACTCTCTGAAGAAAGTCCATGTATTTTGATAGGGATTGCATTAAACGTGTAATTGCCCTGAGTAACATTGACATTTTCACAATATTAATTCTTCCAATGCATGAGCATGGAATATTTTTCCATCTCTTTGTGTCTTCCTCAATTTCTTTCAGAAATGATCTATAGTTTTTAGGGTATAGATCCTTTATCTCTTTTTTTTTTTATTCTTTTTATTACATTTGTTTTTTTTTGTTTTTTTTTTTAATTAACTTTTATTGGTGTTTAATTTGTCCATCGAAAGATGAATGGATAAAGAAGATGTGGTTTATGTATACAATGGAATATTACTCAGCAATTAGAAACGACAAATACCCACCATTTGCTTCAACGTGGATGGAACTGGAGGGTATTATGCTGAGTGAAATAAGTCAATCGGAGAAGGACAAACAGTGTATGTTCTCATTCATTTGGGGAATATGAATAATAGTGAAAGGGAATATAAAGGAAGGGAAAAGAAATGTTGGGAAATATCAGGAAGGGAGACAGAACATAAAGACTCCTAACTCGGGGAAACGAACTAGGGGTGGTGGAAGGGGAGGAGGGCGGGTGTTGGAGGGGAATGGGTGACGGGCACTGAGGTGGACACTTGACGGGATGAGCACTGGGTGTTTTTCTGTATCTCTTTGGTTAGGTTTATTCCTAGGTATCTTATGCTTTTGGGTGCAATTCTAAATGAGATTGACTCCTTAATTTCTCTTTCTTCAGTCTCACTGTTAGTGTATAGAAATGCCATTGATTTCTGGGCATTGATTTTGTATCCTGCCATGCTACCAAATTGCTGTATGAGTTCTAGCAATCTTGGGGTGGAGGCTTTTGGGTTTTCTATGTAGAGTATCATGTCATCGGCGAAGAGGGAGAGTTTGACTTCTTCTTTGCCAATTTGAATGCCTTTAATGTCTTTTTGTTGTCTGATTGCTGAGGCTAGGATGTCCACTACTATGTTGAATAGCAGCGGTGAGAGTGGACATCCCTGTCTTGTTCCTGATCTTAGGGGAAAGGCTCCCAGTGCTTCCCCATTGAGAATGATATTTGCTGTGGGCTTTTCGTAGATGGCTTTTAAGATGTCGAGGAAAGTTCCCACTATCCCTACACTCTGAAGAGTTTTGATCAGGAATGGATGCTGTATTTTGTCAAATGCTTTCTCTGCATCTAATGAGAGGATCATATGGTTCTTGGTTTTTCTCTTGCTGATATGATGAATCACATCGATTGTTTTATGAGTGTTGAACCAGCCTTGCATCCCAGGAATAAATCCTACTTGGTTATGGTGAATAATCTTCTTAATATACTGTTGGATCCTATTGTCTAGTATCTTGTTCAGAATTTTTGCATCCATGTTCATCAGGGGTATTGGTCTGTAATTCTCCTTTTTGGTGGGGTTTTGTCTGGTTTTGGAATTAAGGTGATGCTGGCCTCATAGAACGAATTTGGAAGTACTCCATCTCTGTCTATCTTTCCAAAGAGCTTTAGTAGATTAGGTATGGTTTCTTCTTTAAACGTTTGATAGAATTCCCTAGGGAAGCCATCTGGCCTTGAACTTTTGTTTCTTGGGAGGTTTTTGATGAATGCTTCAATTTCCTCCCTGGTTATTGGCTTGTTCAGTTTTTCTATTTCTTCCAGTTCCAATTTTGGTAGTTTATGGTTTTCTAGAAATGTGTCCATTTCTTCTAGACTGACTAATTTATTGACGTATAGCTGTTCATAATATGTTTTTAGAATCGTTTGTATTTCCTTGGTGTTGGTAGTGATCTCTCCTTTCTCATTCATGATTTTATTAATTTGAGTCTTCTCTCTCTTGTTTTTAATAAGGTTGGCTAATGGTTTATCTATCTTATTAATTCTTTCAAAGAACCAACTCCTGGTTCTGTTGATCTGTTCCAGAGTTCTCTGGTCTTGATTTCGTTGAGTTCTGCTCGAATTTTAATTAACTCTCTTCTTCTGTTGGGCGTAGGGTCCATTTGCTGTTTTTTCTCTAGCTCCTTTAGGTGTAAGGTTAGCTTTTGAATTTGAGTTCTTTCCAGTTTTTGAATGGATGCTTCTATTGCGATGTATTTCCCCCTCAGGACTGCTTTTGCTGCATCCCAAAGATTTTGAACGTTTGTATCTTCATTCGCATTAGTTTCCATGAATCTGTTTAATTCTTCCTTAATTTCCTGGTTGACCCTTTCATCTTTTAGCAGGATGGTCCTTAACCTCCATGTGTTTGAGGTCCTTCCAAACTTCTTGTTGTGATTTAGTTCTAATTCAAGGCATTATGGTCTGAGAATATGCAGGGGACTATCCCAATCTTTTGGTATCGGTTCAGACCCGATTTGTGACCTAGTATGTGGTCTATCCTGGAGAAAGTTCCATGTGCACTTGAGAAGAATGTGTATTCAGTTGAGTTTGGATGTAAAGTTCTGTAGATATCTGTGAAATCCATCTGGTCCAGTGTATCATTTAAAGCTCTCGTTTCTTTGGAGATGTTGTGCTTAGAAGACCTATTGAGGGTAAAGCACTAGATTGAAGTCACCAAGTATAAGTGTATTATTATCAAAGTATTTCTTCACTTTGGTTATTAATTGGTTTAAATATTTGGCAGCTCCCACATTCGGGGCATATATATTGAGGATTGTTAAGTCCTCTTGTTGGATAGATCCTTTAAGTATGAGATAGTGTCCCTCTTCATCTCTCACCGTAGTCTTCGGAGTAAATTTTAGTTTATCTGATATAAGGATGGCTACCCCTGCTTTCTTTTGAGGACCATTTGAATGGTAAATGGTTCTCCAACCTTTTATTTTCAGGCTGTAGGTGTCCTTCTGTCAAAAATGAATCTCTTGTAGACATCAAATAGATGGGTCCTGCTTTTTTATCCAGTCTGAAACCCTGTGCCTTTTGATGGGGTCATTAAGCCCGTTCACGTTCAGAGTTACAATTGACAGATATGAGTTTAGTGTCATCATGATATCTATTCAGTCCTTGTTTTTGTGGATTGTTCCACTGAACTTCTTCTTAAAGGGGAATTTTAAGAGTCCCCCTTAAAATTTCTTGCAGAGCTGGTTTGGAGGACACATATTCTTTCAGTTCCTGCCTGTCTTGGAAGCTCTTTATCTCTCCTTCCATTCTGAATGAGAGCCTTGCTGGATAAAGAATTCTTGGTTGCATGTTCTTCTCATTTAGGACCCTGAATATATCCTGCCAGCCCTTTCTGGCCTGCCCGGTCTCTGTGGAGAGGTCTGCGGTTACCCTAATACTCCTCCCCATAAAAGTCCGGGATTTCTTGTCTCTTGCTGCTTTAAGGATCTTCTCTTTATCTTTGGAATTTGCAAGCTTCACTATTAAATGTCGAGGTGTTGAACCATTTTTATTGACTTTAGGGGGGTAATCTCTCTATTTCCTGGATCTGAATGCCTGTTTCCCTTCCCAGATTAGGAAAGGTTTCTGCTAGGATTTGTTCAAATACATATTCTGGCCCTCTGTCCCTTTTGGCGCCCTCGGGAACCCCAATTAAACGTAGGTTTTTCTTCCTTCGCTTGTCGTTTATTTCCCTTAATCTGTCTTCATGGTGTTTTAATTGTTTGTCTCTTTTTTCCTCAGTTTCCTCCACTGCCATCAACTTGTCTTCTATGTCACTCACTCGTTCTTCCACCTCGTTAACCCTCATCGTTAGGACTTCTAGTTTGGATTGCATCCCATTCAATTGATTTTTAATTTCTGCCTGATTGGATCCAAATTCTGCAGTCATGAAGTCTCTTGAGTCCTTTATGCTTTATTCTAGAGCCACCAGTAGCTGTATAATAGTGCTTCTGAATTGGCTTTCTGACATTGAATTGTAATCCAGATTTTGTACCTCTGTGGGAGACAGGACTGTTTCTGATTCTTTCTTTTGAGGTGAGGTTTTCCTTCTAGTCATTTTGCTGAGTGCAGAGTGGCCAAAAACAAGTTGTATTGGGAAAAGGAGAGATAGAGAAGGAAAGAAAAGAGAAAAAGAAAAAAAAAAGAAGAATAAAAGGAAAAAGAGAAGAAAAAGAGAAAGAAAAAGAAAGAAAGGTGAAAAGAAAGGGGTTGGGGAAGCAATCAGAAATCAAAAAGAAAAAACAAAAACAAAAACAAAAAACACGGGGAGTATCTTCTGATTCTGTATACCTTAAGTCTCTTGACTTCCCCTGGAACTGGTCCGTCTAGCTGGTCTTCTTGGGGATGGACCTGTTGTGCTGATTTTCAGGTGTTAGCACTTGGGGGAGCTGCTCTGCCCCCTGCCTGGTGCAGGGCTCAATGGGGGTTGTTTACCCCGTGAGGCTCCAGGATGAACAGCCACAGTGGCGTGGGCAGCTCTGGAAACCTCCACTCAGCTCTTGCAGTTACTCCGGAGCTCTCTGTCTGCAGGGCCTGGAGGCTCCGGGGCAGGGCCGCTGATCTGCTCAGCTCGGGGCAGGAGTGTCCTTGCTGTCCTGGGCCCTCCCGTCCTCTGCCTGTCCCAGGGGGAGGCCGGATCTTGGGCTGTGTCCCGGCGCCCTGTGCTCCCGGGCCTGTGCTGTTGGATTCGCGTTCCCAGCCGCGCAGCTGCCTCTCTGTGGAGCCGCCGCCTGAGCCCCTCGGAGCTGCTCCCGGCTGCGCAGCCCCCTCAGCTCATAGCCTCTTCCTCTGCCCGAGCCGCCGCTGCCGAGCTGCTCCAGGAGCCGCACAGAGCAGAGCCGCGCCCGAGCCCCTCAGATCTGTTCCCGGGTCAATGTGTGTGCGCTGCAGCCCTTAGGGAGCTCGGTGCACCCTCCTGGGTGCGCTGCAGGTGTCTGTTAGTGTCCCAGGGAGCCTGAGGGCATCCCCGCCCTCCTGGGGTCCTGCTCTAACTCCCTGCGGGCGCCTTTCCCCCCGGGAAGATTGGTGAAGTGCCTGCTTCTCTGGGCGGAGCTCTCCTGTCCTGGGGGCACTCGCCCCGGCCTTAGCCCGGCTCCTCTCGGGGCTCCTCCCCCTTGGATGCCTTTTGTTTCTTTATTTCTTTTTCCCCCCGTCTTCCTACCTTGATAGAAGGGTGAACTCTTCTCACTGTAGCATTCCAGCTGGTCTCTCTTTAAATCTCAGGCCGAATTCGTATATTTTCAGGATGATTTGAAGGTTATCTAGGTAATTTGTTGGGGACAGGTGATTTGGGGACTCTACTCTTCCCCCATCTTGCCCCTCCTCTTCTTTATGTAGTATCATTGTGTACTTCTCCAGTCATCTTTTGCTACTCCTGTTTGCACATTTTCCTTCAGCCTTATAGAACTTTCAACTCCTTGAATGCATTTTTCTCACTCTTTCACTCTTGTTGGCAGAACCTCTCACCTCTGTGGACTCTCACATATACTATTTATATACTGCCTAGAACACTTCCTTTAGGAAACCTTCCTGGATTCCCTAAGTACCTTTCCCTTTCCCTAACACTTAGCACATTGTATTATAATTGCTTGTTTAATTGATTTCCTTTCTTCTTAGATTATATGAACCAAGAGGTCAGGGATCATATGTATTATACTCACCATTGTATTCTAGCTCTTGGCTCTGGCATGCAGTAGGCACTCAATATAGGCATGCTGTATGAATGAAAGTTTAATACTGATCTTCCTCTTACACAATTGAGACTTTTATTCCAGTTTTATTTCCTTTATTTGACTATAATTTTATGAAAGTTATAGAAATCTTTTATGTTGTAATACCGTTTTATAGTACCATATATACTATAGACTGTTCCTAAATATTTGACATGATTAAGCTAGTTTTTCTTAAGGGGCCAAGGATAAGAATTGCAGTGCATGTTTACAGTTTAAACTGTAGCACAACCCTCTACAATGTATGGATTCTAGGATCATACTAGTACTGATTGCTTATAACCTTGCATTTTGGGTACTTGCACACACCCCTATAAAATATTCCTGCCCTACCAGGTTGAAATTAGGAGGTAACCTATAGTTTCATAAAAGTAAAATATAACTGTCAAATAGGTATTATGCTGCATTTTAGGTAATAAAAATTGTAAAACTCTTTAAGTGACCTATGATGCCTAGGCCTTTCTGTGTGTGTGCGTATGTGTGTGTGTGTGTGTGTGTGTGTGTGTGTTTTAGGGATTGAACTCAAAGTGAAGTTTACAGGAAGCTGTAGTAAGAGTGATAGCTTCACACTGAAACCAAATATTTTACTTAAACCATTCAAAAGTCAATCCAGTTTTTTGTGGGTGATTTTATTTATTGAAAAGACATTTTTGAACTTCCAGTTTATTGATTCATTTTTCAACATCCAGAACAATGGAGATGTCATCAGTCACAGATACTTCATATTGCACAAATTGGACTCTAATCCTCAGCCTGTTTGTATTCATCATAATATCTGAATTCTTCAACAAAATAATCTGTAAGTCAGGAAGCTTTTCTTCTATTTTTTGTTTTCAACAGACTCAACCTAAATGGATTATTTTTTTTTGTAAAAGGTGAACAAAGCATCAGCACTGGTGATTATTTTTTATAGGTTTTGCCTCAAGCCTGGCTCATTCCTCTTGTGTACAAGGGTTTTTCCTGCTCAGACCATTTGGATTTATTCAATTTAGAACAAACTGAAACCAAATGATGAGAATACTGTTTAACTTTTCTGTAACCTATCTGAATGATAACCCAGTATACATAGTGGAGGATGGTGCCAAAAGACATATTAGTCTCAATAGTGGGAATTGTGACAAGCTTCTGTGCCCATGCTTAAAGAAATCTTCCCTGATCTAGTGTAAGTTAGTGCTCACATCTCTCCCATGTATAATCCTATATCAAACCAAACAGTTCTTGACAATGGATGGACAATGTAGGTGAAGGAAAGGGAGGAGGAATCAAGGATACCTTCACCAGTATAATCCCAGCATCATTGCCTTGCTTATGCTAGGCTCTAAATAAATATTTATTGAAGGAATAAATAGCCTGGAATTAAACACATTTGGCACTGTTAGCCACAATATACAGAGTATAAAATTAATGCTTGTTTAGATTAATAGGTGGCCATATGTATAGTTGATAAGACCATAGTTTTGGAACTCAGGAAGGCCTGGGTTTAAATCCTGACTTCACCATTCAAGCTGTATGACCTTGAAAGAGTTACTTACCCTTGCTTTCTCTGCCTATAAAATATAAATCAGCTCATACCAACTTCAAAGATAGTAGGGGGCAATTATATAAAATAATACATTTAATGTATTTGGAATGGTACATGGCAGAAAGTATTTCATAGAGGTAGCTATTATTGTTATTGTTAGCATCTAATAGTATTTAATACCATTAGGTGTCTGGAAAATAGTAAATATTCAGTAATTGTTAGCTCTAAGTATTATAATTATCATTATAATAGTTTTGTTATTTAAATAAACTATTTGTTGTTTAACTATTTGTTATTTAAATAATAGTTTTGTCCATTTATTTTCAATGGAATGCTTATGGGAACAAAAATTGCCCTTTTAATATTGAGCATAGATTATTAGTCATAATCGCAGTAATTGTTATCTCTTAAGCAGGAAGGAGTAGGCATGGGATATCTTTGCATTTATAACAATAAGAGCGTTGATTATTGCTCTTATAATTTATGTGAATTGTTCAGAAATGAACAAATTGAATGATTTGTTTGTTCTAACCCTGAAAGTTAGCAAAAGACCGATTAATAGGAGAAAAGGTTTATTTTACATGCACATGGAAATTTCACAGAAAAGAAGTGAAAACCCAAAGAAATGGTTAGGCTTGAGAGCTTATGTACCACTTTAACAATGGGTAGTACATTGTGGAGAAGTGACAAGAAAAAGGAAAAGGGATTTGGGCTTTTAGGGGTAGTAAATTGTGGGAAGGTAAATATATAAGGAATCTAATAGAAGATATTTGTTATTTTTACTAAGATTTATTTATGCAAGCTCATCTTGATATTGTCTTTCCATCTCCTGTGATTAGTGTCCTTCTCTCCTGGTATGGGGGAGCGGAAGGAGGACATTTTCACAATGGAAATGTATACTTTTCTTTTAGGCAAAAAGGGAGAGGTCAGAGAGTTCTGTGTCTTCTGTTTTTTAGTTGCCTTCAGCTCAAAGTAATCCTTATGGCAGGTCTGAGAATGGCATATTCTGATCACTTTCACTAGTAAACTCTTGATTAATCAATATCCAGAGTATTGTGAATTTCAATTAACCAGAACTTTTCCATCAGTAAATCATTAGAAATCAAACTGATATCAGAGATAGTGTTAAGAAAATCAACAACCTTTCACATGGTTTCAACTCCATGCATATTAAGAATAATCAACATTTTTCCTGTCTCCATCTTCAACCCTTCCCAACTGGGGTGATTCCTCTGCTCATAATCCTGAGACCCTCTGAAAAGAAGGTAATCAATACAATAATGATATTAACAATAATACTACTTGGCATTTACTGTGTTTAGTTCTTATAAGAATCCTTCACTGTTATTATTTCATTTTTATAGTTAGGAAAAATGAAGCTCAGAAAAATTAACTAATTTGTCCAAGGTCATGTGGGTAGATAGTAAGGCAGAATTGGGATCAAAGGCCAGTTTTTCTGACTCCTAGTCTATTGTACTTTTCATTGAGTTTTCTTATCTATAAAGTGTGATCTATAAAGATCATAAGTTTTGAGAATAGAGTAATCTCATTTATAACCCAAGCCTGTGACCCTAGATATATCATTTTGAGGATGTCTCTTATACTTGCTGAAGTTTAGTTTTCTCATTTGGAGTTCTTAGCTGTATCAACCTCATGAGGTTAGTTACTGTGAACATTAAATAAGACCATCCATGTAAAGTCTTTAGTGCAACGTCTTATCGATAATAATAAGTGCTCAATGTCAAAAATCCACTGTTATTATTACCAATAATAACATTATAAGTTGTAATAAGTTTATTAGTATAATCATCATCATAATTGTTTCAGCATGATTGTTAATTATTTCCATAGGCCCAACCCAATTTATAGGCCAAATAGGCATATATGATCAGAAACGCCTTGAGGCCCCGATGTTTCTAGCAGCAATGTCCACAATAGCCAAACTGTGGAAGGAGCCTCGGTGTCCATCGAAAGATGAATGGGTAAAGAAGATGTGGTTTATGTATACAATGGAATATTACTCAGCAATTAGAAACGACAAATACCCACCATTTGCTTCAACGTGGATGGAACTGGAGGGTATTATGCTGAGTGAAATAAGTCAATCGGAGAAGGACAAACAGTGTATGTTCTCATTCATTTGGGGAATATAAAAAATAGTGAAAGGGAATATAAAGGAAGGGAAAAGAAATGTTGGGAAATATCAGGAAGGGAGACAGAACATAAAGACTCCTAACTCTGGGAAACGAACTAGGTGTGGTGGAAGGGGAGGAGGGCGGGGGGTGGAGGGGAATGGGTGACGGGCACTGAGGCGGACACTTAACGGGATGAGCACTGGGTGTTTCTCTGTATGTTGGTAAATTGAACACCAATAAAAATTAATTAAAAAAAAAAAAAAAGAAACGCCTTGAGGGACAACAAAAGACCTCCTTGAGCTTAAATGTCTTTCCACAGACCTGGCATACAATTCCATCATTAACATTAACTTTTAATGGCTTTTTGAATATGCATGCACACACATTGGCATGCTATTAACCCACTCTGAGTGGAGAACATGACCTCAGGGAAATGAAAATTGAAAATTGAGTCAGTCAGGGTTTTTTGTTTTTGAATCGGTTTTTGTACAGGTAGGGATAAGGAAAAACATCATTGCCATTATATGTAGACTGCCAGGCACCATTTTGATCCCCTCAGCAAACTTAGTAGACACTATTATTCTCCTTCTCACTTTATACATAAGACAACTAAAAGACAATGGTGTTAGTTGACTTGCCCACAGTAAGTCACTAGCACCAACTCGGATTCAAACCCAAATTGGCTTGACTGCAGTGTCACTGCTCATAAGGACAGTTGTAAGCTGCTGGCACATAATCTCAGTGAAGAAACTCAGCAGCCAGAGGTAGCCAAGACTGACCTCTGCTATTCAGTATTAATCATTTATTGTAAATGACTAAAGGCTTTTTCTGGAAATATACCATGTCTGGCTGTTAAAAAAGTGACATCATTTGGATGATGACTATTACTTTGACTTTTCAATAAAAAGAAAAAAAGCACTTATACATTTCTTTTGAAAAGTCAAAATAAACGAATGCTTATGGAGTAAGATTTTATTAGCAAATGACTTTGTTTTCCAATTTTATACCTTTAACACCAGAGAGAATTTACAGAAGAGTGTAACATAATTCAATTGGTAAACATAATTATTTAGCTTAGATGATGTGAAGAATCTAAATCTGAATATGAGTAAGTCTCCAATATATGACTTTGCGGTTGGAATAATAATTTTCTTTACAGGAATTACTTCCCAAAAGTCAGATGGTATCCATCCATTATTCTTCACTTTTTGTTTGCCCTCTTATTTATGATGCTACCCTTGGGCAATCAACTCTTCATCTAATGAACACATACCTGGAGCTTGAACTTGTCTCCCTTATTCTTGGATTCTAGCCTATGTGACTTCTCTTTTAACTCTACTACTTTTCCAAGACATGCCAAGTCTCCCTATGAAAACAAATTACTGAAGAACTTCCTATTGTTTCCTCTCTGTTGGACATGCCAATCTCAGGTTAATAGGAATTAACCCATTCCTAATTGCTCAGAATGTTTGTGTTGATCATACTCCATCACTGTATTTTCTCAATGCAAATTTAGGTCTTATTTTAAAGATTTTTAGTTTATTTATTCATGAGAGACACAGAGACAGGCAGAGACAGGCACAGGGAGAGGCAGGCTCCCTGAGGGGATCCTGATGTGGGATTGGATGCCAGGACCCTGGGATCACAACTTGAGCCAAAGGCAGACATTCAACCACTGAGCCACCCAGGTGCCCCAAATTTAAGTCTTATTGCAGGTCTTTGAGTGTTCTCTGTGACACTGGCTATTGAATGATGAGCTGATGATTTTTATTGTTTATATTTGTCAAATATTTATTCATTTCAGAAGTGGTAAACTAACCAGATACCGGCCCACATATCTATTTCGTTTGACCTCTGAGGTTTTTTTTTCTCAAAATTTACTTTAGTTGCCAATATTTAAACATATAAAAATCAATAAAGATCTGTATTTCCAGATTGTCTTCAATTCTTTTATGGCTGTCATGGCTAGAGTTCAGTAGCAGCCACCTCCTTTTAAAAGAGTATTCTTCAGGTTGTACAATCTATTGTCTCCTCCTTATTGTTCTTACACCTTTGGCCTATTCATTTATATTTTCAGGCTGGCTCCTGTAGCATGTACATTTAGAAACCCTGATTATTTTGTAGTAAATATATGTTTACTCTAGGAAAATTAGAAGATAAAAATAAGCAACAAAATATCATAGCCATTTGCAGATCCATCATCCATAGTCAGCCACAATTAATATTTGGTCCACATTCTTCCAGTCAATTCTCTCAGATAAGTAGGTAGGTATAGTAATGATTATACACCAATATATATTGTTTTTCTTTATTTCAGTGCATGAAGACAGACTACTCATGGAATGAAAGTTCAAGTTAGTTTTCTAGTAAATTGAGAGATGGGCTAAAACACATTTTGCTTCAGTGTTTGACATGGAAAATATGTTCAAATATGCCGTTGTATTTTTTTTGTCTAATAAACTAGTAATTAGGGTTGAAATGGTCTAATATGGACTAGGATATTTAAAAGTTTTTATGATTTTCATTCAGTCATATCTGAGATGGTTATTCAGGAAATGGATATGGCTGAGGAATGCATAATAGTTTGTTATTAAATTTAGGCTGTACCCTAAATCTTGAAGCTTCACATAAATTTCTTCTTTTTCATGTCTTCTGTGCTGAAGTTTTCTCTATAACATCACTGTCAAGAGTTTCTAAAGGTATATCTGAATGTCTCCAACAACAAGTCCAACCTGTCCAACAAGTCACAACCTGACTTTTTGCTTAGTTATTAAAAAGGCTTTCTTTTAATAAGTTTAAATTTGTGCCCCTACAACTTTTACCCATTAGATTTAGTTCTGCTCTTTGGTGGACAGAGAGAATAAATTTATTTCCTTTTCTATACATCAATTCTTTTAATATCTAAAGAGAATGCTCTCATATTCTTTCCTCAGTCAAACCTCAGCTCTTTAATGGATCTTAATATTGATAGTATGGTTTTCAGGCCTTTTATCATATTGAGGGACTCCTCTGAAGGTGCTATTATATGCTAACATTCCAGATATTAGCACCCATAAGAGAAAAAATATATAGTATAAAAACTAAATCCCATTTTAATAACAAATTAGTTTCCTTGAGATTTAATTAGAGCCAGTATTTGTTGCTCTTGTTAGAGTTCGTAGTGTTGAAACATTCAAACAATTGCATAAACCTTTCATTGCATTCTACCTGTTGTACATAGTTTTGGTACAGTCTTTACCTTTAAATACTTCACCATATTTTAAGGATCTCATTAATTCACTATCAAGTTAACTATTTAACATTTTTTAATTAATTTAATTTATAGTGGTAAGATTCCTAACAACTCATCTTACTATATCAATCAGTATCATAATGTTTAGTGAGAGAAGGTCTAAGAAGTCATTCAGGGAATACTGCCTAAAAACTCCATCCTGATAGGGTCAGAGTCCCAAAGGGCAATTAGGTTTGTTCCAAATGGCCTAAAGAAAAACTGGTACTTGCTATATTTCTCATCTTTTACAAAAGCCAAAAGAAAGTCAAAAGTCATCATTCATTATGTAGAAGAGGAAAAACTTTCTCTATCCCCTTATATTAAGTCACTGGGACTTGCAAATTAAACTGACAAAAGATTTACAGGAAAAGAGGCATACACATTTTGTTGATATTTTATATTAGTTGGGGCTTCACAGAAAAGAAGCAAAAACCCAAAGACCTGAAGGCTTATATACCATTTCATAAAGGGAGATATATTATGGAGAAGTGATTAGAGGAAAAAGTTTTGTGTCCCTAGAGGCAGTAAGGGGGAAGAAAAGGTGACTAGGAAGGTTGTATAGTAAGGTTTATTAGATAGACTCAATTTGCTCTGGTGATAAGAATCATTCTCTTCTTCTTGGTATGGAAGAGCAGGGGGAGATCTTTACAAAGGGTATATAAATTTCCCTTTTATAAGGAAGGGGGAGGGCAGAGAGCTCATCCTGTGTCTGCTGTTTCTCAGTTGCCTCAGCTGAAAATAATCAATATGCTAAAGTAGCATATATTGGGGTGGTATATCTTGATCCCCTTCAATTACTCAAAATTGGCATTTTGGGAATTAGTCAACCTGTTGAAAGGAAATATGTAAGCTATTTATTGCCACATTGTTTGCTTTTGAGATAACTGACATCTGCCCTCTTTTATGAGATGTTAGAAGCTAGCTTAGTTTGTAGAAGTTTATCACCCATGATTTGAATTATAATGTTAATAATCTGTTCTTTATAATATAACATTTGGTTACATAATGGCTTTTATCTTTCCTTCATGTGCACAAGTCTTGTCTTGCCAATTGTTTCATAATCTTTTTGAAACCAAGACTCATAACCTTTACTTTTGTGGTTTCCCTCCCTCCACAACATCTAGTACAGTAAGCACTTAATAATTACTTCTTAACTGGACAAGATCTGTATGTGGGCTGTGTAGCTTGGCTCTGTTCTGACATTCCAGTTTATGCCTTTAACCCCACCCAGCTTTCTAGGAAGATTTCAGTCACATGGGGACTAGGCAGGGAAGTTTAGATGACTTACAAACCAGGCCTCAACGCTAGGGTAAAAAAAACCTAAAAGTTCTTATGCTGCTACTCAGATGTCAAATTGCCCAAGCTCATACAGACAGTATACTAATTGAGGCTGGCTGGTCCTGGCAAGTTTAAGGCTCTACATGTAGCCTTAACTTGCTCTTTGTGGACCATTGATAGAGAGTATTCACACATTAGGCCAAGCACTCCCCCAAGTCATGTTTTACATGTTTACTTTGAGAGATTTTCTCTTCCTCCTGGCAAGATTGTTCCCTCTCCCTCCTTTAGGAAATATGAAATTTGTCTCCAGTCACGAAAATTTTATATTAACCTATTTTTCAATCTTTACTGAAGAAAATCCTTTTTTCTGCTGCTCTGGCTTTGATCAGCTGAAAAATGGCAGCCACCTTACTCTGGTACTTTTAAGTTTGCTACTCAGCATTTCTCAAATTACCTGAGATTTTTTTTTTCTTCATGGTAGAAGATAAATCCTTAGACTCTTTTATCAGAAATTATCACTACATTAAAAAAGAGCCCCTGAGATGTTCCTAATCTACATATTAAAAATATAAGCATTTTAGCCATTTTCTCAAAGTCATATCAGCATAATAGTAGTAGATACATACAAAGGAAACTAGTTATTGATCAAAGAGATTGTCTTAGTTCTAAATGTTCTGTTTTAGAACATCAAACTATAGAGAACTTTTAGTAGAATTGCAGTAGTTTTATCTTGTTGAACAACCTATATGTTGATTGTTAAACAGTGAACAGCAATGCCAGATCAACTATGTCATTAGTTGTTTGATACATAAACATTAAAATTTTGAATATTTTCATTAAGAAATGAATATATATATAGATAAAATGTTCAAGCAGTATAACATTGCAAGTAAAAAACGTATTCTGTCTTCTGCCCTCTATCATCAGTCTTGTTTCTGAGAGGCAATCACTCTTAAGAAATTTTTGTCTAAATGTTCCCCAAATTTCTATAACTATACAAGCTTAGATGTATCTTATATCTGTATATCCTTTACTTTCTTTTTACACAGATGGGGGTAAATGTGACATAAAATTGTATACCTTGTGTTTCCTTATCTTCACAATATGTCTTTGAGATGATTTCATTTCAGCACATATTGATATGATCATCATGTTAAATTACTGCATAATAGTTTACTATATAGATATTTCATAATTTATTTTAACAAGGCCCCATCCCCACCTAGGACATTTAAGTGGTGTGTGTGTGTGTGTGTGTGTGTGTGTGTGTATCTGTGTGTGAAAGAGAGAGAGAGAGAAAATACTGAGAAATATTTCTCAATGCATGGATTTGTTAAACATACTGGAATGACCGATTGTTCATGTAATCTTTTTCTTGATATCTGACCGTTATGCCAATTGGGAAAAATGTATCAGTTCAGTTTTATAGGTATTTATGAAGGCTTACTCTGTATCCAGTACTATGCTAGACACTATTGCATATAAAAAAATGTATAGGACAAATTCCTGTTCACACATATTTTCCTTTGTAATTAAGACCAGGTTTACCCACATAAAAATAAAAGATTATTAGATTGGGTACACAGGAAATGAAATGCCAGTTAGATGTTCAATATAAACAGGGAGGCCTCCAGACTAGCACCAGGTTGTGTGTGTAGGCCAACTGAAATGACTCTCTCCATCAGAAGAATTCCACACTGAGAACATATATTGCCTTTCTGGGACACCTGAAGTGTGACCTAAGCTCACATTTGAAGACTATGGACAAATTTTGAAGACCACAAAGTTTTCCTTACAGAGAAACAACTTGATAAGAAGTAAGGAAATCTGACAAAAGCAAACTGTATATTAAAATAATATTTATCTATATTGAGACTAGTTTGCTCTCAGAAAAAAACTGAAAAGCAGTCTTTCCAAAGTACACAGATATAAACTTATCTACACCATATAGATGCAGTGGCATGGCCACTCTAATTTATTTCCAAAAAAAAACCCACTATTTTTTTCAACTGTAAACTGCTGTTTGGAAAAAAAACAGTCCGCATTTCAGAGAAGCAAGGGAGAGTAAATAAGAGAGGAGGCTGATGTTGATTAGACTACTGATCTTTGAGGTTTTAGGTATAGGGAGATTCTCGAGGTTTAAAATATTGTATATGGAAATTGAGAGGGCAAAGATTTGAGAGAAGGCAGAATCACCATTTTCATTTTATAAAGAATGCTATATTTTAATTATGTCTTTTTCTTGTATTTTAAAACTTGGAATTTGGGGACTCTTGACAGATGGAAGAGGTACAGATTAGAATTCAATATTTTGTTGGGTTATAGGCTTCTTTTTGCTAATACAATCATGTAAGGAAAATGATATGGTGATAGAATGTGATAAAATGCATTTGGAGGAAAGCATTCTATGCTGCTCGATATCCAGAATTTTGGAACATGTGTTGTGATAACAGAATAAATGAACAACTTTGACAGAATACATTTAGTTAAAATGAAAACAGGGAATGGGAAAAATGCTTTTAAAAGATTTTTTATCTGAACTATAAAACATTTAATGAAATATATTTTTTAATCCAAGTAAATATTAAGTCTCAGCCATTACCTCTTATTCCTTGTAAAATGTTCATAAACTAGGAACATATAACTTAACATTTAATAAAGTACAAAAAATACACCAGCTTCTCAGAAATACTATTCTGCCCGATTTTCTTTTTCTATTCAACAAATATTCCTTGAGTGGCTACTATATACAAAATATCACAGTAGGCCTTTTGGGAGTACAAACTCAAAAGGCAGCCCACTGATTATAGTCAGGAGATTTGCCTCCTAATCCCAGTTCTTCCACATACTATTTATGTGATTTAGAGATTCACTTCTTGTGTTATGGCTGGATTTGATGATCTCTGTGATTCCTTCCAACCACAGTATGGTCCATTTCAGTGAGTAAGACAATTAGTATCCCCAAGAGGTTTATAGTGTGTGTGTGTGTGTGTGTGTGTGTGTGTGTGTGTGTGTGTGGCATGAAGCTGTTACAGAAAAAAAAAATGAGAAAAAGCAGAAAGATATCAATAATTTTAAAAAGAGAGCTACAAACAAAACAACATAGTTTCAAAGGAAGGAGCTGTCATAGCAATGGTTGATATCATTAATAGCTTCACAGGGGAAGTGGCCTTGAAGGATTAAGCTTTGATAGGCAAGAATAAAGGTCTTGGAAACTACCCAGCTTCTTTTGTGGACCTTCTCCATCCTCGATATTACTCAGGATTTGTCATTGACAAAGTAAACATGACAGAAAATCAACCTTTGAAGGTTTTTTTTTTAAATTTTTGAAGTAGTTATTAGGTATATATTGGATTAGTAGACAATAAAGCTTAAAAGGGAGATGGTGGACTAGTGCATGGAGTGGGGGTCATAGGAATGGTATTCCCCTGCAAATGCTAATTACAGGGGAATTATATTTGTATGATGCTTAATCTGCAAAATGTTTTGATATCACCAATATCTAGGAGGTGAGAGTATGACAGAGCTATTAAGAAAATTGCTTTGGACTCAAGCAAACCTGGATTTATATCTCAGTTCTGCCATTTACAAGTGGCATAATCTTGAAAGTCACTTGGCTTCTTGTGCCTGTTTTCTTATTTGTGAAATGTTAATAACAACTACATCATTAGATGACTATAGGTTTTACATAATATTGGGTATATAAAGCATTTAACAATATAATTGACATAAGACATACTCCAAAAAATGGTAGCTACAAGGTAATATATCAGATACTGTTCTCTCTTTCAGTGGAAAGTTAAAACTGAGGCTCTGAGATTCTGTGTCATTTATTAGAATCTAGTATTTTTTTTTATTATACCAGTGATTCCTAGCCTGAAATTTCTGCCCACACTCTCTCCCCAGGGGGAATCTATGAAAGTAATAATGAGAATTTATAATTCATTTTCAATATTTGGAAAGAGCCTAACAAAGCATTCATTTACTTGTGATAAATTACACAATTTGACTAAAATGTCAAGTATCTTTGCTTTTGCCTGAAATTATATCAACTCATTTTGGTAATACTGGCTATCTCATGCTGATAGCCAGTGGGAAACTGGCAGTTTCCAATGGGAAACTGATTGGCAGCTATATATGTCTTTGATGAATAGAAATGGGAAAAGTGAGTTTTATCATAAATGCAGTTGATCTAGGAGATGTTTTTTAAAGCTTGGGAGAACATGGAGGAAAAATAAAACATTCCCTTGTTGCTTAAACTATTGAGAAGCAATGAAATATATTCACTGGCTTAGGAAAAATGGGGAATAAGGAGAGTAGACAGATAGGAAGTTGTGGTCAGAGAGAACTTCGGAGTTTGATAGATCAAAGGTAATTTAAAAAAATAATACATGTGCTTGAAATGAGGGTATGACTTGTGGTTTCTTCCTGTGAGAAAAGATGAGGAAACTGAGGCCCAAAGAGGGGCAAGGAATTGGCCAAGTTGGCAGAAGCAGCTTATGGCAGAGCCAATATTTCAATCCAGTCTGATGACTCCCTGTTCCATAGCTCTCTCCATCCAAAGTAAAGAAATATAATTATGCTGTCTTAAGTTCATAATGTCCACAATGGTATTTCCCTAGGCCTGATTTTAATATTGACCTGTTCTAGTCAAAGAGAGAAAACACTAGTTAGAAGATGAATGAAAGTGCAATTACAAACTTACAGACAGCTAACATAAAAATGTCTCTTTTGTATTGATTGGCTTCTTTATTGACTTGGCAGTATGGCTCACCATATCCTTTTCTAAAGCTGTACTGAAAATCCTTCAGTTCCACTTCATCCTTCAGAGTTAAAATAAATATGACAGGCACAGAGGAAAAAGAGGACGAATAATCATAACAGTTATAATTTACTTATGTACAAATCAGGGGTCAGAGACTTTACTCATGCATCTCTATTTGTTGAGTCCCTATTGTGCATAGAAGTCTATTTACAAGGATTACTTCAATACTACCTTATTGGTAGTTATTATCCTTAATTTACAAATGAGGAAGTAAACATAGAGTTGATGAGTGATTTACTCAAGGTTACACAGCCAGGGATATTAGATTTGGAAGTTGAACCAAGATCTATCTGACTTTTACACGCATGCTTTTCTGTTATTCCCTCCTAGTTTGATTCCTAACTATGCTGAGTGTACTATGCTGAGTGTATTTGTCATTTCTAATGGCTGAGTAACTCAACAGCAAAGAAACAAACAATCCAATCATGAAATGGGCAAAAGACATGAACAGAAATCTCACAGAGGAAGACATAGACATGGCCAACAAGCACATGAGAAAATGCTCTGCATCACTTGCCATCAGGGAAATACAAATCCAAACCACAATGAGATACCACCTCACACCAGTGAGAATGGGGACAATTAAGGCAGGAAACAACAGAGGATGTGGAGA
Organism: Vulpes lagopus; assembly: GCF_018345385.1. Taxonomy (NCBI): domain Eukaryota; kingdom Metazoa; phylum Chordata; class Mammalia; order Carnivora; family Canidae; genus Vulpes; species Vulpes lagopus. Next base: position 78,651,462 of record NC_054848.1, read on the forward strand.
AAGGGGAAACCTCTTGCACTGTTGGTGGGAATGTGAACTGATGCAGCCACTCTGGAAAACTGTGTGGACGTTCCTCAAAGAGTTAAAAGTAGATCTGCCCTACGACCCAGCAATTGCCCTGCTGGGGATTTACCCCAAGGATACAGATGCTGGGAAATGCTGGGACACCTGCACCCTGATGTTTATAGCAGCAATGTCCACAATAGCCAAACTGTGGAAGCACCCTCGGTGTCCATCGAAAGATGAATGGATAACGAAGATGTGATTTATGTATACAATGGAATATTACTGAGCCATTAGAAATGACAAATACCCACCATTTGCTTCGACATGGATGGAACTGGAGGGTATTATGCTGAGTAAAATAAGTCAATCGAAGGACAAACATTATATGGTCTCATTTATTTGGGGAATATAAAAAATAGTGAAAGGGAATAAAGGGGAAAGGAGAGAAAATGAGTGGGAAATATCAGAGAGGGAGACAGAAAATGAGAGACTCCTAACTCTGGGAAACGAACAAGGGGTGGTGGAAAGGGAGGTGGGCAGGGGGTGGGGGTGACTGGGTGAAGGGCACTGAGGGGGGCACTTGATGGGATGAGCATTGGGTGTTATTCTGTATGTTTGCAAATTGAACCCAAATAAATACACACACACACACACACACACACACATATATTTCCAAAAAAATTAAATAAAAGGAATACTTATTTAAATAATTATGAAAAAAACAGATAATAAGGAACAAAACTTATTTAAGAGAGATTTAAACCCAGGCAGCCAGTTTCCAGTGCTCGAGTTTATAATAATCAGGATAGTACTTTCAACATAGTACATAGTACCATAATTAAATGATTGTTTAAAATAATCTAGGGGTGCCTGGGTGTCTCAGTTGGGTAAGGGTCTGCCTTCTGCTCAGGTCATGATCCCAGGGTCCTGCGATCGAGTCACATGTTGGGCTCCCTGCTCAGCAGGGAGTCTGCTTCTCCCTCTCCCTCGGCCCTGCTTGTGCTCTCTCTCTCACCCTCTCTCTCAAATAAGTAAGTAAAATAAACAAATAAATAAATAAAATCTTTAAAAAAATAAAAAAATGTAGAAGTGAGTAGATAAAGGTGTAAACTGAAGCTGTAGCAATGAGAGCTGAAAGAAGTGTATGAATGCCATAGTTATTTTAGAGAAAGAAGTAACTGGCAAGTGTCAGATTTGAGTGAAAAAGAGAATGATTGTATCATTGATAGGGCTTATTATTTTTTTAATCTAAAGAGATACAAAATTTGGAGAACAAGCGCTTAATTTGTTTTTTGACATTCTGAGCCTGAATTGATAGTAAAATATCCAAGTAGAAAGATCCATTAAGCAGATGAAATATGGAATTGAATCTCAAATGTGAAGACAGAACCACACTCTGGAGGCAGAAGACCGTATGAAGAAAGATGATAGTGGAAGCCAAGAGAATTAATTGATGAGAACCTATAAGGAGCAAAGGCTTACAACATGTAGACATTGCCTACTTTACCTTTCCTCATGATGTTAGCATTGCAATAAGATTTAACCTCCGATTTAACTTGTTCCCAGTTAAGAAATTTCCTTACTTTCTCAGACTCCTCTCCACAAACATAAACCACAATAGAATGTAGTCCCATTCAGGAAGGAAAGCTGTTAACACATTAGGCCTTTAAAGGAAGAAAAATTCCTATGGACCTCTGTTGTGCTCTAAAGTTATGTTTACTATACATTTTATAAAATTATGGACAGATATTGAATTAGTTTTAAATCCTTGAATGTATAACATTTTTCAAAAACAGAATTACAAGTGGAATATATATATAAAACTGCAACACTGATAATTTAAAAGTCATGTTAATTAACCAAATTTTATTGAAATAAAGTCACTGCATGAAATATGACTACATATTAACTGATAAGTTCAGGTTCTTTTGAGTTGTACGTGGCTGGGTTACTACATGCTGTGGGATGCTTTAATTACCTACCACTTTTTTAAATTGGATTATTAAGTGCACCATGATGTCCTTTGGTTCACATTTGACATGAAGGCATCATTTGTATATATTTATATGTATATACTTATATAGAGTACTAATTGGTGCCAATATAATTATTTAAAAAATATATAAAAGTTGTCATTTAAGCCATGTGGAATACTCAGTTATGAGATAATCACCTAGAAAATTCAAAATATGTTTTATTAATTTATTTTTGTTGAAATATATATACATGCGCAAACTCATAGATATTCTCATAGAAGAGTTCTATACCCAAAATATAGAGAGAAATGATCATTTGAAAGTAAGAGATAACATATACAATCTTACCATAGCATAATACATTACAACATTTTTCTAGTACTACTAAATTTGATCCTGCCTATATGATCATAATAATGACAGTAAGATTTAGGAGACATGAGTTCTCAACTTGGTTCTGCCACTATGCTATTATGGGACCTTAATGAAAGTGCTTTACCTCTCTACCTCAGTTTTCTGAGGCCATTTATGAAGGTAGATCATGACTCCAAATGCATTACAAAGAGTATTTGTTTTGTTGCTATTTTGGACATGTGATCAGAAATTGTGTACCTAGGTGTCATGCTTGTCACCTGCATATCGATCATCATACTGTATACATTTTCTATAGAAATGTAACTAACTTAATGGCTATGAGTAGACAGTTCTGTTTTGTTTATCTAGTCATAGTAATCAGGACGACTCCCTTACTATGAAACATAAAACTGCACTGTAAGTGAAACATATAGTTACAGTTTGTAATTATTTCATCATAACATTTAATTTAATAAAGATCTGTTTGCAAATTAGGGAATAAAGAACTTGGCATTCATAGGACATTTAAAAAAATAAAACCTTTTCAACTTCTAAAGAATTTAGCTTAATTTAAGAACCAAAAAGTGATTGGCTTATATTATGCTTTGAGTTTTTACTAAATGGGTAATTGATGAAAATAAGCTATTCTATAAAAGCTTAAATAGTAACTCTGGCCATGTCAGCTGCCACAGTTTTGCCTGCCTAAACAAAGCATTTAGAATGTACATACTCATACTGAAAAATACCACAAGAAGTTTTGTATCAAAACATCAAAGTTCTTTTCACTGATAATGACTCAATACCATTAAAAGAAAATAATTTGTTGTGACCACAGATTTTCTGGAAACATTGTAAGAACCATTGGCAACTTTATGCATATTAGTTGAGAGGTCTTTTTAATTTCCAGCTTAAATTCTTCAAGTTATAAGAACAAGTCAGTTTGATCACTGAAAAAGAAAAAGAGAGAGAGCAATAACTAACCCAATGAAGAGGCCAATTCAGTAATGGTCTAATTTACCACTGAAAATAGTGGAAGGCTTACATCTCTCAATGTCTCAGCCAATGACTATTTTGCTCTTGAAATCACCCTCTAATTAGGACAGAGTCTGAAGTTTCTTGTGTCTAGATTTATCAGAGGCTTTTGTGTAGAGTATCTCTCTTACCAACAATTTAGCTTTATTTAATACATCATGATTGTATCTTGTTATCATTTTGTCTTGACTTGCTTTGTGTCTTATTATATAAAAGGGGTACTAATATTTGGGTATTAGTTCCTTATTAAAGTCAACTGAAATTTGCAACTTGAGTTGTAAGCTTGTATTTATGATTATAAATAATTTACTGCAAAGAAATTCCTTTTTCTGAGCTAGGTTTTATGTTTTTTGTATATTTGTTATATATTTTTTGATTTGCCAACATAGAGTATAACACCCAGTGCTCATCCTGTCAAATGCCCTCCTCAGTGACCATCACTCAGTGACTCCATACCCCTTCCACCTCCCCTTCCACTACCCCTTGTTCGTTTCCCAGAGTTAGGAGTCTCTCATCTTTTGTCACCCTCTCTGATTTTTCCCACTAATTTTCTCTCCTTTCCCCTATAACCCCTTTCACTATTTTTATATTCCCATACGAGTGAAAGATACAACACATCATACAATGATGATTGTCCTTCTCCAATTGGCTGACTTCACTCAGCATAATACCCTCTAGTTCCATCCATGTCGAAGCAAATAATGGCTATTCATCATTTCTAATGGCTGAGTAATATTCCATTGTGTATATAGACCACATCTTCTTTATCCATTCATCTTTCAGTGGACACTTAGGCTCCTTACACAGTTTGGCTATTGTAGACATTGCTGCTAGAAACATCGGGGTGCAGGTGTCCTGGCGTTTCATTGCATCTGAATCTTTGGGGTAAATCCCCAACAGTGCAATGGCTGAATTGTAGAGTAGTTCTATTCTTAACTCTTTGAGGAAGCTCCACACAGTTTTCCAGAGTGGCTGCACCAGTTCACATTCCCATCAACAGTGCAAGAGGAACGTTTCCCCTTACTCCACATCCTCTACAACATTTGTTGTTTCCTGTCTCATTAATTTTCACCATTCTCACTGGTTTGAGATGGTATCTCATTGTGGTTTGGATTTGTATTTCCCTGATGGCAAGTGATGCAGAACATTTTATCATGGACTGGTTGGCCATGTCTGTGTCTTCTTTGGTGAAATTTCTGTTCATGGATTTTGCCCATTTCATGATTGGATTGTTTGTTTCTTTGCTGTTGAGTTTAATAAATTCTTTATAGATCTTGGATACCAGCCTTTTATCTGATATGGCATTTTCAAATATCTTCTCCCATTCGGTGGGTTGTCTTTTAGTTTTGTGGACTGTTTCTTTTGCTGTACAGAAGCTTCTTATCTTGATTAAGTCCCAATAGATCATTTTTGCTTTTGTTTCTCTTGCCTTTATAGATGTATCTTGCAAGAAGTTGCTGTGGCCAAGTTCAAAATGGGTGTTGCCTGTGTTCTCCTCTAGGATTTTGATGGAATCTTGTGTCCCATTTCGATCTTTCATCCATTTTGAGTTTATTTTTGTGTATGGTGTAAGAGAATGGTCTAGTTTGATTCTTCTGCACGTGGCTGTCCCATTTTCCCAGCACCATTTATTGACAAGACTGTCCTTTTTCCAGTGGATAGTCCATCAATTCCTGATCAAAACTCTTCAGAGCATAGGGATAAAGGGAACATTCCTCATTATCTTAAAAGCCATCTATGAAAAGCCCACAGCAAATATCATTCTCAATGGGGGAAAACTGAAAGCCTTTCACCTAAGATCAGGACCATGACAGGGATGTCCACTCTCACCACTGCTATTCAACATAGTACTAGAAGTCCTAGCCTCAGCAATCAGATAACAAAAAGAAATAAAAGGCATTCAAATTGGCAAAGAAGAAGTCCAACTCTCCCTCTTCACAGATGGCATGATACTCTACATCGAAAACCCAAAAGACTCCACCCCAAGATTACTAGAACTCATAAAGCAATTCGGCAATGTGGCAGGATACAAAATCAATGCCCAGATGTCAGTGGCATTTCTATACACTAACAATGAGACTAAAAAAAAAGGAAAATTAAGGAGTCAGTCCCATTTACAATGGTACCCAAAAGCATAAGATACTTAGGAATAAAACTAACCAAAGAGGTAAAGGATTTATACCCTAACAACTAGAGAACGCTTCTGAAAGAAATTGAGGACGACACAGAGATGGAAAAATATTCCTCGCTCATAGAGTGGAATAATCAATACTGTGAAAATGTCTATGCTACTCAAGGCAATTTACATATTCAATGCAATCCCTATCAAAATACCATGGACATTCTTCAGAGAGTTGGAACAAACCATCGTAAGATTTGTGTGGAATCAGAAAAGACCCCGAATAGCCAGGGGGCTATTGAAAAAGAAAACCATAGCTGGGGGCATCACAATGCCAGATTTCAAGTTGTACTACAAAGCTGTGATCATCAGGGCAGTGTGGTTGTGGCAGAAAAACAGACACATTGATCAATGGAACAGAATAGAGTACCCAGAAATGGGCCCTCAACTCTATGGTCAACTAATATTCGACAAAGCAGGAAAGACTATCCACTGGAAAAAGAATTTCTTCAAAGAAATTCTTAGCATGGTATATTATCAGCATAGATTATTATGTTTTAATTTTAATGTGTTTTTAAAATATGAACATGGTAATGATTTTCCTCCTGCTTCGTTTTGGTAGGAGATAATTTTGTGGCTTCCTACTCCATTCCTAGTTTGGATTCTAAGATATACCACTCATTGATAGTACTATTTTTTATTACTGACAATTTATAGAATATTTTATTCATAATTTTAAATTTCTTTGATATAAAGTGGATCAACAGATTGAGTCTATTTATCTTTGGAATTAAAGTATAATTTTAGTGTCAATCACCAGTTGTCACTTACTGATTCAGTTTGCAGAGAACTCTTTTTAATTTTTTTCAATACTGTCATTTATTGGTTTCCTCACTTTATTCTATAGCCAGTATCTGGGCATAGGCATTAAATTGCCATATTACTTTAAAGACAAACCATTTGAGTCTCTCTCTCTCAGGGAGAGGGACAAGCAGGCTTGGTGCTAAGTGCAGAGCCTGACCCAATCCCACAACCCTGAGATTATGACCAAGGCTGAAATGAAGAGTTGGACACTCAACCGACTGAGCCACCCAGGATCCCCTGAGTTTCTCTTTTAATTACCAGATGTTACTGTTGAGGTGACTGGAACTGGATCATGTATAGTTGTTAGTCAAGTACAATTCAGGAACTGTGAATGTGTTAGAGGAGTTTCCTCTGGGTAATTCTGCTCAATATTTTTGGGGTAGAAACTAGAGATTGGTCAGCAATGGGTTAAATAAATATTCCATTAGACAGTCAATGTTTTCCCTTTTGGGGAATTTCTATTCTTCTAGGGAAAATATAGAGGGTGTTTTACCTTGCTCTGTCTAGAACAGCAGCTAGGATCTCCAACATTGTTCCTTTTAAAATGATTTCCAAGGTGATGAACGAATATTTTATTAGTAGAGCCTACCTTTAGGTAGGGTGCCTATATAATTTATCATCCAAACTAGAAAACTTTTGAGAATGAAAAAGGTTACTACTAATAATTATGCTGGGACAACAGGCAATTGCATTATATGGTCTATTCAACTGGGGACAATATGGAGACTTGTCTCAACCCTGCCACCCCACCCTTCCTTGTCCCTCTCCCCACCCTCCTCCTAGCCTATGGAAATGTTCTGTGAGACACAGATAGCTCAGAGTCTCTTCAATCATATTGATTAATGTTCTTCTTTCAAGGGTCCCTTAAAAAATAATAATCTCTTACTCATCTTTCAGTCAAAAAATGTATTTCATAATGTTTCCATGTTCCCTTCCTCTTTTTGTGCCCCTCTAATCATCAGACTTTCAGAGAAAAAGGAAGATGACACCATGGTCTTCCTAAATTGCAAATCTTTTTTAAAGGATTTTATTTATTTATTTATTTATTTATTTATTCATTTATTCATTTATTTTTTTGAGAGCGAGAAAGAGAGAGAGAGGTAGTGAGAGAGTGAGAGAGAGCAGGGAGGACAAATGGGGAGAAGAGCAAGAAGCAGGCTTTCCTCAGAGCAGGGAGCCCAATGTGGGGCTCAATCACAGGACCCTGAGACCATGACCTGAATCAAAGACAGATGCTTAACTGACTGAGCCACTCAGGCACCCCCATAAATCGTAAATCTAATCACAACACTCCACTACATAAAATACTTCAGTGGGTCTCCACCACCAAGTTCATTGTGATATGGGCCTTGCCTCAAATCCCACCATTTTCTACATCCTTCCTTTCACCAATCATGAATTTCTCCCCATTAACAAGTTGACATTCCTACAATACAGAAACATCTATATTGTTGAATCCCAGATGTAAGGAGTATGCCTATACATCAGAAATTGTGCCATCATCTAGCAGAGTACCCAATGTATAATTGGTTCAATAAATGAAAGTTAAATGCCCTATGAAAACTTATATTTGGGGGAATTTATTTAAAATATGAATGAGTATTACAGCAACCATCATCCTTTTGATCTTAGTTAAGAGTTTTCTATGATTTTTTTAGGCTCTGTACAGAGACATTACTTTATAAAATAGTATTCCCCACTATCTTGTAGTCCCTTAACATGCTTAGGGAAAGCTAATTTATTAGTAATAGGAAGCCAAATCCCAAGACCTTACTTAACCAAATTTCATTCTTTGCTATTCTGTGTGAGGGAAATATGTTCACAGATAGTTACACTATCCATGGTATGAGTTTTGCCTCTGGTATATCCAGAGTGAAAAGATAACTTTGTAAATATGCATTCCAGATGGCTTCCTTCAGGTAAGTATGGTAAGAGACCCAATGGCAAAAAATAAATAAATAAATTTTTAAAATCAATAAATAAAGAAAATATATGATAAAATAAAGAGCTGGAATCACTATCACCAATCTCACAATAATGTTTTACTAAATTATAGCATACACAACACTATTACAGACATTTTCTTCATTTAATCCTTGGACTCGTGGTGGTGGGGGAGCTTTGTAAGGTAGGTAAGGTGAGGTAATTATTATCTATTTTTTACACATGAGGAAACTAGCTTGTGATATTAAGTTCATTTATTTTAGCCAATGTAGTAGGCTTCAATTATTTATGAAACTCCAGAGTGAATAATAATCATGTCATAGAGTACTCCAAGAAATTAATGATATCCAAGGAGTCTTAGTCCTTTAGTATAACTTTGATTCATTTAAAATATGCTATTCGGGATCCCTGGGTGGCGCAGCGGTTTGGCGCCTGCCTTTGGCCCAGGGCGCAATCCTGGAGACCCAGGATCGAATCCCACGTCGGGCTCCTGGGGCATGGAGCCTGCTTCTCCCTCTGCTTCTCCCTCTGCCTGTGTCTCTGCCTCTCTCTCTCTCTCTCTCTCTCTCTGTGACTATCATAAATAAATAAAAAAAATTTAAAAAAAATAAAATAAAATATGCTATTCTATAAAACCAGGCCATTAGACATAAAGATGACTGACTGTGTCTAAAGATTAGAATGATAAAGGTTAGCTAGGTTCTGTTGGCTACTTACTCTGAATACTTAAGATGCATAATCAGAAGCCACTGAAGTTTTATTTTCTTGCCTATTTGGGGCTTCTCATCAGCAACAGTTCACAGAGCTAGTTTGAAACATTCATTGGAAGCAGAGGTTGTACAGAAAAAATCTTGTGTTACTCTTTCCTCTTAGGAAACAAAATAAATAAACAAAAAAAACCAAATACATACATTTGTACATACATACATAAATGGTGTCCTCTGATCTTGTCCTCAGTTGATGAAAAATAAGTAGAGCTCTGGACTTGGTATAATCACCTGGTACTTCACCAGTACTTGAATTACTGAATTGTCACCAAAATGTATGTCAAGTATTTTGCACATTTAAGACATTGTGCAGCATGCCACATATCCCAGGAGAAGATGAGGAACTTTGACAGTGACATATTTTTAAAGGTACAATACAAATAGCATATATTTGAGTTATGAGCCTTATTCTCAGTAGTCCTAATAATACATTTATCCCTCTTAGTGAAAGGGCCTCATAAATCAGCCATGGCAATGTGCAATGTTCTCAAATTCATGTATGGAGATATATGTATATTTTTAGTATTCCCATCATTGTGCTGAAGGGTTGATGAGTGAGTGTGTGTGTGTTTCCTCCAGACTTTGACTTCAATGAAACCATGTAGAATCTTAAATAGGCCCTTTATTCAAGTTAACAAATCTTAGTGCATTTCTGTTGGCTATTTTCTTTATGTCCTTGGTTATTTTTGGCACCCATTTTAAAATTGGGATACTTATTGAAAAATAATTAGAATTAGGGTATAATTAAAAGGAATTTTCTAAGAATCTGGTGATCTCATTAAAATGTCAGGATTTAATAAATCCTGAATATTTATTGAGTTGATTCAATAAACATTGTTGACTGTGAATATATAGACTATGTTTGACAACAATACAAATTGAGACAATGACAACATATATATTTGTTGTTATTGTATATAAATATATATAATTTATTATATATAAAATATATATAAAATTGAGACAATAACACATATATACACATATATGTAATATATACATACAAACTCACTCAACACTAGACTCTAGTGCTAGACACTTAGACATATTACATATTATTTAACTTTTGCAACTATGCTCTGAGAGCATTATTAATGTATCTATTTCATGGATAAGGAAACCGAGGCTGAGATAATTAAAATAATCTATCCTTGATCAAAAGGTCTTTAACAATTTGTTTAATAATGTTGTGCTTTCCAATAAAATGAGTGTAAGCAAGTTTACAGTAACTTTTGATCAAATGAGATGATACTCGTAAAATGGTTTTTGTATGCTCTGAACCACCATGAGAGGTTCGTTACCTAATTTTACTAGCTTTGCTGGGTTGCTTAATGAGCAGATAAAGCATGTGCTTATGGCATTAACAAGGCAGAGAAATCTATAAATCTTGATGAATACTTTTTCAAAAAGATTTTATTTATTTATTTAACAGAGAGCACAAGTGGGGGAGGGAGCAGCAGGCAGAGGGAGAAGGAAAAGCAGACTCCCCACTAAGCAGGAAGCCCTGTGGTGATACTGATGACTGAGGAGGGGAGGGTTGACTCTGGGATCATGACCTGAGCCTTAAACAGATGCTTAACTGACTGAGCCACCCAGGCACTCTTTGATGAATATTTTTGAAGCATAGAATTAACCATGAGAAAAAAAAAAACTTTTTGCATTTGCTAAAACATATTTTGTAATTTAGAATTGTGTTTATTTCAAATTACCTGTATTTGGAGATCTGATCTTTTCGGAGCTCTAAATGTTGTGATCTAGCTCCTTCTTGATTTCTTGGTACTGGGAAATTATTTTAATCATCCAATCTCTCATCATTCCAAAATGCACAAAGAACTGAACTATCCTCTCTTCCTTCTCAAATTCTCAAGAGTATCAGCCTTCTTTGCTAGTCCAATGGCATTATTTTAGTTCAGGCCCTCATTATGTCTTGTAACTAGTCTCCCTTCTGTAGTCTTCCTCTTCCTTTAATCTATTTAATTACTATTTATAGACTTACTTTATTAAAACTCTACTTCTTCAATTCAGGAACCTATAAAGAATCCCTATTGCTTACCATATCAAGGCCAAATTCCTCTGCATTGTTTTCATGATCTTCCAAATGTTGACCCTTAAGCACAAATCTAGTCTTTAGTTTCACTGTCCCTAACATTCTATTCTGGTCAAGCTATTTTCTCATTGTGTTCTATACAAGTTATGTTCATTCTTGCCTCCAAGATTTTGCTCTTGTTATTGCCCTGACACACAATGTTCTTACTCCTCCTCTCCATCTATCTAAATTGTTACCACCCTCCAATATTCAGTTCAATCTCTGAATCCTCTATGAAGTCTTCTCTATAATTTTAGTTGATGCTCAGTTCTACATTTTCTAATTACCCTATTATGATTATAGCAAACATTTTAATATTTAATTGCTCTCTAATTATTTGATATATGTTAATTTTGTCTCTATAACCAGACTGTAACTTCTAGAGTCTAGCAGAGTACATACAGTAAGTACCTAATAATGCAGTAAATTTTCTTGTTTACAAGCTATGCAGTATAGAGACTCTATTAATTTAATGTTACCTACTTTGACTATATGAAATTAGGATTACTGTATATGGTGATATGTATTTTCTATGCCATTCACAAATGTATGGGTTTTCTTTAACCACTCCTATCTTGGTATTAGAAGAAACTAGAAACCACTTCTCTAGTCAGTCATCCTACTCCGGGACTGAAAGTATTCTTATACACATCTTCATGTAATCATCATAAAGAAAAAGTTATATTTTTTGAAAATGAGATATTCTTAAACACATTTTTATTAAGGACAGAAAGCTATTTATTTAGTTTAAACTTTTATTTAAATTCTAGTTAACATATAGTGCAGTATTGGTTTCAGGAGTAGAATTTAGTGATTCATAACTTACATACAACACCTGGTACTCATCACAAGTGCTCTTCCTAATACTCATCACTCATTTAGCCCATTCCCTGCCCACATCCCCTCCATCAACCCTCAGTTTGTTTCCTGTAGTTTAGAGTCTCTTATAGTCTGTCTCCCTCTCTCTTAAGCTCATTTTTTAAAAAATTATTTATTTTTTAAATCCAGTATAGTTAACATACAGTGTTATATTAGTTTCAGGTGTACAATATAGTGATTCAATAATCTTATACATTACTCAGTACTCCTCATGATCAGTGTGCTCTTCATCCCTTTCACATATTTCACTCATTCTCCCTCACTCCTCTCTGGCAACCATCAGTTTGTTCTCTGTATTTAAGAGTCTGTTTTTTGTCTCTATTTTCTCTGTGTCTTTGTTTTGTTTCTTAAATTCCACATATAAGTGAAATCATATGGTATTTGTTTTTCTCTGACTGACTTATTTCACTTAACTTTTACCCTCTAGATCCATCTGTGTTGTCCCAAATGGCTAGATTTCATTCTTTTTTATGGCTGACATACATATATATGTATGTATATATATACACATATACCACTTATGTAGTAATCTCATCAGCTATAGAAATATTTTCTAGATATATTTCCTTTGGCAAAGGAAATAAAAGCAAAATTAAACTATTAAGATTATACTGAAATAAAAATCTTTTTGCACAGCTTAAGTTCATTTAGAACAGGAAAGTAGAGGCTGAAAAGAAGATTTAAATGAGGAAGTGATAAAAAATAAATAAATGAGGAAGAGATGCATAAGTTGGTTTGTGACAGACAAGTAGGATATTCATAAGAAAGAAATGTGAGAGGCAAAGGAATTCTTGACACATAGATCATTGGATGAGAAACATGGTGTATCTTCGGTGACATATAAATAGTAAAGATGGCTAGAACCTAGGATTGGTTCAAGACAAGTAAAGGTATGGTAATAGAGATGCAGTTGGAAAAAAAAAAAAACTTGAGGGCAGCCCTGGTGGCCCAGCAGTTTAGCACCACGTTCAACCCAGGGCATGATCCTGGAGACTGGGGATCGAATCCCGCGTCAGGCTCCCTGCATGGAGCCTGCTTCTCCCTCTCCCTCTGCCTGTGTCTCTGCCTCTCTCTCTGTGTTTCTCATGAATAAATAAATAAAATCTTTTTAAAAAAGGAAAAAAACACTTGAACATATTTCCAAAGTTGAATAAATCATGTTTAATGCCACCTTCCAAACTGAGTCCTTATATCTTCCTTCTCAGTGGTAATAATGTGGGAAACAAGGGCAGAAGGAAATGTAAATAAAATTAAATGTCTTTTTATTATAAACTATAACCCATTGACAAATACTTGAGGCAGGCCTACCATAAGGCTCCTCCAGGAAGTTCAAACTGTCTTAATGTTAATGCCTTGCTAGAGGGAGAAATAGCCTTGGTTTGACAATAGCAAGACCTGTGAGTATCCTGTTAGTATTCTTTAGCATATGAAAATCCTTTTGGAATTCCTTTACCTTTACTTCCCCCAACCACAAAGTATATAATCAGTTGCTTCTGTCTATCCTGGGACAGCAAGCAGCAGCAGTTCTTTTTGCCCACTAGTCCTATCCCTGTGTTTTAATAAAACTACTTTTATGCACCAAAGATGCCACAAGATTTCTTTCTTGGCCATTGGCTCCAGACCTCAACAACACTAGTCAAAAAACACATCAACTATACCACCACCCACCCAATTTCTTAAAATTCCGATAACAGAAATTCAGCTGTCATCCTAGACTACTGTTCCTTTTCCCTTCCCTTCCTGCACAGCAAAGCCCTAAATTCTGCTCAAAGTGCATTCAGATTAACCTGGAAAATTGTTAGAAATGCAAATTATGAGGTCCAAACTCTGATGGCTAAGTCAGAAACCCTGGAGTTTGGGCCTAACTCTCTGGGTTTTAACAGATCTTCTAGGGTATTCTTATGCACATGAAAGCTTAAGGGGCACTGCTGCAGGCAATGAGGAATCTTTGAGATGCTTGAAGAAGGCAAGTGACCCAGTAGGATATGCATTTTAGAAAGGTCATACTGATATTTATTCAGAAGATAGAATAGAAGGGTGTAAAACTGAAGGTAAACAGGACCAGTTAGTGTAACATTTAAAAAATCCAAAATGAGGAGGAGGGGCAAGATGGTGGACGAGTAGGGTCCCCAAATCACCTGTCCCCACCAAATTACCTATATAAACTTCAAATCATCCTGAAAATCTCGGAATTCGGCCTGAGATTTAAAGAGAGAACAGTTGGAATGCTACAGTGAGAAGAGTTCGCGCTTCTATCAAGGTAGGAAGGGGGAGGGGAAGAATTAAAGAAACAAAAGGCCTCCAAGGGGGAGGGGCCCCGTGAGGAGCCGGGCTAAGGCTGGGGCGAGTGCCACCAGGACAGGAAAGCCCCGTCCCAGAGAAACAGGAGCTTCACCAATCTTCCCAGGCAGAAAGGCCTCGCAGGGAGTTAGAGCAGGATCCCAGGAGGGCGGGGATGCCCTCAGGCTCCCTGGGACACTAACTGAGCAACTGCCCACCAGAGAGAGTGCACTGAGCTCGTTAAAGGGCTGCAGTGCACTCGCATTGACCCGGGAGCAGCTTGGAGAGGCTCGGCGGCTCCGCGGAGAGGGGGCTTCTGGGCCGGGAGCGTGAATCCAACAGCACAGGAGCACAGGGTGCCGGGGACACAGCCCAGGATCTGGCCTCCCCTGTCTGTCTCTCCCTCCTCTGTCTGTCCGGGGACAGGCAGAGGCCAGGAGGGCCCAGGACAGCAAGGACACTCCTGCCCCAAGCTGAGCAGATCAGTGCCCCGTCCCTGGAGCATCCAGGCCCCTGCAGACAGAACTCCGCAGTTACTGCGGGAGCTAAGTCCAGGGCTCCAGAGCTGGCCGCCGCCACTGTGGTTGTTCCTCCTGGGGCCTCACGGGGTAAACAACCCCCACTGAGCCTTGCACCAGGCAGGGGGCAAAGCAGCTCCCCCAAGTGCTAACACCTGAAAATCAGCACAACAGGCCCCTCCCCAGAAGAACAACTAGACGAAAAGTTCCAGGGGAAGTCAAGGGACTTAAAGTATACAGAAACAGAAGATACTCCCCGGTGGTTTTTGTTTTTGTTTTTGTTTTTTTGCTTTTTGATTTCTGTTTGCTACCCCACCCCTTTTTTCCTTTCTTTCTTTTTCTTCTCTTTTTTTTTCTTCCTTTTTTCTTTTTTCCTTTTCTCCTTTTTCTTTTTTCTTCCTTTTTTCTTTTTTCCTTTTTCTTTTCTTTCCTTCTTTCTCTCCTCTCTTTTTCTCCTTTTCCCAATACAACTTGTTTTTGGCCACTCTGCACTGAGCAAAATGACTAGAAGGAAAACCTCACCTCAAAAGAAAGAATCAGAAACAGTCCTCTCTCCCACAGAGTTTCAAAATCTGGAGAACAATTCAATGTCAGAAAGCCAATTCAGAAGCACTATTATAAAGCTACCGGTGGCTCGAGAAAAAAGCATAAAAAAGCAAGAGACTTCGTGATTGCAGAATTTAGATCTAATCAGGCAGAAATTAAAAATCAATTGAATGAGATGCAATCCAAACTAAAAGTCCTGACGATGAGGGTTACCGAGGTGGAAGAAAGAGTGAGTGACATAGAACACAAGTTGTTGGCAAACAGGGAAACTCAGGAAAGAAGAGAAAAACAATTAAAAGACCATGAAGATAGATTAAGGGAAATAAACGACCACCTGAGGAAGAAAAACCTACGTTTAATTGGGGTTCCCGAGGGCGCCAAAAGGGACAGAGGGCCAGAATATGTATTTGAACAAATCATAGCTGAAAACTTTCCTAATCTGGGAAAGGAAACAGGCATTCCGATCCAGGAAATAGAGAGATTTCCCCCCCTTAAATCAATAAAAACCGTTCAACACCTCGACATTTAAGAGTTAAGCTTGCAAATGCCAAAGATAAAGAGAAGATCCTTAAAGCAGCAAGAGACAGGAAATCCCACTTTTATGGGGAGGAGTATTAGGGTAACCGCAGACCTCTCCACAGAGACCTGGCAGGCCAGAAAGGGCTGGCAGGATATATTCAGGGTCCTAAATGAGAAGAACATGCAACCATACTTTATCCAACAAGGATCTCATTCAAAATGGAAGGAGAGATAAAGAACTTCCAAGACAGGCAGGAACTGAAAGAATATGTGTCCTCCAAACCAGCTCTGCAAGAAATTTTAAGGGGGACTCTTAAAATTCCCCTTTAAGAAGAAGTTCAGTGGAACAAACCACAAAAACAAGGACTGAATAGATATCATGATGACACTAAACTCATATCTGTCAATAGTAATTCTGAACGTGAACGGGCTTAATGACCCCATCAAAAGGCACAGGGTTTCAGACTGGATAAAAAAGCAGGACCCATCTATTTGCTGTCTACAAGAGACTCATTTTTGACAGAAGGACACCTACAGCCTGAAAATAAAAGGTTGGAGAACCATTTACCATTCAAATGGTCCTCAAAAGAAAGCAGGGGTAGCCATCCTTATATCAGATAAACTAAAATTTACTCCGAAGACTACGGTGAGAGATGAAGAGGGACACTATCTCATACTTAAAAGATCTATCCAACAAGAGGACTTAACAATCCTCAATATATAAGCCCCGAATGTGGGAGCTGCCAGATATATCAATCAATTAATAAGCAAAGTGAAGAAATACTTAGATAATAATACACTTATAGTTGGTGACTTCAATCTAGCGTTTTCTACACTCGATATGTCTTCTAAACACAACATTTCAAAAAAAAAAATGAGAGCTTTAAATGATACACTGGACCAGATGGATTTCACAGATATCTACAGAACTTTACATCCAAACTCAACTGAATATACATTCTTCTCAAGTGCACATGGAACTTTCTCCAGAATAGACCACATACTGGGTCACAAATCAGGTCTGAACCGATACCAAATGATTGGGATCGTCCCCTGCATATTCTCAGACCACAATGCCTTGAAATTAGAAATAAATCACAACAAGAAGTTTGGAAGGACTTCAAACACGTGGAGGTTAAGGACCATCCTGCTAAAAGATGAAAGGGTCAACCAGGAAATTAAGGAAGAATTAAACAGATTCATGGAAACTAATGTGAATGAAGATACAACCGTTCAAAATCTTTGGGGTACAGCAAAAGCAATCCTGAGGTGGAAATACATCGCAATACAAGCATCCATTCAAAAACTGGAAAGAACTCAAGTACAAAAGC
This sequence comes from Vulpes lagopus, assembly GCF_018345385.1. Classification (NCBI taxonomy): domain Eukaryota; kingdom Metazoa; phylum Chordata; class Mammalia; order Carnivora; family Canidae; genus Vulpes; species Vulpes lagopus. Next base: position 78,668,683 of record NC_054848.1, read on the forward strand.
TAACCTTACACCTAAAGGAGCTAGAGAAAAAACAGCAAATAAATCCTACATTCAGCAGAAGAAGAGAGTTAATAAAGATTCGAGCAGAACTCAACAAAATTGAGACGAGAAGAACTGGAACAGACCAACAAAACCATGAGTTGGTTCTTTGAAAGAATTAATAAGATAGATAAACCATTAGCCAGCCTTATTAAAAAGAGGAGAGTGAAGACTCAAATTAATAGAATCATTAATGAGAAAGGAGAGATCACTACCAACACCAAGGAAATACAAACCATTTTAAAAACATATTATGAACAGGTATACGCCAAAAAATTAGGCAATCTAGAAGAAATGGACACATTCCTGGAAAGCCACAAACTACCAACATTGGAACAGGAAGAAATAGAAAAGTTGAACAGGCCCATAACCAGGGAGGAAATTGAAGCAGTCATCAAAAACCTCCCATGAGACAAAAGGCCAGGGCTTCCCAGGGGAATTCTATCAAACGTTTAAAGAAGAAACCATACCTATTCTACTAATTCTGTTTGGAAAGATAGAAAGAGATGGAGTACTTCCAAATTTGTTCTAGAGGCCAGCATCACCTTAATTCCAAAACCAGACAAAGACCCCACCAAAAAGGAGAATTATAGACCAATATCCCTGATGAACATTGTTTGAAAAATTCTCAACAAGTTACTAGCCAATAGGATCCAACAATACATTAAGAAAATTATTCTCCATGACCAAGTAGGAGTTATCCCCGGGACACAAGGCTGTTTCAACACTGGTAAAACACTCAATTTGATTCATCATATCAGCAAGAAAAAAACCAAGAACCATATGATCCTCTCATTTGATGCAGAAAAAGCATTTGACAAAAGACAGTATCCATTCCTGATCAAAACTCATCAGAGTGTAGGCATAGAGGGAACATTCCTCAACATCTTAAAAGCCATCTACGAAAATCCCAACGCAAATATCATTCTCAATGTGGAAGCACTGGGAGCCTTTCCCCTAAGATCAGGAACAAGACAGGGATGTCCATTCTCACCACTGCTATTCAACATAGTAGTGGAAGTCCTCGCCTCAGCAATCAGACAACAAAAAGACATTAAAAGCACTCAAATTGGCAAAGAAGAAGTCAAACTCTACCTCTTTGCCGATGACATGATACTCTACATAGAAAACCCAAAAGCCTCCACCCCAAGATTGCTAGAACTCATACAGCAATTTGGTAGCGTGGCAGGATACAAAATCAATGCCCAGAAGTCAGTTGCATTCTGTACACTAACAAGGAGACTGAAGAAAGAGAAATTAAGGACTCAATCCCATTGACAATTGCACCCAAAAGCATAAGATACCTAGGAATAAACCTAACCAAAGAGGTAAAGGATCTATACCCTAAAAACTATAGAACACTTCTGAAAGATATTGAGGAAGACACAAAGAGATGGAAAAATATTCCATGCTCATGGATTGGCAGAATTAATATTGTGAAAATGTCATTGTTACCCAGGGCAATTTACACATTTAATGCAATCCCTATCAAAATACCATGGAGTTTCTTCAGAGAGTTGGAACAAATTATTTTAAGATTTGTGTGGAATCAGAAAAGACCCCGAATAGCCAGGGGAATTTTAAAAAAGAAAACCAGAGCTGGGGCATCACAGTGCCGTATTTCAGGTTGTACTACAAAGCTGTGGTCATCAAGACAGTGTGGTACTGGCACAAAAACAGACACATAAATCAGTGGAACAGAATAGAGAGCCCAGAAGTGGACCCTGAACTTTCTGGTCAACTAATATTCGATGAAGGAGGAAAGACTATCCATTGGAGGAAAGACAGTCTCTTCAATAAATGTTGCTGGGAAAATTGGACATCCACATGCAGAAGAATGAAACTAGACCACTCTCTTACACCATACACAAAGATAAACTCAAAATGGAGAAAAGATATAAATGTCAGACAAGATTTCATCAAAATCCTAGAGGAGAACACAGGCAACACCCTTTTTGAACTCAGCCACAGTAACTTCTTGCAAGATACATCCACGAAGGCAAAAGAAACAAAAGCAAAAATGAACTATTGGGACTTCATCAAGATAAGAAACTTTTGCACAGCAAAGGATACAGTCAAGAAAACTAAAAGACCACCTACAGAATGGGAGAAGATATTTGCAAATGACATATCAGATAAAGGGCTAGTTTCCAAGATCTATAAAGAACTCATTAAACTCAACACCAAAGAAACAAACAATCCAATCATGAAATGGGCAAAAGGCATGAAGAGAAATCTCACAGAGGAAGACATAGACATGGCCAACACGCACATGAGAAAATGCTCCGTATCACTTGCTATCAGGGAATTACAAATCAAAACCACAATGAGATACCACCTCACACCAGTGAGAATGGGGAAAATTAACAAGGCAGGAAACCACAAATGTTGGAGAGGATGTGGAGAAAAGGGAACCCTCTTACACTGTTGGTGGCAATGTGAAATGGTGCAGCCACTCTGGAAAACCGTGTGAAGGTTCCTCAAAGAGTTAAAAATAGACCTGCCCTACGACCCAGCAATTGCACTGTTGGGGATTTACCCCAAAGATTCAGATGCAATGAAACACTGGGCCACCTGAACTCCGATATTTCTAGCAGCAATGTCCACAATAGCCAAACTGTGGAAGGAGCCTAGGTGTCCATTAATGATGAATGGATAAAGAAGATGTGGTTTATGTATACAATGGATTATTACTCAGCCATTAGAAATGACAAATACCCACCATTTGCTTCAATGTGGATGGAACTGGAGGGTATTATGCTGAGTGAAATAAGTCAATCGGAGAAGGACAAACATTTTATGTTCTCATTCATATGGGAATATAAATAATAGTGAAAGGGAATATAAGGGAAAGGAGAAGAAATATGTGGGAAATTTCAGAAAGGGAGACAGAACATAAAGACTCCTAACTCTGGGAAACGAACTAGGGGTGGTGGAAGGGGAGGAGGGCGGGGGGTGGGTGTGAATGGGTGACGGGCACTGATGGGGGCACTTCACGGGATGAGCACTGGGTGTTTCTCTGTATGTTGGCAAATTGAACACCAATAAAAAATAAATTTACTTAAAAAAATAAATTTTAAAAAATAAAATAAAAAATAAAAAATCTAAAATGAAAAGATAGATATATGAGTTTTTAAGGAGTTAGGATTGATTTATTTATGTCACCATTTGAATGTACAGGATAAATCAGAGGGAGTAGAGTCACGGCTCTCGCACACTAAGTAAAAATGGTAGTCAGGATTTGGAGGAAATAGTGCTTTGCTATTTTGTTCTTTTTATTTTTTTGATACATTGAGTTGAGGCTACCTTAGGGTACTAGGTGTCAATGTTTTGTTAAAAAGTTGGACACTTGTTTCTGAACTTTCAGAGAGATCGGAGAGGGATCATGGGCTACAGATAAATATTTTGGAGTCAGCAGTGCACTAGGTGGTAGTGGTCATTGTCCAAATGGTTTAAATAACCCAGAAAAACATTTAGAGTTTAAGAAGACCAAAAATGAAGTTTTGGAGAATAACAATATTTAAAGGAGGCCTTCAAAGAAGACTGAGGAATGACTAGGAGGAGTAAGAGAGCCAGAACAAGAGAATAGTATTTCAATGAGAGCAACAGTGTCAAATACCATATAAAGGTCAAGTAAGATAAAAACTAATTAATTATATTTTTCATTTATGGAGTCACTGATGTACTTAGTAATAGCAGTTTTAGAAAAGTTTTTAGAGCAGAAGACAGCTGCGAATTGAGGAGTTAATTAGAATAGATTAAGTGGATATTTTAAATGTAACTTGTTTATGAAAGGAAGGAAGGAGAGAGAAAGTGACAGCTAGATTATGTATATATATATATATATCCTATATATATATATATATCCTATATCAGTGTGTATATATATATATATATATCAGTATAGTTTTCTTTATTAAGTGAAAGAATTGTATATATTTACAATCAGAAAGGAAAAACCAAGAAGGAAAGCCTGAAGATAAAGTAGGGAGAGGGGGAACTTGATGGAATAAGGTCTAAGAGGATATGTGAGGAGATAAAGTCCAGGGCACAGGAGCGGTATTAACTTAGAATACTGTGCTGTTATTATCTGTAAACGTATTTGCCTCTTCCACCTAAATTGAGAACTTTCCAAGTGAATGGGCAATCTTTTTCATCCCTAGTATACAAGGCCTAATAAATATTTGTTAAATGAATTAAAACCTGTTCTTTTGATACCTCTTCTCTCTCCCACTTTGTTAGTTTCCCCACAATTTTCCATCCTCACCTCTCTTCTTTTTTTCCAATATTCAGTCTTCTGATGAGATCTCATCCATGTCCAAAAGTTCCTCTTTCTGAGACAGGAGAGGCTAAGTTGTGACTATATCTTTTAAACTCAGAAAAATACTAAATAATTATACTGGCCCTGGCTTCCTTTTTGCCTTCTCTTTGAGCTGTGGTAAGTAGAACTGGATTGGCTTTGAGGGTTGTATTCCAATATGCTATAGATACTTGACACATATACCATTTTATTTCTTAGTATTCCTGCCAGGCCCCTTTCCAAATCCTCCAACCTTGGGAACTTTCCATTTTCATCCCCCATTCCTTCTTTCAGTAGAAAGTATCCTTTGTTGCATGCCTTCTTATTCTGGGAAGGGCTTCAGAGAAGCTTTTTGATGGTGATTTTAAAATGCATCAGAGTAACTTGCCTGTTCCAATAGACTTTATTTTGACTTTGTTGACTTTTCATTTGCTGAAAGATATAAGTAGCTTCACAGTAAAAGAGGGAGTATTATACATAGGTTAAAGCAGGATAATTATTTTTGTCCTCAGAGAAAAATCTGATCTAAAGATATATTTGATTTTTTTATGTATGTAATTAGGAATGACCATTTGAGATAGAAGCAGAGATGCCCATGAGCCCAATTTCCAAAGTAGTAATTTACTATATTTATTTCAAAGTAAGACTCTGTGGCTAATTTTAGTAAATGCCTTGGAACCAAACCAATGTGCTTTAGAAAGATTTGGATGTTTAGTTTTTAACCCTTCCATGTTTGCTTTTAAAAGTTCTAGGGGGATCCCTGGGTGGCTCAGCGGTTTAGCGCCTGCCTTTGGCCCAGGGCGCGATCCTGGAGTTCAGTGATCAATTCCCGCGTCGGGCTCCCGGCATGGAGCCTGTTTCTGTCTCTGCCTCTCTCTGTCTGTCTATCATGAATAAATAAATAAATCTTTAAAAAAAAAGTTCTAATAGTTGTCTGTGAATGAAATACATTATATATATAAGAAAAAAAGCTGTTTCCTTTTCAATGCCTTGCTGCAGCAACTGGAAGGTAAATTAGAATGCCAGCTTGTTATAAAGAGTACATTAATCTTTCTCTAGGGCAAGACTGGTCTTCTTTCTTCTCCATAGTGCCTAACACAGTGCAGGGGAAACAGTAGAAACTCAAGCCATACTTGTTGACTTGAAAGCTTACACATAGAACATCTTGACCTCTACCTCCTCCTTGAGAATATCCCTGGTAATGCTATATTTAGACAATGGGTTCTTGTCTAAATCTGGAGGCAAGGTTTTATCTGTGGAACAGATGCTCATTGTAGTTCATAATCCATACTGAATAAAAATTCAGAAAAGAGATGAGTTAATTTAAAAATAAGTGGGAAGTATCAGAAAGGGACACAGAACATGAGAGACTCCTAACTCTGGGAAACAAACTAGGGGTGGTGGAAGGGGAGGTGGGTGGGGGGGTGGGGGTGACTGGGTGACGGGCACTGAGTGGGGCACTTAATGGGATGAGCACTGGGTGTTATTCTATATGTTGGCAAATTGAACACCAATAAAAAATAAATTTATAAAAAAAGAGATGAGTTAATTTGTATAATTTTCAGAAATCCCCTCAAAAGGCCCACAAGAATAGGAGGCTGGTAAACATCCTTCTAACTCATTTTCTTTCTTTCATTGGTACTATCAATGATCTGGTTTCTAATTTTTTGAACCATTTTTTATTCCTCTTTTTAAAAAAATTCTATAAATATTAGAAGACATTCTGTTACTATATACTATTGCCACTTTATGGTTACTTTTTGTATTTGTTATTATAAGCAGAATAAAGATAAAAATTCCATTTAAATATTGCCCATACCTACCAGGCAGTCTTTTCCCTTACCATCCGTATCCTTTTTAGACATCTCTTAATCCTCCAAAAGTACTATACTTCTATCACAGGACTGATCACCCTATATTGTAATTGTCTGTTATTTTTATCTGTTTCACCTATATTGACTAGATCACAGGCAGGAAGTATCTTTATACCTGGTATCAATTCAAGTGTATAGTACAAATTTAATATATATTTGTTGGATAAGTGAATATACGATGCTCCAGTATAGCCAGATTTGGTAGAACACTGTTAAAACATTAATTAATCAGACCCTATTTTAATTATTCTATTTATGTATTTATGAGCACCTATTATGTGTCAAGCATTGTTAGGCACTGTGGATATAATGGTAAATTAAAATAAGGATGATCCCTACTCTTCTAGAACTAATAATCCAGTGGAGGAGGCAGATATATAGTCATATAAATGCATGTAAAATTACAACTGTGATAAGAGTCATTAATGAGAGGTACCTAGTGCTATAAGATCTAATAACAGGGGCAGCCCGGGTGGCTCAGCGGTTTAGCGCCACCTTCAGCCCAGGGCCTGATCCTGGAAACCTGGGATCCAGTCCCACGTTGGGCTCCCTGCATGGAGCCTGCTTCTCCCTCTGCCTGAGTTTCTGCCTCTCTCTCTCTCTCTCTCTCTCTCTCTCTCTCTCTCTCTGTGTCTCATGAATAAGTAAATAAAATCTTTTTAAAAAAGAGCTAATAACAGGGCAGGATGAGAGGTTTTCCTAATCTAGAAGAAAGTGATACTTGAATTGATATCTGAAAGATCATTTGGCATTACCTGGGTAAAACACAAAAGAAAATGTTCCAGAAAATACAAACAGTACTCTGTGAAGCTTGATCAGAGGCACCAACAGGAAGAGATGAGGTTAGATAAGTAATCAGGTGCTAAATTATTTAGCATCTTATAGGCCAATTTAAGAAACTTTTGTTTTTATCCTGAAAGCAACAGGGAACTTACCCATTCTCTAGTTGTGTTCTAACCACCACTCCTTTCCACCAATTCAAATCTTATTATTCAGGTGTAGTTCAAATCTTATGTCCTCCGAGATTACTCCATGATTACTTCTGTCTAGATGCAGTAACCTTTCCATTTTTATAGCACTGATTTGTACTATTCATATACTCATTCTAATGGCTCAAATATTGTCCTACCTTTTATTTTTATAATAGTTCCACACATGGCTTTTGGTTTAAGTGATTGTAATAATTGTCTTCTGAATCCCTCCTAAATATTCATAGCCCAATGCTCTATTTATACTGAATTTCCAACATATATTAAGCCATGAAACCAGATACAAACCCATATTTGGAATAGATGAAGGGAAATACTTTGATATTAATGCTCTTCCTGATCATACACAAGCAGTAATTTGGAAAAATTAAAAGAAAATCTCATTGACCATTTTATTGGTTGTATCATGGCAATTATTTCACTAAGTTGGTTTGTCTTTTTTTTAGCTCACTTGTCTTTTCACTACATTTATCAATCAGTACTTTACTCATTCAATAAGAATATATTAAATGTATATTATGGAGCAGCCAATGTGCAGATAGGAACTGAAGACTAAAATATGAATATAACATGGTCTTGAGCATTATGAAGCTCAGGAAGATGATATCCATAGCTATTAACAATAAGCATATTTTAATTTCCAAAAAAGACTAGTCTGGATTGGTTGACAGTCATAGTCCTTAAGCAGCTTGCAAATGATGCATTTCATTTTCATAGAAAATGCAGCCTCAACATAAGATTAGGAATACAAAGTCTGGATATTGTAGAATGCATTCAGCATTAAATTAATGCAACAAAAATTTCTCTGTGATTATTCGTTATTGTTATTGAACATCTAGGTATTGTTGTTTTAAATGTATATTTTTTATTGAAGTTCGATTTGCCAACATATAGTATGATACCCAGTGCTCATCCCGTCAAACATCTAGGTACTGTATAGGTAATGTGAAAAGCAGAGGTTTGCAAGAAGAACAACTCATCCACATTTTTCAGTATGGCCAGGTAAATTTGCTTCCAATTGTGAGGCAATCCAGAACCAGGCCTCCCAGAGGTTTAGGATTTCCATTGTGATGCAACTAACAAGTAATGGATAACTCCACAGCTAGAACAATTAGCAACTTATCATGAATTTTTTTTAAAGAATTGTTTTGGTCAAGTACATAGAATTCCAGTTATTCACCCTAAGTCCTGGAATTGTCTAAAACCTAGTTAAAACTTTTCTTCTTGGAAAGGACACAATAAGCTGATTCTGCTAATCAGATGTATTTTTAAGTATCCTAAAGGTAAGTAAGTAGCAGAGTTTAGGTGCTTGAAAAAAAATCTATGCTTTCTGAACTGACATTTGAAAAAACGCTCCTAAAATTAAACAATGTTATATAATTGTTTAATGTATTAACATTTAATTAATTGACTACTTAATTCACTGAGGCATTCACATCAGAGACTCTTGCTCTAAGATCTCATAAAGAAGCAGTCAACAAAACTTGCAAAAATGAAAATAAAACTTAAAAATAACCTAATATCCATTGAGAATCTTTTTGACATCTTTAGTTATTTCATCCAAAGCAATACAATCTCTAGGAATTGTCATCAAATTATAAGAATTTGTCAAAAGGGACATACCACTCTGCTATGATATATACTTATTTTGAAATATTAATGATTGTGAGCCAGAGTGTCTATAAACATACTTCTCAACTTTGAATACTAGTTAGACTTTCAGCAAGATAAGGGTAACAAGGAAATTTAACTTTCCTGGTCTGTTTTCAAGGCAGGTATGAAGATGTTAAAAAAGACAGGAGTGGCTGGGTTATAAGAATGATTTATTATAGCTATTCCCTGAATTAACTTATCTTAGATCTCTTTTTGTTCATATAATTTGTTTCCATCATAACAACTATACTTTTATATGATAAAAATAAGATGAAACAAAACCCTGAGAATATCTACATTGTCTTTGTTGCTGGAAGACAGATGATGACCTGAGTCATGGGCTGCTTTGGCTTTGATTAAAATTAAAATCTTGTATGGATTACAGTTCTGAACATATGTCTCAAACTCCATGTGCCCACATTATGGTGCATTCAAAATATTTTATGCTAACAGATTACAATAGGTAACAATATGCCTTTGTTTCCTACAAAAGAATAAGTCAGTAAATTGTTTTACTTAATTGTAAAAAGACCAGCTCAAAATGCAAATATATCCCAATAGCTCTAAATCCCACTGTAATTCTTCCTAATTTAAGGCATTTATGAACTCATAACAGAGGCTCAAGCTGTTCATATTTCTAGCTTATTTTATTTATCTTTCTCTTATTACCTGTTCCACTCAAAGCTTTGCAAATATTGAAAATCCTGCACATGTTAAAGGAGAGACTTCATCCACTAAAGTATATTGCAACACAGTAGGAAGAATGGAAGCATTGTGTGAACTGCATGACTTATGTGAGTTTATTTTTATTTCCCTGGTTTGTTATAACAGCCAACTTTACCTAGTCATGTAATGATTAGAAGGTTCTAAATTCTTCAGTTGAACTCTGTATTTCAAAGTACCTGCTCAACTAGGTGAGGAGAATGCCCCCCCCTTTTTTACAGTAGGGGATTTAGTGAAATGGTTAGAGGTTAATGTAACATCTAGCTTTCTAAATGCCTTCAAAGAACAAGTACAAATGCACAGTTTATTAAAGAGAGTCAACAGTGCCATTTTCCTGAAGCTTGCTCACCAAATAAATGACATTTTGAAATATTATTTTTTAAAAAAAATAAAAGACCAACCCAACCATTATATAAAATAAAAATAAAAACTCTTGTGTTAACATCTTGAACCTAGTCTCAGGGAAGCTGTTTTATGAGATTTACTTCTGCAATTTGGTTGCAGGTGCTTATGGTTTATAGAGAAGCTCATGGAAATAGAATCTGAATAAAGAACCAAAACGAAAACAACAGCATTAGATAATTCACATGGAGTACATGTCACATTCATCATGTGTTTGTCATGTTGATTTAATGCTAATGTCTTGAGGAATATTTGGGACTCATGTCTGTGACCTTCAGATGTCTGGGGAATGGTTCAGGATCAAATTCCCAGAAGGATCTTATGTGATAAGGTTTGGGCTACCCCTCAGCCTGCATTATTTGAGACTTTCCCCATGCTCTGGCCTTAACCAATTTCTGTACACCTTTAAAAGGCTATAAAGTTTTTGCAATCCTACTGCTGTCTTTGTTCTTTCCTTTGTTAATGGAATAATTTGCTGACTAAGTTTTCTTTAGGAAACAAAAATATATTGCTGCTTAATTTAGCATTTGCATGCGATGTTTTAGATGGTACACGTCCTACAGATAGGTACATAGTCATATGCTTCTCTCTCCCAATGTGACTCACACAGTGATAGTTATAAAATCAATGTTCAGCAAAGATTTATTCATTGATTGATCCTTGTATCTCTCACTCGATTAGTCTTAGACATTAGATTCAGAAGATAAGAGAGGAGGGAATTTTAAATCCTGCCTCATGGTTCCTCCAAACACAGAGATATGAACCACCTCATGATGAAGAACCAGAAAAAAAAAAAAAAAAGATCAGACTGTAAACTTCATCCTTATATATCAGAGCATGAGACTTGTTGAGGTGATTTTCCCTGTTGATGTTAACCATGTCCTCATTTCTCAGGGTAATCCTTACAGATCAACTAGATTAGAATAATGCTTTGACATGTCTTTACCTCTTTTCTCACCACCATGTTGTTTTTGTTGTAGATAATTTCTAATATGTAATTTGTTATCCCATATGTAATTTATTATCCCTGTACAATTGTGCTATTTTTCTTCCCTGAATTTTTCTATCTCTTTTTGTTTTAATTTCTTTTCTCTTCAGGGACAGGGGAGGGGGAAAATCCGAGAAAGGGAGCAGATTCAGTGGTTAGTAGGGTGACATGATCTCCTGATTCTCTATTTTTTATATTTATATTCAAATGGTTCAACAATTATACAATCCAGGATCAGTTTCTAGCTCTGATGCTGTGTTATCTGACTAGGGTTTCTAACCCAAACTGATAAAAAATTCCATGAACAAACATATATTCCCCATATAAGCAAATTTTTTTGTATATGTTTCAAAAACATTCTAAGCCAGTAGTGAATATACTTTGTTCTCATGCATAGTGATATACAGACACAGGTACAGATATATTTGCTTTTGATAAGTGATGTGAGGTTCACATAAGTGTAATTACAACTTGTTGTATTGAGGTTAGTATTCGTAGATGTGTATACTTAGATTTTTGAAATTTCACAGTGGTGAAACACTGAACATTCAAATACTCTTCCTTTTTTTAACCCTTGGTTTCACATTGATTTGATTTAGTAACATAAGATTAATGGTGATATAAATTCGGATTGCTCTCGAAAAAGAAATAATTCAGGCAACTAACATTAAAAATCTCGCATTAATATCCCATAATTATATGAGAACTTAAGGGATTTTCAAGCATAAAATAAGATAGGGCCTCTTTATCACATAGACTAGCATTTACTTGGAACTTGGTCTGAAAGTTAGTAGTGATGTAGGCTAAGTTTTAGATATACCTCTACCACTTACTTGCTATATGAGCTTGGACAAATTATTTTTTCCTCTAGGCCTTTATGCTACTATCTGTAAAATACAATGTTACCACAGATTATTCTAAATCACAGACTGATGCTGAATTTTTATTATGACTGGTACTTAGTTTATTTGCCAAATCTCTCTCTCTTTTGAAATGTTTAGGTATGTTCACAAGCATATAGTTTGAAATGTCAAGCAAGACATTAATCTTTACTTTTATTAACTTTTTCATAAGTATATTTTGAGTACCTCTTCTAAATCAGTAAATTAATTTTTGTGTATAATTAAATCATTTAAAGCATATGTAAAATTCAAGATGAATTACCATTGGCCTTGAAGATGCTGTAAATTAGATATTCTTTAAAAATTCTATATATTTAGGGGTGCCTGGGTGGCTCAGTTGGTTGAGTCCAGCTCTTGATTTGGGGCATGATATCAGGGTTGTGAGATTCAGCCCCACATCAGGCTCCATGCTCAGAGGTGAGTCTGCTTGAGATTCCTTCTCTCTTCCTCTACCCCTTCCACTGCTCACACACTTGCTCTCTTCATGAAAGACACACAGAGAGGGACAGAGACAGGCTGAAGGAGAAGCAGGATTCCCACAGGGAGCCTGCTGTGGGACTCAATCCCAGGACCCTAGCATCATGACCTGAGCCAAAGGCAGATGCTCAACCACTAAGCTACCCAGGTGCCCCAATAAATAAATCTTTTTATTTATTTTTACTTTTTAATCGAACTTTGATTTGCCAACATAGTATAACACCCAGTGCTCATCCCATCAAGTGCCCTCCTCAGTGTCTGTCACCCAGTTACCCCATCCCTCCCACTGCCTCCCCTTCCACTACCCTTTGTTTGTTTCCCAGAGTTAGGAGTCTCTCATGTTTTGTCACCATCTATAATTTTTCCCACTCATTTTCCCTCCTTTCCCTTATAATCCCTTTTACTATTTCTTATATTCCCCATATGAGTGAAACCATATGATGATTGTCCTTCTCCAATTGACTTACTTCACTCAGCATAACACCCTCCAGTTCCATCCACGTCAAAGCAAATGGTGGGTATTTGTCCTTTCTAGTGGCTGAGTAATATTACATTGTACATATACACCACATCTTCGTTATCCGTTCATCTGTTGAAGGACATCGAGACTCCTTCCATGGTTTGACTATTGTGGACATTGCTGCTATAAACACCCAATAAATAAATCTTTAAAAAATCAAAATTCTATATAATTAACAATTATTTTTTGAGACTCTGCTATGTTGAAGACATTTTTTCAAGAGCAAGTGATATAAGAATGATGAAAAAGGTCCCTGCTCTTATAGAGATTATATTTTTTTGGGTAAGAGACATAAAATGGATAAAAAACAAACACAAAATATCAGCTAGTGGAAAGTGCCATTCAGAGAAAACATATGTGATGTGGTAGAGAGTGATAGGGAGAAGTGTATCATATGTAAGAAAAGGCCAAGATCTGAATGCCACAAAGGAGCCAGCCACAAGAAGATGAGTGAAGGAAATATTACAGACTGATAGTATGCAAAAGCCCAGAGCAAAAATAAGCTTAGCATGTTTGAGGAATTTAAAGGAGAATTAGACACTTGAATATTTAGAATTTAAACATAGAAGAAGTTAGTAAAGAGAAAGATTGGTCAGTGGAGTATGAGGGAAGCCAAAAGAAAGCACTTCAAGTGTGAGAGGAGTAGTAAACTATGTCAAATATATCTGAGAAGATAATTTAGGGTAAGAACTAAGAGATGGCTATCAAGAGTTGCAGTATGGAGATCACTGAGTGGTGGTAAAGGAAGCCCAATTAGTGTTGACTGAGGAAAGAATGTGGAGTTATGAAATGAAGCCAGTTATTCTACACAACTATCTCAAGAAGTTTTTCTATAAAGGAGTGGAGATAGGAAGCTGTAGCTAAAGGGGCATATTAAGTCAAGGGAGGGTTTTTGTTTTATTTGTATGAAGATCAGAGATACTAGAGTTTGATGTTTGTTGCTGGAAATAAACCAATAGCGAAATATTTTTGCCTGAGGAGAGAAAGGGTATAATTGTAAAAGCAAAGTTTACAAAGAGGTAAAAAGTGTAGTATCCATTGCACAAAGGAGATGTTGGCCTTTAAAGTAGGAAGAGCGAAAAGCCTGGGTGGCTCAGCGGTTTAGCATCGCCTTCGGCCTGAGACCCAGGATAGAGTCCCACGTCGGGCTCCCTGCATGGAGCCTGCTTCTCCCTCTGCCTGTGTCTGTGCCTCTCTCTCTGTGTGTCTCTTATGGATAAATAAATAAAATCTTTAAAAAAAATGAAGTAGGAGAAGCTTTTTATCCAAAGCCATAGGAATGAAGGAAGATTCTGAGCATTCATATTTGGGAATTTCTGTTTGATTGCTCCCATTTTCTTAATGAAGTACTGCTACAAGGTCATCAACCTAGGATCCAGAGGTGCAGATGATCAGGTATATAAGGTTTGAGGTGAAAAGAGAAGGAATGAAATAATAATTATGGAACATGGAAAAAGAACCTGCTAAGGAAGAGAAGACTAATTACTCTGATTTTGGGCAAGTCACTTATGCTCTCTTAGCTTTAGGTTCTCCTTTTTTTTTCTAGAATATAAGTATCAGATGCCATTATATAGAGTTGAAAATGAAACCTAAATGTGTAATGTGTCAAAGCTCAATATTTTTATAGACTTTTTAAACATCAGAGAAATATTTTAGGAATTAATATTTATTATGGTGAAGAAAATATATTTGAAGTTCAAGTAAAATTATTCAATGTAATACTTTTAATCCAAAATAGAATATATAATATGATTCTATTTTTGTAAAAGTATATTTCTTTCTCCATCTTTCTATTTGTATGTAGGTGGCTGGAATGATGTTTAATAAATGTTGATAAAAATGTTACAAATGGTAAGGTTTTGTGTAGTAGTATTTGTTAAAATCTTCTTTGTGCTTTTCCATATTTTATTCACTTTTGTCATATAGTTTCTATAAAATGGTGAATTCATTGTTGTTTTAAAACATTGCTTTAATGTGGATAGCATGGTTTCTTGCTGCAGTAGATAGAATAGCAACCCCCTTCTCCCCGCAAAAGATGTCCAAACCCTAATCCCTAGAGCATGTTAATATGTTTGGTTACATAGTAATGGGGGAGTTAAGGTTGCAGATGGAATTAAGGTTGCTAATCAGCTGACCTTGAGATGGAGAAATTATATTGGACTATCCAGGTGGGCCCATTGTAATCACAAGTGTCCTTATATAAGGAAGAAAAAGCAGAAGAGAACAAAAAAGATGGCAGCATGAGAGAGACACAGCCCAGTATTGCTGGCTTTCAAGGTGGAACAATGGGAATATGAGCCAAAGCATGCAGGTGTCTTTAAGAAGCTGGGAAAGACAAGATAATAGATCATCCCTGAGAACCTCCAAAAAGAATGCAACCCTACATCTTATTTTAGCTCATCAAAATCTGTGTTGGAATTCTGATCTATAGAACTATAAGATAATAAATTTGCATTGCTTTAAGCCACTAAATTAGTGGTAATTTGTAACAGTAGCCATAGAAAACTAATATACTTGCTTTCACCCATTTTTTCTAATCTATTCTTTATACAGCAATCAGAGTGAACTTTATAGACCAGCATTATCTAGTAGAGTAGCTACAGGCCAAATGTGGCAAATGAGCACTTAGAATGTGGCTGGTCTGAAATGAGGTATACTGTATGGGAAAAATTGCACTGGATTTTGAAGACATAGTATAAAAATATGAAATATCTCATTAATGATTTCCTACATTTAAAGTGTTTTATTTTACTTTTTTAATGTGGCTACTAGAAAATTTTAAATTACTTACATGAGCCACATTATATGTCTATTAGCACTGATAAAAAGTTAATAGGATACTCTAATATCCCCTTTTAAAACCCTTTACTAATTTCTCACTATTTAAAATATATGTCAAATTAGTATTTAGAATGTAAAATAGTATTTAGAATATATATCAAATTCTTCAACTTAAACTTATAAGATCCTGCAAATTTGGCATCTGGTACCCATCTAGGTTTATCTTTTGCCTCTTCTACTCTTCCATTCTAATGGGCCAGGCCTCTTTTTGGGCCTTTGCACATGTTGTTTGGTGGGCCCGGAAAATTCTTCATCTTGCTCTTCATCTGACTGAAAGCTTCTCATCTTTCCATTTCAGCTCAGGTCCACTTAGAGAAACTTTCTTTGGCTTCCCAGCATAAAATAAGTCTACTGTGTTCACCATTCATAGCACCCTGAAATTTTTCATAAAGGCTGTTTTTATAAGTTGTAATGATAAATTTATCTGCTTATTTTAAAAATTCTCTTCAAAAATGATAAGCTCATTATACATTTTAAACCACTGTATACTTAAAGCCAGGCAAGGTGTAGATGTTCAGTAAATATTTATTAAATGAATGTAGAATGATCACATGAGGTAATGTCTATGCAAGCACTTTGTCAACTGTAATGTACTACATACATATAACAGCCTTACAGTGGTAATAGTAATAGGAAGAGATGGAGGAAGAGGGGAAGGAAGAGAAAGAAGAGAAGAATTTGAGTAGTTTTAAAGTCAAATTTTAAATAGATTTTCTTGTAATCTTAGGTTTTATCTTCAAATCATTGTGAATAAATAGCACAGTAGGCAGATATAGTACATTGCCTTTTAAAAACACTTGTATTTCCAAAGACATTTCTCCTTAAAGGAAGTTTTTAAAGAAGTTCTTTTTAAGTTTCTTCTTTCTTCTTCTTCAATTCTTCTTTCTTCTTATACAAATTTCACAAAACTATTTGCCAATGACTCATTCCGACCTACCTTCTCTAAGGCATACATTTCTATTTCCACAGTGGATAGCACCATGGAATGGACCAGGAGTGGTGGAGAAAATAAAAAACAACACTGGGGATATTTTAGTAAAACTTTTCATATAGTAGCAAATCAGAACACAAATGGATCAATTAAAAAAACATTTCTACCATCCATTGGTTTCTTTTGGTTTCCTAATGTTTAGTCTCTCCCTCTCCTCTTATCCCAGTACCCATTGGTCATTTCAACAATTAAATATGTCACTTGTGATACTATCCACAGGCGCTTTTTGAGACCTGGTAGTCTTGGGTAAATACACTGAGGGTGTGGGAGAGACTTTACAAGCCATTGTGATGAGCAGTAGGGCATGAGTCACAATTTTTTTTTTACCTAAAATAAGAAATTGAATACTGGAGAAGATAAAGTTTTTAGGAGATTCAAGAGGCCCCAAATATATCCACAGGCATCCCGCAATTACTGTATTAGGGCCTTGTGCAATTCATCATATTTAGGAGAGTAGGAGCAGTGGTAACAAATATTTGCACAGTCTGTCAATTCACTATTAGTACTCTAAGTGAAGTTGTCCAGAGATGTATGTCTACTTGAGACTGTTTTTGCAACACCAAATGAAATAATATGTCCCTCGGTGTAATGTTCTGCAGTATTGCTATAAACAAGTACAACTGCTCTTTGCTTCCTTTCTTTTTTTTTCACTGACAAAATGAGTTTAAGCTTAGCCTTTTTAAAATGACCTTAAAGTAAATTTTACTACTTTTGTACCTTTCCAACAATAGTTTCTGACTTAAAGTTAACCTTCTCATTAGCATTTTAATAGCCCAAAAAGTCTACCTTGTACTTAGTAGCACATTACAATCTGCATTTAAATGGAAATGTTGTAAAAGAGCAACATAAAAAATTGCTTATGTTCGAAAAGTTGTTTTTCTGGATTTTGTTTTTGTGTTTTCCTATGGCATAACCTCTCTATATTTTAGACAATGATTAAGGATGCTCTTTTTGAAGTCATTGAATTAATTCTGAAGAAAGCGTTATCAGTACCAATCTCCTGCCATTAATAAGAGCATCCTAATTTGATATTTGAAAAATAATACTGAGAATCTGATGCTTTTAAAATCAAGATTAATCTACTCATTTCAGATTCAAAAAGCAAAGGCAAACTAAAACCTTTAGGCTTGTATTTGTTAGATATAAATAGGTAGGGATAATCAGACTTAAGACAGTTTTAAAGAATGGGAATGTGTAATTATTACAAGATATGACTCAATAAGGCATAACCAGAAAAGTTCTATTATATGATACTTGGCATTGTTTGCCTCAGATAAATCTCTTTTGCCACCACCTTCCTCTCTACCCATACACACATATCAATTAAAACTTTATTACAACACCCTAAGTGCTCCCATCTCTGCCTCTGTACTTTTTTTCAATCACAGTATGTCAAATAAGACTGCCTGAGTTCAAACTCTTTTCACCACTTACTAGCCATGTGGTCTTGGCATGTCACCCAATCTTTCTGTAATTCCATATCTGTATCTGCATAGGGAAGATATTTCTATCTTCACACAGAATTGTTGTGAAGATAGAAAGTAATGCAGATAAAGTATTTTGACATAATGCTCACAATTAATGTAAGCTATTATTTGTATTGCTTTATACTATTAATACTATGACTACTATTTTTCTACCACCAGCCCTCTAAATACCCTACATTTATTAAACCAGCTCCTTAAAGCACCGTCCTTTTCATAGCCCTCCTGTATTAAAAAGAATAGATAAGGGCTCTTCTCTCATCCCACCTTTGCCTCAGTCTCATTTGCTTCTCATTGTGAAGAGAAAGAGACTGACAAGGTTAAAGAAGCAGATCTTTGGCTAATGTAATCCCAGCCCAAAAGGTAACATTAAAAACAATGCAGAGCATCAAAGCTGGTTCTTTAATAACTCCATTTCTTTCAGTTTCCTGACATGACACCAAGACCGCAGTATTTCTTCATAATTTGTCCCCTATGTCTTGCCAATGTAGTTCAGTTTTTTTTAAAGATTTTATTTATTTATTCATGAGAGACACAGAGAGGCAGAGACACAGGCAGAGGGAGAAACAGGCTCCATGCAGGAAACCCGATGTGGAACTCCATCCTGGAACTCCAGGATCATGCCCTGAGCCACCCAGGCGTCCCAAGTTTTGTAAATTATAACACTTTGTCCTTTCTTCAGAAGTTAATTTCATTCAGGATCAACAAGAAGTATCTGTGTTAGGAAATTGAGAGGGAGTGGGGAAGATTTTATAAAACACAAAATTTTGAAGCACTGCCTTTTCTACCAAACAGGAAATTAGATTTGTATGAAATCTCTACAAGATTATTAGGAACCCTGCAAGAAGTAGTATTCATTTGGTTAGCATTCATCACATGGACTGCAATTATTTGGTTTTACATTTTTTTCTATCACCATAATATGAGTTCCTTCAAGGCAAGGTCAATTCCTCAGTAATGCTATGTTCTTTAGTCTTTGTCTTGTAAGGGATACTCAGAAGACGTTTATTGAATGAGTACGTGAAAAGATGAAAGGATGAGACCTGGATCTTAACCTCAAGAGGTTTATAGTCTAGTAGAAAAGACCACCTGCATACATAAATAGCAGTAATCATCACCTCACCCTACCTTTTTAGTACCTTCCTTGTCTACCCTCCCACTTGTTCAGTCCACAGGTCACCAAGAACATGACCTGTACTCTTATGCCTCTTTTCCAGAGTTTCTTCGGCCTAGAATACCCTTCCCCTCATTTTCTGCTTAGTAAAGTGCTGTTCATTTGTCAAGGTATCACTCTAATAGTATCTTCTCAGTTAAGTCTTTTTCTGAGTCTCCTCCCCAAGCAGAATGAATACCTCTCTCCTCTGCCCACTTGTGGCCCTTTTCATTTATCTCTCAGCACAGTTATTTATCTATCATCTCTTCAGCTTTTAAAAAGATTTATTTATTTATTTATTTATTTATTTATTTATTTATTTATTCATGAGAGACACAGAGAGAAAGGCAGAGACATAGGCAGAGGGAGAAGCAGGCTCCCTGAGGTGAGCCTGATGTAGGACTCGATCACAGGACCCAGGATCATGCCCTGAGCCAAAGGCAGATGCTCAACCACTAAGCCACCCAGGTGTCTCTCATCTCTTCAACTTTAATGTGAACTCCAAAAGAAGTGGAACTTTATCCTACTGATTTATGTAACTCTATGGCCAAGGACAATGTCCCATATATAGTTAGTGTTCAACACATGGTTGAGTGAAAAAAATGAATGAATCAATGACTCAAAGAATGATTATTACAAATACCCTAAAAAATGTAAAATAAGAACTTTGGGAACCACTGGGTGGCTCAGTCGGTTAAGCATCTGCCTTTGGCTCAGGTCATGATCCCAAGGTCCTGGAATCAAGTCCCCCATCAGGCTACCTGCTTAGTGGGAAGTCTGCTTCTTCCACTCCTCCCTATTTGTGCTCTCTCTCACTATATCTGTCACTACCTGTATCTCTCTCTCAAATAAATAAGTAAAATCTTTAAAAAAAGAACTTTGGTTAATAATAATCTATCAAAGGGCACCTGGGTGGCTCAGTAGGTTAAACTGAGTCTGACTTCAACTCAGGTCATCATGTCAGGGTCCTGGGATAGAGCCTCTTGTTTGGCTCTGTGCTCAGTAGGTAGTCTGCTTCTCCCTCTCCCCTGCCCCTCCCCCCACTCATTCATTCTTTCATTCTCTCTCTCTCTCTTCCTCACTCTCTCAAATAAATGGATAAAATCTTTAAAAAAATAATAATCTACCAGTATTGGCTCATCAGTTATAATAAATGTACCATATTGATACAAAGAATTAATAACAAACTATATATGAAGGGAGAACTGAAGAAGTATATACAAATTCTACTCTCAACTCAAATTTTCCCCAAAACTACTCTAAAAATAAATCATATTTACCCAAAAAAATCTAGTGAAAAATAAATTCTCAAGGAAAAAAATAAAATATTTTACCTAAAGTCTCCTAATTTTATGTGTGTAAAACTGGAATTTATTTAACTTTACATCATAAATTTGAATTCAAGTATCATATGAATAGTGTCGGCCCATGGTCTTTAGCATCATATAACACTGGCCTTTGTAAATAGCAACGTGAGTTATGGAAGGAAGACTAAAAATGCCAAATCTCCCTTTGAAGAAATGAACACAGGTGCAGCTAGATACCATTCTTCCTTTAGATTTTATATAATTAACATTTGGGGACCCAACTGTACATATGCAGAGAAGTTGATTAAGGTTTTTGCAAATGTAACAATAATCATTATTCATATACAAACATTTGATTTAAGACTGTTCAAATGTGCCATGAGGTAGAATATAATAATGTTCCAGGTATCCTGCATGCAAAAAATTCATCATGTACATTTCTAGATATCTCCAGTTCTATAGTGGAAATTCTTTCATTAGCCAATAGAAATTTAAAAATAATATGGAACTTGCCCAGAGGCTTTTATGTTCCTATGTTTTTAAAATGGGGTTTATTGCATTTGAATATGCAATGTAAGCCATAAAGCAAATATGCCCCCTTGGGGAAAAAAAACACATGGCAATTTCCATTATAACAATTTGTAAGTGGACATTTATAATGTGTGTTTGCCGAACTAGGGATGGTGGAAGGGGAGGAGGGCGGGGCATGGGGGTGAATGGGTGACAGGCACTGAGGGGGGCTCTTGACGGGATGAGCACTGGGTGTTATTCTGTATGTTGGTAAATTGAACACCAATAAAAAATAAATTTATTAAAAAAAAGAAAAAAAATAATGTGTGTTTGCTCAGGGATATTGTTTTCTTAAAATCCATCCTGAAACAAGTGGTCCAGTAGCCACATCTTGAAAGAGAATGAGATGGTTATAATAGACCCTTTGATATTATCAAAAGCAAAAATAAATTTGAATGATGTTAAAAATATGAATAATTATTAAATTTTGTAGTTTGGTGCCAAGTGCCAAGTTCAAATTCTCCTCTTCATGGTTAAATTTCTCCCCACCTCAGTCCCAGTCCTTCTTTAATTTGTCAGTTCCCATACCTTGTGTCTGTCCTTATTGACTGCCATCACCATTGCCTGTTCTTATGGTAGATTCTGTAAGCATTCATCATAGATGTGTGTAGATAAACGAAGCAAAATTAACCACAGGTGATGTTATACTACCTAAAGCATAATATCAACACTTATGATTTATTAAGGGATATTCTGATTAATTGCATGTTTTGTTTTATACTTCTGTCAGAATAATACCTGACTAATCTTCATGGAATTTCTATGTAGTAATACTCAAATTTGCAATTATATTAAACACAGTTGAATTTTGATCTGCTATTTGTTCACACTTTCCATCATTATTGTATGGTAGATATAGGAGGTGGAGAAAATTGGTTCGAATCTATTCCAATCCCAAAATGCACATGGGGACTTATTATTTAAAATAATACATGGGGATGCCTGGGTGGCTCAACAGTTGAGCGTCTGCCTTTGGCTCAGGGCGTGATCCTGGAGTTCAGGGATCAAGTCCCACATTGGGCTTCCTGCATGGAGTCTGCTTCTCCCTCTCCCTATGTCTCTGCGTCTCTCTTTGTGTCTCTCATGAATAAATAAATAAAATATTAAAAAAAAACACATGGTAACTTGCTCACTTGTCATTTACCTTATTATTACAGAAGTCAAGAGCAGAAAATATCTTAATTACTCTTACTCTCAAGTTATTTGGTAATGTGATAAAGTGAGGAACTTTGAAAGTGGCTGGATCATAACTGACAAAAGCTCATGAAAGATTATATGCTTCATCATCCCCAGTAGCACCTCTGGCTGGTTTTGCTGACATTAGCAGATTCTTTAATCTCTATAGTCATTGCATTGGAAGTAAAAATACAGAATCCCCAGAGAAGTATATCGCCTAGGTACAACCACAAAAATAAATTGATTCTATATGTGAGTGCTTTAAAAATTTGGAGTAACACATGGCAAATTCCATTATAGCAACTGGTAAATGGACATCAATGTGTGATTGCTCAGGGATATTGTTTTGTTAAAATTCATCCTGAAACAAGTGGTCCATTAGTCAAATCTTTAAAATCTATTTTATCATAAAGGAAAATTCCACTGTCATAGTTATTTGGTTTCATGGGGTTTGGCTGGTATTATCAATCCACTATTATTTTAGAAATATGACAGTGATAACCATTTGTTATTATTGGTTTTTATTTAGATTTTCCTGATTTTCTAAGAGTATGATGGGCTTATGATAGAAATATCAATCAATGTAATAAGCATTTTACAGTCATCATATACAGTTACTTTGAGTATTTGCTTTCATTCTATATGTATCAAGGATTCCACATCTATTTCCATAAGCCTTTTTTTAAAGATTTTATTTATTTATTCTTTTTTTTAATTTTTTATTCATTTATGATAGTCACAGAGAGAGAGAGAGAGGCAGAGACACAGGCAGAGGGAGAAGCAGGCTCCATGCACCGGGAGCGCGATGTGGGATTCGATCCCGGGTCTCCAGGATCGCGCCCTGGGCCAAAGGCAGGCGCCAAACCGCTGCGCCACCCAGGGATCCCTTATTTATTTATTCTTGAGAGACATGAAGAGAGAGAGGTAGAGACACAGGCAGAGGGAGAAGCAGACTCCGTGCAAGGGAGCCTGATGTGGGACTTGATCCTGGGACTCCAGGATCATGCCCTAGGTGGAAAGCAGGCACTAAACTGCTGAGTCACTCAGGGAACCCTTTCCATAAGCCTTCTTAAAAGCCAGAACTCTACTCAACTGAGAGTGGGAATGTTGTTCATTGTTTTCCAGAAATAGACTTGAATGCTACTATATTTTGGGCAGAGGATCACAAACACATCCGCATGAGAAGGCAACAGATGTAAAGAAAAAAGTGCTATATTTATTTCAAACCCAGAGAGCAATGCAAGTATCATAGGAAATTTGTGCCAATGATTATATATATTCTTTTGCTGACAGCTTGGTCTACAAAGCTGCTAGAATGCAGCATCAGCAAATTTAACCCAGAGGCAACTCCAAACCGATGGATAATATGTAATTCAGTAAATGAAATCAAGTAGTTTTAAAATCAGTCACATCTCCTTTCATCAGACATTTCTTCATCTCGTCACTTTTTTATGGACTATACATTGGAATTCATAAGAAATATCATCTGCAGGGTTATTTTTTAAATTTGTCCCTTGTTGTAAAGCAAGACCATTTGTGAAAGGAATTGTTACAAATGCATATTTGTTACTGATAAGTGATACTATATGTGACCCAGTTCTTCACAGTCTCCTTCATATTAAAAAAAGTAGGTTTGATTTGAAAAAAAATTAACCCAGGTTCTTTGCTTTATTTTAAGTATAAAAAATAAAAGGAAAATTGAATCTGGAAGATTTTTGGAGTCATGTGATTAATTTATTCTCAAACCTATCTTCACACTATAAACTAACTACAAGCACTTTTTGAAAATGTAATCTTGGATTCCACTCAGAGATTTTAATTCAGGAGATCTGAAATGTGACCTGAGAACCTACATCATAAGCAGGCTTGCTGGGTACTTTTAATTTAATTGGTCCATGTAGTATATTAGAACTACTGATTTAGTCTAACTCTTTATCCAATGTAGACTCCTCTACAAAATCCTTAACATGTGTCATTGTTGGACCCTGGCTCACGGGTGCCAATGTGTCCCGGTGGACGCCCCAGAGACTCAGACCCCAGACAGGCAGATGCAACAAGCAAGAGGGTTTATTGAACGTTTGTGCAAATGGGCTCTCCGCCTCCGAGGAGGAAGAGAGCCCCATTAGCAATTACAGGTATCTTTTAAAGGCAAAAGAAAAAAAACCCGCTTAAAGACAAAAGAACTGCGGGAGTCGCATAGCATTCAGGTTATCGATTTCTCAGGTCAACATGAGCCTATTCAGGGACATTCCAATCAGGGAGTGGGGGGAAATGGTTTTCTTATCACAAACAGAATGCTTTTTGTTGCTAAAACTTCAGGAAGGCACCTGGATGGGCTGCCTCTGGATTAGGGCTGATCCTACTTACTGGGGGGGTGGGGTGGTTCTTCATTTCCTCCTCTTTGTTTGGGCTGATTTTAACCTTAAAATCTTAGGGAACATTTATTTTTTCAGTTTGGAGGGCCGGACATTGTTGAGTTAATACCAGAGCTTGGGTAATAGACAATCTTTCTCGGACGAACTGGAGCAGCCGGTTGACGATGCAGGGGCCGAAAGTTAGCAGCAGGAGCAGGATAACTAGAGGGCCCATAATGGTAGAGATTAGGGTGGTCATCCAGGGAGACTGGTTAAACCAGCTTTCAAACCAGCCCTGCTGGGCCTCCTGGTCCCTTTGTCTTTTATTTAACCTATCCCTGAGTTTGGCCATGGAGTCCCTGATGACTCCAGAATGGCCTGCATAGAAACAGCATTCTTCTCCTAGGGCCGCACACAGTCCTCCCTCTTTCAGGAATAGTAAATCCAAGCCTCTCCTGTTTTGAAGTACTTCTTCTGAAAGTGAGGTGAGGGACTGTTCTAACTTAGAAACAGACTGCTCTAGTGCCCGTAGATCCTCATCTACAGCTGCCTGGAGTTCTATAGAACGTCGTGAGCCCTGGATCAGAGCAGCTGCGCCAGTACCCACCCCAGTAGCGACCCCTAGTCCCAACATAACGGCTAGGGTTAGGGAGACAGGTTCGCGCCGAAAACGGGTGGGATGTTCATCATACTGATTTTCTAGAGTTTCAGCAGGGTGATAGAACACCCTGGGTATGATCTGCACCATGACACAGAAGTCGTTTGAGCTATTTAGAACCTTAGCTGACACACAGGGGGTGAGGCCTTTGTTGCATGCCCACCAAGTTCCCGGCTGGGGCACCAAGTAAGAGTCAGTTCCTAAAATCGGGGTGGTAGTATTGCAGAGTTCCTGGTAACCCCAGGTGAGTATAGTTAGCCTTGACAGTGATGTAATCCCAGGAGGAGGAGGGCCTCCCATCCTGTGTCTCCCGTAGTCTCGCACCCCCAATTTTTACAATAGAAGTGTTCCCCCCCCTCCACAGGGGCTTTCTCGGTTGGGGGCCCTAGAGGTGTCGAAGTATCCCTCTAGGTCCCATGGGCTGGGGGCCCCTATGGTTAGCTTACATAAGTCAGGATATAGGTTAGGCCACCAGGTTCCCACGGGAGCAGTCTTAGTTATGGACCAGACCTCGTCACCCCCAGACGTTAGTACCTGCCAGGTTAACCTTTTGGGGGCATGAGGGTTAACTTTGGCGGGGGTGAAGAGCGCTAGGAGAGGTAGGAATATAACAACTGTCATTGAACAATTTTTGAAAGTCTTATCTTGAGCGGGTTTTGGGTGCGGTGGAGCTTCCATTGGAGTGGCTTGCCCGGTCCGTCCTGGCTGGCGTCAGCGGTGCTCATTGATGGGGTGCGCTTGACGTGTGAGGCGTGGACCCAAGCAGCAACACCGTCTACTCTTAGGGCGGTTGGGGTGGTTAGTAGTACAGTGTATGGGCCCTTCCAGCAGGGCTCAAGGGTCCTGGACTGATGTCTCCTGAGGTAGACAGAGTCACAGATCTGGAACAGGTTGTGTCTCCGGGGCGGTAAACAGCTGCAAGGGGTTTCCAGATCTGGCGCTGGATAATCTGGAGCGCCTTTAGCCTGTCCTGTAAACCGGGAGTGTAAGCAAGAGGGTCAATAGCAGAATCTAGTAAGTCCGTTACTGGTGGGGGACCTCCATAGAGAATCTCGTAAGGAGTTAGCCCATAGCGCGCGGGAGTGTTCCGGACTCGGAACAGAACCATAGGGAGGAGTTGGACCCAGTCTCTAGTGCCAGTCTCCAATGTCAATTTGGTTAGGGTCTCTTTAATTGTTCTATTCATTCTTTCTACCTGCCCTGAGCTCTGGGGTCTGTATGCACAATGTAATTTTTAATTTACCCCCAGTAATCTGGCCACCAACTGATTTACCTGGGAGACGAAGGCGGGGCCGTTGTCCGACCCTATTACCTTGGGCAGTCCAAACCAGGGGAAAATTTCTTCTAGGATTTTCTTGACAACCACCTGTCTCGTTTGGTGGGGAAGGCTTCTGTCCATCCTCCTGTGGGCCTAGTGCAGCGGCTCGTGCTGTTTCATCGGCCATCCTGTTCCCCTCTGCTACTGGGTCGTTGCCTCGCTGATGCCCCGGACAGTTAATTATCTACCACGGCCGCCCCGGCTTTACGTTCACCATTTCGTAGAAAGCTACTCCCCTCGGTGTACCAGGTTGCTTCAGCATCTGGCAAAGGCTGGTCCGTCAAGTCCCCTCTGGTGCCATGGACCTCGGCTAGGATCTGGTGGCAATCATGCATTACCAGGGAGGGGGACTTGGTTTCTGGAAGCAAGGTGGCCGGGTTTAGGGATGTAGCCGTTCCAAACTGTATCCGCTCGGAATTCAGTAACATGGCCTGATAATGGGTGACCCGAGCGTTTGAGAGCCATCGATCAGGGGGCTGGCGGATGACTGTCTCTATGGCGTGGGGGGCCACCACAGTGAGGGGTTGGCTGAAGGCCAATTTATCTGAATCTTTTACCAGGACTGCCACAGCGGCTATTATTCGGAGACATGGGGGCCATCCTGCAGCCACGCTGTCTAATTTTTTTGAAAAGTATGCCACGGGCCTTTTCCAGGAGGAGGCAGTTTCCCAGTTTCTGAGTTAGGACCCCTTTGGCTATTCCTCGGCGTTCATCAGCATATAGCGCAAATGGCTTGGTTACATCTGGGAGGCTCAGGGCAGGGGCGGTCAATAAGGCCCTTTTTTATTTTGTCAAAAGCCAATTGTTGCTCCTTTCCCCAGTGGTAGGAGGTGTTGGAATTCGTGAGAGGATATAGGGGAGCCGCCAGCTCTGCAAACCCGGGTACCCAGAGGCGGCAGAACCCGGCACTGCGGAGGAACTCTCGTAGCCCTCTGGCATTAGTGGGTGCTGGGATCAGGGCTACAGCCTTTTTGCGGCCCTCTGTCAGCCACCTCTGTCCTCCTTCCAGGAGATATCCCAGATAGGTCACTCGTCTCTGGCCTATTTGGGCCTTTTTGGTGGAGGCCCTATACCCCAGTCCTCCCAGTCTCTCGAGCAGGGCCCCGATACCTTTTACACAATCCTGTTCTGTCTTAGCCGCTATGAGCAAATCATCCATGTACTGCAGGAGAATGAGGTCCGGATGGCCAACTTGGAAGTCTGCCAAATCCTGGTGCAAGGCTTCGTTGAACAAGGTGGGGGAGTTTTTGAATCCCTGTGGTAGCCTTGTCCAAGTGAGTTGTCCTGAGAATCCCATCTCAGGATCTTTCCATTTAAAGGCAAAAATAGGCTGGCTTTGAGAGCTTAACTTTAGGCAAAAGAATGCCATTCTTTTAGATAGAAGTCAAGGGTCCTTCTGCCTCAGTTAAACCTGAATGTTGAGCTCCCGTAGCAACCAGGAAGGTCTCTGGTTGGCCCCCCACATTAAGGGTTATCTGAGGCTCGGCGGGGGCGGGGGGCTCCTGGCCCTGACACCCCTAATCTTCATACTCTAGGGACAGAACGGGAATGGGCTTCTTCTTAGGTCCCTGCGTTTGGCCCTTCTTTGGACAATCTTTAGCCCAATGTCCTTTTTCCTTGCAGTAGGCACACTGGTCTCGTTCAACCCGTGGTTTTCTTTGGTCTCCCAGGTCCTTACTCTGTCCTGACTTACTCTGCCCTGAGCCCTGTACTATGGTAGCCACTATCCCAGTCAGTTCTTTATTGCGTTTCCTCTCTCTCTCTCTCTTTAAGTATACATACAGTAGCCTTCCATTAATCTTTCCCGAAAACCTGCCGGCATCTCATCTTTTCCCTGCACTATAGCACGTAACTTTGCCAAATTGGTGTGGCGTCACCCTGCCCCTTTGAGACCCGCTAGGAGTACCTGGCGATAGAGACGGAGCCGCTCCCTACCAGCAGCAGTGTCGTAGTCCCAGGTCGGGTGAACCAAGGGGAAAACATCCTCAATTTCATTAGGCAGCTGGGTCGGCCTCCCATCCGCCCCGGGGACGTTTTTCTGTAGACGCGCTGTCTCTCCTCCGTAGTGAGGAGAGTCTGCAGGAGCTGATCAGGGTGCCCTGAAAGACCAGGGCCTTCACCTGCAAGATAATATCAATATTAAAAGTTCCGTTCCTGGGCCACCCGACGTTGAAAGCCGGCCACTCTGAGGAGCAGAAGGTGACCCATTTTCGTCTTTTGACTTCGACCGAAAGGTTGTGTGCCCGGCTGGCGACTTCTTTCTAGTGATCTAGAGTGAGGCTTAAAGGGGTGGTTACAGTTTGCCCCGCGGGTGTAGAAAAGAGGTGAGCGGGGAGGAGGAGGACAGGAAGAAAGACACAGAACAAACAGATGCACACAGATGACAGGATTGGAGCAACAGATTCAGATGGGAGCGGTTGCCAACAACTACCCTCCCCGAAGAGGAGGGAGTGCCGGGCTCCCTCCCTCTTCCAGACCACTCCGGAGTCCGACTCCGGAGCGGGACCAGAAAGATACAGAACAAACAGACGCACACGAATGACAGGACTGGCGCGGCAGGTTCAGATGGGAGCCGTCGCGAACAACGACCCTCCCCGAAGAGGAGGGAGTGCCGGGGCTCCGTTCCTCTTCCAGACCACTCCGGAGTCCGACTCTGGAGGGGGACCAGGGGTCTCAGGGCACGTCTGCCTCCCCCACTGGTCCAAATACAGAATACAGAGTACAGCGTCCTGTAGGCACAATACAGACCCGGCACAATACAGACCCGGCCAGTCAGACAAACGGACGAGACAGATATGACATTTAGCGAGCTCGGTCTTACCTCCTACCGGTCTTAGGATTGAGCCTGGGGCGTCTCGGATCCCGGATGAGCCCCCAAATGTTGGACCCTGGCTCACGGGTGCCAACGTGTCCCGGTGGACGCCCCAGAGACTCAGACCCCAGACAGGCAGATGCAACAAGCAAGAGGGTTTATTGAACATTTGTGCAAACGGGCTCTCCGCCTCCGAGGAGGAAGAGAGCCCCGATTAGCAATTACAGGTATCTTTTAAAGGCAAAAGAAAAAAACCGCTTAAAGACAAAAGAACCGCGGGAGTCGCATAACATTCAGGTTATCGATTTCTCAGGTCAACATGAGCCTATTCAGGGACATTCCAATCAGGGAGTGGGAGGAAATGGTTTTCTTATCACAAACAGAATGCTTTTTGTTGCTAAAACTTCAGGAAGGCACCTGGATGGGCTGCCTCTGGATTAGGGCTGATCCTACATGGGGGGGGGGGGGGGTTTCTTCATCATCATTCAGTGACACAAGGCAATCCATTCCATTGTTGGTTGATTCTAATTGGAGAAAGTTCTGTTAAACCCAAGCCCTAGAAACTTCTCCCTAATAGCGTGTTCCCAGCAACCTCATAATGAATACTCCATAGTCAGACATGTAGTTGGCCCATCAAGGACACCTTGTCTTGCTTAGATAATTCTGTCTGAAGGACTAAGGACTGTGTGTATCAACAAACTAAATTACAATGCAAAGTACATTTATATTGATAAAGCAAAAATATCCATAGGTCTATGCCCCCTACCTAGCAGCTAAGCTTTATTTTAATGTTTTCTCAGCAATGACTTACAATAAGAACTTAAATCTTGGCTGAGTATCTAAGATCAAGATTTCTCACATTAACGACAGCACCAACTCAATCAGTATTGGGAAGTTTGAGAATTTTGACTGAAAAGCCCCACTAACCTCCTCAGAGCTATCAAGGTTACAACTGGATTTAACTCCAGCCTCAGACTCCTCCTGGAAAGAAGGAGCCCCATCTACTTGTCCTGAATTTCTTTAAGAAAAAAAGACAAGCCTGGGAAGCCTGTGCCAAGATAATCATACTATGGGGAATAAGAATAGTACACAATTGGGGTAGGAAGTGGAATGATAAAGAGGATTTACATTGAAACTAAGCTGAGGTGGGGTGGAGGGAACCTGCATGGAAGCTAAATAGTGAACAAAGGGACTGAGTGTGTAACTGACAAGCCTTTTCTTCTCACTATGTCTTCCTTCTCAGTATGCTTATCTCTTGCCTACCTCAGTTCTCAGCTCTGTCATGCTTCATGATCCTATAAACACCACCCAGGAGTATCCCAAGGGTCCTCTTCCAAACAGTCAGCTGAGGTTGAGGGACAGATTGTTTACTCTGGGTCCAGCTGACCCACCAGGGTGCGGTCAGACTAAAAAGAAATCTAGGGCAGCTATGAGTCTGTCCTGATAATAAAACATGGTCCACAGTTCCAGAATGAAGCCAACCTAGAAAAGGAAGTCTAAATCTCACCTTGGAGAGGAGAGGTGGTCACAAACCAGACCCTAACTGAGAACAACACTGACTAACCATGAAGTGGTGTGAGCTGAATAAAGGAGATTACCTGGGTGAGAGCTCACAAATTTCTTTTTACTGAATGCAACTAGAAAGGTAGATGTCACCTCCATGTAAATGACCTGATGACTTAAGGCAAAGATAGGCAGGGGAAGAGAAAGGGACAGTAATAAAGAAGATCAGAGTGGAGAGGAGTTAGGAAAAGGGAAATTGAAGAGATAGGAAAAAGAGAGGGTATAATTAAGGATGATGGGGGCATTTCTCCCAGGAATTTTAAGTAATGCAGCCACTGTTTTTTTTTTTTTTTTCTGAAGCCAATTTCTATGGCTAGAATCCAGCCAGTTCGAAATAAAATGACAGTAACTTTCTTTTTTGATTCAAGGAAACAACCCCTGGTATCTTCTTCCTTTCATTTGCTGGTTTGTGTGTACAGGCCCATCATAAGGAAAAGGGGAGCTGAGCGTGTACTGACCATGCCTCCTCCAATCTTCAATGAGCCTCACAAGGTCTTTTTAAGACTGAAGTGAAGTTTTAATTTTTTTTCCCTTTTTTGCCCCCAGCTTTATGGAGGCATGATTGACAAAAATTGTATATGTTTAGGATGTACAACATAATTTTTAAAGATGCATTTTTTATGTTGGAGAATGAGAAAGCAGAGTGAATGTCCATCTGCTTATTCTGACACCACCAAGAACTTTCCATGTTTAATTTAGCTAATTTCAATAAAAAATGCTAAGAACCACAATAGAGATGAAAACAGTAACATAAACCTGACTAAATACAAGCCCCATTGTACGTGATTAAAATAAAGATTAGCTGTTAACTAGGGGGCCCCTGTAGAATGGGGCAGGAAATTAAAGTAATTAAATGGGCCCCCTCTCCCAGTTATTCTCTATAAAAGCATTTATCTATTTCTGCCATAGCACATATCAAGAGCTGTAATTATCTTATTATTCTCCCTGTTTTTTTTTGTTTGTTTGTTTATTACCTGTCTCCCTTCTAGAAGAATGCCAGATTCATGAGGGCAGGGATGATTGACTGTTTTCTTGCCTATTATATATATTCTCAGGGCTAGAAGACTACCTGCATATAGCAAACACAAATTAAACATGTATTGAGTGGGTAATGGTTTATCTATCTTATTAATTCAAAGAACCAACTCCTAGATTTGTTGATCTGTTCTACAGTTCTTCTGATCTTTATTTCATTGAAGATTGCTCAAAACTTTATTATCTCTCTTCCTCTGCTTGGTGTAGGTTTCATATGCTGTTCTTGTCTCCAGTTTCTTTAGGCACGAGGTTAGCTTGTGTATTTGGGTATTTCCCTCTTAGGGAAATGTATTTCCCTCTTAGGACTACTTTTGCTATATCCCAAAAACTTTGAACGGCTGTATCTTCATTCTCATTAGTTTTCATGAATCTTTGTAATTATTCTCTAATTTCCTGGTTGACACTTTCATCTTTTAGCAGCATGCTCTTTAACCTCCACATGCTTGAGTTTCCTCCAAATTTCTTCTTGTGATTGAGTTTTAGTTTCAAAGCACTGTGGTATGGAAATATGCAGGGGACAATCCCAATCTTTTGGTATTGGTTAAGACCTAATTTGTGACCCAGTATGTGGTCTATTCTGGAGAAAGTTCCATGTGCACTTGAGAAGAATGTATATTCAGTTGTGTTGTGATGTAAAGTTCTGTAAATATCTGTGAAATCCATCTGGTCCAGTGTATCATTTAAAGTTCTTGTTTCTTTGGAGATGTTGTGGTTAGAAGACCTGTCGATTGTCGAAAGCACTACATTCAAGTCACCAAGTATAAGTGTATTATTATCTAAGTATGTCTTAATTTTTGGTAATTAATTGATTGATATACTTGGCAGCTCCCACATTCGGGGCATAAATATTCATGATTGTTAGGTCCTCTTCTTGGATAGATCCTTTAAGTATGATATAGTGTCCCTCTTCATCTCTTACTACAGTCTTCGGGATAAACTTTAGTTTATCTGATATAAGGATGGCTACTCCTGCTTTCTTTTGAGGACCATTTGAATGGTAAATGGTTCTCCAACCTTTTATTTTCAGGCTGTAGGTGTCCTTAGGTCTAAAATCAGTCTCCTGTAGACAGCAAATAGACGGGTCTTTCTTTTTTATCTAGTCTGAAACCCTGTGCCTTTGGATGGGGTCTTTAAGCCCATTCACATTCAGAGTTACTACTGAAAGGTATGAATTTAGTGTCATCATGATACCTATTCAGTCCCTGTTTTTGTCGATTGTTCCCTTGGACTTCCTCTTTCTTTTACAGAGTCCCCCTTAGTATTTCTTGCAGAGCCGGCTTGGTGGTCACATATTCTTTCAGTTTCTGCCTATCTTGGAAGCTCTTTATCTCTATTTCTATTCTGAATGAGAGCCTTGCTGGGTAAAGTATTCTTGGCTGCATGTTCTTCTCATTTAGGACCTTAATATATCCTGCCAGCCCTTTCTGGCCTGCCAGGTCTCTGTGGAGAGGTCTGCTGTGAATCTAATATTTCTCCCCATATAAGTTAGGAATCTCTTGTCTCTCACCGCTTTAAGGATTTTCTGTTTATCTTTGAAATTTGCAAGTTTCATTATTAAATGTTGAGGTGTTGATTTTTTTTTATTTGGGGAGGGGGGAGCCTCTCTATCTCCTGGATCTGAATGCCTGTTTCCTTCCCCAAATTAGAGAAGTTCTCAGCTATGATTTGTTCATATATGCTTTCTGGCCCTCTGGCCCTCTCAGTGCCCTCTGAACCCCCAATTACACGTAGATTTTGCCTTCTGAGGCTGTCATTTATTTCCCTTAACCTATCCTCATGATCTGTTAATTGTTTTTCTCTTTTTTACTCAGCTTCCTTCCTTGTCATCAACTTGTCTTCTATGTCACTCACTCTTTCTTCCACCTCATTAACCCTCATCATTAGGACCTCCAGTTTGGATTGCATCTCATTTAATTGATTTTTAATTTCAGCCTGAGTAGATCTAAATTATGCAGTCATGAAGTCTCTTCAACCCTTTATTCTTTTTTCCAGAGCCACTAGTAGCTTTTTAATTGTGCTTCTGAATTGGCTTTCTGACATTGAACTGTAATCCAAATTCTGTAACTCTGTGGTAGAGAATACTGTTTCTGTTTCTTTATTTTGTGGTGAGTTCTTCCTTCTAGTCATTTTGCTCAGTGTAGAGTGACTGTATGAGTGGGCTGAATCAAGAATATCAACCATGCCCTAAGTAAATTTCAGCCTAGATGATTCTGACGAGGTCAGAGACCAGAAATTAAAAACAAGGATCAGAACAAAATAAAAGGACTTTAAAGTGAAAAAAAAATTTTAAAACAAAGTAGTAAAAAATAAAAGGCCAACATTTCCAAAGAAGAAAATAAAGGAGAAAAAAAGAAGAGAAAAAAAAGTAAAAAGAGAAAAAAGAAAAAAGGGAGGAGACTTGGAGATGGTGTTGGTGACGAAGTTGTAGTGGAGGGAGAATCTAGTCTACCTGAGGGGTCCTAGAGGGTGATCCTCTTGGTTCTGAGTGTATTAAGTTCTGTATGTTAGAAGATACTCAGTCCCAAATTTATATAAACCAGAAATACTTGTAGAGAACCCCAAAATTGACCACCAAAACATAAATGAGATAAAAGAGGGGGGCAGAATGGAAATGAAGAGAGAATATAATCTCACAGAATGAACTAGCACAGTATACCACTTGGTTCTGGGTGCATGCTGGTCATGTTTTAGAAGGTATTAACTCCTGCCATTGCAGAACAAAATGAGGCAGAGAAAACAAAAACACAAAACAAAACAAAAAAAGTATATCATATATCTCCCAAAAGTAAATTGAGTATGTTGAAGGGAATCTATAAGTGGAAAATATATCTAAGACATGTAATAGTAGAAATATGAAAGCCAATAAGGGAGAAACTTAAAAATGAAGAGCTGGTAAAATATTGTAGTTAAGGTGGGAAAAGAGAAAAAAAATATTGGAAATTTTTAGTCTGATATAAAAACGAGTTGTTCTGGAAAAAAGGGGGGATAAGGAGGGGTACCCTCTAGTTCTATATAGTATAAATCCCTGGACTTCCTCTGGAGCTTTCCAGCACTGCTTGTTCAAGAACTTGTTCTTCCCCTATCCTTCCAGCTGGTCTTCTGGGGGAGGGGCCTGCTGTACTGATTTTCAGGTGTATGTACCTGTGGGAGATGCCTCTCACCCCTGCCGGGTGCCAGGCTCAGTGGGAGCTGTTTACCCAATGAGGCCTCTGTTCCCTGGTGGCCCTGCCCCTCCCAGGCAGAAGGTGAAACAAAGAGGAACAACAATACTGGCAGATGTGGGACCTGATCCCAGAACTCTGGGATCACGCCCTGAGCCTAAGGCAGATGCCCAACCGCTGAGCCACCCAGGCATCTCAGGCACTTTTTTTTGGTAATTTGTGATTATATATATATATATATATATATATATATATATATATATATATATATATATATATATATATTTGCTTCTTTATAGTCTCCTCCCCTCGTTTGTGGTATCCATGAGTACTGGGACTGTGTCTCTTTTTGCTCTACACTGTATTTCCAGCACCTTATACAATCTTTGGTGCAGGATTGACAATTAAACACTTGCTGATTGTATGAGTAAGAAAAGAGATGGATAAAGCAGTTACTATTATTCCTTCCCCCATTCTTCAATGTGCAGACATGCCATCCTGGTTCTTGGTGTTTTTAGAAAAGTCTTGATAACCTCAATTACACTTTAATGATTTGAAATGAAGTTTACAAGAATAATTTATTTTGAAAGGAAGAAATATAAGGAAGGGATACCCTTTTGTTTTCATTTCTTATGCACAAAGTAGTGGGTCCAAAGCTGGTTTTCTTTATATATATATACTATACTTATAGCAACACCATATACCATGTTATTTTTTGTCACAAGCAGCAAATTCCCAATTGGGTGCCACAGAGCCCTTTGGAAATTTGGCTGGCTGGGCCTCGTAAGGCATTTTAATTGGATCATGTTGTATTGGTTACTGTCCCTGGGCTGGGTTCTATTCTTCTTCATGCTGGGTTGGGGAGGGGCAGGGCTTGTACAGGCTCCTTGTCAGGCCTCCTGCTGCTAGCACTAGCTGTTTCCCTCTCTCCTGATTCTTGCATCCTCCCACCTGTTCTGAGACTCTCTAACACCCCATGACTTGGAGCAGCTGTTGTCTCTGCCTCTGAGTCAGGCATGCGTCCATTAGGGGGTTTATATAACTAGGCCCTGGGAGGGATTTTTCCCAAGTGGAGCCACCTCAAGTATTTTATTTACTTTAGGATATATCACTTCTGCTTGCTTATCCTTCCTAGTAAGTGTCATGTCTCTAAACTTTCTGGAGTCATGTTTTAAATGCAGCATCTGCATGTACCACATATATGGTTTGCTGATTTGCAGATCCTGGCACCACTCCTTCTCTTATACCAGACATTCAGTAAGTATTGTTTAATCAAATTAGATCAAACTTGAAGGCTTATTGGTGTCATTAGAAGAGGTAGAATCCAAAATGACTGTCTTCCTAGGAAGAAAGTATCTTCATATCTTTAACATTTTGAGAACTACATTTGTGAGGATGACATGTTTAGGTGAGATTTTTTTCAAAGATTTTATTTATTTATTTATTTATTTATTTATTTATTTATTTATTTAAGAGAGAAAGAGAGAGCATGAGTAAGGAGGAGAAAGATGGGGCTCCATCCCAAGACCCTGGGATTATTACTGAGCTGAAGTCACATGCTTAACTGACTGAGCCACTCAGGCACCCCGTTTAGGTGAGATTTAGATTATAGTTTAAGACTAATGACTAACTGCTGACCTCTATCAGTAACAGGAAGGGTTATTTAGTAAATCTGTTACTGAGTTTCTAATTCAGTCACTATTGAAAGTATCTAAAATAATATATATATACAACGTCATCATAAGAAGATGTAGATTTGGAATATTCCAATAAGGATTCTGGTTTAAAATATTGCAATGTATGCCTTTAGTATACATAAATTCAAAGAAGTAAATTAAAAATTGAAAAGAAAATAAGAATAATTAACAAATTTTAATGTTACAACAGAAAGTAAAATTGAATCATATAGCAACATCTAGGTTTCTCTCTTTTCAAAAAGGACTATTGGAGTATCAAAATGAAGGGGATAATAATATCTAAACCAAAAAACTGTAAAATGTTTGATACACTAAATAAATTGAACTGTCAAGGATTTTCGAAGGCTTAAAGTTTCCTACATATAGGTACTAGTGGTCTAAAATTTATTTGAGTTTTAAAAACTCCCTGGTTCCAGACTCCAGGGATACAAACAAATAAATACGGTAGCTTTGCCTTTCTCTGTTGAAACTAAATTTCACTAACTTTCAGATTTGTTTTAATTTCTGAATCATCACTTTGCTAACTTAGATTTACTTTGTCTAAATGCCATTTGCTTTGATAATCTCAGAAGCGATTTCCCACAAAGAGTTCCTGACAGCAGTAGTCAGCTCTGTCTGAGACTTTTTCTGAATTTCTAGGTGTTATTTGACTCCACCTTCATCTTGATCTGCTGCTCCTTTCATTCACCTCTGCAAAGAAAAGGAGCTTCACTCATCTTATTTTTATATTTGGCAAATGATAGCAACCAATAATATTTATAATTTTGACATACATAATTGAGAATGAAAGCAGACATGATTTTCCAAGATTTAATTACTAAATCTGTGGTACATTTGTATAGTCTTGTGATTTGGACATTTCATGGATGTAGTGTTCCTCTTAGAGAACTAGCCATTCAGGCTTAGCCTTCATTTACTTTCTTACTCCCAAGATCACTGTGATTTATGTAAAATTAGTGTATAAAGTTCGGTTGCCTTGAGAATTCAGATCTGGTTGAGAGACTTGGAAATTAGGTAGAATGTGCTAGGTTTTCCCCCCCATAAATCTGAAAAGCCTGTGATTTTCCTATCCCTGGAGGCAATCTGCTAGATTAGAGACATGTTCTGTCCCAAAGACAGAAGCTCAAGAATACCTAGAAATATCTTGATATGAAACAGAAGCCATACTAGGCTTAATGAAGAAGGCTTTGGAATGTAAAAATCAGATTAGACTAAAAATCTCAGAATCTGGATTCCTGGGGGGCTCAGCAGTTTAGTGCCTGCCTTTGGCCCAGGGCGTGATCCTGGAGTCCCGGGATCAAGTCCCACATCAGGCTCCCTGCATGGAGCCTGCCTCTCCCTCTGCCTGTGTCTCTACCTCTCTCTCTCTCTTTCTCTCTGTGTCTTAAATAAATAAATAAATAAATAAATAAATAAATAAATAAATAAAATCTAAAAAAAATTTCCCAGAATCTTACCCTAAATCTTACTTTTTATCACAGAAGTTGTTCACCATTTGGCACATGATCTAGTGGCACATTCTAAATGAAAATGGGATGACGTGAATTAGCATATTGACCAAAAACTGTGAAAATGAGCTTTAATTTATAAATGAGTTGTAGCTGAACCTCAACATGGACAGAATGCTGAATATTCAGGAGAAAAACATATGGAATTTCTGTTATTTATCTCTAGGGACACCATGAATATATCCAATCAATCTGTCAGGTAAAAGATACTATAGGCATCACTCATTGTCAAGAGATTTGATTTAGAGACTAGACCTACAGAATCTGGTGACACAAAACAATGCTTTTCAAAATTTAATATGCTTCACAATAAACTGCTATGCTTGATAAAATGCAAAATTTTAGTCCCTTACCAAAGAAAGTGTAATTCACTGGATTTGGTGTTGGCTCAAGAATCTGCCTTTAAACAAACAAAGCAAGTTGACCATCAGCTATCTTTAATGGGTAAGTCAACTATGCCCTTGTAGCATGAAAGCATCCATAGACAAAATTTAAACAAATAGGAGTGAAAGTGTTCCAGTAAAACTTTATTTACAAGGCAAAAAGCCTAAAGCTGGATTTCATCCATGGGCCACAAGAAGTAAGCATAGTTTTCAGGTCCTGAGCCCTGGCCTAAAGGATTAACTCTTCCTAGAAACAGTACTTCTAGTCTCAGAATTTTATTTTGGAGCTGGTTTGAAGTTTATATCTAAGGAGCACCTATTGGTCAACTATGGTAATGAAGCACATTTCCATTTACTATTGTAAATATGAAATAAGGTGGAGAACAAATTTCCTTGAGTTGTGTACACAAAATAAAGAATACTCATGACCAGGGATACCTGGGTGGCTCAGTGGTTGAGCATCTGCCTTCAGCTCAGGGCATGATCTCGGGGCCTGGGGATTGAGCCCCACATTGGGCTCCCTGAGAGGAGCCTGCTTCTCCCTTTGCCTATGTCTCTGCCTCTCTTTCTGTGTCTCTCATGAATAAATAAAATATTTTAAAAAAAGAATACCCATGACCATTTTCTCCAGAAAATCATCCTGGATTAATTAAGCCCAGTCTTCAGTTAGCCAAAACATTCTCTTGCTTATGTTTTCTGTATGACTCACATTGATAATTTTGAACCCTTCTATGACAATAGTATGGGGCAACAGGATTGAGTAAGACCATTTTGATAGAGCAAGGATGGAACACACCTGGCATTTGTGCTGCCATTTCCATTTCTGATACCATGGCAGACACTGCCAAACATTTATGGTACTCTTTCCTTCTGAGTATATATATGACCACAACATCTCAAAAATCTTAGTGATTTGTTATCAACTGACAGAGTTGTCATGTGAGATTAAACTTACATGTTATCCCTTAATAAATTAGCCTTGCTATGTGGTGTTTTTGTTATTTGTGGTTATTCTATTTGGGAGTACATAATATTACTTCTACTATACCTTTTCTTTTTATTCTGCTATATCTTAAAGTAATTATAAGCCTTGCCCAAAAGAATTCCATAGTATATTTTGAATAGTTGTCATTGTTTTCATCTTAGATAATAAGTATTTTAAATTCATGGGCTCTGCCTAGTTTATCATGTTATATCCTGAAATCACTCCAGAAACACTTGAAAAGTTAATACAGAATCATTTCTCATTAGAATGTCAATGTTAATATTATGATATCATTAGTATACTAAAAACTTCTGCAAATAGTTAATTAATTAAAGTATATTTGAAACTATAAAAACTGATATTGGGGCAGCCTGGGTGGCTCAGTGGTTTAGCGCCATCTTCAGCCCAGTGTGTGATCCGGGAGACCCGGGATCGAGTCCCATGTCAGGCTCCCTGCATGGAGCCTGATTATCCCTCTGCCTGTGTCTCTGCCTCTCTCTCTCTCTCTCTCTCTCATGAGTAAATAAATAAAATCTTTAAAAAAAATCTGATATTGGCAGTTTGGAACTGAAGATACTTATAGTCTGGTTTTAGGTCAGATATTTGTAAACTATAGCATAGTCTTTACACTTGATCTTAGCCAAACTCCAAGAAGTGATAAACTATAGAGTATTCTTTAAAATAGCACTTTTGATCAATTTGGGTTAATACTCTTAAAGGATTAATTGGCTTCATAATCAAAGTCCTTGCTTACCAAATACAAGATAGTGTATAGCATTAAATAGACTCACTTGCATAGCATAGTACTGACTCAGCAAACTTGTTATATTATATGCTGGCTATTGTAATAGAACTTGTTTAGTAAAATTCGAAGAAAATTACCATTTAACAAAAACAAAACAGTTTTCATGGGATTTTCAATTTTATCCAGGCATGTAAAACTCATGTGTAATATGAGTATATCTGACTACTGAGTGGTGGTCAGTATTTTACTGTTGGTAGGATTGGTTACAAAGAAGTGTTGAACAGAAACTCAATTTGAATAGGATTAAAAACTAAGTGCAGAGGACTAATGCAGTCCTACTAGGTAGCTTGTCCTAAAATTTCTAGGATATGACAGCCTGGTAAATGGGGCTTTTCTAGTGGTATGTGATCTGAGAGGTCATCTCCATCAGACCCCAAGCTTTTTACCTAGCAAATTTGATAGAGGCTCAACTGTCAAAATAAATTAGATGGATACTAGCATCCCTTTATATTTAATACATGTGTTTCAGCACCAAAATGTCTCTCACAGACATACCATGTTTTTCAAGCTTTTTCTACAGTCCCATGTTAGGCCCTGGGATTCATTATCTGACTTCTGATATTTCCAAAGCTCCATGACAGGATCTGACGTTTTATTTTTAACCAACTTGCTTCTCTTAAACCATGGAAAATCTCTTCTCTCTGCTTAAAAACAAAACAAAACAAAACAAAACAAAACTATCAACAGCCTTAGGCAAAGAGAAGGCATTTGTTAGAGACTCTAGGAAGAGCCATTTGCAGAAAAAAACACATTTCCCATCTTTATAGTTCTTTTTTTTCCCCATCATTATAGTTCTGATGTCTGTATTTGAGACAGATAAGAACCTATCTTCTCTAGGTATTCTCTAGTCTTGGCATTTACTGAAAATACACAGGAAGTAGGGAGAGTTTATAAGTGAATGTAGGAAAATGAAAGACCGGGAACTCATGTGCATATTACAGGGAGAGAAGAGACAGTGCAAAAGAAATGTTAGTGCAGAGAGGCTCTTATAAAGGAATCTGAGGTTAAGAAATCTGTGTTCAGAGTTTTGAGTATATTGTAGGAAATCAGATCCAGATGGTTTTTGGACATGCTCTGGCCAAAATTTGACCAAGCTTGTAAATTGCTTATTGACAGGCTCAATTTACCAGACCAAGAACCCTCATGCTCCAAGGTTTAGGTGGGCAGAACTAGCCCCCAGCAAATTTGGGCAAAAAAAATTATGTGTTCTCAGTCTGCATTTTCTATACTTTTCTCAGCCACGAATGTTCCCACCGTAACTATCATATCTGGTGCTCATTAGCCTTCCCAGTTACTCAGCCTCTCCCTCTGGAAGATCACAACATCTAGTAAAGATTTAGAGAGCTCATTTACTTTAAAGTGTTAATGATGACTGACAGGGTTCAATTTGTTTCCTTTCCCAGGGGAATGCATTTAGAGTCTAAGAAATTATCTATTTGAGCAATTTTGAATATTCTTCAGTTACATGGGAGAGGTATTGGTGATATAGCCTACCTTCTTACTGTCCCTGAAATCATTGCATCTATAGGCAATTGAGCACTCATAAAATCTGCCCTGTGGCTGGGTATGGGAATACAGGTAGGGAAGTTGGGAAAAGTTTTCTTAGTATTTGATTAAGCACTATCACTAAGCTACTTTTTTCTTTTGCATTTGTTTGACACTTTGAATTTAGTTTTCTGGAAAAGAAACTCATAAAAATACTAGAGACTCCTTAAAGACTTATCCCAAGATTTCCTAGAAAAACAGTGTATATTTTCTTCTATTTTTCAAGGTTATTTGGAGAGTGGAATGGGGGAACATTCAGAGTTCAAGACAAACCCACCAATTATAAAATGTCAGCCAGGCCTTTTGGAAGCTACTTGCCACATCCAGGAAGCCCATTGCTAAAAATCAAAGGACCAATTTGTTGGTTTTAACCCAGATTAATTTCTCATCAAGTTATTTTATCTATCCAAACAATTATCTGACAGTAGATGTAATTGATTTTTGTGTATGTGTGTTGATGACAGATAAGAAACTAATACTTGTAATGTTATAAACCATGCCTAAGCAGAAATCATTATATCAACTTGAATTTTAATATACAAAACTATTCTTGTTTTTTAATAAATGGTTTGCTCCTTGATATAGAAGATACTTATATTATCCTTTTTATTACTTCCACATAGTTCAGGTTTTAATATTCTAGTCTAGCCATGTTTAGTTATAAAACCGACACACATGCTTATCACTGAGCACAATATAGTGACTATCAACGTGTTTTTTTTTTCCTACAATGACTATATTTATATCTAGTGAGAATTGAAAAATCATCAACTATTTATTTGGCTGGTCCCATTTCTCTTAGCTTATTAAAACTACTGCTCATGTGTTTGGGATCCCTAGTTTATTTTATTGCAGCTGAATAAACCAACCTAAATTAATTAAATGCTTCTATTCGTTGCTACATTTACAAAATTAGGAAATTGGATAGGATGAATATAAGGTACCATAGATATGTAATCTAATATCCCTTTAAGCATTAAACATCTATAAATATATGTTTATCTTTGGTTCCCTAACAATAATACCTTACATCTAATAATACTTTCTAATTTACTTACAAGAGCCTAATTGATTCTTGCAATTACATATTTACATAATTTACTGAGTTTCTGCTAAATGTCTGCAGTGTAGCCTCTGAGAATATAAAGCTGATGGAGATAGTCCAGAGATTATTATCCCCATTTTAGAGAGAAATAATTGGAGACTCAGAGAAATGTAGTGATTTACCAAAGATTACAGTTGTGTAGCTGGGACAGAATCGCAAGTATTTTGACTTAATCTTTTGATACTTTCATTCTACCTTTTGTATACAAGTACATGGAAGACCATAAAATATTAAAGTTATGGATATGGCACCAAAAGCATCATCCATAAAATAAAAAAATGGACTTTTTCAAAACTTAAGTTTGCTACATAAAAAAACACTACTAAAATAAGGAAAAGAAGAGTCACAGAGTGGGAGCAAGTATTTGCAAATCATATATGTAATAAACTATTTGAATCCAAAATATATGAAGAATGCTCAGAACTCAATAATGAGGAAAACAAAAATAGGTTGAATGGACACTTAACCAAAGGAGATCTACAAATAACAAATAGACACAGGAAAATATATTAAACATTATTACTTATCAGGGT
Source organism: Vulpes lagopus (assembly GCF_018345385.1). Taxonomy (NCBI): domain Eukaryota; kingdom Metazoa; phylum Chordata; class Mammalia; order Carnivora; family Canidae; genus Vulpes; species Vulpes lagopus. Next base: position 78,712,534 of record NC_054848.1, read on the forward strand.
GTTATAAACTTAAATCACACTATGCAATCATTACATGCCTATTAATATGGCTAATATTAAAAAAGTACCGACAATACCAAGTGTTGAGAGGGATGTGGAGCAATTGGAAATTTCATATAGTCCTGATAGGAATGGAAGATGGTTCAGCCATGGTGGAAAATAGCAGGTTCTTATGAAGTTAAACATATGCTTCCCATATGATCCAGTAATCTTAAAAGGATAATGTGTGTTTGCACAAAAAATCTGTACAATGAGTATTTATAGTACTATTCATAATTCATAATTCATAATTACCCCAAACTGGAAACAGCCCACATGGACTTCAGCAAGTTTTGTATCCTGTTTACGGTGGTGGGAAAACAGTCTATGCATGTGTTAAAACTCATGGAACTCTACATGCAAAAATGTTAAAAAGATTATTATTATACATTAATTCTTATAGCCAAGATTTAAAAAGTAAGTGAGGTTTGGAAGATAGCTGTGCTTACCACTATACCACAAACAATTCAGGACTTCAAATTATATTATAAGGCTGTAGTAATCAAAATAGTATGGTAATGGCACAAAAAATAGACACTTGTATCCATGAAGCAGTATAAAAAACCCAGAAATGAACCCAGAATTCTATTATCAATTACTTTTTGAGAAAGCAGGAAAGAATATCCAAGGTGAAAAAGACAGTCTCTTCAATAAATGGTGTTGGGGAAACTGGACAGCCACATGCAAAAGAATGAAACTTGTCCACTTTCATATACCATACATAAAAATAAATGCAAAATGGAGTAAAGACCTAAATGTGAGACCAGAAACCATAAGAATCCTAGAGGAGAACACAGGCAGTAAAGTATTTGACATCAGCCATAGCAACTTCTTTCTATATATGTCTCCTGCGGCAAGGGAAACAAACGCAAAAATAAACAATTGGGACTATATCAAAACAAAGTGCTTCTGCACAGAGAAGGAGATAATCAACAAAACTTAAAGGCCACCTCCAGAATAGAAGAAGATATTTGCGAATGATATATCTGATAAAAGTTTTTTATCCAAATTATATAAAGAACTTATAAAACATAACACTCAAAAAAATAAAACTTAACACTCAAAAATGAACAATCCAATTAAAAAATGGACAGAAGACATGAATACACGTTTTTCCCAAAGAAGACATCCACATGGCCAACAGACACACGAAAAGATGCTTAACATTACACATCGTCAGGGAAACAAATCAAAACTACAATGAGATATCACCTCACAGCATTCAGAATGGATAAAATTAACACAAGAAACAAGAGTTGTTGGCAAGGATCCCAAGAAAGGGGAACCCTCTTACATTGTTTGTGGGAATGCAAACTGGTGCAGCGATTCTGGGAAACAGTATGCAGGTTCCTCAAAAAGTTAAAAATAGAACTACCCTATGATCCAGCAATTGTACTACTAGGTATAACCCAAAGGATTCAAAAATACGTATTTGAAGGGATACTGACATTTATAGGAGCATTATCCACAATAGACAAATTAAGGAAAGAGCCCAAATATCCATCAACTAATGAATGGGTAAAGAAATGGCATATAATGGAATATTACTCAGCCATCAAAGAGAATGAAATCTTGCCATTTGTAATGATGTGGATGGAGCTAAAGGGTCTTATGCTAAGCAAAATAAGTCAGTCAGAGGAAGACAAATACCATAACATTTCATTCATGTATGGAATTTAAGAAACAAAACAAAGGAGCAAAAGGAAAAAAAAAAAAAAAACAAGAGAAAGAGAGAAAGCAAGAAACAGACTCTTATAGACAACAAACTGATAGTTACCAGAGGGGAGGGTTTGGGAGATGGGTGAAAGAGGTGATGAGGATTAAAGAGTACATTCATCTTAATGAATGCTGTGTAATGTATAGAATTGCTGAATCACTGTATTGTCCACCTGAAACTATTATTACACTGTACGTTAACTAAGTGGAATTTAAAACCTTAAAAAAAGTAACAACAAAAAAGAAAATGTAAAAAAAAAAATGTGAAGTTTGAATTCAGCACTAACACTTCTTTTATCTTATTAGCAACACTCCTCTAGGCATCCAGTCTCTCCTCAGTTCTCTCAGCTTTCATATGTTCTGAAGAACCAATTCACACAAAAATTCAAATGATACTAATATATACACGTGTTTCTTCTGGTAGGGTCATTTTCATTTGAGCAGATCACAGAAGTCTTGTGTTAAGTATTGCATCTCAGTGAGTTGGAGTCTAAGGATTGGCCAGTGTGTAAAGGAGCCCCTGTAGAGAGAATAGAGCTAAAGCAGCCTTCTATGCGTTTCTGAAACTGAAGTATATTTGTTTAGCTTTTCAAATTTTATTTTGTAGACTGTGTAAGAGTATGACACAGTCTAGTTGGTGCTATAGATTAATATATAGAGATATATATCACCCCTTCCCAATATTGAATATACTCAGATCAGGAAAGGAAATCATAATTGAAATGAAAAACAGCACCTTGAAATCGTCACTTCTTAAAATAAATAATTTAATTGATAACTTTCTGACATCAAAATTCTGAAACTAGGGCAGCATTATTATACACACATTATTTTATTTTATTTTATTTTTTACACACATTATTTTTATTGTCACTTTCTGAGAGCTGAGTAACTATGCATGTAAATTGCTTTTTAAAAGCTGTCTAACAGATTCCTTTTGTACAGTACAAAATGTTTAAAGCAAAAATTCATTATTGATTGTTTTTTTAAAGATTTATTTGAGAAAGAGAGAGAGAACAGGGATTGGGGAGAGAGGGAGAGAGAGAGAAAGAGAGAGGGAGAGAGACTCTCAAGCCGACTCCATCCTGAGCATGGATCTCCACATGGGGCTCCATCTCACGACCCATGAGATCACGACCTGAGCCAAAATCACTGGTCAGATGATTAACTTATCAAGCCACCCAGGCACCACTCATTTATTTTTTAAAGCTAATTTACATGTTAGGCTTTCCTAGAATGAGGTCAATGTGTGCAGGAATTGAGAGATTTCAAACACCACAGAATTTATTACAAACTTCACTTTTTATTTGTATTGATATCAAAAACAGTTAAACCAGACTTTCAAGCCATACTACAAATAGTATAGTGAGTGTTTGTACATTAATCATATAAAATCATGTATATCAGATCTCAGTAAAAGTAATAAAGGACTTCAAAATATATTAGTGTTGCAACTCTTTCCAAAATGACCCTATCAACATTCTGACTTAATTGGAATATTTTACCTATATTTATTTTCATTTTCATGTCAGGTTTGAAAAATATTTCAAGGTACACATCACAAGTGCATAAGACATATCTTAATTGTACTTTACTTTTTGCCTCTGTCAAAATCAGATGAAATGTAAACACAAGAATTACTAAAACTATGATAGGATGTTTACCCTATCTAAAGGCAGGTGCCAGGAATGCCCAATCTTGGGTTATATCCACCAAATCCCAGTATCACTGATCAACTCTATTTAAAAGCACTCCAATCAGAATCTTCCTTGAGAAGAACAGCAATAAAACAAAATGTTGTAGTGGGTTAAAAAAATAGTTGAGAGGCTGAATGTTTAGTTACATCCATTAACCTTCAACTTGGATGATGTGGATAGAGGAAGACGGTTTTGTTTTCAGCATGACACTTAAATAAATTAATGGTTTGATTAAAATGTAGTATTAGAGATTAAAAGTATAATATGGATAATACAGTATCAGAGAAGATACTAAAGCCACCAGGGAAATTATTTAAACCTGAGAAAGAGAACACATCAAAACTAATAGCCAGGGGAGGGGGCAGGATGACTGAAGAGTAGGGTCCCCAAGGCACGTGTCCCCACCAAATTACCTAGATAACTTTCAAATCATCCTGAAAACCTACGAATTCAGTCTGAGATTTAAAGAGAGAACAGCTGGAATGCTACAGTGAGAAGAGTTTGCGCTTCTATCAAGGTGCGAAGACGGAAAAAAAATAATAAAGAAATAAAAAAGCATCCAAGGGGGAGGGGCCCCATGAGGAGCCGAGCTAAGGCCTCCGGCGAGTGCCCCCAGGATAGGAAAGCCCTGTCCTGGAGAAGCAGGAGCTTCACGAACCTTCCCTGACAGAAAGGCCTCGCAGGGAGGTGGAGCAGGATCCCAGGAGGGGCCTGGATGCCCTCAGGCTCCCAGGGACACTAACAGAGGAACTGCACCCCAGGGGAGAGTGCACCACACCCAGCGGCCGAGCTCCCTAAAGTGCTGCAGCCTGCGCACGGCTGGACCCGGGAGCAGCTCAGAGGGGCTTGGGCAGCAGTTCTGCGTGGAGGGGACTGTGCGGCCCTGGAGCCCAGGGCGCTGGGGACACAGCCCAAGATCTGGCGCTCCCCCTGGACAGGAAGAGGCCCGGAGGGCCCAGGACAGTGAGGACACTACTACCTCTGGGTGGCCCAGAGATGTGCAGATCGGCTGCCCCCGCCCCCAAAGCATCCAGGCCCTTGCAGACTGAGAGCTGCAGTAGTTACTACCAGAGCGGACTCCAGGGCTGGAGAGCTGGCTGCCGCCACTGTTGTTGTTCCTCCTGGGGCCTCACAGGTTAAACACGATAAACAACTCCCACTGAGCTGTGCAGCAGGCAGGGGGCTGAGCAGCTCCCCCAGGTGCTCACACCTGAGAATCAGCACAGCAGGCCACTCCCCCAGAAGACCAGCTAGAAGGACAGGGGAAAAGCAAGTTATTGACCAAGCATCACTGGAAAGTTCCAGGGGAAGTTGAGGGATTTACAGTATATAAAATCAGAGGCTATTCCCCCTTGTTTTTTGTTTTCTGTTTGCTTCCCCCACCTTTTTTTCTCTTCTTTCTTTTTCTTTTCTTTTCTTTTCTTTTTTATCTTCTCTCTTTTTCTCCTTTTCCCAGTACAACTTGCTTTTGGACACTCTGCACTGAGCAAAATGACTAGAAGGAAAAACTCACCTCAAAAGAAAGAATCAGAAACAGTCCTCTCTCCCACGGAGTTACAAAATTTGGATTACAATTCGATGTCAGAAAGCAAATTTAGAAGCACTATTTTAAAGCAACTGGTGGCTCTAGAAAAAAAAAACATAAAGGATTTAAGAGACTTCATGACTGCAGGATTTAGATCTAATCAGACAGAAATTAAAAATCAATTAAATGAGATGCAATCCAAAATGGAGGTCCTAACGATGGAAGATAATGAGGCAGAAGAACGAGTCAGGGACATAAGAGACAAGTTGATGGCAAAGAGGGAAACTGAGGAAAAAAGAGAAAAACAATTAAAAGATCATGACAATAGGTTAAGGGAAATAAATGACAGCCTCAGAAGGAAAAATCTACGTTTAATTGGGGTACCCGAGGGCGCCGAAAGGGACAGAGGTCCAGAATATGTATTTAAGCAAATAATAGCTGAGAACTTCCCTAAATTGGGAAGGGAAACAGGCATTCAGATGAGGAAATAGAGAGATCGCCCCCTAAAATCAATAAAAACTGCTCAACACATCAACATTTAATAGTGAAGCTTACAAATTCCAAAGATAAAGAGAAGATCCTTAAAGCAGCAAGAGACAAGAAATCTCTAACTTTTATGGGAAGAAATATTAGATTCACAGCAGACTTCTCCACAGAGACCTGGCAGACCAGAAAGGGCTGGCAGGATATATTCAGGGTCCTAAATGAGAAGAACATGCAGCCAAGAATACTTTATCCAGCAAGACTCTCACTGAGAATAGAAGGAGAGATAAAGAGCTTCCAAGATAGGCGGAAACTGAAAGAATATGTGACCACCAAGCCGGCTCTGCAAGAAATACTAAGGGGTACTCTGTAAAAGAAAGAGAAACCCAAGGGAACAATCGACAAAAACAGGGACTGAATAAGTATCATGATGACACTAAGTTCATATCTTTCAATAGTAACTCTGAATGTGAATGGGCTTAAAGACCCCATCCAAAGGCACAGGGTTTCAGACTAGATAAAAAAGAAAGACCCGTCTATTTGCTGTCTACAGGAGACTGATTTTAGACATAAGGACACCTACAGCCTGAAAATAAAAGGTTGGAGAACCATTTACCATTCAAATGGTCCTCAAAAGAAAGCAGGAGTAGCCATCCTTATATCAGATAAACTAAAGTTTATCCCGAAGACTGTAGTAAGAGATGAAGAGGGACACTATATCATACTTAAAGGATCTATCCAAGAAGAGGGCCTAACAATCATGAATATTTATGCCCCGAATGTGGGAGCTGCCAAGTATATCAATCAATTAATTACCAAAAATTAAGACATACTTAGATAATAATACACTTATACTTGGTGACTTGAATGTAGTGCTTTCGACAATCGACAGGTCTTCTAACCACAACATCTCCAAAGAAACAAGAACTTTAAATGATACACTGGACCAGATGGATTTCACAGATATTTACAGAACTTTACATCACAACGCAACTGAATATACATTCTTCTCAAGTGCACATGGAACTTTCTCCAGAATAGACCACATACTGGGTCACAAATTAGGTCTTAACCAATACCAAAAGATTGGGATTGTCCCCTGCATATTTTCAGACCATAATGCTTTGAAATTAGAACTAAATCACAAGAAGAAGTTTGGAAGGATTTCAAACGCGTAGAGGTAAAGGACCATCCTGCTAAAAGATGAAAGGGTCAACCAGGAAATTAGAGAAAAATTAAAAAGATTCATGAAAACTAATGAGAATGAAGATACAACCATTCAAAACATTTGGGATACAGCAAAAGCAGTCCTGATGGGCAAATACATCGCAATACAAGCATCCATCCAAAAACTGGAAAGAACTCAAATACAAAAGCTAAACTTGCACCTAAAAAGCCTGGAGAAAAAAACAGCAAATAGATCCTACACCCAGCAGAAGAAGAGAGTTAATAAATACTCGAGCAGAACTCAATGAAACAGAGACGAGAAGAAGTGTGGAACAGATTAACAAAACCAGGAGTTGGGTGTTTGAAAGAATTAATAAGATAGATAAACCAAGAGCCAGCCTTATTAAAAGAAGAGAGTAAATACTCAAATTAATTTAATCATGAATGAGAAAGGAGCCATCACCAACAATACCAAGGAAATACAAACGATCTTAAAAAACTTAATATGAGAAGCCTTATGCCAATAAATTAGGCAACCTAGAAGAAATGGACGCATTTCTGGAAAACCACAAAGTACCGAAACTGGAACAGAAAGAAATAGAAAACTGGAACAAGCCAATAACTAGGGAGGAAATGGAAACAGTCATCAAAAACCACCCAAGACACAAAAGTCCAGGGCCAGATGGCTTCCCAGGGGAATTCTATCAAACGTTTAAAGAAGAAACCATACCTATTCTACTAAAGCTGTAGAAAGCTAAAGCTTTTCCATACCTATTCTACTAAACCATACCTATTCCACTAAAGCTTTTTCGTTCAGAAAAGATAGAAAGAGAGGTGGAATACTTCCAAACTCGTTCTATGAGGCCAGCATCACCTTAATTCCAAAACCAGACAAAGACCTCACTACAAAGGAGAATTATAGATCAATATCCCTGATGAACATGGATGCAAAAATTCTCAACAAGATACCAGCCAATACAATGGAACAATACATTAAGAAATTATTCACCCTGACCAAGTAGGATTTATCCCCGGGTTGCAAGGCTGGTTCAACACTCGCAAAGCAATCAATGTGATAGGTCATATCAGCAAGGGAAAACACAAGAACCATATGATCCTCTCAATAGGTGCAGAGAAAGCATTTGACAAAATACAGCATCCATTCCTGATCAAAACTCTTCAGAGTGTAGGAATAGAGGGAACATTCCTCAACTTCTTAAAAGCCATCTAAAAAAGCCCACAGCAAATATCATTCTCAATGGAGAAACACTGGGAGCCTTTTCCCAAAGATCAGGAACACGACAGGGATGTCCACTCTCACCACTGCTATTCAATATAATACTAGATGTCCTAGCCTCAGCAGTCAGACAGGAAACAGAAATAAAAGGCATTCAAATTGACAAAGAAGTCCAACTCTCCCTCTTCACAGATGACATGATACTGTACCTAGAAAACCCAAAAGACTCCACCCCAGGATTGCTAGAACTCATACAACAATTTAGTAGAGTGGTAGGATACAAAATCAATGTTCAGAAGTCAGTGGCATTTCTATACACTAACAATGAGACTGAAGAAAGAGAAATTAAGGAGTCAATCCCATTTACAATTGCACCCAAAAGCATAAGATACCTAGGAATAAACCTAACCAAACAGGTAAAGGATCTATACCCTAAAAACTACAGAACATTTCTGAAAGAAATTGAGGAAGACACAAAGAGATGGAAAAATATTCCATGGTCATGCATTGGAAGAATTAATATTGTGACAATGTCAATGCTACCAAGGGCAACTTACACGTTCTGTGCAATCCCTATCAAAATACCATGGACTTTTATCAGAGAGTTGGAACAAATCATCTTAAGATTTGTGTGGAATCAAAGAAGACCCTGAATAGCCTGGGGAATATTAAAAAATAAAACCATAGCTGGGGGCATCACAATGCCATATTTCAGGTTGTACTACAAAGCTGTGGTCATCAAGACAGAGTGGTACTTGCACAAAAACAGACACATAGATCAATGGAACAGAATAGAGAATCCAGAAGTGGACCCTCAACTTTATGGTCAACTAATATTCGACAAAGGAGGAAAGACTATCCACTGGAAAGTGGAAAAAAGACAGTCTCTTCAATAAATGGTGCTGGGAAATTTGGACATCCATATGCAGAAGAATGAACCTGGACCATTTTCTTACACCATACATAAAGATAAACTCAAAATGGAGGAAAGATATAAATGTCAGACAAGATTCTATCAAAATCCTAGAGGAGAACACAGGCAACACCCTTTTTGAACTTGTCCACAGTAACTTCTTGCAAGATACATACATGAAGGCAAGAGAAACAAAAGCAAAAATGAACTGTTGGGACTTCATCAAGATAAGAAGCTTTTGCACAGCAAGAGAAACAGTCAACAAAACTAAAAGACAACCTACAGAATGGGAGAAGATATTTGCAAATGTCCTATCAGATAAAGGGCTAGTATCCAAGATTTATAAAGAACCTATTAAAGTCAACAGCAAGGAAACAAACAATGCAATCATGAAATGGGCAAAATACATGAACAGAAATCTCACAGAGGAAGTCATAGACATGGCCAACAAGCACATGAGAAAATGCTTTTGCATCCCTTGCCATCAGGGAAATAGAAATCAAGACCACAATGAGATACCACCTCACACCAGTGAGAATGGGGAAAATTAACAAGACAGGAAACAACAAATGCTGGGGAGGATGTGGAGAAAGGGGAACCCTCCTGCAGTCTTGGTGGGAATGTGAACTGGTGCAGCCACTCTGGAAAACTGTGTGGAGGTTCCTCAAAGAGTTAAAAATAGATCTGCCCTACGACTCAGCAATTGCACTGCTCGGGATTTACCTCAAAGATACAGATGCAATGAAATACCGGGATATCTGCACCCCAATGTTTATAGCAGCAATATCCACAATAGCCACACTGTGAAAGGAGCTTCAGTGTCCATCAAAAGATGAATGGATAAAGAAGATGTGGTCTATGCATACAATGGAATATTACTCAGCCATTAGAAACGACAAATACCCACCATTTGCTTCAACGTGGATGGAACTGGAGGGTATTATGCTGAGTGAAATGAGTCAATCCGCGAAGGACAAACATTATATGGTCTCATTCGTTTGGGGAATATAAAAAATAGTGAAAGGGAATAAAGGGGAAAGGAGAAAAAATGAGTGGGAAATATCAGAGAGGGAGACAGAACATGAGAGACTCCTAACTCTGGGAAACGATCAAGGATTGGTGGAAAAGAGGTGGGCAGGGGGTGGGGGTGACTGGGTGATGGGCATTGACTGGGGCACTCGATGGGATGAGCACCTGGTGTTTTGCTTTATGTTGGCAAATTGAACTCTAATTTTTTAAAAAAATGCAGCCAATGGTATCCAAAGTGATGTCAGTCTTGGTGGCAGACATCTGGGCTTATGCAGAGCTGGGGGGGCTAATAGCTTGCTCATATGTAATTGAAATAAAATAGAGATAGGTGGGAAGGCTGGACTAAATAGAGCAAAGAAAGGTCCTGGAGCTCTTGGGTGGCTCAGTCGGTTAAGCATCCAACTCTTGATTTCGGCTCAGGTCATGATCTCAGGGTTGCGAGATTGAGCCCCAAGTCAGGCCTCACACTCAATAAGGAGTCTGCTCTTCTCCCTCTCCCTCTCTCCCTGCCCCTCCCCCTACTCATGTGTCTGCACTCTCTCCCTCTCTCTTAAATAAATACATCTTTAAATAAAAAAATAAAAAATAAATTAAAAAAACAAAACTAATAGCCAGAACAAGACTAAATATTTGCATCTCATCAAAATAAAATGGCTGTGATTCAGTGTTTAAATATCATCAGCTTTTTGTTCTTTCAGGTATTCTACTCCTTACCCCTTAATTTTAAGCATTGTCCACCTTCCTTCAAACAGTCCAACTAGGGAAATGTCTAAAAGTAAATGAAATTTGAGCAATGGCCCAGAGTTGGATGACTTGAGAAATACTGATTTGGTTAATAAACACCAGATAAGGGGTATATGCCAGGGATTAAGGAGAAACTTTAGCTAGAAATGAAGGAAAGATTGAAATGACATAAATCACAATATCCTGAAGCAGCCAGTTCCATCTAAGGAGGAAAGGAATATCGAATCGGAATTAGAGAAAAGAGGTAGAAGACAAAACTTATTAACCCAAACAGGTAAATATTGAAAACTCTGGGGTGACTATAGGAGGTGAGTTAGGGATTGTGTATCTGTGTGCATTAGAGAAAAGTGCTGTGCTGGAAAGAAATGAATTATGTAACCATAGAATCCCTTTTTGTGCTCATTCTTTATACTAAGCTGATATCACTGCAGCTTTTGTCCCTGTCATATGGGCTGGTTTGTGGTGAACTGCAACAAAAGTGGCTTTACTTAAAATGAAGTCCTTTACCACGTCAGAGTGGTTCAATTGTAGGATATTGGCATCCTCTTCTCCATTAGTCCTAAAAAACCCAAACAGAAATTGAATAACTGGTAATAAGGAAGTTATGCAGGTCCAGGTTTATGAAGAAAATGAGAAGCCATATAGTGCTCTCTCTCTTGTCAGTTAGTGACCCACCTTTCTGTCTATTGCCATTTGTAAGCTTGAACTCTACCTCCTCTGTCATCTTTACTGACTATTGGTCCAGTTCCTGTATGTTTATGACTTCACTTCCTTTGTGCTACATCTACTTTACTTCAGATTCTGATTAGATCCTGTGTTTCTGAGCCACAAGTCGTAATTGTTGATTGCATGAATGTTTGGTTTTGGAATTTTTACTTTGACTGCAATGTGATCTCTATTAATACCAGTACAGTTGCTCAGCCAAAAGTGCCCAAGACCCTTCCCCCAGCAATAAAACTTTTGTTGAATAAGAAAAATGGGGAAGAAGGTTAGAAGGGAAATGATATGAAGGAGACATTGGGGTAGCTCTGAGGTCTACTTAGCATTTTATATTTTATTTCATAGGGAACAAGAACCATCTTCTCTTATAAAATATTTCTTGGTCAAAGATAAACATACTGCATGGGATGGATAATTGTCCTGGTGTAAAGTAGTGTTATGTGGGTCTGGAAAGGAGCCAAGCCCAATGAAAACAGAAAATATCAATGAAAACAGGATAGGAAGTTGAAATTTAAGATTAACATGCATAATGGAAAATATCTGGTGACCTTGGCCAAACTACTAAATTAAACCTAGTTTAAAAGATAATTTGGGTCTTTAGGAACAGGAGTTCTCAGGTATGTTTCCATTTTAATAATTATTTCTAATTGCAGAAACAAGGAGAGGACTGCCTAGGTGAATATTTTTCACAGCAAAATTGAAACATACAGACTCGTGTAGAAAAAAAGTCATGGAGATTTACCTTTCAAATAAATTCATATACTAAACCAGAAAACATCCCCCAAAATGACAGCACATGAATGGTTGTCCCCTTGGAAAAGGAATTCAATTTTGAATTATCTATACTATAGACCTTGAAAGTCTTTCATCACTTCGTCCAATGAAAAATGGAGGTGTTTGACTTAGTGACAGATGATCTACCCAAGAGTGTTTTCTTTCTTCTATTGCTGCTTCAATTGTATATTTAGTGAATTAGCTATGATTGATGATAGCATTTTAAGCCCTTGCTAGTTTTTCTGGTAAAAAGATAGCATATTTTAACTATATTAATAGTTTTAGGCTTAAGTGCAGCACAATATATTTTTATAATCTTTCAATAGTGAAGCCACAATTCACACAAATGGATTAATTCTGCCTTTAGCCCACACAACTCTGACAAAAAGATGTCATTTAAAGTAATGTTGCTCACCATTCAAAGATGCAAAAGCTGAAGGCTACATTGCTTTGATATGAAATAATTTTGTAGTTTTGAATGCTTGGCAAAATCTGTATGTCACTAACACCAACTTAAGTAGTTTGTAAAACTGAGGCCAAACGTACTCCTATGGTAAAATATCACTAACAGTGGTATAGTTTTAAAATAAAAGAGCTAAAGAAACAGTTTTGTTCAGAAGCACCAATTTCCCTAAAAACTGGTTATGGAATATTTCATCAGATTAAATTTTATTAATTGTGCATAATGTGAAGTATTGGTAATTACAGTAGACTGTAGGGCTACTGTTACCTTAGGCACTCTTGTATTCCTTAGGCAGTCTTATTGGGAGTCTGGTATATTTCAGATTTAAATTGAGTACTGCAAATCTTTTTAGGATTTGATATCAATTGAGTATTATTTTCTACTTGATCTATTCGTCAGCGAAGAATAGTTTATAATCTTACTTAATAAATATGACTGTGGAGGAGAAAATACAAGGTTTTGCCCATATTGTAACCTTTAGTATAACTACTATATTGCATTATTGTATGGCTCTTAGTGCTATTTGAATGTCAATAGCTAAAGTCTGTAAATGGATAAGAAAGATAATTTGAGAAATTACCTTATAAGAGATGGGATTATCTGTCTATAGGGCTGGATAATAAAGTATTCACTTAAGCCTCTGAAGAGAATTCTCAATATTTCCAATATTGAATAAACCTAGTCCTCCTAAAGCATGCCGGTTTATATGTATCATGGTCACAAGATTCAAGCCATTTTCTCATACCAACAGACTTAAACTAAGATATACTGAGATATACTTAGTTTATGAATGTCAAACTAAGACACAACAGGTTCCTAGAGACATGTTCCTGACTGACGTATGTGCTGAAAGCTGGATCTTAATTACAGGTCTTGGCCTCCATTCTATTCTAGATCTGAGGGGTGTGTGTGTGTGTGTGTGTGTGTGTGTGTGTGTGTGTGTGTGAAGTTGATTGTATAAGCATGTGAAGTTATCCATATTTTTAGAGTGGGGTAGGAGGAGACAGAAAAAGAGGGAGAATCTTATGCAAGTCCCATAGCTAGCACAGAGCCTGATGTGAGGCTCAATCTTAGGACCCTGAGATCATGACCTAAGCCAAAATCAAGAGTCAGATGTTTAAACCAACTGAGCCACTCAGGTGCCCCCAACTTAATCATACTTTTGATAAGTGTTTCTGTAGAGGCTTTGGTTGGTGCCTCATCAAGTACAAGGAGATAATAGGGCACCCAGAAGTGAGTTCCCTTGCGTGTGGTATATATAGTAGTACCTTGGTTGATCCCTGCTGACTTGGACATTTTAAGTATACTTTTAATACTATTACTGCTTTCCACACAAAGTATTTGACCTATAGCATTCATAAATAAGAACTACAAAAATAGGCTCATTATTATGAATTGAGTTCTTGAATACCTGGGGTTTAACAATGTGCAGTCTTCTGACAATAGACCCAGGTAAACAAAATCATAAGGCACAAACTTTGCTTAATCTCTTCAGTATTGCCCTCTGTTGCTATCCACAAATGTTAACTCCCTATTATTCCCAAACTTGACAGCATATTTAAAAGCCATCTTTGACCTTTAATGACCCCAAATGGTATGAACTAGTTATGATTATAGTTCTCAGCTCTGACAAAAGCACACCTAGAGCTATGCCTACATTTCCATTATCAACACCCCTGCCTTTGTAGTATTTCCCCATCTGAGCTCCCTAATAATGTACAGCAAAAGCTCTATGCCCAGACTGTTTTGGTGTCATAGGGTCATATGCTGGGTTCTTTCTCTTTAAAGAAAGACAATGAGTATTCACTTCAAAGGGTAGATCATAACATATAAGCACTTCATATGTAGTGTTTTCATTGAATTGACAATTTAAACCTATTTGCATGTTTTCTAATTCAATCTAACAGCCTATCAGTAACCAATTAAATCCATGAAACCAATAATAAGTTTAGACTTTACTTGTGTAAAGGCTAGCCTCAGATCCTTGGTTGTCCTTATGGAAAACTTTATAAATAATACAGTGAAGAACTTTGAGAGGAAGAAGTAACATTATTTGTATTGAAGTTTTCAGTGTGTATTTCAAGGAAATTTCCAAAAATGGAAGTTTGTGAAGAAAATCAACTTTAATAATATGTATAATTTGCAATAATAATCTCTTATATTTGAGTAAAATTTTGTATTTACAGAACACTTTCATACACATTTATGAATTTGATTTTCACAAGCTTATGAGGACAGCAGGATAGACATTGCTATTCCCATTTTACAGATGAGGAAATTTAACAAACTGTCAAGGACACACAGACATAAATGATGGAGGCCACAGCTCAATCCTAAATCTGTTTTTTTTTTTTTTTGTACTTTTTTGTTAGAATTACAGTAGTCACTGTTGGTATTTTTTTTTAATGAGATGGATTAATTAGTGACATTACTCATTTATATTCTGTGTCCTTTCACAGTGTGTTCTCTTGCCCAGAATGTCTTCCCTTTTCTCCTAGGCCTAGCTCAAATCCTACCTCCTTCAAGAAACCTCTGGTTATTCATGGATCTCTTCCTTCTCAGAACTTCTACAGAACCTCTAGTTTATGCTGTAAAATCCAGCATTTAATTTTTACTGTCTTATATTTTGTTCAAATTGAAGTAAGGGAATGAAACAGAAATTGTACTCTTTGTATAAATGGCTTTTATATTTTTTAGCTTAACCAAATAAAGTTGCTTTATTTATGATTTGTGACTGTATGGAGTATGATGATAAATGATGGTTATTTGATGTTTTTATTGCTAAATTGTATATATTTACAAATTTAATGCAATATTTTTAAAAGTTTTTATTTACATTACAGGTAGTTAACATACAATATGATATTAGTTTCAGGTATACAACACAGTGATTTAACACTTTCGTATAGTACTGGGTGCTCATCACAAGTGCACTTCTTAATCCCCATCACTTATTTAACTCCTCCCATCCACTTTCCCTCTGGTAGCCATCAGTTTGTCCTTTATAGTTAAGAGTCTGTTCCTTGGTTTGCTTCCCTCTTTTTTTTCCTCCCTTTGCTCATTTGTTTCTTAAATTCCACATGTGAGTAAAATCAGATGGTATTTGTCTTTCTCTGACTGACTTATTTTGCTGAGCATAATACCCTCTAGCTCCATCCATGTCATTCCAAATGACAATATTTCATTCTTTTTCAATGGCTGAGTAATAATCTCAGCATATCTTCTGTATCCATTCCATTGTATATATACACCATATTTCTGTATCCAAGTCAACGAACACTTAGACTGTTTCCATAATTTGGCTATTATAGATAATGCTGCCATAAACATTGGGGTACAAGTATACATTTGAATTCTATTTTTGTATTCTTTGGGTAAATACCCAGTAGAGCAATTACTGGTTTGTAGGGTATTTACATTTTTAACTTTTTGAGGAACTTCCATACTGTTTTCCAGAGTGGTAGTACCAGTTTGCATTCCCACCAACAGTGCAAAAGGGTTCCCCTTTCTCCATATCCTTGCCAACACCTGTTGTTTCTTGTGTTGTTCATTTTAACCATTCTGATATTAAGAGGCAACCTATGGAATGGAGGAAGATATTTGCGAATGACATATGTGATAAAAAGTATCCAAAATATATAAAGAACTTATAAAAGTCAACATGCAAGAAACAAATAATCCAATTAAAAATGTGCAGAAGACATAGACATTTTTCCAAAGAAGACATACGAATGGCCAACAGACACATGAAAAAAATGTTCTACATTGCTGATCATCAGGAAAATACAAATCAAAATTACAAGATATCTTTGTATAAATGGCTTTTAAACATCTATATCCCTTCTTCTCTCTCCTTTCTCCCATGGGCTTATCTGATGGTCCATACTCAGAATTATCACTTCACAAGGAGATTTTCAGATGTACCTTTCTTTAAGTTTTCTTACGTGCCATATGGGGATAATAATAACTATTTTACAGGACCGTGACAGTTGAATGAGAATGAATACAAAAGTGCCTTCATTATTTCTGGCACCTGGTAAGGCACTCAGTAGTGTATGATGCAGATATTAAAGTGTTAAAAAGAGTAATAAAAAGAAAAAGCAGTGTTTTAAATCCCTTTAAGCCTTTTTAGTGATTCCCCTTGGCTTTAGGCATGCCTGCATTTCCACTGTTTCCTCTGAACATCTGTGCTTTGATTACATAAACATTCTTGTTTCTCAGATTAGTCTATCCATAATAACATCTGTGAAAAGATGAGGTGTGTGTGTAAGCATAATATCTATAAAGAGAGGTTAAAACCACTTTTGCATACATATTGTCTGCAGGCACCCACGTCACCCAGTCCAATTTAATACTGCCTTTGTGTGTATATTCAATGAAAGACACAAAAATATTTGGTGAATTACCTATTAACTACATGCAACAGAGGGATGGGTAGAGTTTTCCCCCATTTATTATCATGAATTTATAGAGATTGTCTCCTGATTCCCTGTGAAAAGTCCTCCAGTATATAATTACTAATCCAGATATAGTCATGTGGCTTTTAAAAAAAACACTTAAAAATACTTTTAGATGCTTCCTGGGGTGGCGTTTTTCAATTGTACCTTTTGATGTAGGAAATACTTAAAAGTTGCTTCATCTCTGGCAAAATCTCCAGTGTTGAGTTTTTCCTGTTTTGCTAAATAACACCTTTGAAATAATTTTAGGTCATCTTGTGATGCTCTAAATTTGATGTGTACATTAAAATAAAGGTTGGAAAAACAGTTCATGTACAAAAGAAGAAACCCCTGCAATTTTGGCCAATTTAGAACCAAATCGAAACCTTTTCTGATTTTTGAGGCTATTGATTTTTTAAACTTACTTTTTAAAATAATAAGATGAAAAACAGAATACAGTTAGCAGAAGTCATAGATTTTGGTCTCAAGAAAGTCTCAGAGGTGATGTGCATCTCCCTGACCAAACTAGTGAATAAAGTTGTACAACTAACTGATGGTTTAGGAACACTGCTTATGAAAGCCCCAATAAATTCCTGTGCAGAGAACGTTCCAGCAATTATCATTCCCTATAACAAATGTTATTTTGACTTTTTGTGTGCTAAGACAATCATAAAAGCTTCCTTGTGGGGAAGACCTAGCTTTGTTGATGTTTCTGAAATAGTTTTTCTACTTTTATTGAATTTTGTTTCCGTTGCTCCTGGGAGATCAGGAACTGTTTCATTTTACACTTATATCTAATAGATATTAAAAGAAGTATTTATTGTTTTGTAGATTCTCAGTATTATAAATAATGATGTTAATTCTCACAATTTTTCCAGATTCAACTCTGTGCTGCGTGTAACTTGTATGTTCTAATTGTTCATTCCACTGAAGAATAAAAAATGAGAATGATGACAGATTTGGTGTTGAATTTTAGACTTTAATAACCTTAGCACAACAATTGAATATTTTATTACCATTTTGAAAGTATTTTAAAAAACTTATAAAACAAGGATTTGAAATGACTTGACAAGGATAGTAAGATGAGGCATAATGCACATTCACTGCAAAAACATAAGTTGAACATTGTAGAAAGCACTTAAAAGGCTGATATCTACATATACATGTACACACAGGAAATCACAGAAACAATAAAATGGAATACTACAAAATATTTTATGGGACCAAGAAGCAGAAGAGAATTAACAGAGACACAAATGAGATGCGACAAGTAAAAAGCAAACTGCAAGATGGTAGAATTAAATGCAACCATATTAATAGTTACATTGAGAATGCGCTAAACATTACTGTTAATAATAAATTTCATGATAAAAAAGTCCAATTCATCAAGAATATACAAGTCTTAAATGTGTATTCATCTAATCACTGTGTTTAACACAGCTCTGGGCACACAAAACTATTATTAATGGAAGGGTGACTCAACACAAAGAAATCCATTAATGTAATTCACTATGTAAATAGATCAAAGGAGGTAGAACTCATGACATTTCAATATGGGCAAAAATGCATTTGCTAAAATTCAATGATCACTCTTTTTAAAAATTTTTTACATATATTATATAATTGGAGTTCAATTTGCCAACATATAGAATAACACCCAGTGCTCATCCCATCAAGTGCCCCCCTCAGTGCCCGTCACCCAGTCACCCCCACCCCCAGCCCACCTCCACTTCCACCACTCCTCATTCATTTCCCAGAGTTAGGAGTGTCTCGTGTTCTGTCTCCCTTTCTGATATTTCCCACTCATTTGTCTCCTTCCCCCTTTATACCCTTTCACTATGTTTTATATTCCCCAAAAGAATGAGACCATATAATGTTTGTCCTTCTCTGACTGACTTATTTCATTCAGCATAATACCTCCAGTTCTATCCACGTCAAAGCAAATGGTGGGTATTTGTCATTTCTAATGGCTGAGTAATATTCCATTGTATACAGACAACATCTACTTTTTTATGTATTTATTTTTATAAATTTATTTTTATTGATGTTCAATTTCCCAACATGTAGAATAACACCCAGTGCTCATCCCGTCAAGTGCCCCCCTCAGTGCCCGTCACCCAGTCACCCCCACCCCCGCCCACCTCCCCTTCCACCACCCCTAGTTTGTTTCCTAGATTTAGGAGTCTCTCATGTTCTGTTTCCCTTTCTGATATTTCCCACTCATTTTTTCTCCTTTCCCCTTTATTCCCTTTCACTATTTTTTATATTCCCCAAATGAATGAGACCATATAATGTTTGTCCTTCTCCAATTAACTTATTTCACTCAGCATAATACCTCCAGTTCCATCCACGTCGAAGCAAATGGTGGGTATTTGTCTTTTCTAATGTCTGAGTAATATTCCATTGTATACATAAATGACATCTTCTTTATCCATTCATCTTTCGTTGGACACCGAGGCTCCTTCCACAGTTTGGCTATTATGGACATTGCTGCTATAAACATCGGGGTGCAGGTGTCCCGGCGTTTCATTGCATCTGTATCTTTGGGGTAAATCCCCAACAGTGCAATTGCTGGGTCGTAGAGAAGGTCTACTTTTAACTCTTTGAGGAAGCTCCACACAGTTTTCCAGAGTGGCTGCACCAGTTCACATCCCCGCCAACAGTGCAGGAGGGTTCCCTTTCTCTGCAACCTCTCCAACATTTGTAGTTTCCTGCCTTGTTAATTTTTTTTTCTGCCTTATTAATTTTGCCCATTCTCACTGGTGTGAGGTGGTATCTCATTGTGGTTTTGATTTGTATTTCCCTGATGGCCAGTGATGCGGAGCATTTTCTCATGTGCTTGTTGGCCCTGTCTATGAATTCCTCTGTGAGATTTCTGTTCATGTATTTTGCCCATTTCATGATGGAATTGATTTTTTCCTTGCTGTTGAGTTTAATAAGTTCTTTATAGACCTTGGATCCTAGTCCTTTATCTGATAGGTCATTTGCAAATATTTTCTCCCATTCTGTAGGTTGTCTTTTAGTTTTGATGGTTGTTTCTTTTGCTGTGCTAAACTTTTTTATCTTCATGAAGTCCTAATAATTCATTTTTGCTTTTGTTTCCTTGCGTTTATGGAAGTATCTTGCAAGAAGTTACTGTGGCCAAGTTCAAAAAGGGTGTTACCTGTGTTCTCTGCTAGGATTTTGATGGAATCTTGTCTCACATTTAATTTCCCATTTTGAGTTTATCTTTGTGTATGGTGTAGGAGAATGTTCCAGTTTCATTCTTCTGCATGTGGATGTCCAATTTTCTCAGCACCATTTAGTGAAGAGACTGTCTTTTTTCCAGTGGATAGTTTTTCCTCCTTTGTCGAATATTAGTTAACCATAAAGTTGAGCGTCCACTTCTGAACTCTCTATTCTGTTCCATTGATCTACATGTCTGTTTTTTTGCCAGAACCACACTGTCTTGATGACCACAGGTTTGTAGTACAACGTGAAATCTGGCATCGTGATGCCTCCAGCTATGGTTTTCTTTTTTAATATTCCCCAGGCTATTCGGGGTCTTCTTTGATTCCACAAAAATCTTAAGATGATTTGTTCCAACTCTCTGAAGAAAGTCCACGGTATTTTGATAGGGATTGCACAGAACGTGTAAGTTGCCCTTGGTAGCATTGACATTGTCACAATATTAATTCTTCCAATGCATGACCATGGAATATTTTTCCATCTCTTTGTATCTTCCTCAATTTCTTTCAGAAATGTTCTGTAGTATTTGGGGTATAGATCCTTTACCTCTTTGGTTGGGTTTATTCCTAGGTATCTTATGCTTTTGGGTGCAATTGTAAATGGGGTTGACTACTTAATTTCTCTTTCTTCAGTCTCATTGTTAGTGTATAGAAATGGCACTGACTTCTGAGCATTGATTTTGTATCTTACCACTCTGCTAAATTGCTGCATGAGTTCTAGCAATCCTGGGGTGGAGTCTTTTGGGTTTTGTATGTACAGTATCATGTCATCTGCGAACAGGGAGAGTTGGACTACTTCTTTGCCAATTTGAATGCCTTTTATTTCTTTTTCTTGCCTGATTACTGAGGCTAGGACTTCTAGTACTATATTGAATAGCGGTGGTGAGAGTGGACATCCTTGTCTTGTTCCTGATCTTAGTGGAAAGGCTCCCAGTGTTTCCCCTTTGAGAATGATATTTGCTGTGGGCGTTTTGTAGATGGCTTTTAAGATGCTGAGGAATGTTCGCTCTATTCCTACACTCTGAAGACTTTTGATTAGGAATGGATGCTGTATTTTGTCAAATGCTTTCTCTGCACCTATTGAGAGGATCATATGGTGATTGTGTTTTCCCTTGCTGATATGATCTATCATGTTGATTGGTTTGCGAGTGTTGAACCAGCCTTGCATCCCGGGGATAAACCCCACTTGGTCATGGTGAATAATCTTCTCAATGTATTGTTGTATCCTATTGGCTAGTATCTTGTTGAGAAGTTTTGCATCCATGTTCATCAGGGATATTGGTCTAGAATTCTTTTTGGTGGGGTCTTTCTCTGGAATTAAAGGTGATGCTGGCTTCATAGAACACGTTTGGAAGTATTCCATCTCTTTCTATCTTTCCAAACAGCTTTAGTAGAATACGTATGGTTTCTTCTTTAAACGTTTGATAGAATTCTCCTGGGAAGCCACCTGGCCCTGGACTTTTGTGTCTTGGGTGGTTTTTGATGACTGCTTCCATTTCCTCCCTATTTATTGGCCTGTTCAGGTATTCTATTTCTTCCTTTTCCAGTTTTGGTAGTTTGTGGTTCTCCAGAAATGCGTCCATTTCTTCTAGGTTGCCTAATTTATTGGTGTATAGCTGCTCATAATATGTATTTAAAATTGTTTTATTTCCTTGATATTGTTGGTGACCTCTCCTTTCTCATTCATGATTTTAATAATTTGAGTGTTTTCTCTCTTCTTTTAATAAGGCTGGCTAATGGTTTACCTATCTTATTAATTCTTTCAAAGAACCAACTCCTGGTTTTGTTAATCTGTTCCACAGTTCTTCTGGTCTCTATTTCATTGAGTTCTGCTCGAGTATTTATTAACTCTCTTCTTCTGATGGGTGTAGGATCCATTTGCTGTTTTTTTCTCCAGCTCCTTTAGGTGCAGGTTTAGCTTTTGTATTAGGTTCTTTCCAGTTTTTGAATGGATGCTTGTATTGCGATGTATTTCCCTCTGGGGACTGCTTTTGCTGTATCCCCAAGATTTTGAACAGTTTTATCTTCATTCTCATTAGTTTCCATGAATCTTTTTAATTCTTCTTTAATTCCTGGTTGACCCTTTCATCTTTTAGCAGGATGGTCCTTAACCTCCACGTGTTTGAAGTCCTTCCAAACTTTTTGTTGTGATTTAGTTCTAATTTCAAAGCATTGTGGTCTGAGAATATGCAGGGGACGATCCCAATCCTTTGGTATTGGTTAAGACCTAATTTGTGACCCAGTATGTGGTCTATTCTGGAGAAAGTTCCATGTGCACTTGAGAAGAATGTATATTCAGTTGCGCTGGTATGTAAAGTTGTGTAGATATCTGTGAAATCCATCTGGTCCAGTGTATCATTTAAAGCTCTCGTTTCTTTGGAGACGTTGTGCTTAGAAGACCTATCGAGTATAGAAAGCACTAGATTGAATTCACCAAGTATACGTGTATTTTTATCTAAGTATGTCTTAACTTTGGTTATTAATTGATTGATATACTTGGCAGCTCCCACATTCAGGGCATAAATATTGAGGATTCTTAAGTCCTCTTCTTGGATAGATCCTTTAAGTATGATATAGTGTCCCTCTTAATCTCTCATACAGTCTTCAGGATTAATTTTAGTTTATCTGATATAAGGATGGCTACCCCTCTGCTTTCTTTTGAGGACTATTTGAATGGTAAATGGTTCTCCAACCTTTTATTTTCAGGCTGTAGGTGTCCTTTTGTCTAAAATACCTCTCTTGTAGACAGCAAATAGATGGGTCCTGCTTTTTTTATTCAGTCTGAAACCCTGCGCCTTTTGATGGGGTCATTAAGCCCATTCACATTCAGAGTTACTATTGAAAAATAGGAGTTTAGTGTCATATTGATACCTATTCAGTCCCTGTTTTTGTGGATTGTTCCTTTGGAGTTCTTCTTAAAGGGGATTTTTAATTTCTGCCTGATTAGATCTAAATTCTGCAGTCATGAAGTCTCTTGAATCCTTAATGCTTTTTTTCTAGAGCCTCAGGAGCTTTAAAATAGTGCTTCTGAATTGGCTTTCTGACATCGAATTGTAATCCAAGTTTTGTAACTCTGTGGGAG
Source organism: Vulpes lagopus (assembly GCF_018345385.1). Lineage (NCBI taxonomy): Eukaryota > Metazoa > Chordata > Mammalia > Carnivora > Canidae > Vulpes > Vulpes lagopus. Next base: position 78,735,786 of record NC_054848.1, read on the forward strand.
AGAGGACTGTTTAGGAATCTTTCTTTTGAGGTGAGTTTTTCCTTCTAGTCATTTTGCTCAGTGCAGAGTGGCCAAAAGCAAGTTGTATTGGGAAAAGGAGTAAAAGAGAGAAGAGAAAAAATAAAAGAAAAGAAAAGGAAAAGAAAAAAGAAGGGAAGGGAGGGGAAGCAAACAGAAAACAAAAAACAAGGGGGAGTATCCTCTGATTCTATATACTGTAAATCCCTCAACTTCCCCTGAAACTTTCCAGTGATGCTTGGTCAATAATTTGCTTTTCCCCTGTCCTTCTAGCTGGTCTTCTTGGGAAGGGCCTGCTGTGCTGATTCTCAGGTGTGAGCACCTGGGGGAGCTGCTCAGCCCCCTGCCTGGTGCACAGCTCAGTGGGAGTTGTTTATCGTGTTTATCCTGTGAGGCCCCAGGAGGAACAACCACAGTGGCAGCAGCCAGCTCTCCAGTCCTGGAGTCAGCTCCGCAGTAACTACCGCAGCTCCCAGTCTGCAGGGCCCTGGATGCTTCAGGGGCGGGGGCAGCTGATCTGCACAGCTCCTGGCCGCCCAGCGGCAGGAGCGTCCTGGCTGTCCTGTGTCCTCGGAACCTCCGCCTGTCCAGGGGGGATTGCCAGATCCTAGGCTGTGTCCCCCAGAACCCTGGGCTCTGGGGCCTGCACCGCTGTAATCACGCTCCTGAGGCCACGCTGCTGCCCCCGAGTGGAGCAGCCACTGGAGCCGCTGCCAGAGCTGTTCTGGGGGCCTGCAGGGCGTGCACTGCAGCCCTTTAGGAAGATAGGCTCATGGTGTGTGGGATGCTCTCCCCAGTGCGCAGTTCCTCTGTTAGTGCCCCTGGGAGCCTGAGGACATCCACACTTTCCTGGGATCCTGCTCCAACTCCCTGTGAGGCCTTTCCATCAGGGAAGGTTCGTGAAGCTCCTGCTTCTCTGGGAGGGGGTTTTCCTGTCCTGGGGGCACTCGCCCCGGCCTTCCCCGGGATCCTCGCAGGGCCCCTCCCCCTTGGATGCCTTTTGTTTCTTTATTTCTTTTTTCCCCTTCTTCCTACCTTGATAGAAGCACTAACTCTTCTCACTGTAGCATTCCAGCTGTTCTCTCTTTAAATCTCAGGCCGAATTCATAGGTTTTCAGGATGATTTGAAAGTTATCTAGGTAATTTGGTGGGGACAGGTGACTTGGTGACCTTACTCTTCCGCCATCTTGCCCCCTCCCTCCCTCGGATTCCAATCATCACTCTTGATTAAAAACAAGTAAACAATAACTCTTGACAAACTAGCAGTAGAAGGAAACTTTGTTAAGTTGATAATGGTTAGCATACACCAAAAGCAAATATTTTATATAAAATATTATAGTCATTTCTTCCAATGTTAGAAATATGATTAATTTGCTCTGAGCATTTTTGCTTTTTAATCTTGTAATGGAGAGTCTAACTAATGCAATAAGACAGGGAAGAATAATATACATAAATATTATAATGGAAAGACATAGGTATAGTTATTGGCAAACAAGAAATTGTCTTTGAACTCAAGAAAAAATTACTAGCATCAGTAAAGATTTCAACATGAGGTTTAGATACAAAAGTACTAGAGCAAAATCAATGCTTTCTTATATATTATCAATAGTATATTAAAGAATAAAACAGTAAAAAGAACCTATTCTCAACAAAAAGAAGAATTACAAAATTCCTAACAACAACATAAGATTCATAGGTGGGAAACTATAAAGCTCTAGGAAAAAAATAAGTGATCTAGTAAATGCAGATATTCCCTTCCTAAATGGAAAGCCACTGTTTTTGAGATATAAATCTTCCCAAGTTAATTAGAACTGTAATTCAACTCTAATCATTATATATGAAATACAACAAGCTGATTCTATAGGTCACATGATAGAAAAATCAGTACAGTTTTAACTTTTTAACATTAAAGCATGCTCCTTCACATCTTGAATAACAAAGAACAATGAAACATAATAGAACACTAATGACTGAAGAAGTTGAAGCACCAGGAGGCAGAGTACTTTCTTGGCAAATGCTCTTAACTTAGCAGCTAATTCATATTACTTTAAAACTGTTATAGAGTAAATGCATGTAATATTTTAATTATTTTCATATGGCTAACATCGTGAAACCAAAGGTGACAAAGATAACCCATAACAAGCCTACAGTTCATACTCATAAGCACAGATGCAGACATTTAAAATAAAATACAGGGAAATAGAATTAGTACACCACAATGAAGTAATGTGTAGTCCCTAAATGCAAAAGTGGTTTAAGATTATGACAAATACTAATGCTTTTCATAGGCTAAAAGAGACGAAGAAGCACCTGACTATCTAGAGATGACCTGTCCATCATTGATTGTTATGTTCATTCAACAATTTGTAGAGCCAGTCATTATTCTCAGTTCTGGGATAAAATCAGACACTCATCTGTACCATCAAAAAAAAAACACATTGTAGGGAGGAAAACAGTCAGATAAATAAATACTAGTGCTAAAGTATCGAAGAAGTATTTAGACAGGGGAAATACTAGAAAGAGAATAAATAGATGGTTAAATTTCTGTCTGAAATCAATAGAAAATAATATTCACATTGGGAAACACTAGAAGTCATTTTATTCCACTTGAGAGCAATACAGCTACTCACTCCATGATTAAAACTGTACTCAACAAGTTGAAACCAATGCATTAGAATAGTTGAAAACAAATGAGTCCTGTGCACTGGGAAGGAAGATTGTGATATACAGTGATAATTACTGAAGACAATCAGTTGAAAAAATACTAGAAGAGAAGTATGCAGTAGTAAGATGGCAAGTTACAGAAAATATAGAGCACTTTAAAAAATCTATTAGCAATAGCTACATAATGGAAAAATACATCTTCATACTAGCAAAAGGTACTATTAAATGCCTTGATACAAATGACAGAAAATGCACAGGACCCACAACAAGAAAATGATACAACTCTGAGGATTAAAAAAAATCCTAACCATCTTTCTAGAAAGAAATATTCAGCATTATAAAGAAGCAATTTCTCTCTAAATAATTTATAAACTCAATGGAATTCTAGTGAAAATAGTAATGTAATTTTGAGGGAGGAATTTAGAAACTGTTCTTTTTAAAAAGTTTTACCTTTATTTTTGGCAGAGTTATACATATTCACTTGAAGTATGACAAGTACTATTAGCTTATAACAGCCACCTTCAGGGCGGCTCGGGAGGCTCAGCGGTTTAGCGCTGCCTTCAGCCCGCAGCATGGTCCTGGAGACCCGAGATCGAGTCCCACAGCGGGCTACCCATGTGGATCCTGTTTTTCCCTCTGCCTGTGTCTCTGTGTCTCTCATGAATAAATAAAAATTAAAAATCTTAAAAAAAGGTTGATATCTGCTTTTCAGGAGGAACACTGAAATATTCAATACACCCTACCTCCATTGGAAAGTAAAATTGAGAAATAGCCCAAGTATGTTTTAAGGATCCTTTCAACCCACTCTCCATACTTGTTTTTTATGAACTCTCATCTATCTAGTGTCTTATGTCTAAGACATAAGCACACACAGAATCTTCCACATCTTAGACAAAGGTAAACACTTGGTAAATATTAGCTAATGGTGTGGGTTAAAGTCCCTTTGACTTTAGCCACTTTCCCTCATTTTCAAAACTGGCTACATGAGGAGTTCTAGGTTCATAGTTCCAAAATAATTTAGGCTGTGTATGCTCCGTGCCAAATGAGTCATCTGAGTTCTGTTCATGCTTTCTGATCATTGACAGTGAATCCAGTCTAAGCCACTTGTTAAGTTTTATTTAATCAGTAAAGCAAATTGGATGATCTAGCCAAAATTTGTATCCTATTGATTTTGTACGTCCAAATAATCTAATCAAACTGACTTTTTGCAGTCTATGTATAACTTAACAATTGACCTGTAAATAGCCAATCTACCAGAAATAAAGATACAGCTTTATGCAGAGTCATAATAATAAGTCCCATTTTCCTTTTAGATTCTGTCAGTTCCCTTTGTCTACGGCAAGGAAAGAACACTCATACATTCTGTGTTGTGCATTTCATGATCTCCCTCCCTCCACAATATATATCTGCTGATCCTCCAGTAATTTATCTAAACTGAGATTACAGTGCCAAGTCAGCAGAGGAGAAACAAATACTTAAAAAGTAAGAGTTATTTAGGATACCATAACATAATATTAAAATACTGTATATTTATTATTTTTTTCTGGCATATAGATTGGAATACATCTAGGCAACCTGTGATCCCTGTTGTTTTCAGTTAGATTTCAACCACCTTAGCCTCCTCCAGCAGCTTTAAAAAATTACCTGTTGTATTTTGAAATTACACAGATTCATGTGTACCTATAAGAAATAATACAGAGATCCCATGTGCTCTATATCCAGTGTACTCCAGTTGAGACCTCTTGTAAAACTATAGTACAGTATCACAGAAGGGATATTGACATTGATATAGTCCACCAATTTTATTTAGATTTCCCAATTTTATTTGTACTTTTTTGCATATGTGTGGTTCTGTGCAATTTTATTATACTTGTGAGCTTGTGGAACCACCACAGTTAAGATACTGAATAATTCCATTACCATATGTTTCTCCTTTTAAGTACGTCAGTCTTCTTCTTGTTCCCTATTTCAAAAATTTTATTTCAAAAATGTTACATCAATTGAATCATATAATATGTCACCCTCTGGGGTGGCTCTTTTTTCTCTCAGAATAATTTTGAGATCCATCCAAGTTGATGCATGTATCACAAATTCATTCTTTTTATTACTGAATGGTATTCTATGTTACAGATGTACCAGTTTGTTTAACCACTCATCTATCGAAGGACACTTGGGCTCTTTCTGTTTTGGGCTGTTATGAATAAAGCTGCTATAAACATTTGTGTACAAGTTTTTATGTGAAATAAGTTTTTTTAAGATTTTATTTATTTATTCATGAGAGACACAGAGAGAGAGGCAGAGACATAGGCAGAGGGAGAAGCAGGCTCCCTGCGGGGAACCCAATGCGGGACTTGATCCCAGTTTTTATTACTATGGTATAAATGCCCAAAACTGAAATTGCTAGGCTATATTATAGTAGAATATTTATTTTTTATAAGAAACTAATATGTATATGCAATTTTTATTCTCTTAATCTACTTAGACTGTATACTTTCTGTGTTTGGGTTCTGAAATATTTACCTATTTTCGTTTTTATTTTTTAATTTAAATTCAATTAGCCAACATATAGAACATCACTAGTTTCAGATGTAGAGTTCAGTAATTCATCAGTTGCATATAACACACAGTGCTCATCACGTCAAGTGCCCTCCTTAATGGCCATCACTAAGTTTCTCCATCCCCCCATCCATCTCCCCTCCAGCAATCCTGTTTCTTTCCCATACTTAAGAGTCTCTCATGGTTTGTCTCCCTCACTGGTTTCTTCCCATTTCATCTTTTCCTCTCTTCCCCTATGATCCTTTGCACTGTTTATTTTATTCCTCATATGAATGAAATCATATGATAATTGTCCTTCTCTGACTGACTTATTTTGCTTCTCCAGTTCCATCCAGGTCTATGTAAATAGTAAGATTTCATCTTTCTGATGGCTGAGTAATGTACCCAAGATCTATAAAGAACTTGTCAAGCTTAATACCCCCAAAAAACAAATAATGCTGTCAAGAAATGGGCAGAAGGCATGAAATATTTATTTTAAATATATATTATTTTTCCAAACTTTTTGGTTCCCCCTTAAAGATCAGCTTCTTTTCCCTTTATATAATCATCCATACCTCTGTGTTTGTCTTCTAGCAGCAGTGCAATATTCAAGATTTTGTCTTTCTGGCTTGGGTATGTGAGCAAGACATAAAGGATAATAATACAAAATGTCTTGAAGAGAGGAAAAAGGTTGCTATAATAATAGATAATCTATTTAATCTATTTAAATCTATTTGACAACCCTTCATGTAGAAACTAGAGAAAATCCTACATAAATAGAATGAGTGTTTGGGACATGTATACATGGGCATATGTTTTCTTTTTAAAAAACTAAAACTATTACAAATGTCCCCTAAGTTTCTTTTTCTAATTGTCTTGGCTATTCTAGATAGGATTATGATACAAATCAAAGTATCCAAATTCACAAATATATGTAATAGGAAATATACACTCATTAAATTACCATAAAGAAAATTTGGTTGGCAAAACAATTATACTAATCTAAGTGTGAATATCTCCAATTTACTAATATGATTCTTTACTTCAGTTATATTGGCTATACTAACTTAAAATTCCATCTATCAGATTGGTTGAATCATATTTTTTCAGCATCTATTTTGACAAAATGGTTAACAGGCAAAGTTCTGTCTTCAGTACCCACAAATCCACCAGACTCAGTTCCTTGTGTTTCTTCTGCCACAGTACATGGGAAGCAGGTAATATTTCTCTATATGAGGCTTTCTAGGTGACCACAAACATGTTTTAAGAACAGTCATTTTCATTTAAGAAAGTACACAAAAATATCTCCAATCTGAAGAATCTTACCATTTCCTTCTAAATAAAGGATGCTGATGCTCTAATGTCATTTTCCTCCCATCCTACATAACTCCCTTTGTTCTTTACATCTTTTCTCTTCCCTTTCTTCCCTCCCTCTCTTCATTGTTTCCTTCCAGGCATATTTTTACATTGCATCTCTCAAGTGTGGTGTATTAATCACATAAGTGCATAAATAATAATATGCTGTTCATATGGGAATTTTTCCAAGCAGTGGAGGCTAGCAAGCTATATAATGAGCTTGTTGTATCTCTTCCTCTTTCCTTACCCTGAAAAGAAATGACAGTATCTGTGACTAGAATATTATAATGCTAAACAGACCAAAACATCTGATATTATTTAGTTACTGACAGGCAAGAAGAATTTCCCTCGTCGCTTCCTTCTTCATTAAAAAAAAAAAAAACAAACAAAAACAAAAAACAAAAAGCCTTCTCTTAGAAGACCATCTGTATTCAGCACATCATGAGCTTTTATACAGATGTGTGCTAAAATTCTATCACTTATCAACACAGACCAAATACCAGGCACTGATTCATCCATTTATCCAGAATAATGCCATGTTGTACATTCAAGGGCAATACAGTTAAAATAGGTCATTTCAGTTTGTCACTTGAGAGAATATCAAAGGAACACAAGCATTTGAATCAGACAGACATGGCTTTAAATCTATGTTCTGTTTTTGATAGTTTCCGTATGTATATTTATATCCTTTATTATATAGAGGTTGAAATGTGTGGGGTTTACAAGATTACAAGAAATAATATATGCAAAGTGCCCATTCAGGACTGTGCCTGGCACATACGCAGCACTCTATTGTTGGATGCTTCTGACATTCAAGGAAAATTTCCAGGGCTTCAAGTTTTCCAAATGGACCCACTCCATACTTTATAGAATTTTTTTTCTGTAGTGTCAGATGTCCTTAATGCCTTTTAGCAGAACAGAGTCCCCTTCAACTTCACTGAATAGAAGGAGATTATTAGAGACTGAGGCAAGGAGAAACTAGTGTTAATGATTTTTTCCTCATAGACACTTTTCTTTAAGTCTTTTAATTAGCAAAATCTATCTGAATGAGAATTTCTATTTTACTAAATGTTACCCTAGTGTCTTAAAAGGGTTAATGCCACTTCCAAATTGAGTATGTTAGGCCCTAAAAAAAACTGAGCACAAATCCATACATATCTGTGTGAATTAATTTCAGCCTGCTTTTTTTTACCCTTGAAGGTTCAGGCTGTCTAAATATAAAGCATTTAAAAAATGTGTAAAGCATTTAGATTCTCTTAAGCAATTTATATTTAAGAAAATTACTGAATCTTTCTTCATAAATAATTCCTTTCATTATGGAGAACAATACTATACTGTCATAAATCCATTATAATAGGAATGAAGTAAGCAATAATGGTATAGCATAGTAGCAAGAAAGGAGACTAAAGATAACTGAAGGCAAGTGTGTGAATGCTTAAAGCAAGACACAGAAGGAAACAATATCTAGGCGTATGTGTGTTGAATGTGTAAAAATGTGTGTGAATATGTGTAAGTGTGTGTGTGTAATTTATAAAGGGAAGCCCCATAAGAAGAAAATATCCTGTTAGGGATGTTGCTCCTTTGGTTCTTAAACAAACAGGAAATTGGAAAATATCCACCTTTAGCTGTACTCATGGTTTGCATAGCCCTCCCTCCCTGCTACCCCAAACAGATCTTTCATGGAGTATTATTGATTCCTCCTGCCTGGGGATAGTCCCCGAATTATCTCATTACTGGGCTGCTTAGTCCTATCAAAAGTTGGATTATTAAGGAGCTGTGTAAAGCCTTGTTTCCTAATAATAAATGAATAATGGCCATCTTGATGGAGATTAATATCTCACGTGGGGTTATGTAATAGTTTCTTTATTCCATTCCAGTTGCAGCCCCCTTCCTATTTTTTCAAAATGCCACTGAAGCCCATTTCATGAAATTGCAAAATAATCTGAAAGAGAAAATTTGCTGAAGCTATGGATTTGCATTCCCTGTGTCATTTTAGTTAAAATGAGAAATTCTTGGAATTTATACATAAACAGCACTGCATTTTGGCCTTATTTATTCAAGTAGGCTCTTGAAATCAGAGCCTGGTTTTAATTATACTTTGCCATTGTGTGAAGAGAGAAAAATTGTCTTCTTGAATTTAGCTATTTGTTATGTTTAGGACTTTCAAGGAATAGTATTTTAAAATACTCCTGAAAAAGTTAAGGTCAGAATGATTGTTCTCAGAGGCAAATCTAAGAATTCTCTTTCTACCTGGCAATTCATCAAATCAGGTCCTCTGAGGGAGACAGCCCAGTTGTTTTAGCATCAATGCATTCCCCCACTTTTTTCCCACCCTCCTCTTTTCCAAGACCTGCATCAGAATTAAGAGGTTGAATTCTTGTGCCTACATGGCCTTTTGCTCAACTCAGTCAATCCACACTACTCGTCTTTGGTTCAGATCCCTAGAGCACTCTCCTAATATGCCATCTGTGGCCTGATTTCCATTTTCTCTTCCTTCTAGTAGGTGTTAGAAAGGCAGACTCAGTATTGTGTCTCATGAAATCCCTACCTTGTATTCATGGAGTAATCCACTTGGCTGAATGGTTTCCTCTGTAAAATGTAATTATTTGATTTAACAATAGATAAGAAAATTTGATATGTTTGGGATAGCAGAGAGGATCACTAGCTTTTTCCTTTTTAAAGATTATTTATTAATTTATTCATAAGAGACACACAGAGAGAGGCAGAGACATAGGCAGAGTGAGAAGCAGGGTTCCCGCAGGGAGCCTGCTGTGGGACTCGATCCCAGGACCCCAGAATCATGACCTAAGCCAAAGACAGATGCTCAACCACTGAGACACCCAGGTGCCTTTTTGTTTAGCAACAATACATTTACCCTGTATGGAATAAGCAAGTCCATGGATTTTTTTTTCACCATTGTTGAACTAAGCTATAATGTTTTCCCTTTACCTAGATTAGCATCTATTGAACACTTGATGTACCATCCATTCAATGGACAGTGAGAAGTGAGAAAGTGGGTGCAGGCAAAGAATGTTGAATATATGTGCCCTGCTGGGACACCTGGGTGACTCAGTTGGTTGAGTGTCCGAGTCCTGGTTTTGGCTCAGGTCATGATCTCATGGGTCCTGGGATCGAGCCCTGTGTCAGGCCCCCTTTAGACTCAATGCTCAGCATGAAGTTAGCTCGGATTTTTCTCTCTCCCCCTCCCTCCACTTGTGTGTTGTCTCTCTCTCTTTCTCTCTTTCTCTCAAATAAATAACAAATCTTAAAAAAAAATGTGTGCCCTGCTCATAAACATAAATAAACTTTTGGCTTCCTTTGAAGGAACTGGGTTATTGATTTGATAGTCCTTACAGAACCCGAAGAGGTACTAGCTAGTTCCAACTCAGTGTTCTAATTGTTTTTGCTAATAAACAGGTATTTGACTGTAGGAAACGTCATTTTACCTCTTTGGGTAACCATTTATATAAAAATAGGGGATTGACTACATACTTAATATCTCGCTTTCTTATACACATACAAATGCACACACACACATGCGTGCACATGTGACCACCCTAGAATGCATGGAAAGCATGTGGTCAGTAGGGAGAATAATGAGTCAAAGAAAATTCCTTCTAGGACATAAGTCTTAAATTTTATTTGTCCCTTAAGTGTACAGAGAAATGACCATATTGAGAAGATTTGCCTCAACTACAGTTTTCTGTCTTCCTCTCCCTCTGCCTCTTCCCCTGTGCTCTCTGTCTCCCTCCTTCACCCCTCTCTCAAATAAATATTGTTTATAAGAATAAAATCTATAAATAATTTACTTTCAACATGATCTTAGTATTTGTCCTCCGACTTTAGTTCTGCATGCATGTCTCACCCATTATATATTAAGCATTTCTAGCTTCTGCTTGAGACCATTTATAGCATTCTGCCAAAACTCTTTTACATCTCCAAATTTGACTGTATAATCCTTGAAGGCAAGGGCTGTAAAATCTTCTGTTTCTTTACAGTGTCCAGCACGTCAGCCACATAACAGTTATCAGTAAATACCTTCTTATATAGGTATCTTCATTTCAAGTATGGCACCAATGTTTGGGCATTCCTATTTGAATTTTGTAAAGATTATAAATTGGATTAACAGAATAAGACTGTGGTAATAATCAAAATCACATGAGCTACAATTTATCAAGGGCTTACCATCTATTTTATGTATATTATCTCATTTAATCCTTACAAAAATCCTGTAAGAAAAAATCTGTTATTCTCACTTACTTATGGAGAAACTGAGGCACAAAGTGGTTACATCATTTTATAAGCTCATATTGATAATAAGTAGTGAAGCTGGGATTTTTTTTTATCCATGTCTGGTTAGTAAACCTTTAACTACTATTGTATTGACTTCTTGACATTAAAGAAAAACCCTTTACCAGATACTGTGAGCTGTCACTTATCTAATTCCATAGTCTTCATTTCTCCTCCCATCTAGAAAGAAAACAACATAGCATTCACTTCTTTTTCAAGCTTCAGTCCTGAGAGACATCCGTGTTTTCCCTTTTTGAAATTGATTGTATAAATGGATTTTTTTCTGAGCAAGTAAACTTAGCATCAGAAATCTCTTTGAATGGAAAGACACATTCTAATTTTATACCATCGAGTCATGGAAGTGAGTAATTATGGAATTTGAGAGCTGTCTCTTACTTCTGAAATAGATTATTAGTTGTAGACTATTGTTGATTTATTTTCCTCTGTTATTACTTAAAGATAGACTTGCTTTTATGTTAAAGGTGTTACATGTGCAAAGATATTAATATTCTAAAAATTCAACCTTTTTTAGAGATGGACATTATATTTGTAGGCAACTAATCAATCCATCCTGATAAGAACTACTGTACCTACTGGAATTTTTTTTATAAATTTATTTTTTATTGGTGTTCAATTTTCCAACATACAGAATAACACCCAGTGCTCATCCCGTTAAGTGCCCCCCTCAGTGCCCACCACCCAGTCACCCCCACCCTCTGCCTACCTCCCCTTCCACCACCCCTAGTTAGTTTCCCAGAGTTAGGAGTCTCTCATGTTCTGTCTCCCTTTCTGATATTTCTCACTCATTTTTTCTCCTTTCCCCCTTATTCACTTTCACTATTTTTTATATTCCCCAAATGAATGAGACCATATAATGTTTGTCCTTTTCCAATTGACTTATTTCACTCAGCATAATACCCTCCAGTTCCATCCACGTTGAAGCAAATGGTTGGTATTTATCATTTCTAATGGCTGAGTAATATTCCATTGTATACATAAACCACATCTTCTTTATCCATTCATCTTTTGATGGACACCGAGGCTCCTTCCACAGTTTGGCTATTATGGACATTGCTGCTATAAACATCAGGGTGCACCCTACTGGAATTTTAAGCTAATCCTGGATAGCCAGAGGTGAACACCCATGGATATATTTGCAAATTTAAGGAGTAAGGAAATAAACCAAACTCCTACTTAGTAGATTGCAAGCTCAGCAAGGAAAGTGCTGTCAACATTTCAGAGTGGGAAGATTGACCTCCCTTTTCTGTGGAAGGGGCTTTCTCACTTTGTTCAAGGACAATGGGTTTTTAAGAAAATACATCTCTGACTCAGTTTAGTTTTCAAGCTGCTTATGACTGCTTTTCTATGTTCTCTAGCTTTTCTATCTTTTAAGAGCATAAGATCCCTTGAGCATTCTGAATGGCATACTTTATCCCTGACATTATTGATGCTGCACATATATCTTCCTAGGCCATCCAAATCGGCATATTCCAAGGATTTGCAAGGGATAGAGGTAGCACCACTATAAGCCAGAATTGATGGTCTAAGTCAACCAGTCAAGTGAAGACTTTGTCTCCTGAATCAGAAGTCAGAATTCTGTAAGTCCCCAGCCATGAGTATGGTCCTTAGGAAGTTGACCTTTTGGAGGTTGGACTCCTTGGTGACATTACAGTTTGCCTAATATCAAATAATTTAGGCCTTTTATTCAGCTGCTTTTCATTGTCAAGACATATTCAATAAAAATATTTTTGGAAAATACATGCTTTTAGCATAAATGAATAATATATTGACTCAAGTTGGTTGAAAATCACAAGTTTAAACTGCTCTATCTTCTGTAGCTCATAAATTTTGGCATTGGAATTATGTTTTAAGGTGGAAGAACAATCTACATGAATGCTCTGATTGGTCATGGAATATTAATTGGCTGCAGACATAGTGTTTAGAGCTCCAAGTTAAGGATGACAAGAATGATAGCTTTCATTTATATGCAAAACTCCAACTGTCCCTTATAGGCGGATAATAGGATCCTGCTTCATTTGTCACTCTTTCTTTACTTTTTAATAGATGAAAAAGAAAGGATTATAGGATTATGAAAGATTGAACCTTTCTGGATAATGAAAGATCGAACCTTTCTGATACATGTTTTGTTAAATCACCTTGAACCAAACAGGGTACCTCAGTCATATTGCTTCTCAAAAGCGCACTTATTTTCTTTCAAATTTTTTAGTATATTTGACACAAACTGTTACATTAGTTTCAGGTGTACGACATAGTGATTCAATATATCTATAATGTTATGTTATGCTCACCACAAGTGTAGCTACCATCTGTCACCATACAATGCTATTACAACACCATTGATTGTATTCCATATGCTGCACCTTTTATTATCGTGATTTATTCATTCCAAAACTGGAAGCCTATATTTCCCACTTACACATTTTGCCCATCTCCCCACCCCCTTCCCTCTGGCAACCATCAAATTGTTCCCTGTATTTATAGCTCTGTTTCTGCTTTTTGTTTGTTTATTCATTTTTTTTGTTTTTCTTTTTTTAGATTTCACATATGAGTGAAAATATATGATAATTATCTTTCTCAGTCTTACTTATTTCACTTAGCAGAATACCCTCTACATCCATCCATGTTGTTGCAAATAGCAAGAGCTCATCCTTTTTATGGATGCATGATACTCCAGTGTGTGTGTGTGTGTGTGTGTGTGACATCTTCTTTATTCATTCATCTATTAATAGCAACTTAGATTGCTTCCATATCTTGGCTATTGTAAATAATGCTGCACTAAACATAGGGGGTATATGTTTCTTTTTGTTTTTTTTTTAATGTTTCATTTTATTTTTTTTTAAATTTTTTATTTATTTATGATAGTCACACAGAGGGAGAGAGAGAGATAGGCAGAGACATAGGCAGAGGGAGAAGCAGGCTCCATGCACCGGGAGCCCGACGTGGGATTCGATCCCGGGTCTCCAGGATCGCGCCCTGGGCCAAAGGCAGGCGCCAAACCGCTGCGCCACCCAGGGATCCCTTCTTTTTGAATTAATGTTTTTGTTTTCTTGGGGAAAAGACCCAGTAGTGGAATTATTTGATCATATGGTATTTTTATTTTTAATTTTTTGAAGAACTTTCATACTATTTTCTACAGTGGTTGTGCCAATTTACATTCTTACCAATAGTGCAATAGAAAAGCATGCATATTTTCTTTTCATCAGATTAGGAAGGGCATGAGCTGTGTCTTAGTCTGTTTGGGCTGCTATAACTAAAATAAAATAAAACAAAAATAAAATAAAATAAAATATTTGGTAGCTTCTAAACAACAGACATTTATTTCTTATAATACTTGGAGTTTGAGAGGTCTAAGTTAAGGCACTGGAAGTTTGGGTGTCTGGAAAGGATGAGGAAGCATTGGCAGATGTCTTCTTACTGTAATCTCACATGGTAGAAGGGGCAAGGGAACTCTCTGATGACTACTTTATAAGGGCACTCATCCCATTCATGAGGGTTCCACTGTCATAACCTAAGCATGTCCCAAATGCCCCACCTCCTAATATTATCACATTGGACATTAGGTTTCAACATATGAATTTTAAGAGGACACAAGCATTCAGACCATAGCAAGCTGGTATAAAGTGAATATTTATTCATTGAAAAATATCAAACACAGGATATTGTCTCTGAGATTTTTAACACATTAATAGTGTATGAGCTAGCCTTATATGAGCTATTTTTTGATGACCAAAGAGAAATACAATCTGGTTTAATATCCTAGTGAAATAAAGTATTGATGTTCATTGCTTTCAACATGCCACTCAATTGCTTGGACAAGTTATTCAGGGAAGACTTGGCTTTATATGAAGACAGAGACCATCTGCATAAGGATATTTTTATCAGCGACTCTGAAAGAGCATCATATTCCAACATAATTCCCTTTGGGTTAGGATTAGATTCTACTCCATATAATGAAAACCCTACTTAATAGTTTTTTTTCAAACACATAAGCACTTATTCTCTCAAGCAATAAGAAGCAGAAGTTAGTCCAGGGTGATATGGAAGTTGCAAGAAGTCATCAGGGATCTAGGCTTCAACTATCTTTCTGCTCCTCCATATTTTACATAGAACTTCTACTCCCAAATTACAAGATGGCTGCTGGAGCTCCAGACATCAAAACTATATTCCATGGAGCAGAGTAATTAGAGGTATGAGGTAAATGTCACTGGGAAACAAAAACCAGGAGAAAACTGAACATAAGGCAAGGGACATTGTGATAAGAAAAAGTAGAAATAAAACTTGCCTTAGCATCAGAATCAACTATAGGATTGTAAAGGACTTCTTAAAAATATAGATTCACACTCAGACCTACTGGATTGTGTTCTATAGTAGAAGGACCCAGGAATCAGATTTTCAATTAGCCCTCTACATAATCCTGATAATCAGGTAATGTCTTACCTGGAATGACACTAGTATTAGTAAAAAGCAAACCAAAAGATATATAATGGTTCAACCATAGTAGAAATTTATTTCTTTGCTCGAAGTCCTAAAAAAGAATTTTTAAAGGACCTAGGCTCCTTTATTCTTGAGATTTTTACCATTTTAGCATTTAACTTCCAGGGTCTCTATTGTCATTTGTATAAAGCTGGTAGAAGAGAATACAGTATGAAAAAACTATGTGGGACATTTTTATGAACCAGGCCTGGAAGTGATTTGTATCACTTCCATTTACATTGCACTGACTAGAACTCAGACTCATGGTCACACATAACTGCAACGGAGGTTGGCACATGTAGTTTAGGTACATGTTCAGAAAGAAGCAAAGAAAGAGACATCTGGGTGGCTCAGCAGTTGAGTGTCCGCCTTTGGCTCAACACGTGATACCGGGATCTGAGGATCAAGTCGATCATTGGCGGGCTCCATGCGAGGAGCCTTTTTTTCTGCCCCTTTCTCTGTGTCATTCATTCGAATGAATGAATGAATGAATAAATAAATAAATAAATAAATAAATAAATAAATAAATAAATAAAAGAAAAGACAGATTTTGCAGAATAGGTAGCAGTCTTTGTGACAGGAGAACCTGAGGACAGAGCTGGCTTTATGGTCATGTTTCCTATATAGTCATACAGGGCCCCATGCTTAGAAGGGCCCCACACTTTGTTTAATGATCTGATGTTACTATCTTGAAATTCTTAGTATCTTTTGAATGAAAGGATATGTGGGACCCATGTATTCATTTTGCACTGGACTCTACAAATTATTTAGCAGGTCCAGTTTGAGTAAGAATGACCCAGAGCATAAGGCAAAGCCATAAAAATATGGATTGGTGGGGAACTTTGGGCATTCAGCAGGCACTGTACTTCAGAAGTATTGATTAATGAACCAGTTATCTTGACCACCAGAGAGCACTCTCTCAGGGTGCTGTCCTGTTCTGCATTTTTTATCAGTGACTTAGATGACATATAAATTATACTTATCATATTTGCAGATGAGAGGAAGTTGGGAGGAACAGTTAATTCTTTGGAAGACATAATTCTTATTCAAAAAGATCTCAGTAGTTTGGAATGATGGGTTGAAACTAACCAGATGACATTTAATCAGAAAAAAATGTAAAGTTTTTCATTCAGGTCCAAAAATCCAACTGCAAAAGTACAGCCTTGGGATTTTATTTGGCTAAGAGCACAAGAAGAGTGACTAGTTTGCCAAAAATGCTAATTCAGTCTCAGTCTGTATCACAGGAAGGTAGGGTCCAAAAAAATAGAAGTATTGGTTCCATTGCACTTTACAATGGAACATCTGTAATTGTGTGTTCAATTATTGTGCCATATTTAAGAGGCCTATTGACAGACTAGATTGTGCCCCAAAAAGGATGTCTAGAATGGTAAAAGGTTTTGAAATACGTATCACCTAAAAAACAATGGACAATTGAAGGAACTGGGAGTACTTAGCTTGGAAAGGGGATGATTTTCAGAAGGGTAAGAGGTGAAAAAGATCAAGAAATCTGTCTACAAACATTTTAGGAGTTGGCATATAGAAGACGTTTTGGTTTATTTTGTGTTATTCCAAAGAGCCGAAATAGGACCAAGAGAAAATTCATGCAAAAGAAACAAATTTTAACAAATGTAAGGAATGCATTCTTAGTATTTATTAAAAATTGAAGTGATTTGGGCAGCCTGGGTGGCTCAGCGGTTTAACGCCACCTTCAGCCCAGGGCGTGATCCTGGAGACCTGTATGGAGCCTGCTTCTCCCTCTGTTTGTGTCTCTGCCTTTCTGTGTGTGTGTGTGGGGGGGGGTGTCATGAATAAATAAATAAAATCTTTTTTAAAAATTGAAGTGATCAACCTTGTGAGGTAGCGAGCCTATTGCAAAAAAAGTTATCAAGCCAAGCCTGAATGCTAGGGACTCTTTAGAGGGGATTCATGTGTTATGAGGACTAGAAGATTTCTAATTATGATTTTGTAGGACTAAATGCATGTTGAAATTATGCAAATTGATCAGAAATCTGTTAATCTTCTCCTTAACAAGGACTCTGGAACTAGACTGCCTAAATTTAGAACTCAGCTCTGTTTCTTACTTGCTGTGTAGCCTCAGACAGGTCACCTAATTTCTCGATGCCTCATTTATTTATCTGTAAAATGAAGATAATGATAGGTACACCATACACAGAGTTGTTGTAAGTACTAAATGAATTAATATCTATTAAGTCATTAGAACAGTTTCTGACTTACAATAAGTGCCATGTAAGTGTTATATATTATGTTCTCTGGAAGTAGTTGATGATTCTCCTCCCTTTTTTCAGTAAATGTAGCCTTTCATTGCAGTTAGATAAATTTGCACTAGACATAAACTAGAATGCCATGGTGGCAAAGCTTTTTAAAACACTGAACAAGCAACCAAAATGGTCTTATAGGTTTCTTGCTCAGGGGCCTCTAAGAGTGACATATGATAGCTATATTTCTTGGATGCATTGTTCGAAGTTGTAACTTTAGGAGGACGTTTTCCACATTATAGGTTGTATTTTTAGAGTATTTTTTAACTTCATAGGATTTTTATATTTCTTACTTAATTCTCATACTACTACATATGACAGTTATCCCCATTTTGAAGATGTGGAAACTAACCAACATAAAAGTTAACTGAATTGTCCAAGGTAATACAGTAAATTATTAGTGGAATCAGGATTAGAACTCAGGTGTCTTAGATTTTAACCCAGGGCTCAAACAATATACCACATGGAGTCTGAGCTGCCTTTTTTCTGTCCATTCTAAGGAAGACATTTCATTAAGCTGATGAAGTGGCTTCTATTATTCTGCTAATAATTTGTCTATCTGCATTGCAGCAAAATTTACAGCTTAATTTACATCCAACAAGCTTAATTTCCTTTTGGTTTTGCAGGGGCTAGGGAAGTCAATAAAATCACTGACTTAAGCTCAGTGTATTATCCAGATAGATACTATTGAAACACACTTGCCAGCTCATCCATTTCCTTATACATTATTATATATATTTTTAAGCTTGTAGAGGAAAATGCAATCCCCTTATCAAGGCAGAAACTGGCCATGTGACTTTTAGATATGGATCTCTATACACAAGTAGTATGATGTCTCAAGGTATTGAAAAATTGAATTTTTGAAATGAAACTTGCTTTGGTGATTCTGATATTCTGTCTCTACCCTACTCCCACCTCTTCCCATTAGTATCCCCACCCTTTCAACCTTCTATTCTTTGTCATACCTGTTCTGAGTCATAACTTACATTGGATTCCCTCCCTAGGGGTAGATACAGCTCAATGTTCTATTTAATTGGCAAAATAATAATTGCTATCATTTATTGATAACTCTGAGCCAGTTCTCTACTTCACACTTTAGAAACATGATCTTATTTAATCCTCATAACTATCTGAAAGAGTGGGTACTATTACCATCCACAGTTACATGTTAAGGAAATGGAATCCTAGTGGGTTAAGAAACATGATCAAGGTCAAACATTAAGTTGCAAAGCCAGATTAAAACTCAGGTATTCTTAACCCAGAGCCTATGGTCTCAACAGCAATATTATGGGGTTTGTGACCTAGATAGGGAGTGGCAGATGTTTTTGAGAGTTGGAAGAGGCTTTTCATAACATATAAGCAGGCATCTGCTCTGAATTAGGGTGACATCAGCCCAAAGCTGATGAGCATCACAGACATTTCCAAAATCTGGATACACATAAGACAGGCAAAATGAGAAGCTTTTGCTATCCCCCAAACTAAGACTCCTCCCTCAAGAGCTGGGTAGTGCCTTTTTCTTCTTTTGGGCTCTTTGAGACTAAATGGCTATATGCTGTGAGTCCCAGCTGTCAAGGCTAAAGCATTGATGGGGTATCAGCTCATAGACAAAGATCCTAGAGCCATAGGTTTTGGTCAGACAAATAACTAGTCAGACTAAAATCAGAGCAGTAGACAGTCACCTCATGCAAGATCTATCTGCAGTGTTTTTACTAGTTTATAACCCTAGGTAATCACCCCCACAGAAGAGAGTTTCCTGAAAAGCCTTTTGTTCTCTCATAAATGACCCAACCACTTCGTGACTAAAGACAGTATTAGAGAAAGTGTGCGTTTGCTTTGGAAACATCCAATGGCACCAGTTCAATGTGGCATAAGGCCAGAGCAGCCTTGAGCACCAGGGTTTCCATCTGTACTGGAATGTTCTGTAGGGAAGCATTAAACCAGATCAAGGGATTTGGGGGTGAAGAAGGAGATATGCAGACCCTAATTCAAGTGTGAATTAGACCACACTTGGAAGCTGCTACATTTAAACCATTAGAGAGAAAACTGTAGCGACTACCCCATCAAAGCATTAGCCTGCCTTATTGTTTTCAAAGTCTGCTTACTCAGAGATGCACATTCTCCTTAGGAGCATTGGGCTCAATCTCTTGACGAAAATACATCAGGAGATTAACTTAATTAATTAACTAACTAAGCTGAGGAAATGTTTATCCTATCAGAATATATGGAGCCATCTTTAAAATTTTACAGAGGGAAGATTTATTAGATTGATTTAAAAAGGCAAGGCATTCTGTCTTAGGAGATGTGGATTCTACTTTGAAATTTCTGAGATTTTTATATTTCAGTTTCTGGAGACAACAATCCTTGTTCTACTAGCCTCCCAGTTGGACTTAATGAGATAATAATTAAAAGGAGATAGTGCTTTGTAAATTCGATTGATTTTTCTCTTTTCTTTGGTTCTTCCGCATTTGATAATTGCATCTTGAAATCACCTAGCTTATATTTTCTCCTTGGAACTGTGAACAATCGTAATTGGCTTCATTTGAAAATCAATTTCAACATTATAGGTCATCAACTTATATTTGATTAATTAATTTAGTGCTCAAATATACAAAGACAGGAACAAGCTTCGAAATCTCCCAGAAGGCTGCCATCATGTGGGAAATTAATCAAGATTTCCTAGTATTAGGTTCTGACTTCAGTGATGAAAATAAAGCAAAATGACTTTACTTTCAGATATTATTCTAGTAGGATTGAGTTCATTTGAAATGCTATTACATATTTATCCTGGACAAATTCAGAGGAAAATATCCTGGCTTTAAAGTCAGATAGACGGGGATCCCTGGGTGGCTCAGCAGTTCAGTGCCTGCCTTCAGCCCAAGGCTTGATCCTGGAGACCCGGGATCGAGTCCCACGTCGGGCTCCCTGCATGGAGCCTGCTTCTCCCTTTGCCTCTCTCTCTCTCTCTCTCTCTCTCTCTCTCTCATAAATAAAATAAAATCTTTAAAAAAATAAAGTCAGACATAGATCTGGTTAACAGTTCTGCCATTTTTTGCTAGCTGGATGACTTGGTCAAGTTACCCAATGTCTCTGAACCTTAATTTCCTCAACAATAAAACAGGAACAATAGCAGTATTCACCTTATAGGAATGTTGTGAGGATTAAATGAGACTAGGAGACTATAGAATAGGAGTCAGGGAACGGGAGTTTAAATCTTGGTTCTGGCTTGTTGTAGCTGTGTATCATTAGGTGAGTAATTTAACTTCCCTGAACCTGTTTCCTCATCTGCAAAGTAAAAACAACATTGCAATTTATAGATTTTTTGATGACCATATGTTCGACTTTCTCTCATAGAAACAAATGGGTTACTCATAATGAAATATTATCTGGAAATTCAAAGGTGACATTAAGGAGGGTAAAACGATAATATCTTGTAATTGATACCAGCTCTATTTTCCACTTTAGACCTCAAAACTAAGTTTTTTTTTTTTATGTTATGATGGCTCACTACTTAGGACAGTTTCTTCATGAGTTCTAAATATCACATCATGTTCAATGTGCATCAAAAGGTTACTGTGAATTAGAAAATTATTCTCATCATGAAACTTTTGATTCTAAAGCAGTTGCTAATTTAACATCTGTAGTTGTGGTTTTCACTGGGGGCGATTAGCACATCCAAACAGTTAACATTGCTTAAGTGATATTTTGTTTTTACTTCTTACTTTGCATTACAAAATGTGTTAATAGGCCATGGATGCCTAATGAGTTCAATAGTGATAAATAAATGTCATTAAGCTGAAAAGAAAAATATCAATATCAGCCCAATCTTGGGGTCCCTTGGTGACTCAGCGGTTTGGCACCTGCCTTCAGCCCAGGGCCTGATCCCAGATTCCCTGGATCGAGTCCCACATCAGGCTCCTTGCATGGAGCCTGCTTCTCCTCCCTCTGCCTGTGACTCTCTCTTTCTGTGTCTCTCATGAATAAATAAATAACATCTTTAAAAAAATAAGCACATGCATTGTATGCTATTGTTCCATATGACAACCAATATGTCACATTCCACTTTACATTCCATTTGTATTTTATTTGATTACCTTTTGTGACATTTTAGTAGGCAGATTAAGGGCCTCCTAAAGATGTTCACGTTTTGATCTTTTAGGAGTATGTTAGGTTATATAGCAAAGGTAAATTAAAGTTCCAAATGGAATTGTGGTAGCTAATTACCTAACTTTAAAATAGAGCAATTATCCTGAATTATACAGGCAAACCCAAAGGAGCCACAAGGGGTCATTAAAAGTGGAAGAGTGAGGGAGAAGAGAAGGTTGAAGAGATGTGAAAATGACTCAACCTGCCATTTCTGACTTTGAAGACGGATGGAGGTCTAGCAACAATGAATGTAGGCAGCCTTTAGAAGCTGGAAATGGAGAGGTTAAATTCTCCCCCTAGGAACTCAGAAAAGGACTCAGCCCTGTCAACACCTTAATTCTAGTCCAGTAAGACCCACATTAAACTTCTAAACTCTCAAACTATAAGATACTAATAAATGTGTTGATTTAAGCTACTAAGTTTGTGATAACTTGTAACAACAATAAAAATGAAAAGAGGTATTCACCACTTTCTGTCATTTACTACAGACATCTGTCTATGTCTATCTCTTGTACTAGAATAACTCTTTTGACTTGACTCAGTATATTCTTCAAATTTGTACTTGTACGAATTTGTACATGCTAACCCCAGCACAGAAGCATACATTGTTTAGTAAAGTACATTTCTTTAATAGAAGAACTTATAAATGTTTGTTAACTGATTGAAAGAATAATTGACACCAAATAATCTGAGGTTGGATTTTCATCCCACTCATTGATTTATAGAATTGTGTAGATACAACCCAAGGTATTCAATCAATTAATTCCAAAACTACATTAACTAAATATCTATTTTCTTTTGGTGGTGCTTATATGGAAACAAAACCAAGGAGGAGAGGTGATAAGATGGAATAGTGGCTATGAGTTCAGACTCAAGAGTCAAGTAGACTTTTGTTGAATCTTGGTCTTTTTGTATTTATAAAAGCAATATGATTTTAGGCAAATCACTTAATCTCACTGAGCCTCGATTTTTTTATCTACCAAATGTTGATAATATAAGGAACTACCTTATACATTTTTGTAAAGATTTAATGAAGGGAATGAATGTAAAAGCTTGGCATGGAATGAATAGATAATCAGTTTCATTCATGATGCAGTAGCAAGAATACTGAACTGTAATTCAGGAAAGGGGGTTTTAGTCTTCTGCTTTGTCACTAATTTGCAGTAAGAGGTTCAGCAAACCCCTTCCATTTCTACCTTTAAGTTACTTCATCTGTCAAAATAGCTACATGAATTAGACAATAAGAGCTTGTCTACCTCTGAAATTAACCATTCTTGAGTTATCTTATTATATTAGTAGGTATCACTATCTGGGCCAAATTTCTAGGATCAAACAGATCAGTAACCACAGAACCAAATGAGGATTTTCATGCAAGGTAAAAATTGATCTATCTCATAAAGATGTGGCATGTACACACACATATACACATACACAATGGAAAATTATTCAGCCATGAGAAGGAAGGAAATCCTGACATTTGTGACAACACAAATGGACCTTGAAGACATTATGCTAAGTGAAATAAGTCAGAGAAAGACAAATATTGTATGATCTCACTTAAACATAGAATATTAAAAAGCCAAACTCATAGAAACAGAGTAGAACGGTGGTTATCAGAGGCTGGAGAGCAGGGGAAATGGGTAGATGTTGGTATAAAATTCCATAGTAGAAATAGTAATTATGTGATATGATGTACATGTTAGTTAACACTGTGGTCATAATAATATTGCAGTATATAAGTATGTCAAATTAAAGTTGTACACCTTAAACTTAAACAATGTTATATGTCAAATATATCTCAATAAAGCCAGAAAGAAAACTTTAAAATTGGTCTATTTTCTATGTTCCACCTCTCATATTTATTTTAGGGCTAACTACTACCTATGTTCTGTGTGGAACCAAGAAGTATACCCTCTTGTATAATTTCTTGGATAATAACCATATTTGGAATGTGTTGGACATATACAATATAAGGGTCCAGGGAGTACTACTTTAGAGAGAGGAGGCAAAATCCTACTTGAGAGGGAAAAGGCAAGAGTGAAGAAAAAGCATGCTCTGTGAAGGAAAAAAAAATCATACCTTCAAATCTCTGTTTAAGTTTCCATTTGCCCCAAGGTTGTTTTCTTTTCAAGTTTGAAGGAGTTGTTTTATGTCTGGGCAGATTTGTGCTGAATAAACATTCTTTTCTCCAGAGAAGGGCCCTGTGTCAAATGGCATTGAGAAGAAATTGCTCTGCCTTTATGCTCAAGTTTTCCCAAAGTTCATGCATTGCTCAAAACTCAAATATTAGTGGAAGTAATATGGAATATGGATGAAAGGGCACCTCAGGGCAACTTCACAGCAGCCCTGGCTATTCACCACCCTGAAGGCACATCCACTGAATTGCAAAGCAGGACATAGGCGCTGAGCCAGATGCCCAGAGTGATTACTAGAAGAACCGTAAGCTGTGCAGGGGCAATGGCCAAGTAGGTTACCCAGAATTTCCCTGGAAACTTAGCATCTGACTGTTAAAGGATAACTTATTCATTTGAAGAATTTAAAACTTTAATTTCTATGTTAAATAAGTCAAGTATTTGCAGTGGCTTTAAATGATATTAATTATATTTAATATTTTTAATGCAACCAGAATGTGTTTTTTAAAGAAAGCAATAAAATCCTATAAACATTACCTCCTATCTTTTTGACTCTGTGGTTCTCCATAATTTTCTTTCAAATACATACATGAGGAACATGAGCTATCACCATCAGCAATAGTGAATTACTTAAGGAAATTATTCCTTAAATAGGGAGGGGTAGGGAGGTATGGGAGATGCAAATTAAAATACCTGAAAGTTGAACCACCAATGGTTTGAAAACAAATACCCAAATGAATCTGGGAATCACTGGCTTTATTTTTTACCTGAATCCATCACAGCCTTTCTATTAGAGCTGAAACACATAGAGAATACATATTCTCCCTGGATGTTAATAAAGAATATGTGTCAGTCTACTCACTTCTGTTTTAAATAAAACAGGGAATTTTAGAATTTTGGGAGAGAAAATATTTATAAAAATTAACTGGCTTTAATGCTTAGTTGGTGGAGGTAAGAACAGGCTGAAATTAAAACCAGACATGATTTTTAATGGACATTAATGCATTTTTTAAATTTAAAATATGCTTGGGTTCTCTTTCCTAAGGTCATTAAGAAGTCAAGGAGTCAATCATAATAATGGTCGTAGGATCTTCAGGAAAATAACTTTGTCTTCATCAGCTTCTACTGAAGGCCACCCTGTTTGTTGGCCAATAACAATGTGAAGACAAGAGTTCGGGGAAGAATCCTGGGGCTGAATATGCATCTGCTGTTTAAACCCATACTAAAGAATAAAACCTATCATTTCACATTTAGAGACAATCCTTCAAAAGTAATTAGCCTTAGGAGAGGAGGTTCAGATATCATAAGTTTTTACTAAAGTTTAAATTGCAGAGACTACTTTGCAGCAAGTTTTGATTAGAGACACAATTCCTGGTGCGTAAAAGGCAGGAGAAGAAACTTCTTCAAAGTAGGGCACCTGCATCCTAATATTTATAGTGACAATGTCCACAATAGCCAAACTATGGAAAGAGCCCAGATGTTCATTGACAGATGAATGTATAAGGAAGATGTGAGAATACACACACACACACACACACACACACACACAATGGAATATTACTCAGATATTAAAAAATTAAATCTTGCCATTTGCAATGATGTGGACGGAACCAGAGGGTATTATGCTAAGCAAAATAAGTCACTCAGAGAAAAACAATTATCATATTATTTCACTCATATGTGGAATTTAAGAAACAAAACAGAGGATCATAGGGAAAGAGAAGGAAAAATAAAACAAGATGAAATTAGAGAAGGAGACAAATCATAAGAGTATCAACCATAGGAAACAAACTGAGGATTGCTGGAGGGGGTGGATGGGGTAACTGGGTGATGGACATTAAGGAGGGTATGTGATGTAATAAGCACTGGGTGTTATATATAACTGATGAATCACTGAACAGTACCCCTGAAACAAGTAATACACTATATGTTAATTAATTGAATGTAAATAAAATTCTTGAAAGACCAAAGTAGGGTATGCAAAAAAGTGAAGCTTCACACACGTTATATCCAACACTGGTCCTATTTGAGCTAAGGTTTGGAGGACTAAAAATGAAATTAAATAATCATGTTTATTGTGTTTTTCCTGTATCATCATCTAAATTAGGGGACTTTCAGCCTAGTAATCTTATTTTTTTTAAGATTTTATTTATTTATTCATGAGAGACACACACAGAGAGAAGCAGAGACACAGGCAGAGAGAGAAGCAGGCTCCATGCAGGGAGCCCGATGTGGGACTCTATCCCGGGTCTCCGCGATCAGGCCTTGGACTGAAGGCGGCGCTAAACCGCTGAGCCACCCAGGCTGCCCTCAGCCTAGTAACCTTAGAAATAAAATACTTACATGTGACTTTAGATCCATTAAGTGGCCAATAAAATGTGTTTGTCATAATTGAGAATTAGGAAGTCTATGTAGTTAATTCAGAAAGAGGTATTTCTTTCCAAAGATTAATAGTGCTTATCATGTTTCCAGAGATCAGCAATTTCTGGATTCATTCTGTGTTCAATTTATGAAATCTCGAAACTAGTGGACTAACGAGGCTTAGCTAATCTCCCTTCATGATTACAGGAAGCCTTTAAAGATATTAACAATATCCCTGATTCTCCCTATATCTAATTTACTTAGTTAGGGCCTCAATTTTGTTTCCCATATGAAGACTACTCCCAAGTCTTTTCTCGCAAGATCCTTAATTCCCGAGAATGCCAGGCAACCTAAGTTTCCTGCAAGGCAGTGTTCTTAATCATGGGAGATTTTTCTCCCCAGGCGTATTTGCCAATGTCTGGAGACATTTTTGGTTGTTACAACTTGGAGAAGATGCTAGTGCTTGTAGTGAGTAAAGGCCAGGGACACTGCTAAACATCCTATAATGCACAAGAGAGTGACAAGCAACAGACAACTTTCTGGTAATGAAAATTAATAGTGCTGATGTTGAGAAATCCTGCTTTAAGGAATTCTTTTCCCCAAGGTGTACATGCAGTCTTGGCTAGGGCTGCAGCTCAAAACTTACCTATTCAGACTTGACACCACAGAAATACAAAGAATTATAAGACAATATTATGAAAAATTATATGCCAACAAATAGGACAACCTAGAAAAAAATGAGTAAATTCCTAGAAACATACTATCTTCCAAAACTGAATCAAGAAGATATAGAAAATTTGAAATGTCTAATTATTATTAATGAAATTACATCAGTAATCAAAAAAATTCCCAACAAACAAAAGTCTGGGACCAGATGGCTTCACAGGTGAATTCCACTAAACATTTAAAGAAGAGTTAATACCTTTTCTTAAACTACTCCAAAACATAGAAGAAGAAGGACATTTTCCAAATTCATCCATAGCCCAGCATTACCCTGATATCAAAACCAGACAAAGGCACTATGAAGAAATAAAACTACAGGCCTATATATCTCTGAACATATAGGCAAAAATTCTCAACAAAATATTAGCAAATCAAATTAAACATATATTAAATGGGTTATTCACCATGATGCAGTGATAGTTATTCTAGGCATACAAGAGTGGTTCAATATTCACAAATTGGTCAGTGTCATTCATCATATTAACAAGAGGAAGGAGAAAAACCATATGATCATCTCAATAGTTGCAGAAAAAGCATTTGATAAAGTACAACATTCACTTATGATGAAAACTCTTAATAAAGGGGTTTAGAGGTCAACATGACAGAGATTATATATGAAAAACCTATAGCTAATATCATATTCAGTGGTGAAAACCTGAAAGCTTTTCCCCTAAGATCAGGAACAACAGAAGTATGTTTGCTCTTACCGCTTTTATTCAGCACAGTACTGGAAGTCCTAGCTGCAGCAATCAGACAAGAAAAAGAAATAAAGACATCCAGATTGGTAAGGAAAAAGTAAAACTGTCACTTTTTGCAGATGACAAGATCCTATATATAGAAAACCCTAAAAATTCCTTAGAGAACTGTTAGAACTAATAAATAAATTTAATAAAGTTGCAGGATACAAAATAATGTACAGAAATCTGTTGCATTTCTATATACTATTAACAAAATAGCCGAAAGAGAAATTATGAAAACAATCACATTAACACTTGCACCAAAAATAATTAAATGCTTAGGAATAAACTTAACCAAGGAGGTGAAAGACTTGTGCTCTGCAAACTATAAGACACTGATGAAAGAAATTAAACATGACACAAATGAATGGAAAGATATACCATTCTTATGGATTGGGAGAATTAATATTGTTAAAATGTCCACATTACCCAAAGTAATCTACAGATTCAATGCAATCCCTATCAAAATACCAAAATCATTTTCCACAGAACCAAAAAAAAAAAAATCCTAAAATTTGTATGGAACCACAAAAGACCCTGGATAGTTGAAGCAACCTTGAGAAAGAATAACAAGGCTAGAAGTTCCATAATCCAAGATTTAAATCTATACTACAAAGCTAGAGTAGTCCAAGCAGTATAATATTTGCACAAAAATATAAACATAGATCAATGGAACAGAATGGAGAGCCCAGAAGTATACCATCACATATATGACCAATTCATCTATGACAGAGGAGGCAAGAATGCAAGATGATGAAAAGACAGTCTATTCAATAAATGATTTTGGGAAAACTGGACAGTTACATGGAAAAGAATAAAACTGGACTACTTTCTTATACTACACACAAAAATACACATAAATTGGATTAAAGAACTAAATGTAAAACTTGAAATCATATTAACACTCCTAAAAGAAAATAAAGGCAGTAATCTCTTAGACTTCATCCCTAGCAAAATATTTATGGGTGTGTCTCCTCAGGCAATGGAAACAAACAGACAAACAAAGCAAAAGCTTATTTCACAGCAAAAGAAATCATCAACAAAACAAAACAAAAAAACACCCTAATGAGTGGGAGAAGGTATTTGCAAATGATATAGGCAATAATAAGTTAATATACAAAATATATAAAGAACTTCTAGAATTCAACACCAAAACAACAACAACAAACAGACTATATGATTAAAAAATGGGCAGAGGATGTGAATAGACGTTTTTCCAAAGACATACAGATGGCCAAGAGACAAATGACAAGATGCTTAACATCACTAATCATCAAGGAACTGGAAATCAAAACCACAGTATCACCTCACATTAGTCAGAATGACTAGTATTGAAAAAGCAAGAGATAACAAATATTGATGAGAGTGTAGAGAAAAGGTAACCCTTTACACCATTGGTGGGAATGTAAATTAGTGAAACCCTGGAAAACAATATGAAGTTTTCTCAAAAAATTAAAAATAGAAATACCATATGATCTAATAATTCCACTACTGGATCTTTACTCAAATAAAACAAAAATATCAATTTGAAAAGATATATGCATCCCTATGTTTATTAAAGCATTGTTTATAATAGCAATGATATGGATGCAATCCAAGTATCCATTGATAGGTGAATGGATAAAGAAGATATGTTAGATATATAATTATATATTCCATATATTATATATTATATTAATATTAATGTATAATTATATATATTCCATTATTACTCAGGAATACAAAAGAATGAGATTGTTGCCATTTGTGACAACATGGATGAAACTAGAAGGTATTATACTAAATGAAACAAGTCAAAGAAAGACATGCCATCTGATTTCACTTATATATGGACTCTAAAAAAAAACCAAAACAAACAACCTCTTAAATACAGGGAACAAACTGGTGATTGCCAGAGGAGAGGGGCTGGGCGATGGATGAAATAGATAAAGGAAATTTAAAAAAAAGGGGGGGGGGAATCCCTGGGTGGCACAGCAGTTTAGCACCTGCCTTTGGCCCAGGGCGCGATCCTGGAGGCCTGGAATAGAATCCCACGTGGGGCTTCCAGTGCATGGAGCCTGCTTCTCCCTCTGCCTGTGTCTCTGCCTCTCTCTCTCTCTCTCTCTCTCTCTCTCTGTGTGTGTGTGTGACTATCATAAATAAATAAAAATTTAAAAAATATTAAAAAAAACTTGTCCATTTAACCTCTCTTTCCCGGAATTTTGAATCTAGATCAAAATGACACAAGAACAAAGAACAAGACACAACACAACGATGCAAAACAAAAAGAGACATAAAACTAGTTGGAGAAAATTCAATTTAATGATGGGATCAAGAAGAAATTGTTGTGTAGTCCTTTTTTCCTGTGTAATGAGACCAGGCCTGGTTCCTTTTCTAGCCCTAAACTTCGTTCCTCAGACATCCTGTCCATCCTTGAGATATCCTTCTGATAAATTGTCTTTTTGCTTAAATTTGCAAAAATTTGTTTCTGTTCCTTGTAATAAAAAACCCATGAGAAGCACCTGTTTTTAGAGAAAGAATATCATAAGAAAGTTAATTTTGAGATTGTGCTTATTTGTTCCATAGTGTCAGGCACTATCTTAATTGCTGAGTTATATGAAATATGATACTTGTCTTCCAGGAGCTTAAAAATCTAGTGAGGGAGACTAGACATACCCATGTAAAGTGAGGTTTAATATGTAGTCAAAATAGTGTATACTCTGAACCAAATGAGTGGTTCAAAGAAACAGTATGCTTTAGGATTTCATTTTTAGTCAAACCAGAGAGAGTAAAGGTTAGTTTGGGCTTTTTTTCAGGGCGATTTTCTGGAGAATGTAAGACTGGCTTTTAGAAGTTAGATAGGAAAAAAAAAAAAAAAGAAGTTAGATAGGACTTGCGATGGCAAAAAAACAAAACAAAACAAAACAAAACAACAACAAAAAAAACAGGGTAAAGTTTTTATAGAAGTATTGTGGGCATGGTGAAATCAGAAAAAACTCACTTCAGATCTCTAGTCCAAAGCTGCTTTCTTTATTTGTAAAATATAAAATGCCTTAGAACTATACTTGCCACACAATAGATGCCAAATTAATGATAACTGTGGTAACTATTATTATTTGTTTTTAAGCTTAGGGAAAGTGTCTAAGCCAAGATGCAGAGTTGGAAATTAATGAGATGTGTTAAGGGACAAATGAGGTCAAATAACTTGACCCTTGCATTGATAAAGTAGAAGAGTGGGTAAAAAGGCAGGAAGGTTTTTTTTAAAGGTTATATTGTGGCATTCTTTAAATCTAGCTGACAGTTTCAGATTTTATCCTCTTGTAAATATAGGAAACACTGGTAGATTTTCAATGGTTAAATGTTGTGGTGAAAATAGTGACTATGGAAAGTGATTTAAATGTTGGTGTATTGAATGGATTTGGAGAAATCCATTTCATTAACCTTAACATACACATTCCATTATGGCTCCATTCATAGAAACTAATGAGTCACTCTATGATCCTAGTGTGTTCATACAGTTAGTGTCCTTTACATATAGCTCTCCTACTCCCTCCCAATAGGTTTTCTGGCAAGTCTAATTAAACAGAAATTTAACAATGAAAGAGGACAATGAAGCTTGTAACAGTATGTAATATTTAGGCAATATAGCCAAATAAACTGATTTACTCAGTCAAACAACTAATTCTACTGATTTTTTATACTATGTTCACCAAAACGGACCAATCATTTCGGTCAAATCAATTGGTTTGTATGGGTGGACACAACCTTTACCTATAATAGAGAAGAGAGAGCTAGTTCTTCTCAGGAAAGTTAGTGTCAAACACAGAAAGCCTAGCTTTAGAAAGAAGCAGGCAGAATTAGTAATAGTTTCAGTTGCACATTAAGACTACTGTCATGGTATACTCAGTAGATCAATTATATTTAAGGATAATTAAACATAAGCAGCTACAGAGGGAAATGCAAGAGAGGCATTGTGGACTGAAACATTAGCACCAAATTGTATTGCTTGCTCTCATTCTTTCAATCAAAACAAGCCTGAGCAGTGAATTTAAAGATAATGTAAACCCCAAAATTAGTCCCTATAGAAGTCCAGGATAAGTTTTTAAATAAAATTATAAATCTTCACTCTGTTGTTTAGGGGTCCAGTATTGACAGTTATCCCCCTTCATTTCTCAAACAGTAACTGTGAATTTAAGCAATGTCCACAATAGCCAAACTGTGGAAGGAACCTTGGTGTCCATCGAAAGATGAATGGATAAAGAAGATGTGGTTTATGTATACAATGGAATATTACTCAGCCATTAGAAATGACAAACACCCACCATTTGCTTCAACATGGACGGAACTGGAGGGTATTATGCTGAGTAAAATAAGTCAATCGGAGAAGGACAAACATTATATGGTCTCATTCATTTGGGGGATATAAAAAATAGTGAAAGGGAATAAAGGGGAAAGGAGAAAAAATGAGTGGGAAATATCAGAAAGGGAGACAGAACATGAGAGACTCCTAACTCTGGGAAACGAACTAGGGGTGGTGGAAAGGGAGGTGGGCAGGGGGTGGGGATGAATGGGTGAAGGGCACTGAGGGGGGCACTTGATGGGATGAGCACTGGGTGTTATTCTATATGTTGGCAAATTGAGCACCAATAAAAAATAAATTTATAAAAGAAAAAAATAAAGCTGGCAAAAAAAATATCATCTGAAATTCACAGTTACTTTTTTTAATTTATTTTTTTATTGGTGCTCAATTTGCCAACATATAGAATAACACCCAGTGCTCATCTCATCAAGTGCCCCCGT
This sequence comes from Vulpes lagopus, assembly GCF_018345385.1. Classification (NCBI taxonomy): domain Eukaryota; kingdom Metazoa; phylum Chordata; class Mammalia; order Carnivora; family Canidae; genus Vulpes; species Vulpes lagopus. The sequence goes on from NC_054848.1 coordinate 78,768,294, forward strand.
CAGTGCCCGTCACCCAGTCACCCCCACACCCCGCCTACCTCCCTTTCTATTACCCCTAGTCCGTTTCCGAGAGTTAGGAGTCTCTCAGATGAGATTTTTAAAAAGAAGAAAGAAATGAATGTGTCTGCCCATGGCAGCATGTTCTCTAGCTAATCTGGAAATGCTAGAATTATGCTGGGTGCTGATAGATTTGTCTCTGAGCTGGTGGTCAGGATCCAGATGAACTGCAGTTGCTGTTCTGTCATTACCAATGTCCTGCACTTCTTGGCAATTCCCAGGCCTAGACATGATATTGGAATTTAATGAGGCTCCACACCCATGTATCCCATTGGGATGTGTTAGCGTTTAAGTATAAATTCATCCCATTTCATTCATGGGAGTAGAAAAAAATGTCTATGTGTGGAATGACATATAGGAATCATGTCTCTGTTGGCTGTTTGCCACAAAGCCACTCCTATTGCCCTAGGAACCTTAGGTTAGTGTGTAGTCAAAGAGGCTAAAACCATTCACTATTGAGCATTTGTACCTGTCTTCTGCCTACAACTTTGTGTCTTCTTGCAGTTCTGCAAATGGGGGCTTTTGGTCACAAGGGGGCACCAAATGAGACAGCGTAAGCTTCATTTAGCTTCATCTCTAAATTGGCCATAATTGTAACTATCTTCCTTACTTTCCAAGGTCATTGTGTAGATCACATGAGCTAATACTTTTGAAAGCACTTTGAAAATTATGAACCGCCTATAAATATAGGACAATTAAAATTATCATTTCTATTAATAAATGTCACTTCAGTAATTGACATATGATAATGAAGTCAGGATAAATATATCTGTTGTCCATGGCAGGAGGTAAGGATGAGGAAAAACAAAGTCCCCACAAATTCATATCCTGATAAGAATTGGACAAGTTATTCATCTTTGAGCATGAAATATATTACTTACATTGCTTCCCACCTATCACATTCTAAGCAATTCATTTGGAGACAATATAGAGCTGAAAATAAGAGTAAGAAGAGTTTCCAGCAGGCTAATTGTCTATAATCTGGATGTTTAAAGCAAATTGAGAATAATTCTACAAAGAAATAGAAATTATTTTAATAAATAAAATGTGGGTAACTGGATTTTATTTAATTTTAATTTTATTCATGTTTTGTCTATGCATATTGTTCAAAGGGTAGAAAAAGTGTACAGTGAAAATTAAATTTTTCTCTGCCCAACTATGCTGTCCTTATCCCCTCCATTCTTTAGCCACTCATTTCCTCTCTTCAGAGGATATAGCTGTTATCAGTTTTACATGTATCCATTCAGAAATATTCCATACTTAAATATTTTTGTATGTGTATATACATTGATTACATACATATACATATAGTTTTCTTTTTACACAAAAGAAAGTATGCTGTGCACACTGCTGAACAGTATATCGTGGAGATCTTTGTATAGCAGATATACAGATTTACCCAATTATCTTAAATAGCTGCATTTTGGTATATCATTATGTGGAGGTACCATATTATTTAACTACTGCTGTCCTACTGATGGATATTTTGATTGTTTGCAGTATTTTGCTATTACAAACAATAACAACATCAAACACCTGTTATGACTGGGATTTTAAATTCAGATATTTAAGTTTTGCTTAAAGTATATCCTTTGTTCCAAATAATATTTTAATATCAGATTATTAAGGGTAACTGAAATATTTAGGAAATGAAAACTAAAGATATTGTATTTGTATGTTTGTCCACATTATGCCCAAATCAGTTCATAACAGCAAGTGCATTCCTTAATCCTCATCATTTACTTTACCCATTCCCACACTCACCTCCTTTCTGGTAGCCATCAGTTTGTTCTCTATAATTAAGAGTCTGTTTCTTAGTTTACTTCTCTCTCTCTCTTTTCCCCTTTGTTCATTTGTTTTGTTTCTTAAGTTCCACATATGAGTGAAATCATACGGAATTTGTCTTTCTCTGACTGACTTATTTTGCATGTCATAATATTCTCTAGCACCCTCTATGTCATTGAAAATGGCAAGATTTCACTCTTCTAATAGCCGAGTAATATTTCACTCTGTATGTGTATCCATTCATCAGTTGATAGACACTTAGGCTGTTTCCATAGTTTGGCTATTGTAGATAATGCTGGAGTAAACAGTGGGGTATATTTAACCCTTTGAATTAGTATTTTTGTATCCTTTGAGTAAATACCTAGTAGTGCAATTTCTGGAACATATGGTAGTTCTTTTGCTTTTTTAAGTTTATTTGTTTAAGTAATCTCTCCATCCAGCGTGGGGCTCCAACACACAATCCCAAAATCAAAAGTCTCATGCTCCTCTGAGCAGTTGCCTGTGGTTGTTCTACTTTTTTTTTTTTTTTTGTGGTTGTTCTACTTTTAAACTCCGTACTGTTTTCCAGTGACTGCACCAGTTTGCATTCCCATCAACAGTGCAGGAGGGTTTCCATTTCTCCACATCCTCACCAGCACCTGTGGTTTCTTGTATTCTTCATTTTAGCCATTCTGATTTGTGAGGTGATATCTCATTATAGTTTTGATTTGTATTTGCCTGATGATGAGTGGTGTTGATAATCTTTTAAAATGTCTGTTGGCCACCTTTATGTGTTCTTTGGAAAAATGTCTATTCATGTCTTCTGCCCATTTTTAATTGGGTTATTCATTTATGAGGTGTTGAGGTTTTTTTAAAGATTTTATTTATTTATTCATGAGAGACACAGAGAGAAGAGGCAGAGACATAGGCAGAGGGAGAAGCAGCCTCCCTGAAGGGAACCAGATGCAGGACTTGAACCCAGGAACCCGGGATCATGACCTGAGCCAAAAGCAGATACTCAACTAATGAGTCACCCAAGTACTCCAGGGGGTGTTGAATTTTATAAGTTCTTTATTTATTTTAGATAGTAAAGTTTTATCAGATATGTCATTTACAAATCTATTTTCCCATTCTATAGGTTGCCTTTTAATTTTCTTTATTATTTCCTTTTTAAAAAAGATTTTATTTATTTATGAGAGAGAGAGAGAGAGAGAGAGAGGCAGAGACACAGGCAGTGGGAGAAGCAGGTTCCATGCAGGGAGCCCGATGTGGGACTTGATCCCAGGACTCCAGGATCATGCCCTGGGCTGAAGGCAGGCGCTAAACCGCTGAGCCATCCAGGGATCCCCTTCTTGATTATTACCTTTGCTGTGCAGAAGCCTTTTTTATTTTGATGAAGTCCCAATAGTTTATTTTTGTTTTTGTTTCCCTTGCCTCAGGAGACATATCTAGTAAGAAGTTGCCATGGCTGATGTCACAAAGGTTACTACCTGTGTTCTACTTTAGAATTTTGATGGTTTCTTGCATATTTAGGTTTTCTTCCATTTTTATTTCATTTTTGTGTACAGGATAAGAAAATGGTCCAGTTTCATTCTTTTGCATGTTGTTGTTCAGTTTTCCCAACACCATGTGTTGAAGAGACTATCTTTTTCCTTGTGTATTCTTTCCTGCTTTGTTGAAGATTAATTCATCATATAGATGTGGGTTTATTTCTGGGTTTTCTGTACTGTTCTATTGATCTGTGTCTCTATTTTTGTGCCAAGTTAGAAAAATACATTTGATTCTATAAGGACAAGATGTATTGTAGTCCATAAGTAAAAATTTGTTGGAAAAATAAGAAAAATTCACTAAAATTTTACCATTTCAAGCATTTTGGATATCAGAAAGATAAGGTTGACTTAACAGAAAGCTCTTTTCTAAGTGCATTTGTTTGTTATCAACAACTATTTTGGGCATCCAACCAAATTTATATATTTCTCTACTCTTGTTATCTGATCAACTTTTATTTCTTTGTCTCTTCTTTTTTTATTGGAGTTCAATTTGCCAATGTATAGCATATCACCCAGTGCTCATCCTGTCAAGTGCCCCCCTCTGTGCCTGTCACCCAATCACCCCAACCTCCCACCCACCTACCTTTCCACTACCGCTTGTTCATTTCCCAGAGTTATGTGTCTCTCATGCTCTGTCTCCCAAACTGATATTTTCACTCATTTTCTCTACTTTCCCCTTTACTCCCTTCCACTATTTTTTGTACTCCCCAAATGAATGAGATCATATAATGTTTCTCCTTCTCTGATTGACTTATTTCACTCAGCATAATACCTTCCAGTTCCATTCACGTTGAAGCAAATGGCGGGTATTTGACATTTCTAATGGAAGAGTAATATTCCATTGTATACATAAACCACATCTTCTTTATCCATTCATCTTTCGATGGACACCGAGGTTCTTTTCACAGTTTGGCTATTGTGGACATTGCTGCTAGAAACATTGGGGGGTAGGTGTCTCAGTTTTTCACTGCATCTTATTCTTTGGGGTAAATCCCCAGCAGTGCAATTGCTGGGTCATAGGGCAGATCTATTTTTAACTCTTGAGGAACCTCCACACAGTTTTCCAGAGTGGCTGTACCAGTTCACATTCCCACCAACAGTGCAAACCAAAGGGTTCCCCTTTCTCCACATCCTCTCCGACATTTATTGTTTCCTGTCTTGTAAATTTTCACAATTCTCACTGGTTTGAGGTGGTATCTCATTGCGGTTTTGATTTGTATTTCCCTGATGGCAAGTGATGCAGAGCATTTTCTCATGTGCTTGTTGGCCATGTCTATGTCTTTCGTGAAATTTCTGTTCATGTCTTTTGCCCATTTCATGATTGGATTGTTTGTTTCTTTGGTGTTGAGTTTAATAAGTTCTTTATAGATCTTGGATACTAACCCTTTATCTGATATGTCATTTGCAAATATCTTCTCCCATTCTGTAGGTTGTCTTTTAGTTGTGTGACTGTTTTTTTTTTTTTTTTTTTTTGTTTTTTTTTTTTTTGCTGTGCAGAAGCTTTTAATCTTGATTAGGTCCCAGTAGTTAATTTTTGCTTTTCTTTCCCTTGCCTTCAGAGATGTATCTTGCCAGAAGTTGCTGTGGCCAAGTTCAAAAAGAGTGTTGCCTGTGTTCTTCTCTAGGATTTTGATGGATTCTTGTCTCACATTTAGATCTTTCATCCATTTTGAGGTTATCTTTGTGTATGGTGTAAGAGAATGGTCTAGTTTCATTCTTCTGCCCATGGCTGGCTGTCCAATTTTCCCAGCACCATTTATTGAAGAGATTGTCCTTTTGCCAGTGGATAGTCTTTCCTGCTTTGTTCAATATTAGTTGACCATAAAGTAAAGGGCCCATTTCTGGATTCTCTATTCTGTTCCATTGATCTATGTGTCTATTTTTGGGCCAGTACCACACTGTGTTGACGATCACAGCTTTGTATTACAACCTGAAATCTGGCATTGTGATGCCCCCAGCTGTGGTTTTCTCTTTTAATATTCCCCTGGTTATTTGGGGTCTTTTCTGATTCCACACAAATCTTAAGATGATTTTTTCCATCTCTCTGAAGAAAGTCCATAGTATTTTGGGAGGGATTGCATCAAATGTGTGAGTTGCCCTGGGTAGCATTGACATTTTCACAGGATTAATTCTTCCAATCCATGAGCATTGGATATTTCTCCATCTCTTTGTGTCTTCCTCAATTTCTTTCAGAAGGATTCTGTAGTTTTTAGGGAATAGATCCTTTACCTCTTTGGTCAGGTTTATTCCTAGGTATCTTATACTTTTGGGTGTAATTGTAAATGGGATTGACTCCTGAATTTCTCTTTAAGTCTCATTGTTAGCTAATAGAAATGCCACCAGGGGGTCCCAGGGTGGCTCAGTGGTTTAGCGCCTGCCTTTAGCCCAGGGAGTGATGCTGGAGTCCTGGGATCGAGTCCCACATCAGGCTCCCTGCATGGAGCCTGCTTCTCCCTCTGCCTGTGTCTCTGCCTCTCTGTCTCTCTGTGTCTCTCTCGAATAAGTAAATAAAATCTAAAAAAAAAAAAAAAAAGAAATGCCACTGATTTCTGGGCATTGATTTTGTATTCTGCCACACTGTCAATTTCTGTATGAGTTCTAGTGATCTTGGGGTGGAGGCTTTTGGGTTTTCTAGGTACAGTATCATGTCATCTGTGAAGAGAGAGAGTTGGACTTCTTCCTTGCCAGTTTGAAATCCTTTTATTTCCTTTTGTTGTCTGATTGCTGAGGCTAGGACTTCTAGTACTATGTTGAATAGCAGTGGTGAGAGTGGACATCCCTGTCTTGTTCCTGATCTTAGGGGAAAGGCTCCCAGTGTTTCCCCATTGAGAATGATATTTGCTGTGGGCTTTTCGTAGATGGCTTTTAAGATGCTAGAGGAAAGTTCCCTCTATCCCTGCACTCTGAAGAGTTGTGATCAGGAATGGATGCTGTATTTTGTCAAATGCTTTCTCTGCATCTATTGAGAGGATCATTTCTCTTGTTGATATGATCTATCACATTGATTGCTTTATGAGTGTTGAACCAGCCTTGAGTCCCGGGGAAAATCCCACTTGGCCATGGTGAATAATCTTCTTAATGTACTGAAGGATCCTATTGGCTAGTATCTTGTTGAGAATTTTTGCATCTGTGTTCATCAGGGATATTGGTCTAGAATTCTCCTTTTTGGTGTGGTCTTTGGTTTTGGAATTAAGGTGATGCTGGCCTCATAGAACGAGTGTGGAAGTATTCCACCTCTTTCTAATTTTCCAAACAGCTTTAGTAGAATGCATATTGTTTCTTCTTTAAATGTTTGATAGAATTCTCCTGGGAAGCCAACTGGCCCTGGACTTTTGTGTCTTGGGAGGTTTTTGATGACTGCTTCAATTTCCTCCCTCGTTATCAGCCTGTTCAGGTTTTCTCTTTCTTCCTGTTCCACTTTTGGTAGTTTGTGGTTTTCCAGAAACGTGTCCATTTCTTCTAGATTGCCTAATTTAGTGGCACATAGTTGCTCATAATATATATTTAAAATCAGTTGTATTTCCTTGGTATTGTTGGTGATCTCTCCTTTTTCATTCATGATTTTATTAATTTGAGTCTTTTCTCTCTTTTTTTTTAAATAAGGCTGGCTAATGGTTTATCTATCTTATTAATTCTTTCAAAGAACCAACTCCCAGTTTTGTTGATCTGTTCCACAGTTTTTCTAGTCTCTATTTCTTGGAGTTCTGCTCGAGTCTTTATTAACTCTCTTCTTCTGCTGGGTGTAGATCTTATTTGCTGTTTATTCTCCAGTTCCTTTAGGTGTTCTTTTGTCTCTTCTAAAAAGCCTAATAATTATGAGATAAGCTACTGTCATGTCAGCACAGAATTCCTATGCCAGTCAGTTAATGATGGTTTAATAATGACCTCTTATATGCCCAGCTTTATTCCATGTCTCCTGTGAATTACAAAGACATATAAATAATTTCCCATTAATAGGCAAGAATCTAATTAGACAGTTGGAGCAAGGCATAAATATGGGAACAGTTAAAAGGAATTCAGGCCATAAATAATAGCTCAGTGCAAGGTTTGTCATAAACTATTTTGTATCTGTGCACCAAGTGATCTCATTTCCTTTTTCTGGGTGCCTCTCAAATTTTCCTTTTTTAAAATTTCTCCAAACTCCACCAGTAATGACTCTTCATCCTTCCCTGTCCACACCCTGCACTACTGCATTATTATTGCATCCTCTTAGCTGTTTTGTTCTCCTCTAAACTATCCTATATAGGAAGCCAATCATCTTTAGATAGCACTTCCCTTGAGTCTTTTGTTGCTGTTGTTCCAATAAGCTACAGTGGTCTTGTAGTCTACTACATCATGTCCAAATTCCTCTGCATGTTTCTTAGCATCCTCCAGAATTGAGCTCCATCCTATTTTCATTTCTAATCCCTCTATGTCATGAGCAACTTGCTCTTTACCCTATCCCACCCAGCTCCTTTTTATCAGATCATTTTCTTCTAGTAATATTATGCTTTATATTCTACCTCTCTTCCTTGGTTTGTGTTCATCTTTCCTTCATTTATTCTTTCTTACTCTCTTTAAAATCTCTTCCATTTCTTAAGGTCTATGTGGAGACCCATTTCCTTCATAAAACTTTCCCCAACTCTTCCAGCCAATATTGGCTTCTGCTTTCTCCATTTATTTGCCATATATAGTCTCATGTCTCAAATGCTACAATTTTTCACTAGATTGTAGTCTTTGTTCTATTATCTCTTTAGTTTGCTGTGCTAGTTCTGTGTTCACAGTCCTAGATTGTAAATTGAGGGTAAATATAAAGACTTTATTTCCTTCTCCCTTAGCACTTATCACAGCATTTGGTGGAAAATAAGATGCTCAATCAATATTTTTAATCATTATCCTAATGAAGGTACAAGTGTTTTTATTATATTGTTTCAGAGGCTGAGTGGAGAATAGGGCATGATTCAGAGGTGTAGAAGGTTCAATCCACCAGAAATGTCTATTAGGGTTGTATTTTATTAATATTATTTAGCACCACAAAGTACATATGGAGACTTAATGCTTATCTGATTATACTTTTAAAATCTGTATTTCTTTGTACTTACAGCCTTATAAAAATCAGTCAAAATAGTCCATTTGTTTGATCTTGCTTGAAAGTGTAGATGTTGAAATGGTCTATTTACAGTGACCCAATTGTGCTTTAAATGTGCTGGGAAATGGATATTGTATGGATAGAGTAACAATTCAAGTAAAAACACTGTCTAATAAATGTTTACACACCATCAAGTCTACAAACACTAAATATCATTCACAATAGGATTTTTCTTATCCTGCAATTTATCTCAATTTTTCCATTACCTTCTTTAATTTTCTCTTCTAGCTTTACTCACAGACAAGCCTCCCAAGCCATTGTTCCCCATGGAGAATCAGCCAAGTGTTATAGATGTCCAGCTGGGTAAGTGCCCTTCTGGGAATAATAGATCCTAAACTCCTTCTCTGTTAACAGATGGGGAAGATTGCATGAACCAGGAAAGGTTTATTGCCACTGTTATTGCATGCAAATCAATTTTTGTCTGCTCATTTTTAACCCTGAAGTTCAGTACATTAGCAGTTTAAGGAAATGAGTTTGTATTGCATCAAGGAATTGTAATACTAATTGCTTACACTAGGTATTAAGTGTGCTATAGGACAGAGCCTTTTAAATCTGTGATTGATAGATTCAGAGATGTTATGCATTGGTGATTGGTACAAAAGACATTTCATGCTTGTCAGCCAAAATTTTTATTTAGGTAACATTAACTCCTGGAAAACAACACTTTTAAAAAGAAAAGATCCCTTCAGTACAACCCTTAAAATGATTTGATAATATTATTTCCAGTGGCACAATCCAGAGTTCTTTAAAACTTGTTTTTAGTTTGAGATCCTGAATATTTATGAATCATATAATGTTGGTAAAAGTAACAAGATGATTTGTTGGTGCTGTTTGTTTACAGACTCAAATAAGGATACAAGGTGTTGAGCCTTACTTTTGAGTCCCCTACCAGTAATAATACTTGTATTTCAAGAACTATAAGCTTGAGACTCAGAAGCCTGTTAACATCTCTTTCACACCATGGCCTTTACTTTAAACCATGTACTTTAACATTTGTGAGCTTTTATCTACCTTGGGTTTCATTCTGTTCTTCAATTCTCAGAATTTCTTTAATTCTAAACAAGACAAGTGAATAATATGTTGGAAATGTATTGGGTTGATTTGGGGTATATGATTTATTGAAACCTATGATCATAGTGGTAACTACCAATTATATAGCTAGGGAAAATGAATTGTCCCCAATATTTCACCCACTTTGGAAGGTGTTTTATTCAACATTTGATCATTCCAATACAATTTGGATTGTTAGAAGCTTATTTCTATCTTAAGAATGGGTGGGAGTTACATTCCTAAGAACTTGTTCATCTTTCCAAAAAGAAATACAGCACATTGTAGTTAATACAGCCTACCAGTATGAGTACCAAAATTAAGTATTTTAAAACAAACAAAAAAAGAAAGGAAACATGTTAAGAATAGATTGTGGAAATCATGACTATTTTGTAGCTAATGTTGACATATTCGACTATGTTTCTTCCCCCACCACTTGTATTATTTTGTAGAGTCATTACATTTTGTTTTTGTTTTTTTTTTAAATTTATTTATTTATGATAGTTACAGAGAGAGAAAGAGAGAGGCAGAGACACAGGCAGAGGGAGAAGCAGGCTCCATGCACCGGGAGCCCGATGTGGGATTCGATCCCAGGTCTCCAAGATCGCGCCCCGGGCCAAAGGCAGGCGCCAAACCGCTGCGCCACCCAGGGATCCCACATTTTGTTATATACAAATCTAGATGCCCTGACACATACCCTCAGTAATTTTTGCTGACTACTTTCCATCAATACCGGGATAAAAATACCTCAAGTTGTACTTTGTGGTTTGCCAGGGGTTACATGAACCATAAGATGATCTTATATCATTAGTTTTCATGAAGATTTAAGTGGGTAAATCATTTTTATATGAAAACTTATATATTAAGAAGTTGAAAGCAAAATTTACACAACTACCTCAAATTTTGTGTTTGTGGTCCATGGGTGAGTACTTCTTCATTCATCTCTGCTATTAGTCAAGCTTTAACCAAAATGTTAGAGGAGTACTATTCTAAAGCAAGGAGAAAGATCACTACAGGGAGTACATTTCACTCAGATTTACTGGGTGCAGAGTTTGTATGTCATATTTAGGACATTACTAAGATGTGTGCTTGGTATGAATATGTATTTCAACACAGGTATATATGCCAAAATAACCCACCACCAACACCACCCTATAAAATTACTAAAATAATTTACTAAATTATTGGTAATTATTTACTAAATAAAATAATTACTAAAATAATCTACATTAGGTGCAAGGCTGAACTTTTTAGTTTTTAGTTTGTGACACAGTTTGGAGACAACTTTATTAACAGAAAGATTGAGACCTACTCATTTTTCATTCCAGAAGGAGTTTCTCTGAAATGCTAAAGAAACCATGTAATTCAAATAAAGGAAAACAAAATCAGTTAAACCAGATCTTTGGCACTTGAAAGAACATGTAATGGTTAATTAGGTGATTTTAATTCTTCCACATATTTATTTAACACCATTTATTCACAACTGGGAGTCATTTTGTAACTTACTCTGATGCTTCAATAATAAGGTGATGTTAGAGCACTGTAAATGTCAGAGAGCTTCTCAGTATCAGTGGGAGTTCTGTATTCAGAACATTTAGAAACCCCAAGTGCAAAAAGGAGAGAAATATAATTGAGTGATTGGACATCCCTGTCTATTTCTGGAAAACTTTCAAAATTCAGTAAGATCATGAAAACTTCTAGAAATTATTTTTCTTAATTTTTTTGAGTTCATTGAGCAAATTCAGCTTTAGACATCCTCAAATTAGAACAAATTAGAACTACCAAAGAATACAACAATCCAATTCCAATGGCTAAGCACATTAACAAGTTCAGGTTTCCCAAATCTCAGTACCTAAAATTTGAGGCAATATTCTATTAGATTAAAGTTAGCCACAGATTTTTTTTCCTTCTCTTACCATTTAAACATAGTTTATCATCCCCCTCTCCTTGAATCCAAGATGGCCTTAGGAAATGATTGATCAATAGAGTATTATAGAAATGATATTCTGGGATTTTGGAGGCCTGGTCAAAAGAAACCTTGCAGCTTCTCTTCAGGACTCCTGGTCTTCTCTGAAACTACCATGCTATGAGAAGCTCAAGGCACATGGAGAGGCCCTAGAGGATGGGACACCATTTGAAAAAATAAAGAGGTCAATGAACACCAAGCTGATAAGTGGAGAAGCCATGTTGGAATTGGATCCTTTATCCCCAGCTGCCCTGGCTTATGCCGTGTAGTTCAGGCACAAACCGTTAAGGTAAAATGTTATATTTCTAACCCAAAAAAAGTTATGAGCAAAATAAAATTGTCATTAGCCACTAAGTTATGTAGATGTTAAACAACAATAGATACCTAAAAAAAAAACCCATCAATTTCCTCTAAAACATTGTAACTTCCACTTTCCCGACGGAATAGAATCCTATGCAAGCATTTTGTGCAAAATGAAAAATATTGTGGGAAATGCTTGACTACTAACTTCAGGATAGTTTCAGAAAACATGGTCTGGAAAAATTATTTATGTTTTTGTTTGAGGGTTATACTTAGTTCACAGTTCTGCATATTTGTAAAGGCAATCCAGTAAGTGAAATTTTTCAGTAGAAATGAATATTTTTTGTGCATGGGTTGGCATTAGTGCAGATATTTTGTTGTGTCTCTAGAGGAAAATAAACATCTTGGCTTTCTCTTTTCTATAGTGTAATTCATTAGTCATCCACAATATTATAGAAATTTACAAAGTTTTTGCTGACATCGTGATGACTGGTTGTTGTTAGATTGTGTTCACATTGTAATGCTGAAAGAAGATTAATCTTAACCAAATAACCATACATTTTGAAATGATAAACACATTGTTAACAAAATAATAAGAAAACTACTGCTCTCACAAAGCAAGCCTATTCAGCTAAAGTTGCCTGTGGTAATGTATGAAATATAAAGACAAAAACAATGTACAAAACACACAAAAATTCTTATTTGGTCTTATTACCTTCCATTTATTTTCTTAATGTGAAGATAAATTTAGATTGAATTTTATTTAAAAAAAAACTTTTACTATATCTGCGCTGAGCTCTTTATTTTGGCAGTTGAAAATAAATACATTTTCATTTTTTAAGACAAAATAACACTGGATTACAGTATATTAATTCATATTACACTTTAATACCAAAGTATTGAAACATTATAGCAACATGTGTCCTAATTGAAATGCTATGTAGACCCTTATTTGGACACTTTTTTAAAAATAGAACCCAAAGGCATGTTTTATAAATTGTAACAGGCACCTAGAAGCTTTAAAAAAGCCATGAATAAATGTGGAAGAAAAGATTTGAAATCTGACATCTAATTTCAATTGAGGATAAATTTGGAAATGTAACCTGTTCTCATTGATGATGATAATTTTTTTTGGAAATTTTCTAAGACTTAGAAATCAGTCTTATGCAGAAAATAAATATAAACACTGTTTACTTTCTCCTTTTGTGTCAAAGAGTCAAGATGAAGGTTTGGGGGCCTAAAGCATATCCAAAATCTCAGGCTAGTGGAATAGTCCAAGCTAATTGAATACTTCAGATGCTTCAAAAAGCCAGATAGTCATTTCTAGATGAATCTGATCCATTATGAAAGATTCTTTTTATTTCTCTTCTATTCTCATTCAGAATGTATTTTATTTTTATAAGCTATTCAAATTCATATTTCATGACCGTGTTATGTGCTACTGGCTCAAACTTTCTCTGTGTGTAAAGGAGTGTTAACCTTCATCAGAAATTGATTTCACCAGCATATCAGTTTCTACTGAAAATTATATTAGGTCTCCTAAGAGACCACTGCAAAAGATTCTACAAAACAATAAAGCAAAATATAATATTTAATGCAATACTCAGGACTACAAGGCAAAAATAAGTAATGAATTAGAGCCTTAAAATAGAAAATAAACTGTTCAACCAAATATATCTTTTTAAAACTTCATTTATATAGAAACAGTTTTTGTGTTAACAGATGCCAAACACTGTGTTAGATTCTGGGGATATAGAGGTAAATAAAATGAGGTCCTTGGCCTTAAGATATTCTCAGTCTACCGGGGAAGACAGATGTGTAAGCAGAATTACAGTGCAATATGATAACTATGAAAAGGGAGAGTGGCTATTTTTTGTGAGAATACCTCATAAATTAACAGTTCTGCACTCTGACTTTTACACAATATAATGATATAATTCTGTAACCTTACTCAAGTACTAAATTTATGTGAAAATAATTAAAAATTACAAAAGGTATAACATTTTGAAATAATAAATTATCCACCATTTGCTTCAATATGGCAATACTAAAAATGGAAATTTTAAAAAAAATGTTATTCATTTATTTGAGAGACAGTGAAAGAGAGAAAGAGAGGAAGAGTAAGGGGAGGGGCAGAAATAGAGGGAGAAGCAGACTTCTGGCTGAGCAGGGAGCCCAATGTGGGGCTGGACCCCAGGACCCTGGGATCATGACCTGAGCTAAAGACAGACACTTAACCTACCATGAGCCACCTAGGTGCCCCTAAACATGGAAATTTATTATAACCTTGTATCTCTTCAGTTTAGCAAACTGAGTCAACTCTTTCTAAAGTTGTCACAGAATAAATAATCCAAAACTAGTCATGAACCAATTGAGTGAAAATGTCAACCTAGGGGCACCTGGGTGGCTCAGTGTTTGAGCATTTGCCTTCAGCCCAGGGCGTGATCCCAGGATCCTAGGGTCGAGTCCCGCATCTGGCTCCCTGTAAGGAGACTGCTTCTCCCTCTGCCTATGTCTCTGCCTCTCTCTGTGTGCCTCTCATGAATAAATATAAAAAAAATATTTTTTTAAAAAATGTCACGCTAGAATTACTATCACTATAAATAGTAATACGTGATAATTTCATTAGCTTGAATCACAATTTGGTATTGCATTGTGGATATCCTGGTGGTAGCAAGGGATTTCTTTGAATTGTTTGTGTTTTTGTATACACCTCCTACCCGTTAGCTTCAAATAACTCCTTGAAAACTTTATTTAGAGTAAGTGAAGACTTTGCAAAGGAAGTTCATTTAGCATTTTTCGCACGTGTAGTTGAAGCTGGTTCATGACAGCATTTACTCTCCCTTGTAGACATTCTAGGGTTAATGAGCTGTTTCCTAAAGATATATTTTATGTAGGATAACATGCATGAACTCAGCATGGGCCATCCAAACTGTATTACCCAAAATGTACAACACGTGCATTATTTACAACTTTGGAAAATCTATGTCAAGCGTTTCCCTACAACTTGGCTACCGCATTAGCAGTTGAAACTGAAACTGGTTTGCTTATATTGTCTTAGTTTCTATAACTTAATTGTACTTGTTCTGAGACACTTAAGAGTAAAAAGAAAAAAAGGAGTAAAAAGAAAAAAGTTAATAGTTTACTAAAGATTTGTCTGTAACGTGATAAGTTGATTATGAACATTTTAGGAATAACATGATGGTTGACCAGACCTCTATACATATATTGCTGTTTGGGGGCATTGCCAAAGTTTATGTCCCATTGAGATTTAATATAAGCTTGAAAGTATTTCATTATACTTTGTTAATGCCAATATCATGATTTTACACATATGGAAACAAAGTTGTTTGAAAATTCACTATGTATTAGGCACTGCAGTATGCATTTATATATACACTGTTTTATTTATTCTTCATAAGAATCCAAAGTAGTAATAGGTATTGTTGAAATATTTTGCAAATTAGGAAATTCAGCTTCCAGCAGATAAAATAACTTTCTTGAGGCTACATATTTAATAAGTGGCAGAAATTAAATTTTGATCTGATTCGTTTGATTCCAAAGTTGTGTTATTTTTATTATGGAATTTCAAATATGGTAAGATTATCTAGGGCTCAGGGGAGGGGGGTGAAGGATGAGGTAACTAGGTGATGGACTTTAAGGAGGACACATGATGTAAGGAGCACTGTTATATAAGACTGATGAATCACTGAACTCTACCTCTGAAACAAATAATACACTATAAGTTAATTAATTGAATTTAAATAAATGTTTAAAAATAAAGTAAAATAAAATAAATAAAATAGGATCACTGTGTAAAACAAAAGATTATCTAGGCCTCGTATTAGATCTTCAAAAAAGCTATCATTCTAATATAGACATTTTAATAAAATAACCATATTATATACTTAAATATATTATTAAATATTATATATAATCTATTATTAAATATATATTTAACTATAACGAATAGTTATTTAATAATACTCTACAACTAATAGTAGTTATTATAATATTTAGTATTACTATTATATCTTCTAGTAATAGTTGTTATAATAATATTTAGTTTTATTTAATCATAGGTCTACTACTTCTTTTTTTTTAATAAATTAATTTTTATTGGTGTTCAATTTACCAACATACAAAAAAACACCCAGTGCTCATCCCGTCAAGTCAAGGTCTACTACTTCTAATAATAATATTAGTAGTATGATAATAATACTTATAATATCATTTAATAATAGCTCCCATACTACTATTACTACTACTACTACTCTTATTGTTAGTAGTAGTAGTAAAACTATCATTTATTGATTGTTTGACAGATGCTAGACACTGTACTAAATATTTTAATGGATTATCTCATTTAATCTTCCCAATAACTCTGAGATAGATGAAACTATTTGTCCCATTTTTAAAAAGCATTAATAAGATATTGTTCATATACTATACAACTGACCTACTTAAATGATACATTTCAGTGGTTTCTAATACATTCATAGTCATGCAACCATCACCACAATAAATTTCAGAACATTGCATCATCCCCTAAAGAAACTCCATACACATTAGTAGTTACTTCCCAGTGCTCCACCTCCACTCACACCACAGCTCCAGGCAACCATTAATCAGTTTTCTATATTTATAGGTTTGCCTATTCTGGACATTTCATATAAATGAAATCGTACAACATGTGTTCTTTTTGTGATTGGCTTCTCACACTTACAATATTGTTCTCAAGATTAAAATATATAGCTTGTCTCAGTACTTCCCTTTTTATTGCCAAATAATATTCTATCATATGGATATATCACATTTTACTTATCCATTCATCAGTTGAAAGACATTTTGGTTGTTTCCACTATTCAGCTATTATAAATAATGCTGCTGGGGAGCCCGAGTGGCTCAGTGGTTTAGGGCCGCCTTCAGTCCAGGGCATGATCCTGGAGACCTGGGATCGAGTCCCACATCAGGCTCCCTGCATGGAGCCTGCTTCTCCCTCTGCCTATGTCTCTGCCAATCTCTCTCTCTCTCTCTCTCTCTCTCCGTGTGTCTCATGAATAAATAAATAAAATCTTTTAAAAAATGCTGCTATACACAGTGTATAAATTTTCACGTGAACATATGTTGCCATTTTGGGGTACATACCTAGAGTAGAATTGTTGGGTTATATGGTCACTCCATATTTAACCTTTGGAGAACTGCCAGATTTTTTGCTGAAGCAACTGCACCATTTTACATTCCCAGCAGAAATGCACAAGCATTCCAATCTCTTCACATCCTCACCAATACTTGTTATTTTCTACTTTTTTAAAATAGTATTTATCTCAATGAGTATATGTAGTGGCAACTCATTATGCTTTTGATTTGCACTTCCCTAATGGCTAATGATACTAAACATCTTTTTGTGTGCTTATTTGCCATTTGCATATCTTCTTTGGATAAATATCTATGGCCCATTTTTTAAACGAGGCAATTGGGCTCAGAGAAGTGTATAAGTAGTGAGGCCTAAGCTGGCACTCTTAAACTTACCCATAATACTCATTAATGTTAATACTATTGTTTACTCTGTCTTCTTGTTGGGGGTTTACTTCTGTTCCCTTTATTAAAAATAGATTTTTGGACAGAAAGTGAATGATTCTATATGAAGAGTTAAAAGCATATTCAGTGTGAGTTGGTTCAGTGTGAAAATAAAAATGAGCAAGAGAGCATTATTTTAATTTTGTTTTTTACTTTTATAACTCAGGCTAAAACACTTTTTCAAATGGCAAACTAATTCAAAAGCTGCAGATATACCTGAAAACTAGCTATGAAGTGCAAGGCCATACAGAAAAGTTTCTTGAGGGATGTACACTTAAATGGTCAGAAAGTTGCATGTACCCCAGCATCTGAACAGATATTAAGAAATTCACGTGTCATTCAAGGATGGGAAGGATAGATTAGAAACTAAAAACAGATTATGGAACTCTTGGCTTTTGGAATTTATTAGGAAATATGTCAAATGAGGACATTATTCTCCAACAGTATGCTCTGTTTGTATTCATATCAACACCGTCACCTTGATAGTACTTTTCAGCAGTTCTGTCTTCTAATCTATTTTAGTCAGTGGATAAAGGATGCTTTTTAAATATCTGAAGAGGGAAAAAATAAAGCTACACATCCTGACTATGGTTAAACATTCAACATGAACTGAGGGAAAAACAGAGTAATTTAGACACCCCTTCCAACTCAAATGGATTATATTATTTTATACAAATAAAAATGGATTTTATATTACAGGTGTACTTATAGAAAATTGAGAGAAATGTCATCTGGCTAGTTCATACATAAACCACTTTTAGTGTTTTCATAACTGAAGTGGAAGGGTAGTTTTGCATCACTTAGATAATGCCCTTAATTATTCTCTATGCTTTATTATAGATATGGCTTAAACTTTGGAAGACCTTTTGCTTCTTTAGAAATAATTCTTTCCACAAATTACTGAGAGATATCAGGAGTGGTATGTAAATATCTGGTCTTGTTAATAGGCATATATATTGCTATGATTTAGAGAACACCAGAAAACTTACCCCTTCCTTTACAACCTTTATTCTAAATATATCTGTGTTATCATGATTGCAACAGTAGATCAGGGTTAACACAAAATGAGGGTCAGGCAAGAGATCTAGAGGAAAATCTCAGAGATTTGTAAAACAGAGCTGATACTGTAGAGACAAGGGAGCAACCTGAAGCTTAGGAGCTTAGAGCTAGCAGAAGTATCAGCAAGGTGGTCAGCAAAAGGGTCAGGTCAGAGAACACACGAATCTTGGGTTTCTAGTAAGATGGGAAAGTCAAAGGCTGAGAGTACATCAGAAATCAGACAATGAATGGATAATGAAAGATCAAAGGCAGTGACATTAGACCTGTAAGAGTTTATGCTTGACTTTCTCAAATGTATTGCCACTGTGGGCAAAGTCCTCAAAAAAGAAAATTGGAAAGAACTGTGGCTTTGGGTGATGGAGAGGACACATTTGGCAATTAGGAGCAGTTTAAGACTTCTTGTGTGAGAAAGGAACCTCCCTAAAAATGTAGAGGGCAAATGTGGCCTAAGACCAGTTCTGATAGAAATACTATAGTGTTCGCCAATAACTAAATTTTGAAAATTGAATTAATAGT
The DNA here is from genome assembly GCF_018345385.1 of Vulpes lagopus. NCBI lineage: Eukaryota > Metazoa > Chordata > Mammalia > Carnivora > Canidae > Vulpes > Vulpes lagopus. The sequence continues at coordinate 78,787,261 of NC_054848.1, forward strand.
GTATACATTATATCCAAAAATATACCTTGGTTATGTTTACAAATATAGCATAAAACCAGGAAATTCTTTATATTGAAATTTTGCATATGCTTTAGATACTTGTTTTCAAGAACAGGCACTCTGGACCACTGAGGGTCTACTTCTGATAGTCTAATTTCCTTAGCTACAAATACGTTGAGAGTTAAAATACAATGATAGTATAATTAAGGTGTTTGATAAGATTTTAACTTGGTGAGCTGACAACCATTTTATATCTCAAAGTTGATTGTGGTGATAAGTCAGCAAAGGAAAAAAAGAATGTGAATGTGTGGTGTGAGACCTTCCTAATAAGGAGAGGGAATTTTGGTCAATACTCAGTTTGAAAGCCCCCTTACATCAATTACGGGAAAATGAAAGTACTTCGGAGAAGAGAATTGCAGAAAAACAAGGGTTAATTTTAATGGCGATATACTGTATTTATGCAATATACTTCTCCAAGGACTCAAAGCTTTTATTTCAGGTACCATTTAATTAATTTCTTTAAACTTCTATAAAATAGGATGAGCCATTATTAACTATTGACATGTGTGGTATTAAAATTCTTTGTAACACCCATAGGCAGTTTAAATGAACGTACTAGTGAGGAATCTGCTGTATCAGTAATAAATAATTATCAGCCTGACCTTTATTAGCTCAGAATTACTGTTGGCTCTGCTTTTATATATGTAGGAATGTGCAACAGGAATGGTCTATATACTCACCTCTAGCTGTGTATCTGCTTCTTTTCTCTAGCCTAGTAATTAGCTTATTAATTTAGTAACAGATACTCTCAATACTGGCCACTTAGTATATTAAACTCGTAGCTCTTAAACTCTGCAGATTGGTACACTGTGCTTGCCTTTACTCCCTAGTTCTACTTGTTGATTCTAGGGATTTTAGTTTTTGCATTCTTCTGATGTACAAAGAATTCTTAAAGAGGATATGCAAAAGAACAAATAAGGTAGCAATAGGAGTGGGTACACGTCAACATTTTCAGTAGGAAAGAGAGAGAGAGAGAGAGAGAGAGAGAGAGAGAGAGAGAGAGAGCATTCCTTCATATAATGTGTAAAAATAGTTCAATAAAAATGGAACTTCTAATTTGTGAAAGGCAAGTTCATGGTTCTATTATTCCACTAGATTATTGGTTTCTTTAAACCTTCTACTTCCCTTCCATTATGACTGTATACATCAATGAATACATCTATTAGTCATTTTCCATTTGTCTTCTTCAAATGGAATGTTTTCTTGTATTTAATCTATTCTTACCAGCGTTCCATCTCCACTTCAGTGGTCTTTATTCCAGCAGAAGGAATCTTGGTGCAACTTATTTTATTCTATAAATCTGGAAACCAGTGTCACATCTGAAGTCACTAAAGAAATAAACCAAGACTGGGGCTCATTGGGTTAAGCATCTGACTCTTGATTTCTGCTCCAGTCATGATCTCTGGGACCTGGGATTGAGACCCATATCAGGCTCCATGCTCATTGTGGAGTCTCCTGGAAATTCTCTCCCTCTCCCTCTGACTCTCTCCTGCTAGTGCTTTCTCTCTCTCTCTTAAATAAATAAATAAATAAATAAATAAATAAATAAATAAATAAATAAGGAGTGCCTGAGTGGCTCAGCCACTTAAGCATCTGACTCTTGATTTTGGTTCAGGTCATGACCTCAGCATTGTGGGATCAAGCCCCACTTCAGGCTCTGTGCTCAGTGCAGAGTCTGCTTGTCCCACTCCCTCTGCTCCTACTCCTGCTCACCTCTCTTTCATAAATAAATAAAATCCTAAAGAAATAAATCTTAAAAAAGAAAAGACCAAGACTTTTAAACATGAAATGCCTCAATTTTCTTCCATTCTATTTCAAAATGTGTCTTCATTTTTATCCTTTCTTTTTTGCTTTTCTCTATTCTAGGAAGAAGAGGTACCATTATCTCTTTCCAAATTTAGATTGTCTACTCTTACTTTTGATTTCACCCATTCTCATATGTTTTGCTAACCTTGAATTATCACTCCTTACAACTGCATTTTCAAATTTTGTCCTATAGCAAATACACTAAATTTAAACCCCCATTCTAATTGAATATACATAATAAAAAATACTTTTCTTACCCTGCTTTCTCTTCAAAATACACTATTCCATTTCTCTTTTTTCCTACTCACACCTAATTTCTTGAAAAAGTTTATATAGGCCATTTGTTACACTATGCCTCCTTTAGTTCCCTTTTCTTACTGAATCTGTCAACCTTACCATTCTGTTAAAGCTCATCTCAGTTATTTAATTAAATGTCTTCTTATAATTACATAATTCTACATCTTCCACATCTTCCTTAGTGCCTCTTCCTTCTCAAGACCATTTTACACCATCTGGCACCACTGAACAAAGTATTTGCTACACCTTACCTGGCACACAATTCAATGTGCAATGGACACCTCCTCATTCTTAAAAATATTGTGTTTTCTCTACTAGTTCTCAACCTAATTATCTTCTTTCTTCTCAATATCTGCTTCTGATTTCTGTCCCTAACTGCTTCCTTAATTGGTTGTAGTGAGGAAGAAGAGGATGGTAGAAATTTGAACCATAAAGAAAAAATTTAAATGTTCACACTATTAAATCATGAGAATTAAGATCTGCCTAATGTGTAGGCCTTTCTTAAAGAAGGTAGAAGTGTATGCTTTCATTTATTTTGTAAAGAGGAATGCCTATTCTTATTTAATGAAAGTTTTAAGAAGGGCCTCTTATTCTTCACTATGACTATTGATAGGAGTCATCCAATCACTAAGATATTTATTGAAAACCAACTGTATGTAAGATCCTGTGGAGATACACAAATGACTAAAATGCAGACATGGCACTCTGGAGATTGGAATTTAGCTGAGGTGATTGAGATAAATAATATAAGAAGTAACATCAGTAAGATGATAGACTAGGAAGCACCAGACCTTATCCCTCTACAGAAACATTTACTTCACAACAATAAACAGTCAAAAAAAAAAAAAACCTTTATGAGAATTCCAAAAATCGGATAAGAATTCACAGTACCATAAGCAAGCTCAAAGCAAAGAATGGTTGCACTGAAGGGGTAAGAAAAACTGTTGCATTTTAACCATGTCAGCTCCTCCTCCAAGCTGGAAGAGCTTGAAAATGGTAGGAAAAGCCCACCTTGCAACTTCTCACTTGGAAAGGAAAGAGAAGAGTGGAATATACATTTAAGATTCTGGATTTTGGGGGAACTGTGCAATGGACTGGTTTCTGTGTCTCCTGACTTAGAGTACTAATGGGGAACCAGCATGTATGAGATGTCCAAGGGCCCACAAAAAAAAAACAAAAGAGCTCAGCACCTTGAGGCAGGACAGAAGAATCTGGAGTATTGCAGACAGACACTGGAGGGAGCAAATACTACAAGCCCCTCAAAAGAAACCAGAAAGCCTCTCTAATTGGAAAATTATGGAGAAGATGCATCTGCAAGGAATGTTTAAGAGGACCCCAGAGTCTCTAGCCAGGCTGACTAATGAAGGTATTTTCCTGTATGAAGCCTTTGTGTAAAGAGTGGGAGAGGTGGCTGCGTTTTAAAATGCATGGTTAATAGCACAAATTTTCAAGGCACACAAACAAATAGGGGGGAGACCATTGAAGGAACAAATAAATCTCTCAAAACCAAACCTATGGAGACGGAGATATGTGAACTACCTGACAAAAATTAAAGATAGCAATCATGTAGATGTTCAGTGAGTGCAGGAAAATTATGCATAGACAAAGTGAAAATATTTACAAAGGGGTAGAGAATTTAAAAAAAAACAAACAAGTTTTTGGAGCTGAAGAACACAGTAACTGAATTGAAAAATTTGTTACAGAAGTTCCACAGCAGATTTGACCAAACAGAAGAAAGAATCAGTGAACTCAAGACCATCATTTGAAATTATCCAGTCAAAGGAGCAAAAGAAAAAAAAAAAACAGAAAAGTGAAGAAATTAAGAGACATAGGGGCCACCAATAGGCGGGCCAATATACAGATTATAGGAGTCTCAGAAGGGGAAGAAAGAGAAAAAGGGACAGAGAGTTACTTTGAATAATGAGAGAAAAATCCCCAAATCTGGGAAAGGTGGTGGATATCCAGATTCAGAAAGCCCTGAAGATTACAATTAGGATGAATACAAAGAAGTCCATACCATGATAAACTATAAGTAAATTGCCAAAAGTCAAAAATAGAGAATGAATTTCGAACGCAGCAAGAGAAAAATGATTCATTATATACAAGGAAGCCCCCACAAGATTATAAATGAATTTCTCAGCAGAAATTCTGCAGGCCAGAAGAAAATGGAATGATATATTTAAAGTGCTTAAAGCAAAACAAACAAACACACACAAAAACCCTGCCAACCAAAGGTACTAGGTTCAGCAAAACTGCCCTTCAAAAATAAAGGAAAAATAGACTTTCTCAGATAGACAAAAGCTGAATGAGATAATTACCATCAGACCTACCTTATAAGAAATGCTAAAAGAAGTTTTTCAAATTAAAATGAAAGGATACTAGGCAGCAACATGAAAACCTCTGAAAGTATAAAGTTCACTTATAAAAATTAATAAATAGACGAATACATAATACTACAATATTGAAATGGTTGTGCATAAATAATTTAAATTATGGTATAGAAGTTAAAAGACAAAAGTAGAAAAAATAAATATAACTATGAAATAAGTAATGTATCACAATATAAAAAGATGTAATTGGCGGCATCAATAACACAATGTTACAAAGTTGGGGGAATAAAAATAGTTTTTGTATGCAATTGTAGTTAAGTTATTATCAGCTAATATAGATTGTGATAACTACAAGATGTTTTATGTCATCCCCATTGTAACCACAAAGAAAATACCTGTAGTAGATACACAAAAATTAGAGAGGACTCAAAGCATGTCATGACAAAAGAAAATTAACAAAACACAAAGGAAGACAGCAGCAAAAGAAAGGAGAAGAAAAGCTATAAGACAGATAGAAAACAATTAACAAAATGACAATAGTTAAGTATACACCATCAGTAATTACTTTAATTCAAAATGTATTAAAGTCTCTAATCAAAAAAATGCTCTGGCTTAATAGATAAGAACCAAAACAAACCAAATCCAAAACCTGAGAGATAAGTACACACTGTTTAGGACACTCATTTTTGGTATAAGGACACACAGGGGTGGAAGGCAAAAAGATGGAGAAAAAATGTCCATGCACATGTTAACTAGAAGAGAGCAGGGGTGGCCATACATATGTCAGACAAAATGGACTTCAAGTAAAAAAAAAAAAATCTGTCACAAGAGACAAAGAAACACATCACATAATGGTAAAAAGCTCAAATAACTAGGAATATATAACAACTATAAATATATTTGCACCAAACATCAGGACACCCATATATATAAAGCAATCATTGACAGAACTAGAGGGAGAAATAAATAGCAACACAATTGGTAGTGGGCTTTAATACCCTACTTTCAATAATGGATAGAACATCCAGACAGAAGATCAACATGGAAATAAAAAACTTCAACAACACTGTAGACCAATATATCTAACAGACATATACAGTACATTCCACACAACATTAGCATAATATACATCCTTCTGAAGCACACACACACGGAACATTTACCAGGATAAATCACATGTTAAGTCATAAAACAAGTGTTAACAAATGTAAAGGTATTGATAGTATACCAAGTATCATTTCTGACCACAATGGAATGAAACCAGAAACAAATAGCAGAAGAAAAACTGGAAATTTCACAGGTATGTGAACATCAAATAACATAGTCTTGAACAACCAGTGGATCAAAGAAGAAATCAAAAGGGCAAATTGAAAATATCTTGAGAAAACCAAAAGTTAAAATACAACATACTAAAACTTACAGGATGCATCAAAAGCAGAACTGAGGGAAGTTTATGGTAATAAATACCTACACTAAAAAGAAAAAATACTTCAAATACAGAAACCTACCTGTACAGGTTAAAGAACTAGTGAAAGAATAAACTAAGGCCAAGTTAGCAGGGAAAAAAGGAAATTACAGAGATTGGACAAGAAATCAATGAAATAGAGAATAGAAAAATGATAGAAAAAATCAACACAACTAGCAGGTTTTTTATCAGCAAAATTGACAAACTTTATGTAGACTAAAAAAAACACATAGTATTTCAAATGAGTAAAGTCAGAAATGAAAGAGAAAATATTACAGCTGATCCCACAGAAATAAAAAAGAATTATAAGAGACCACTATGAACTATTATACACTAACAAACTGGATAACCTAAAAAGAATTGGTACACTCCTGGAAACATGCAACTTATCAAGACTGAATTATAAAGAAACAGAAAATCTTAACAGACCTCTAACTAGTAAGGAAATTAAAGCAATAACCAAAAATCTTCCAACAAAGAAAAGCCCAGGAGTAAATGATCTTACTGGAGAATTCTATCAAAAATGTAAAGAAAAATTAATGTTGATCTTTCAAACTCTTCCAAACATTTGAACAGGAAAGAATACCTCCAAACTTATTTTATGAGGCCAACCTATCCTGATAACAAAGCTAGACAAGGGGTGCCTGGGTGGCTCAGTGGTTGAGCGTCTGCCTTTGGCTCAGGGTGTGATCCTGGGGTCCAGGGATCAAGTCCTGCCTCAGGCTCCCTATGAGGAGCCTGATTCTCCCACTGCCTGTATCTCTGCCTCTCTCTGTGTGTCTCTCTTGAATAAATAAATAAAATCTTTTTGAAAAGCTAGACAAGGATGCTACAAGAAAACAAATTTGTAGGCCTATATCCGTGATGGATATAGATATAAGACTCTTCAACAGATTACTAGCAAACCAAATTCAACAGCACATTAAAAGAATCATACACCATGACCAAGTGTGATTTATCCCTAGGGTGAGAGGATGGTTTAATATATAGAAATCAATCAATGTGATAAACCACATTAACAGAATAAAAGATAAACAGCATGTGATCATCTCAGTAGATGCAGGAAAGATAATTACAATATTCATTCAACTTTTTATAATAAAAACACTGAAAAAACTAGGACTAGAAGAAAATTACCTCTGGCGTGCCTGAGTGGCTCAGTCAGTTAAGTGGCTGCCCTTCAGTTCAGGCCATGATCTCAGGGTCCTGGAATTGAGTCCCTCATCAGGCTCCCTGCTCAGGGGGAATCTGCTTCTCCCTCTTTCTCTGCCTCCCCCAGCTTGTTCTCTCTCTCTCTCTCTCTCTCTCTCTCTCTCTCTCTTTCTCTCTCTCTCTCTCCCTCTTTCAAATAAATATATAAATAACCTTAAAAGAGAAGAATAAAATTACCTCAACATAATAATGGCCGTGGCCATATATAAAAGCCTACGGCTAACATTGCACTCAACAATGAAAAAGAGAAAGTTTCCCTCTCAGTTCAGGAATAGGGCTAGGATAACGACTCTTGTCATTTCTATTCAATATAGTAATGAAAATCCTAGCCAGATAAATTACTTAAGGACAAGAAATTAAAGACATCCTATTCAGAAAGGAAGAAGTTTATTTGTTTATTGATGACATTATCTTATATACAGAAAATCCTAAGGGTTTCACAAAGCAAAAACCTCTTAACTAGTAAATGAATTCATCAAAGTTGCAGCATACAAATCAACATACAAAAATCAGTTGCATTTTATTAACTTGCAATGAGCCATCCAAAAAGGAAATTAAGAAATGATCCCATTTACAATAGCACTAAAAAGAATAAAATATTTAAGAATAAATTTGATTGAGGAGTTGAAAGACTTGCATACTGAAAACTATAAAATATTTTTGAAAAAATTAAAGAAGACACAAATAAATTGAAAGATATCTTATGTTCATGGATCAGAATACTTAATATTGTTAAAATGTCCCCCCTTCCTAAATAAATCTACATACAGATTCAATAAAATTCCTATCGAAATTCGAATAGCATTTTTTCCTCAGAAATATTTTAAAAACAGTTTTATTCTTTAAAATATTTTATTTATTTATTTGTAGAGGAAGGTAGAGAATCAGAGGGAGTGGGAGAGGGTCAAGCAGATTCTATGCTGAACAAAGAGCTCAATGCAAGGCTCAATCCCACAACCCTAATATACCAGAACCAAGAGTCTGAATCTCTACCAACTGAACCACCATTACCCCAAAAAGCAGGTTTAATATTCATACAGAACTACAGAGTACCCTGAATAGCCAAAATAATCTTGAGGTAGAAGAACAATGGGGATCCCTGGGTGGCGCAGTGGTTTGGCGCTTGCCTTTGGCCCAGGGCGCGATCCTGGAGACCCGGTATCGAATCCCACATGGGGCTCCTGGTGCATGGAGCCTGCTTCTCCCTCTGCCTGTGTCTCTGCCTCTCTCTCTCTCTCTCTTTCTCTGTGACTATCATAAATAAATAAAAAATTTTAAAAAAATTTAGAAGAACAAAGTAGCTACTTCATACTTCCTGACTTTAAAACATATTACAAAGATAATCAATCAAAATAACATTGTAGTGGCATGAGGATATATGTGTAGAACAATGGAAGAGAGATCCAGAAATAAACTTTTCCAAAAGGTGCTAATTCCTCTCAATAGGGAAAAGATTGTCTCTTCAACAAATGTGTTGGAAAAACTGGATACCCATATGCAAAAAAAGTGAAATCAGACTCTTTCTCTATGCCACACACTAAAAACAACTCAAAATTGATTAAAATATTAAGTGTAAGGCCAAAAACTCCTACCAAAAACATGCGGGGAAAGCATCATGACATTGGTCTTGGCAATAATTTCTTAGATGTGATACTGAAGGACAGACAATAAAAGTAAATAAATAGACAGGTGGGACATAACAACCTAAAATATTTCTGGACAGCAGAGGAAAAAATTAATAGAGTAAAGAGGAAAATTACAGAATGGGAAAAGTATTTGCAAACCATATTTCTGATAAGGGATTAATATAAAAAATGGATAAGGAACTCTTACAACTCAATAACAAAAAGTCCAAAAATCTGATTTTTTAAATTGGCAAAATCGAATAGATATTTCTCCAAAGAAGACATATCAGTAGTCAATAGGTTTATGAATAGATACACTAATCATCAAGTGAATGCAAATAAAAACCCCATTGGGATAACTCCTCACACCTGTTACAATGTACATTATTAAAACAAAAACAAACAAAAAGAAACCAGAAAATAAGTGCTGTTGAGAATGTAGACAAATTGTAACCATTATACGCAGTTAATGGAAGTGTAAAATGTTGTAGCTGCTATGAGAAACAATATGAATGTTCCTGAAAAAAAATTAAAGATAGAGTTGCCACTTGATCCTGTAATCAGTATCTCTAAAAAAATATTTGCACTCCTTTGTTCATTGCAGCATTATTCACAGTAGCCAAAGTACGGAAACGATCTAAAAGTCCATTGATGGGTATAAGTGGATAAAGAAAATGTGGTGTATATACAATAGAATATTATTCAGCCTTTAAGAGACTGACATAAGGGAGTTAAGATGGTGGGGTAGTAGGGGGGCCTTGGGCTTGTCTTGTCATTTGAAGACAGCTAGATTGAACACAGATTATTTTGAATACCTAGGAAATCAATCTGATTAAAAGAACAATCTGAACAATTAGAGGGACATGGAAGGTAAGAAATGAGAAGACGTGAATTGGGGGAGAGGAAAGCTGTGGTGCCTCAGAGGGGAGGGAACCCTTTCTGCAAAGAAATCAGAGAAAAAGAGAAAGGGGGAGAGAGAGAGAAACGAGTATGGTTCACACAAGAGGAAAACACTTCCCCAGAAGCACTGACTGAAGAGTCAAGAGGAACTGACTATTGCAAGTTTTTGCAAGTAGAAGAGCTCAAATTCTGAGGTATTGGAAGTCAGTGGCATCCACCACACTTGAATTGGGCTTGTGTGGCAGTGGTCCTGGGGAGAAGGGCAGAGGCCTGGGAACAGACAGCATGATATAGGGATTCCCTGAGTTACTCTAGGCAAGAACATTCTCCTTTCTGGAGTACATTTGGAAGAGGTGTATTACTTCTTCAAGGTACTCAAGGACAAAAGACCCAATTGGTGCCATTGAGTGGGTGTTTATTGGCAGATAACAGAGGTGTCCACTGCATTTTACTGTGCTTCACCATAAACTCCAAGGACATGCATGGCCATGGGACTCATTTTGGGGGACTAAATGGCACCAGAGAGTTTGGCAAGGCTCTTCTGTGGAAGAAAGGAGCAGGCCATTTCCTGTGGGGTCCTTTAAAGATTTGGAATTTTGAATCCTGCTTTGTGCCAGAGATAAAACACTGTAGAACTGTGGCACTGAGAGTGCAGACAGCCCAGGCATAAACAGAATGGGGGCACCAATCTGATGGAAGCCTGGAATACAAGAGGAGAGGGTTAATTGTTTACTTTTCTCTGAGGTCTTTCTGAGCAGCAGTGGATGCAAGCTTCCTTCTCCAAGGATGAGAGAGTGGGGGGATGTCGTTTCCCCACCCACCCACCAGCTTAGTGAGATCAGTGAGCAACGCCGCACCCCCACCCTGGAGGCTGGAGCTGCTTACACCAACCCCCACCCTGCCCCCACCATGTCTTGCAGGTTCATCTTTTACTAGGACAGATCTGAGAGCCAGTCCAGTGGACCTCTACCCCAGCAGACCAGCACAAGCCTCTGACACACACCGAGTCTACCGATCATAGTTTTTTTTTTTTTTTTTTTTTCCATTTCCCTTTCTCTTTTTGTGGATTAGTCTCCTTCTTATTTTTTTTTTCCTTTGTAATTGGGCATATAATTTTTCGTTTGTCTGGGTTTTTTTTTTTGTTGTTGTTGTTGTTCCTTTCCCTTTTTTTCCTTTTTTGACCAGGATTTTTTTTTAACAAAGCTTATTTTAACAAACTAAAGCATACCTACTTATTTTTTTTAAAATTTTTATTTATTTATGATAGTCACAGAGAGAGAGAGAGAGGCAGAGACACAGGCAGGGGGAGAAGCAGGCTCCATGCACCGGGAGCCTGATGTGGGATTCGATCCCGGGTCTCCAGGATCGCGCCCTGGGCCAAAGGCAGGCGCCAAACCGCTGCGCCACCCAGGGATCCCCCTAATGAACATGAATGAAAAAATGTTCAGCAAGATCAAATCCAATAGTACATTAAAAGAATTACTCACCACAATCAAGTGGAATTCATTTATGGGCTGCAATCATGGATCAATATCTGCAAATCAATAAATATGATATACCACATTAATAAAAGAAAGGATAAGAACCATATGATCCTCTCAATAGATGCAAACAAGGCATTTTCCAAAATACAGTATCCTTTCTTGATAAAGATCCTCAAGAAAGTAGAGATCAAAGAAATGCAACTCAACACCAAAAAGGCCATATATGAAAGACCCTTAGTTACTATCATCCTCAATGGGGAAAAACTGAGAGATTTTCCCCTAAGGTTAGGAAGAAGACAACAATGTCCTCTCTCTACACTGTTGTTCAACATAGTACTATAAGTCATTGCCTCAGAAATCAGACAACAAAAATTGACAAGAAAGAGGTCAAACTTCACGCATCGCAGGCAACTGATATTCTGTAGGAAACCCAACACATTCAATCCAAAAATTGCTAAAACCAATATATGAAATCAACAAAGTCTTGGGATATAAAATCAAGGTATGGAAGTCTGTTGCATGTATATAAACCAATAATGAAGCAGCAGAAAGAGCAGATTCCATTTACAATCGAACCAAAAACTATATGTTAACTGTGAATAAACCTATCCAAAGAGGTAAAAGATCTGTAGGCTGAAAACTAGATAAAACTTACGAAAGAAATTGAAGACACAAAGAAATGAGAAAACATTCCATGGTCATGGAGTAAAAGAACAAATTTTGGCCTTTTTGTGGCAAGATAGCAAAGGAGTAGGGGTCCTAAACTCACCTGGTCCCACAAGTTTACCTGATAACTTCCAAATCATCCTGAACACCTACGAATTCGACCTGAGATTTAAAGAGAGAACAGTCAGAACGCTACAGAAAGAAGGGTTTTCACATCTAGCAAGGCAGAAAGGAGGAAAAAAATAAAATAAAAAGGAATCATGTAGGGGAGGGACATTGTGAGGACCCAGGCTAAAGCAGGACAGGAGCCTCCGGACAGGAAAGCCCAGCCATGGAGAAGCAGGAACTTTAAAAATCCACACCAGATTCATCCTGGATGGAAAAGTGCTCAGCAGGGAAATTGGGCAGAATCACAGGAGAGGCAGTGAAACCTCCAGTTTTCTGGAGTCACCAATAGAGGAAGCGCGCCTGGGGGGAAACACGCCACAAACTGTGAGCCGATCTCGGAAAAGGGCTGGAGCGCAACTGGCAGGGCATTGGGAGAAGCCAGTCGGTCAGGCGAAGTGGCTTGGGATGGAGGGGTCTGCACCCTGCTGTCTTCGGGAGCCACGCCCTGGGAGTATGATTCCAGCAGCACAGGCCTTGGATCCCAGGGCACTGGGCAGACAGCCGGCATTCCTGCGCTCCCCCTGGGACAGGTGGAGGCAAGGAGGGCACAGGACAGTGAGGACTCTCCTGCCACCAGGCGCCCGCAAGCTGTACAGATTAGCGCACTCGTGCTGCCTTGGGAGCATCTAGGCCAGTGCGGACTGGGAGACTGCATTAGTTACTGTGGGGAGCTGACTCCAGAGCTGGAGACTGGGCCACAGCCAGTGTTGTTCATCCTTGTTTCACCCTGTGTCTGGGAGGGGAGAGGCCACCAGGATCTGAGGCCTCACAGGGTAAAAAGCTCCTACTGAGCCTAGCACCTGGCAGTGGGATGGGGCATCTCCCCCAGGTACACACACCTGGGAATCAGCACAGCAGGCCCCTCCCCAAGAAAACCGACTGGAAGGAGAGGGGAAGAGCAAGTTCTTGAACAAGCAGTGGTGGAAAGCTCCAGGGGAAGTCCAGGGATTTATATTATATAGAACTAGAGGGTATCCCCCCCTTTTCCCCCTATTTCCAGTACAACTCATTTTTATATCCAACTAAAAATTTCCAATATTTTTTCCTTTTTTGCACCTTAACTACAATATTTTATCGGCTCTTCACTTTTAAGTTTCTCCCTTATTGACTTTCATATTTCTACAATTACATGTCTTAGATGTATTTTCCACTTCTGGATTACCTTCAACATACTCAATTTACTTTTGGGAGATATATGAGATTCTTTTTGTTTTGCTTTGTGTTTTTTGTTTTGTTTTGTTTTGTTTTCTCTGTCTCATTTTGTTCTACAATGGCAGAAGTTAATACCTTCTAAAACATGACCAGCATGCACCCAGAACCAAGTGGTATACCATGCTACTTCATTCTGCAAGATTATATTCTCTCTTCATTCCCATTCTGCTTCCCCCACCTTTTATCTCATTTATGTTTTGGTGGTCAGTGTTGGGGCTTTCTACAAGTATTGCTGGTTTATATAAATTTTGGAATAAGCTTCTTGTAACATACAGAATTTAATACAATCAGAATCAAGGGGGTCACCCTTTAGGACCCCTCAGGTAGACTACATTCTTTCTCCACTACAACTTCTTCACCAGCATCATTTCCCAGTGTCCCCCTTTTCTCTTCTCCTTTTTTTCTTTTTCTTTTCCTCTTTACTTTTGTTTTTTTCTCTTCCTTTTTTCCATCTTCTTTGGGATTCTTGGCCTTTTATTTTTTATATTTTATTTTGAAATTTGTTTTACATTTTTCTGGTCCTTTTCTTTTATTTTGTTCTCACCTTTGTTTTCATTTTTCTGGTCTCTGGCCTCATCAGAGTCATATAGGGTGAGATTTACTTAGGTTGTGGTTAATATTCTTGACTCACCTCGCTCATACGGCCACTCTGCACTCATAAAAATGACTAGAAGGAAGAAATAACCACAAAGGAAAGAATCAGAAACCGTACTCTCTGCCAGAGAGTTACAGAAAGTGAATTACAATTTGATCAGAAAGCCAATTCAGAAACACAATTATAAAGCTACTGAAGGCTCTGGAAAAAAGCATAAAGGATTGAAGAGACTTCATGACTCCAGAATTTAGATCAACTCAGGCCAAAATTAAAAATCAGTTCAATGAGATGCAATCCAAGCTGGAGGTCCAAATAACAAGGGTTAATGAGGTGAAAGAAAGAGTGAGTGACATAGAAGACAAGTTGATGCCACGGAAGGAAGCTGAGAAAAAAAGAGAAACAAAAGACTATGAGGACAGGTTAATGGAAATAAATGAGAGCCTCCGAAGGAAAAAATCCACGTATAATTGGGAGTCCAGAGGGCGCCAAGAGGGCTGGAGGGTCAGAAAGCATATTTGAACAAATCATAGCTGGGAACTACCTTAATTTGGGGAGGGAAACAGGCATTTAAATCCAGGAGATAGAAAGGTCCCTCCCAAATCAGTAAAAACCGTTCAACACCTCAATATTTAATAGTGAAACTTGTAAATTCCAAAGATAAAGAGAAAATCCTTGAAGTAGCAAGAGACAAGAGCTTCTTAAATTATAAGGGGCAAAATATAAGAACAGCATACCTCTCCACAGAGATCTGGCAGGCCAAAAAGGACTGGCAGGATATATTCAGGGTAAAAGTGAGAAGAACAGGGCAGCCTGAGTGACTCAGTGGTTTTAGCGCTGCCTTCAGTCCAGGGCCTGATCCTGGAGACCCAGGATCGAGTCCCATGTCAGGCTCCCAGCATAGAGCTTGCTTCTCCCTCTGCCTGTGTCTCTGCCTCTCTCTCTCTCTCTCTCTCTCTCTCTCTGTGTGTGTGTGTGTGTGTGTGTGTGTGTCTCATGAATAAATAAATAAAATCGTTTAAAAAAGTGAGAACATGCATCCAAGAATACTTTATCCAGCAAGGCTCTCATTCAGAACAGAAGGAGAGATAAAGAGCTTCCAAGATAGGCAGAAACTGAAAGAATATGTGACCACCAAACCAGCTCTGCAAGAAATATTAAGGGGGTCTCTGTAAAAGAAAGAGGAAACCCAAAGAAATAATCCTTAAAACAGGGACTGAATAGGTATTACGATGACACTAAATTTGTATTGTTCAATAGTTACTCTGAATGTGAATGGGCTAAATGATCCCATCAAAAGATACAGGGTTTTCGACTGGATAAAAAAGCAAGACCTATCTATTTGCTGTCTACAACAGACTCATTTTACACCTAAGGACACCTCTAGCCTGAAAATGAAAGTTTGGGGAAACATTTACCATTCAAATGGTCCTCAAAAGAAAGCTGGGGTACCAATCTTCATATCAGAGAAATTAAAGTTTATCCCAAGACTGTAGTAAGAGATGAAGAGGGACATTATATCATACTAAAAGGATCTATCCAACAAGAAGACCTAACAATCATGAATATCTATGCCCCTAATGTGGGATCTTCCATGTATATCAATCAATTAATAATCAGAGTAAAAACATAGATAATAATATACTAATAGTAGGAGACTTCAACATGGCACTTTCTGCAAATGACAGATGCTTCTAAGCATCTCCAAGGAAACAAGAGCCTTAAATGATACACTGAAGCTGATGGATTTCACAGATAGTTACAGAACTTTACATCCAAACTCAACTGAATACACATTATTCACAGGTGCACATGGAACTTTCTCCAAATCACACCACATACTGGATCACAAATCAGGTCTCAACTGATACCAAAAGATTGGGATTATCCCTTGCATATTTTCAGACCATGATGCTTTGAAATTAGAACTCAATCACAAGAAGAAATTTGGAAGAAATTCGAACACGTGGCAGTTAAAGAGCATCCTGCTAAAAGATGAATGGGTCAACCAGGAAATTAGAGAATTACAAATATTCATGGAAACTAATGAGAATGAAGATACAACTGTTCAAAATCCTTGGGATACAGCAAAAGCAGTCTTAGAGGGAAATACATCACAATTCAAGCGTCCCTCAAAAAAAAAGGAAAAACCTTAAACACAAGAGCTAACCTCATAACCTAAAGGAACTGGGGAAAGAACAGCAAATAAAACATACACCAAACAAGAAGAGATATAATAGACTCAAGCAGAACTCAATGAAATAGAGACCAGAAGAACTGCAGAACAGATAAACAAAAGCAGTTGTTGGTTCTTTGAAAGAATTAATAATATAGATAAACCCCTAGCCAGCCTTATTAAAAAGAAAAAAGACTCAAATTAATAAAAACATGAATGAAAGAGGAGATATCACAAAAGATTTTAAAAACGTATTACGAGCAGCTATATGCCAAGCAATTAGGAAACCTAGAAGAAATGGATGCATTTTCAGAAAACCACAAATTACTAAAATTAAACAGGAAGAAATAGAAAATCTGAACAGGCCAATAACCACGAAGGAAATGAAAGAAGTCATCAAACCCTCCCAAGACACAAAAGTCCAGGGCCAGATGTCTTCCTAGGGGAATTCTATCAAATGTTTAAAGAAAAAAAAAAAGGAAAAAAACTCCAAATTTTTAAAGAAGAAATAATACTTATTCTACTAGCGCCGTTCTGAAGGATAGAAAGGGATGGAATATTTCTAAATGGGTTTTATGAGGCCAGCATCACCTTAATTCCAAAACCAGACAAAGACCCAATGAAAAAGGAGAATTATAGACCAATATCCATGATGAATACAGATGCAAAAATTGTCAACAAGATACTAGCCAATATGATGCACAGCACATAAAGAAGTTTATTGACCATGACCAAGTGGGATCCAAGGCTGGCTCAACACTCATAACAATTAACATGATAGATCACATCAACAATAGTAAAACAAGAAGCATATCATCTTCTCAATAGATGCAGAGAAAGCATTTGACAAAAAAACACAAGAGTGTAGGGATAGAGGGAATATTCGTCAGCATATTAAAAGCCATCTACAAAATCCCACAACAAAGATCATTCTTAATGGGGAAAAACTGAGATCCTTTCCCCTATGATCAGGAGCACGATATGGATGTGCACTCTCACCACTGCTATTCAACATAGTAGT
Source organism: Vulpes lagopus (assembly GCF_018345385.1). Lineage (NCBI taxonomy): Eukaryota > Metazoa > Chordata > Mammalia > Carnivora > Canidae > Vulpes > Vulpes lagopus. The sequence goes on from NC_054848.1 coordinate 78,804,275, forward strand.
AAAGTCTTAGCCTCAGCAATCAGGCAACAAAAAGAAATAAAAGGCATTCAAATTGGCAAAGAAGAAGTCCAAGTCTCCCTCTTCACAGACAACATGATACTGTACGTGGAAAACCTAAAAGACTCCACCCCAAAATTCCTAGAACTCATACAGCAATTCAGAAACATGGCAGGATGCAAAAATCAATGCCCAGAAATCAGTGGTGTTTCTATACACTATCAATGAGACTGAAGAAAGAGAAATTAAGGAGTCAATCCCATTTACAATTACACCCAAAAGCATAAGATACCTAGGAATAAACCTAACCAAAAGGGTAAAGGATCTATACCCTAAAAACCACAGAACACTTCTGAAATAAATTGAAGAAGACACAGAGAGATGGAACAATATTCCATGCTCATGGATTGGAAAAATTAATACAGTGAAAATGTCAATGCTATCCAGGGCAACGTACACATTTAATGCAATCCCTATCAAAATACCATGGACTCTCTTCAGACAGTTGGAACAAATCATATTAAGATTTTTGTGGAATCAGAAAAGACCTCGAATAGCCAGAGAAATATTGAAAAAGAAAACCAGAGCCGGGGGCATCACAATGCCAGATTTCAAGCTGTACTAAAGAGCTGTGATCATCAAGACAGTATGGTACTGGCACAAGAACAGACACATAGATCAATGGAAGAGAATAGAGAACCCAGAAATGGGCCCTGAACTGTATGATCAACTAATATTTGACACAGCAGGAAAGACTATCCACTGGAAAAAAAGACAGTCTCTTCAATAAATGGTGCTGGGAAAATTGGACAGCCATGGGCAGAAGAATGAAACTAGACCATTATCTTACACCATACACAAAGATAAACTCAAAATAGATGAAAGATCTAAATGTGAGAAAAGAATCTACCAAAATCCTAGAGGAGAACACAGGCAACACCCTTTTTGAACTTGGCCACAGCAACTTCTTGCAAGATACATCTTTGAAGGCAAGGGAAACAAAAGCAAAAATGAACTATTGGGACTTCATCAAGATAAGAAGCTTTTGCACAGCAAAAGAAACAGTCAACAAAACTAAAAGACAACCTACAAAATGGGAGAGAATATTTGCAAATGACATGTCAGATAAAGGGCTGGTATCCAAGATTTATAAATAACTTATTAATTCAACAACAAAGAAACAAACAATCCAATCATGAAATGGGCAAAAGACATGAACAGAAATTTCACAGAGAATGACATATACATGGCCAACAAGCACATGAGAAAATGCTCTGCATCACTTGCCATCAGGGAAATACAAATCAAAACCATAATGAGATACCACCTCACACCAGTGAGAATGGGGAAAATTAACAAGGCAGGAAACAACAAATGTTGGAGAAGATGTGGAGAAAGGAGAACCCTCTTGCACTGTTGGTGGGAATATGAACTGGTGAAGCCACTCTAGAAAACTGTGTGGAGGTTCTCAAAGAGTTAAAAATAGAGCTACTCTACGACCCATTAATTGCACTACTTGGGATTTACCCCAAAGATATAGATGCATTGAACAGCTAAGACACCTGCATCCCAATGTTTGTAGCAGCAATGCCCACAATAGCCAAACTGTGGAAGAAGCCTCACTGTCCATCAAAAGATGAATGTATAAAGAAGATGTGGTAAATATGTATACAATGGAATATTACTCAGCCATTAGAAACAATGAATAGCCGCCATTTTTTCAACATGGATGGAACTGGAGGGTATTATGCTAAGTGAAGTAAGTCAATCAGAGAAGGACAAACATATGGTCTCACTCATACATGGGGAATATAAAAAAATAATGAAAGGGATTATTTGGTAAAGGAGAGAAAACGAGTGGGAAAAATCAGAGAGGGTGACAGAACATGAGACTCCTAAATCTGGGAAACGAACAAGTGGTAGAGGAAGTGGAGGTTGGTGGGGGGATGAGGTGACTGAGTGACAGACACTGAGGGGAGCACTTGATGGTATGAGCACTGGGTGTTATGCTATATGTTGGCAAATCGAACTCCAATAAAAAATTTACCAAAAAAGTCCTTTTCAAGAGTCTTCCGAGAACCTGGACCATATTTTTGCAAGAGCATCAGAATACCACCTGTAAAGAACAGGGCAGTCAAAAATGGACATAGTTAAAAACCCAATGACAGTTCATTATAATGCAGTTGAGAAGAAAATTTGATTATTTTTTGTAACACACAGCATTTTAATTCAAATGTCAAGTGATGGCACTGTACCAGGACATGTTTCAACTTTAGGAATTTCATTTCGTTTTTGGAATACCAACAGCATTCATGCACCCAAAATAATCTAAGTAGGCTTATTATTATTTTTTTGACAATTCTTCTCATGTTACTTCACATAGCAGGTAAGCTACATATATTAGCCTAGAGATTATTTAGTGTTTGACTTTCTGGAAATCTGTTGAAAATCAATGAACTAATGAACGAACAAGCAAACAGCTAGCCAGTCAGCCAGCCAGCCAGCCAAACCAACCAACCAATCAACCAACCAACCAACCAACCAACCAACCAACCAACCAACATCTCAGAAGGTTTCAAGGCACATGCCTACAAAGGATCACGGATCATTACAAAACTGAAACCTCAGTATCTGTTTTGCCAAGGTGACTCTAGGAGATTCTACAAGAGGTTATAGAGTTGTCACCAAAATGTATCTCCTTTAATACTGAGAAGTTTTCATTCTCTTATGTAGGTAAGACTGGATGAAAACAAATATAAAAACCTTGCTGTTCTGGGCAGGTAAAGTAAAAAAAAAAAATCAAAAACAAAACAAAACAAAACAAAAAACACCCCAATAAACAAAACAAAACAGAACAAAACAAAACAAAAACATTGTCTTTTCTTCTTTGTTCACAATCACTTATCAAGAGTAGACAGCCAATGCAAGAAAACCTTGTCATTTTAACAGAGAGAAGAGCCAAATCTCAATGTTACACAAGTGTGCTTGTAAAACTCACTTCTCCCAATTTCAGTCCATCTTGACCATGCATACAATTCCTTTTCAAAACATCTCCTTCAGAGACGCCTGGGTGGCTCAGCGGTTGAGTGTCTCCCTTTGGCTCAGGGCGTGATCCTGGGGTCCTGGGATCAAGTCCCACAGCAAGCTCCCTGCATGGATCCTGCTTCTTCTTCTTCTGCCTGTGTCTCTGCCTTTGTGTGTGTGTGTATGTGTGTGTGTCTTTCATGAATACATAAATAAAATATTTTTTTTAAAAAAGGACAAATTTTGTTTAAATATCTGTACTATCCAAAGAAATCTACACATTCAGTGCAATCCCCACCAAAATAACACCAGCATTTTTCACAGAGCTAGAACAAACTATTCTAAGTTTTGAAAGGAACTGGAAAAGACCCTGAATAACCAAAGTAATGTTGAAAAAGAGAAGTAAAACAAGAGGCATCACAATTCCAGACTTCAAGCTTCACTACAAAGCTCTAATCCTGACAGTGTGTAACTGGCACAAGAACAGATAAATTTATCAATGGATCAGAATTGAGAACCTAGAAATAAACCCTTATCTCTATGGTCAACTCATCATTCACAAAGCAGGAAAGAATATCCAGTGGGAAAAAAAAGATAGTCTAGTCAACAAATGGTGTTTGGAAAACTGGACAGCCACAAGCAAAAGAATGAAACTGGACCACTTTCTTACACCATACATAAAAGTAATGTTAAAATCGTTAAACGACCTAAATGTGAGACAGGAAGCCAACAAAATCCTAGAAGAAAATAAGAGCAGCATCCCCTTTGAACTCGGCCATAGCAACTTCTTACTAGACATGTCTCTGGCAGGAAGGGAAACAAAAACAAAAATGAAGTATTAGGACTTCATCAAGATAAAAAGCTTCTGCACAGCAAAGGAAGCAATCCATATAACTAAAAGACAACCTACAAAATTAGAGAATATATTCCAAATGAATTAAATGGCTAGGATTAAAAATATATAAAGAATCTTTCAAATTCAACACTCCAAAAATAATCAGTTAAAAAAAATGAGAAGACATTAAGAGACATTTCTCCAAATAAGACATGTAAATGACTAACAGAAACATGAAAAAATGTCCATCACTCATCATCAAAGAAATAAAAATCAGATCCACAATGAGATACCACCTCATACCTGTCATAATGGATAAAATTAACAACTTAGGAAACAACAGATGTTGGTGAGGATATGGAGAATGGGGAGTGCTCTTACATTGTTGATGGGGATGCAAACTGGTAGAACCATTCTGGAAAACAGTATGGAGGTTCCTCAAAAAGTTAAAAATAGAACTAATCCTTTGACCCAGCAATTTTACTACTAGGTATTTATCCAGAGGATACAAAAATAGTTATCTGAAGGGGCACATGCACCCCAATGTTTATAGTAGCTCTGTCAATAATAGCCAAATTATGAAAAGGGCCCAAATGTCCATTGACTGATGAATGGATTAAGAAGGTGATTTATATATAATGTAATATTACTAACCATCAAAATGAATGACACCTTGCCATTTGCAATCATGTGGATGGAACAAGAGGATATTATGCTAAGTGAAATACGTCAGTCAGAAAAAGTCAAATACCATATGATTTCACTCTTATGTGAAATTTAAGAAACAAAGCAGATGAACATAGGGGAGGTGAAGGAAAAATAAGATAAAAAATAGAAAGGCAAACAAACCATAAGAGACTCTTTTTAAAAAGATTTTATTTATTTATTTGGGAGATAGCACAAGGAGAGAGAGTGGGAGAGAGAGAGAGAGAGAGAGAGAGAGAGAGAGAGAGAGAGAAGAGGAGCAGGCTCTCCATGGAGCAGGTAGCCCAACACAGGGCTTGACCTCAGGACCCTGGATCATGACCTTTGCCAAAGGGAGATGCTTAACTGACTGAGCCACCCAGGTGCTCCAAGAGACTCTTAATTATAGACAACAAACTGAGGGTTGCTGAAGGGGTGGTGCATAGGGGAATATCCTAAAAGGGTGATGGGAATTAAGGAGGACACCGATTGTGATGAGCACTGGGGTTATATGTAAGTGATGAATCACTAAATTCTACTCCTGAAACCAATACTACACTCTATACATTAACTAACTTGGTTTTAAATAAAAATGTGGAAGAAAAAGAAACAATATAAATCCTGTTCTATGCTACACTATGGATGAAACTTGAGGACATTATGCCAAGTGACATCAATCAGTCCTAGAAAGACAAATACTGCATGATTACCCTTATATGAGGTATCAAAAGTAGCCAAACTCGTAGAAGCAAAAAGTGGAATGTTGGTTTCCAGGGGCTGGGGGAAAGAGGATATGGGAAGTTCATGTTCCAAGCGTACAGAGTTTCACTCATGCAATATGAAAAAGTTTCAGAGATCTGCTATTTGACAGTGGACATATAATTAACAATACTGTACTGTACCTTTAAAGATTTGTTAAGAAGGTAGGTTACATGTTATCTGTTACTACAACAAAAGTTTACAGGACAGTTGGTGAGAAGTGTCTTAACAGATTTTTCAAGTCAGAAACTTTTGGAAGACTTGAATACACTTCTCTCTATCATCTTGCATATCATGCCAACAGTGTTTAGAGTTCTTCCTACTTCAAATCTTCTGTATCATTGCTTCAACAGCTTCAGATCAGGGTCCTGTATTTCTCACTGGGACAAGTATTATAATGGATTCCAAATTGATCTCTTTGCTTTAAGTCGCTCACCTCCAATCAATTCTAATCACTATAACCAGTAAAAAAAAAAATGTAAATATTATATATCACTCCTGATTAAATCACTTCAGTAACTTTTTATTACCTATCAAAGAAAGAAAACACCATTTTTCCTTGATTACTGGCTACCAGCTATGTCTCCAGTCCTATCCTGTCCTTGCATCCTTTAGTCCAGCTATATAAAACTATTTTTCTTACTTTTATTTATGCAGAAACTCATGCCCTTCCCCACCTCCAGCCACCTGACATTTTTTATTGCAATAATGGGTTTAGCATTAGTTCCTATTGATATCTTTATTGATTCTAGATCCATAATTCCTGGAAGAAGTTATGTCTCATTTTCTTAAAAAATGCCTTATAAAAAATTTATTATGAAATTTTCTATCCTGGCATGTATAGCTTTTAATTATACCTTAATTTGTCGACTGCCTTTCTTTAATAGACTGTGAACTTGACTCTTAGATATTTGTTAACATTTCTTTCCCAGAAATTAACATAGTGCTGGATGGTCAGTGAATATTCTATGTATGTATATGTGTATATATGAATGAATAAATAAACAAGTGAGTGAATTTATGAGATAATAAATTTCAGATGGCCTGCCAACATCCCTCACTTCAGCCTTCACATTAATTTTTGTATACTTCCTAAATTCAATTTTACTTTAGAAGACAACCTTGTGGTTTTATTCATGCTATCAATACTTACAGAATCTTAAAATTGGAGGAAATCTCATGGCTTATATTACTAAGGATAAGTAACTCCAGCAAATACAACAAATTAACGCAAAATTGCAGTGACTTAAAATTAAAAAAAACCTTTAATTTTTGCTAACTTGAAGTATGATTGGGTGCTCAGGTGACTTTCTATGAAAACGGCTTTACTATCCCCTAGTGACCTTTCAGAGCCTTTTGTTGGATCCTCTGCAATTATCTATTGGAGGAGAGGAAGAGAGAATGAGAGTGAGAATGAGAGCAAGGGAGAAGGAAATAGAGACAGAGAGGGAGATGTCACAAGATGTCTTTTTAGTTACCAGAACAGAAAGTAGTGTATACTACTTGCAAATGCATTTTATTGTCTAGAGTTCAGGTAATGGTCAACCTATCTTCAAGGGAGGCTGAAGAATGTAGAGGAACACATGGATATGGGTGAACATTGATGGTCCCCACAACAGTCATCTATTCCTACCCAATGTTGGGATACCTCTGGAAGTATCCTTAAAAGATGATTATCTGAAAGAAGTTTGATGACAATGGAGAACTCACTATATGCACAAAGCAACTTGTTCAATTATTTTATGATTCTAGTCACTAAAATGTTCTTTATGCTAAACCATGATCTCCCTCTTATAGTAAGAGAGTACATTTATTTTTCTTCCATTAAGCCACTCAAATATTTGAATAAAGTACCAGATCCCCCCAGCATCTTATCTTCCTTAAGATAAACATTTCCAATTTGTATTAACTTTTTATAGGAACTTTACACTATTATGGCTGTCCTCTTCTGGATATACTATAATGATGTTAGTCTATATCTTAAAATATGAAACCATATGCCAATTATGGCCTCTCATAGATATCAGGATACTGACTTCTTACAATCTGGTCACTATATAAAATGAAATCATGCGTATAAAATCCCTTTTCATAATGTAAAGCAGCATGCTTGTAGAAGGTCTCATTATTATTATAAATGTAGCTTGAGATTGTGGAGCTTATTCAGCAGCCACATCACACTGTTGGACAGTAATTGAAACTTGTAGTCAGCTAAATCCCCAAACCTTTTTCACAGGAATTGCTGCATGAAAGAGCCCCATAATCATTTATTCCACGGTCAATGATAACTACACCATTCATTTTCTGCCTTTGAGAAAATAGGCTTAATAATGTCTAGGTTTCCAGGGCTAACTACCAATTTAAAACTCTTGACAAGTTTTAGATACAATCAACCCACACAAACCACTTTGACCAAATTCAGTCGGTTTTTTTAAAAAGTATAAATTCAGTTAACTAAGCATATTTTAAAATTTTTGTCTGCATGACAACAAATACCTGATTTAAGGCCCCTTTTATCTACTTGTGGCATTGGTGAGGGAACAGCTTTAAACTTTTGATTTCCTCTTCAGTAGCTAATGGTTTTGTTTTCACTAACGCTCTCTTTGGTCAAGAAATGCACATTTTCTCGGAATTTGCAAACAGTGAGAGCAATTTAAATTATATAGAAGCACCAAAACCATAAATAATAGCAACCTTGAGATCTCATTACTAGTATAAAGCAGAAATATGGAAAAACATAACTTTTCCACCATATTCTTTTTCTTCTCTCTCTAGGAACATTCTGGATCATTTACTTCTCAAGCCCATAAATCAGAGCCATCTCGTAAATCCAGGATTAGCAGTCCATAATGAAAGGATCAGAATTTTTAAATGCAGTCATTTTAATTGCTTAGTCTATTTGTATGTCTCCATAGAGAATGTGATAGTGTTTTTAAATACTGGGTTTTTAAAATAATTCCCATTGAATTAATTGGACTACTTTAAGCAGTGAAAGGCAACTACATTATGTAGTATTTGAAGTATATTAACTCTCTTCAGTCTTGATAAGCCAGAAGTTGCAGTTTTCCAAGTAAGAGAAAAAAGAAATTAACTTCCATATTGAATAATGAAAGTACATAGTGGTTTTGACAGAGTCTAAAAACCTAATAATGTTTCTCTATATACTACAAAAATAAGAGGTGCAAGCCTATGTAGATCTACTACATATTTCATTATGACACACTAACCCTTAGCCTTACTACATATACAATTTCCTGGGTGTACTATAACAAAGTGCCACAAATGGGGTGACTTAAAACAACAGAAATTTATTGTCTCACAGTCCCAGAGACTAGAAGTCTGAAATCAAAATGTCCACAGTGTTGGTTCCTTCTGAAGACTCTGAGGGTGAATCTGTTCCACATTTCTTTTATAGCTTCTCGCAGTTGCCTATAATTCTTTGTGATCCTTGGCTTGTAGATGTGTCATTCCAATCTCTGTCACTGCCATCCCATGCCATTCTCTCCCTGTCTGTGTCTTTTTCTGCCTCTAAATTTTCCTCTTCTTATAAGGGCAATAGTGATTGGAATATAGATTTCATTTTACTTCAGTGTAACCTTGTCTCAACTCTGCAAAGACCTGATTTCCAAATAAGATCATATTCACAAGTACCAGGCATTAGGAATATAGCTTTTGGGGTACACAATTCAATTTATAACACCACACTTACTTACAGTGATATCAACATGACAGTGAAATCTGGATGAGAAATAAAATTTTCAGTTTCAAAGTGAGAAAATTGCTGTACTAAAATATGAATGTTTGGAAGCTTTGACATTTGAGTTTTCATATTATTGGTGGCTTCTAGAAAGATATACTAATAGACAAGCACATAGGCAGGTCTTGTGCATATAAGAAAAATCTTATCTGAAAATAAGCTGTGTCCTCAGTTCTGAATTTACAAATCTAGTTTACCAGGTACACAGAGAAAAATCCTCGGGTATATATGAAACCTCTTTCAAAATTGGGCCTTATGCTCTTCCTCCTGCGAGCCCGTCGGAGCCTGTGCACCCCGCTGCCCTCACCATGGCCGCACTCACCCAGAGCCCGCAGTGCCAGAAGCTGCAGAAGGGGCATCGCGAGCAGGGCTCTGACCTCAACCTGCGCCACCTTTTTGAGGGGGACAAGGAACTCTTCAACTGCTTCAGCTTGAACCTGAACATCAACCATGGGCATATTCTGGTGGATTATTCCAAGAACCTTGTGACCGACACTGTGATGCAGATGCTGGTGGACCTGGCCAAGTCCAGGGGTGTGGAGGCTTCCCCGGGAGCGTATGTTCAATGGCGAGAAGATCAACTTCATGGAGGATTGGGCGGTGCTGCATGTGGCCTTGCGCAACTGGTCAAATACACACATTCTGGTGGATGGCAAGGATGTGATGCCAGAGGTCAACAAGGTCCTGGAGAAGATGAAGTCTTTCTGCCAGCACGTCTGCAGCGGTGAGTGGAATGGGTACTTGGGCAAGCCTATCACGGACGTCATTAACATCGGCCTTGGCGGCTCTGACCTGGGGCCCCTTATGGTGACTGAAGCCCTTAAGCCGTACTCTTCAGGAGGACCCCAGGTCTGGTTTGTCTCCAACATCGACGGGACCCACATTTCCAAAACCCTGGCCACCCTGAACCCTGAGTCCTCTCTGTTCATCATTGCCTCCAAGACCTTTACCACCCAGGAGACCATTACAAATGCGGAGATGGCGAAGGAGTGGTTTCTCCTGTAGGCCAAGGATCCTTCTGCAGTCGTGAAGCACTTTGTCGCCCTGTCTACCAACACGACCAAAGTGAAGGAGTTTGGGATTGACCTTCAAAACATGTTGGAGTTCTGGGATTGGGTGGGAGGATGCTACTCACTGTGGTCAGCCATTGGACTCTCCATTGCACTGCAAGTGGGATTTGACTACTTTGAGCAGCTGCTCTCGGGCTCACTGGATGGACCAGCACTTCCGTATGATGCCCTTGGAGAAGAACGCCCCTGTCCTGCTGGCTCTGCTGGACATCTGGTACATCAACTGCTTTGGGTGTGAGACGCAGGCCATGCTGCCCCAAGACCAGTACCTGCACCGCTTTGCTGCCTACTTTCAGCAGGGTGACATGGAGTCCAACTGGAAGTACATCACCAAGTCTGGCACTCCTGTGGACCACCAGACAGCCCCATTGTGTGTGTGGGGGAGCCAGGAACCAATGGCCAGCATGCCTTCTATCAGTTCATCCACCAAAGCACCAAGATGATACCCTGTGACTTCCTCATCCCAGTCCAGACTCAGCACCCGATAAGGAAGGGTCTGCATCACAAGATCCTCCTGGCCAACTTTTTGGCCCAAACTGAGGCCCTGATGAAGGGGAAGTCAACAGAGGAGGCCCAGAAGGAGCTGCAGGCTGCAGGAAAGAGTCCAGAGGACTTTGAGAAGCTGTTGCCACACAAGGTCTTTGAAGGAAATAGCCCAACAAACTCTATTATGTTCACCAAGCTCACGCCATTCATTCTGGGAGCCTTGATTGCCATGTACGAGCACAAGATCTTCATTCAGGGTGTCATCTGGGACATCAACAGCTTTGACCAGTGGGAGGTGGAGCTGAGAAAGCAGCTGGCCAAGAAAATTGAGCCTGAACTTGATGGCAGTAGCCCAGTCACCTCTCACGACTCTTCCACGAACCGGCTAATCAATTTCATCAAGCAGGAGCGTGAGGCCAGAAGCCAATAAACTCATGCTCGACTGCAGTCCCTGTTGTAACCGGTCCTTCTTGTCTCTCCTCACCAGAGATGCGCTGCACAGTCTTTCCCAGAGCACCCTCTGGTTGCGGGCTTGGAGCACAAGCCCTTTGGGGGAAGCCGGTCTGGAATTGCCACCCCTGCCCATCCATGTCCTTGTGCCCTCTGTTTTACGATTGGCTTAAGTGTTTCCGTGCAGCTGATTTTTCTGACCATGTTCACTTTGTTTGTGTACCAGATAGAAAAATAAAGATGCCACAAAGGAAAAAACAAAAACAAAAACAAAATTGGGCCTTATTTGAAGTATTTTCCCCTCCCTCTTTTTTTAAAAAGATTTTATTATTTACTAATGAGAGACACAGAGAGAGAGAGAGAGAGAGAGAGAGAGAGAAGCAGGCTCCACACAGGGACTTGATCCCAGGTCTCCAGGATCACAACCCAGGCTAAAGGTGGCGTTAAACCGCTGAGCCACCAGGGCTGCCCTTTCCTCCATCTCTTAAGGCCATAAGGGCTTACTCATTTCTGCTGTCTCCCTTGACAGAAATACTACCTCATCATCGGGAAAATTCTGAGACACTGGTGTGTTTATAGAGTTTGTATTTAGGGAACAATATCGCCTTATAGATAAAAAATTGAAAAAAAAAATTGAATAAAAATCTTTCATTATAACATAGCACCAAGGAGGGCAAAATTGGACCAATTTAATCTTATTTTAAAGATTTATTTATTTACTTATTTATTTATTAGAAAGAGAGCATGAGCAGGAGGAGGGGCAGAGGCAGAGGGAGAAGCAGAATCCCCACTGAACAGGGAACCCAACTCTGGACTTGATCCCAGGACCGGGATCATGACCTGAGTCAAAGGCAGACACTTAACCAACTAAGCTACCCAGACACCCTTGACCAATTTAATCTTAAGGGTATACATACACAGGATAGAAGTGGTATGGTAAACAAGTGTAACTTCAGGGTTATGTTTCTTTCTTAGCCTAAAAAATTGTGGAGAAAAGGAGTAACTTGGGAAGTGAAGAAAAAATAGCTTACACACATCTATTGTTATAGATGGATTACAGATAATTGTAAACCAGGTTTCTAGATTATTGCTTTGAAGTAGTGGGATTGTGTATTGCCATATTATCACTGGTATTTCTTTTAGTCTAAACATATGATGCAACCTGGGTCTTCCTTCTAGCATCTTGTATAGGGCAGTGTAGATGCCATGTATAGTCAGTGTGGACAATAAGTTCAGACAATAGATGGTCAAAAGGTGCTAAATAAATACATGTGCTATGGTCCCATAAATAAAAGTGTAGTATTCATTTTTGTTGTGATCCCTAGGTCCTTTTAATGTCAGTATGGCCTTGTGGGATGGTTTTTGTTTTTGTTCTTTCTAGAGCCATAAAATAACCTTTCACTTCCCCTTCCTTACTTAAGGGGCTATTTCATGTCCACAAACATGGCCTTTGCCAATGTATTCTAATTTGCATAGATTTTTATTAGCTCTAAATACAAATAGGTAATTAAAGTGAAGTTTTGTTAGATTTGACTTATTCAACAAAGTGTTATTGAGTGCTAATGATGTATAGGCACTGTTCTAAACATTGTGGATATAACATAGATACAGTTTTCCTCATGGTGATTATTGCCTAAAAAGGGAGACAGAGCTTATTTTTTTGGGGGGGAGACAGAGCTTAAATAAATTAGCCAATTTTGCATGAATGTAAAATTAAAAATTGTGATTAAATGTTATGAATAGGAAGACGAAAATTATATGAGAGAACATCAATTAGATTGTGGATGGGTAGAGATGCATGGTGTCAGCAAGTTTAGAAGTGGAGACTTAAAGAATGAGAAGGAAGCAGCATGCAAAAATTGAGGAGAATGTTTCATGCAAAGGGAATTGCATATGTTATGGTCCTATAAAAGGGAAAAGGTTGAAAGCACTTGAGACCTAAATGGAATGTAGCTAGAAAATTGCAATCTGTGGAAACAGAAGTATGGATGACATGAAGTGACATCATAAAGGTGAGGACAAACAGTGTATGTTCTCATTCATTTGGGGAATATGAATAATAGTGAAAGGGAATATAAAGGAAGGGAAAAGAAATGTTGGGAAATATCAGGAAGGGAGACAGAACATAAAGACTCCTAACTCGGGGAAGCGAACTAGGGGTGGTGGAAGGGGAGGAGGGCGGGTGTTGGAGGGGAATGGGTGACGGGCACTGAGGTGGACACTTGATGGGATGAGCACTGGGTGTTGTTCTGTATGTTGGTAAATTGAACACCAATAAAAATTAATTAAAAAAAAAAAGGTGAGGAATTTTCACACCATGCAGAACCTCAAGAATCAAAAAAGTCTCAAGATGCAATATACATAAAACATATATTTTTTAACTTTTTATTTTGAAATAATTTTAGACTTACAGAAATGTAAAAATAGCACAGGGTTCCTAAATAGCTTTCACCCAGCTTATTTTATTTATTTTATTTTTAAAAGATTTTATTTATTCATTGGGGTGGTGCAGAGGGACAAGCAGACTCTGCTGAGTATAGAGCCCAGAACAGGGCTCTATCCCACAACCCTGAGATCATGACCTGAGCCGAAATCAAGAGTCAGGTACCAATTGACTACCCAGGCACTCCCATAGAGCTTCTTTTAGTTAAAAAGATATTGTAGTATTTCATGCAAAATATGAAGGTGGCTAAGACTAAAGGTGTTGGTGGAGGTAACATCACTTAAATTAACCTACTATGCCTCAAACGCTGTGTTAAAGTGCTAGAGATTCAGTAATGAGCAAGCAAGTCTGGTATCTGTCTTCAAGAGCTTGCATCTAGTGGACTTACCAATGGATTGGATATGGGATGGTAAGAAAGAGGATAGTGTAATGAAAGTTTGCCAGGTTTCTGATTTGAACGTTTGAATGAATAGAGATATCATTCACTGAAGTGGGCATTTCAATTATCTATAACTCTATAACAACCTTAAAATTTAGTGTCTTAAAAAAGTATTTATTATTTCTTATGATGCTGTGGGATTCTCAGTGGTTCTGATGCTGCACATTATTTCAACTGTGATCATTCATGAAGTTGAATTTAGTTGAGATCTTTGCTGAGCATGGAATCTCATCATGACTTCACTGACATTTCTTGGGCCTTGGTGCTGAACTTTGTCAAAAGCACCTCATTTCGTGTCCACGTGGCTTTTCTCTTTCCACACTGTATTTATTATTCATTTTTTTAGTCCAAGCTTCTTTACTTAGCAACTCTTTTCTAGGACAGGGAGAAGGTATTAGGTCTTTTAAAAACTAGGCCTACTATGTCTCTGCCTCTCTCTCTCTGTGTGTGTGTGTGACTATCATAAATAAATAAAAATTAAAAAAAGATAAGTAAAATAAAAGTTTGGATCCCTGGGTGGCGCAGTGGTTTGGCCCAGGGCGCGATCCTGGAGACCCGGAATTGAATCCCACGTCGGGCTCCCGGTTCATGGAGCCTGCTTCTCCCTCTGCCTATGTCTCTGCCTCTCTCTCTCTCTCTCTCTCGCTCTCTCTCTGTGTGTGTGTGTGTGTGTGACTATCATAAATAAATAAAAATTTTAAAAAAGATAAATAAAATAAAAACTAGGCCTAAAATGGGCATCACTTTCACCATATTCTATTGGTCCAAATATGTCACAAGACAAACCCAAATTCAAGGGGAAGAGAAATCAATTCCTAGTTTCAAAAAAGAAACTATGTAATTTTTGGTGGCATTTTTTGGAGACAGTCTACTACTGTAGAAAAGTGTGGAAAGAGATTTGGATTATAAATCACAACATCACATGAGAGATCACAATATTAGAGCTAAGAGGATCCTAAGAGAACTTCTGGTCTGATTACATTATTTTTCACATGGGTAAACTCAAGCCCAGAGAATTAAAGTGACATTTTAAGGTCATACAGGTAATTGGGGCATGATACCTAAGGTACAGTTTTCCCAAGTCTGCCAGTGCTTTTTTATAATAGATTCCTACTATCTCTTTGTATAACAAAATGTAATCTACTCTCAAATTCTCCTTCTTTCAACATTTCTTAAGTTAATGTTTGAAGGAAATGTAACTTGTTTTCCAGGCAACCTCATGGGTTTCTAGTGCCTATGGAAGAATAAGTAAATGGAGTATCATCTTAGGAAATCAAGAAAGAGATTGGGCTCTGGCTATATTTTATTTCATTTGCCTGTTTATCAAATGGATTCATGTTGTATCATTTTAGGTTGTTCTTACTCTATCTGTCAAGAGGATGAATTATTTGAATTTGAATGCCTCATATGTTCTGTAAATTACAAATAACAACATTTGAATCCACTATCTTGACCTTTTCAACAATGCATAATTTTCAGGGCATGCCATTGTACATCTTTTCTTGCTTACAGCCTCAATGAACTGTAGAAAAGAAGTGGAATGGCTATCAAATTAAAATATACAATACTTAGAAGGTCAAAATAAGGTATCATGAGACTTTTTTTTCAAAGCAAGGATTAAAATAGGGATGTCTATCTTATTACTCCTTCACTTTCCCTTCTTCCCAGTCATACACACACAATGGGAATATCTGATTTAAAAGACTGTGCACATCATGATGGTGTGGAGGAAATGAAAAATATAATAACTAAAGTTGTACTAATATTTGAGTTCATCTGGAATAGGAATTTTGCTATGTATGGACAGACTGTAGATCCATTTCACAAATGGGTTTAATAGTGTTGCATTTATCAAACCTAGTCTGGAAACATTCTTAAGGATTTGTAATTATCTCAATTTCTAAAAATTTTAATTACAAATTTAATCTTAATTCGTTTTAATGTTAATGTTGAAAAACCATTTAGCACATACTTAAGAGAAACACAGGGTATCAAATAAAAATGGTGGTATTGGAATCTTAATATGTTTTTTTTTTTTTTTTTTTTTTTTTAACTTTTATTGGTGTTTAATTTACCAACATACAGAAAAACACCCAGTGCTCATCCCGTCAAGTGTCCACCTCAGTGCCCGTCACCCATTCCCCTCCAACACCCGCCCTCCTCCCCTTCCACCACCCCTAGTTCGTTTCCCCGAGTTAGGAGTCTTTATGTTCTGTCTCCCTTCCTGATATTTCCCAACATTTCTTTTCCCTTCCTTTATATTCCCTTTCACTATTATTCATATTCCCCAAATGAATGAGAACATACACTGTTTGTCCTTCTCCGATTGACTTATTTCACTCAGCATAATACCCTCCAGTTCCATCCACGTTGAAGCAAATGGTGGGTATTTGTCGTTTCTAATTGCTGAGTAATATTCCATTGTATACATAAACCACATCTTCTTTATCCATTCATCTTTCGATGGACACCGAGGCTCCTTCCACAGTTTGGCTATTGTGGCCATTGCTGATAGAAACATCGGGGTGCAGGTGTCCCGACGTTTCATTGCATCTGAATCTTTGGGGTAAATCCCCAACAGTGCAATTGCTGGGTCGTAGGGCAGGTCTATTTTTAACTCTTTGAGGAACCTCCACACAGTTTTCCAGAGTGGCTGCACCAGTTCACATTCCCACCAACAGTGTAAGAGGGTTCCCTTTTCTCCGCATCCTCTCCAACATTTGTTGTTTCCTGCCTTGTTAATTTTCCCCATTCTCACTGGTGTGAGGTGGTATCTCATTGTGGTTTTGATTTGTATTTCCCTGATGGCAAGTGATGCAGAGCATTTTCTCATGTGCATGTTGGCCATGTCCATGTCTTCCTCTGTGAGATTTCTCTTCATGTCTTTTGCCCATTTCATGATTGGATTGTTTGTTTCTTTGGTGTTGAGTTTAATAAGTTCTTTATAGATTTTGGAAACTAGCCCTTTATCTGATATGTCATTTGCAAATATCTTCTCCCATTCTGTAGGTTGTCTTTTAGTTTTGTTGACTGTATCCTTTGCTGTGCAAAAGCTTCTTATCTTGATGAAGTCCCAATAGTTCATTTTTGCTTTTGTTTCTTTTGCCTTCGTGGATGTATCTTGCAAGAAGTTACTGTGGCCAAGTTCAAAAAGGGTGTTGCCTGTGTTCTCCTCTAGGATTTTGATGGAATCTTGTCTCACATTTAGATCTCTCATCCATTTTGAGTTTATCTTTGTGTATGGTGAAAGAGAGTGGTCCAGTTTCATTCTTCTGCATGTGGATGTCCAATTTTCCCAGCACCATTTATTGAAGAGACTGTCTTTCTTCCAATGGATAGTCTTTCCTCCTTTATCGAATATTAGATGGCCGTACATTTCAGGGTCCACTTCTGGGTTCTCTATTCTGTTCCATTGATCTATGTGTCTGTTTTTGTGCCAGTACCACACTGTCTTGATGACCACAGCTTTGTAATACAACCTGAAATCTGGCATTGTGATGCCCCCAGCTAAGGTTTTCTTTTTTAAAATTCCCCTGGCTATTCGGGGTCTTTTCTGATTCCACACAAATCTAAAAATAATTTGTTCTAACTCTCTGAAGAAAGTCCATGGTATTTTGATAGGGATTGCATTAAACGTATAAATTGCCCTGGGTAACATTGACATTTTTACAATATTAATTCTGCCAATCCATGAGCATGGAATATTTTTCCATCTCTTTGTGTCTTCCTCAATTTCTTTCAGAAGTGTTCTATAGTTTTTAGGGTATAGATCTTTTACCTCTTTGGTTAGGTTTATTCCTAGGTATCTTATGCTTTTGGGTGCAATTGTAAATGGGATTGACTCCTTAATTTCTCTTTCTTCAGTCTCATTGTTAGTGTATAGAAATGCCATTGATTTCTGGGCATTGATTTTGTATCCTGCCACGCTACCAAATTGCTGTATGAGTTCTAGCAATCTGGGGGTGGAGGCTTTTGGGTTTTCTATGTAGAGTATCATGTCATCGGCGAAGAGGGAGAGTTTGACTTCTTCTTTGCCAATTTGAATGCCTTTAATGTCTTTTTGTTGTCTGATTGCTGAGGCGAGGACTTCCAGAACTATGTTGAACAGCAGTGGTGAGAGTGGACATCCCTGTCTTGTTCCTGATCTTAGGGGAAAGGCTCCCAGTGCTTCCCCATTGAGAATGATATTTGCTGTGGGCTTTTCGTAGATGGCTTTTAAGATGTCGAGGAAAGTTCCCTCTATCCCAACACTCTGAAGGGTTTTGATCAGGAATGGATGCTGTATTTTGTCAAATGCTTTCTCTGCATCTAATGAGAGTATCATATGGTTCTTGGTTTTTCTCTTGCTGATATGATGAATCACATTGATGGTTTTACGAGTGTTGAACCAGCCTTGTGTCCCAGGGATAAATCCTACTTGGTCATGGTGAATAATTTTCTTAATGTGTTGTTGGATCCTATTGGCTAGTATCTTGTTGAGAATTTTTGCATCCATGTTCATCAGGGATATTGGTCTGTAATTCTCCTTTTTGGTGGGGTCTTTGTCTGGTTTCGGAATTAAGGTGATGCTGGCCTCATAGAACGAATTTGGAAGTACTCCATCTCTTTCTATCTTTCCAAACAGCTTTAGTAGAATAGGTATGATTTCTTCTTTAAACGTTTGATAGAATTCCCCTGGGAAGCCATCTGGCCCTGGACTCTTGTGTCTTGGGAGGTTTTTGATGACTGCTTCAATTTCCTCCCTGGTTATTGGCCTGTTCAGGTTTTCTATTTCTTCCTGCTCCAGTTTTGGTAGTTTGTGGCTTTCTAGGAATGCGTCCATTTCTTCTAGATTTCCTAATTTATTGGCATACAGCTGTTCATAATATGTTTTTAAAATCGTTTGTATTTCCTTGGTGTTGGTAGTGATGTCCCCTTTCTCATTCATGATTTTATTAATTTGAGTCTTCTCTCTCTTCTTTTTAATAAGGTTGGCTAATGGTTTATCTATCTTATTAATTCTTTCAAAGAACCAACTCCTGGTTCTGTTGATCTGTTCCACAGTTCTTTTGGTCTCGATATCATTGAGTTCTGCTCGAATTTTAATTAACTCTCTTCTTCTGCTGGGGGTGGGGTCTATTTGTTGCTTTTTCTCTAGTTCCTTTATGTGTAAGGTGAGCTTTTGAATTTGAGATCTTTCCAGTTTTTGAATGTATGCTTGTATTGCGATGTATTTCCCCCTCAGGACTGCTTTTGCTGCATCCCAAAGATTTTGAACGGTTGTATCTTCATTTTCATTAGTTTCCATGAATCTTTTTAATTCTTCCTTAATTTCCTGGTTGACCTTTTCATCTTTTAGCAGGATGGTCCTTAACCTCCACGTGTTTGTGGTCCTTCCATATTTCTTGTTGTGATTAAGTTCTAATTTCAAGGCATTATGGTCTGAGAATATACAGGGGACTATCCCGATCTTTTGGTATCGGTTCAGACCCGATTTGTGACCCAGTATGTGGTCTATTCTGGAGAAAGTTCCATGTGCACTTGAGAAGAATGTGTATTCAGTTGAGTTTGGATGTAAAGTTCTGTAGATATCTGTGAAATCCATCTGGTCCAGTGTATCATTTAAAGCTCTCGTTTCTTTGGAGATGTTGTGCTTAGAAGACCTATCCAGGGTAGAAAGAGCTAGATTGAAGTCACCAAGTATAAGTGTATTATTATCAAGGTATTTCTTGAGTTTGGTTATTAATTGGTTTAAATATTTGGCAGCTGCCACATTCGGGGCATATATATTGAGGATTGTTAAGTCCTCTTGTTGGATAGATCCTTTGAGTATGAGATAGTGTCCCTCTTCATCTCTCACCATAGTCTTCGGGGTAAATTTTAATTTATCTGATATAAGGATGGCAACCCCTGCTTTCTTTTGAGGACCATTTGAATGGTAAATGGTTCTCCAACCTTTTATTTTCAGGTTGTAGGTGTCCTTCTGTCTAAAATGAGTCTCTTGTAGACAGCAAATAGATGGGTCCTGCTTTTTTATCCAGTCTGAAACCCTGCGCCTTTTGATGGGGTCATTAAGCCCGTTCACATTCAGAGTTACTATTGATAGATATGAGTTTAGTGTCATCATATCTATTCAGTCCTTGTTTTTGTGGATTGTTCCACTGAACTTCTTCTTAAAGGGGAATTTTAAGAGTCCCCCTTAAAATTTCTTGCAGAGCTGGTTTGGAGGTTACATATTCTTTCAGTTCCTGCCTGTCTTGGAAGCTCTTTATCTCTCCTTCCATTTTGAATGAAAGCCTTGCGGGGTAAAGTATTCTTGGTTGCATGTTCTTTTCATTTAGGACCCTGAATATATCCTGCCAGCCCTTTCTGGCCTGCCAGGTCTCTGTGGAGAGGTCTGCTGTTACCCTAATATTCCTCCCCATAAAAGTCAGGGACTTTTTTTCTCTTGCTGCTTTAAGGATCTTCTCCTTATCTTTGGAATTTGCAAGCTTCACTATTAAATGTCGAGGTGTTGAACGGTTTTTGTTGATTTTAGGGGGGGATCTCTCTATTTCCTGGATCTGAATGCCTGTTTCCCTTCCCAGATTCGGAAAGTTTTCAGCTAGGATTTGTTCAAATACATATTCTGGCCCTCTGTCCCTTTCCGCGCCCTCGGGAACCCCAATTAAACGTAGGTTTTTCTTCCTCAGGCTATCATTTATTTCCCTTAATCTATCCTCATGGTCTTTTAATTGCCTGTCTCTTTTTTCCTCAGTTTCCCTCTTTGCCATCAACTTGTCTTCTATGTCACTCACTCGTTCTTCCACCTCGTCAAGCCTCGTCGTTAGGACTTCTAGCTTAGATTGCATCTCATTTAATTGATTTTTAATTTCTGCCTGATTAGATCTAAATTCTGCAGTCATGAAGTCTCTTGAGTCCTTTATGGTTTTTTCTAGAGCCACCAGTAGCTGTAAAATAGTGCTTCTGAATTGGCTTTCTGACATTGAATTGTAATCCATATTTTGTAACTCTGTGGGAGAGTGGGCTGTTTCTGATTCTTTTTTTTGAGGGGTTTTCCTTCTAGTCATTTTGCTCAGTGCAGAGTGGCCAAAAACAAGTTGTATTGGGAAAAGGAGAAAAAGAGAGAGAAGGAACGAAAAGAGAAAAAGAAAAAAGAGAAAGAAGAAAAAAATAGGGGAAAAAGAGAAGAAAAAGAAAGAAAAAGAAAGAAAGGAGAAAAAAGAAAAAAGGGGGGGTGGGGGAAGCAATCAGAAATCAAGAAGAAAGAGAGAAAAAAAAGCACAAAACAAAACAAAAAAAAAAAAACAAAAAAAAAAAACAAAAACAAAAACAAAAAAACAAAAAACAAAAAAAAAACCACGGGGGAGTATCTTCCGATTCTGTGTAGTTTAAGTCCCTTGACTTCCCTTGGAACTGGTCCGTCTCGCTGGTCTTCTGGGGGAGGGGCCTGCTGTGCTGATTCTCAGGTGTTGGCACTTGGGGGAGCTGCTCTGCCCCTGCCTGGTGCAGGGCTCGGTGGGGGTTGTTGACCCCGTGAGGCCCCGGGAGGAAGCCACAGTGGCGGGGGCAGCTCTGGGACCCTGGATCCAGCCCCCGCAGTAGCTCCGGGGCTCTCCTTCTGCAGGGCCTGGGGGCTCCGGGGCGGGGCCACTGATCTGCTCAGTTCCAGGCAGGAGCGTCCTTGCTGTCCTGGGCCCTCCCGGCCTCTGCCTGTCCCGGGGGAGGCCGGATCCTGGGCTGTGTCCCGGCGCCCTGTGCTCCGGGGCCTGCGCTGTTGGATTCGCGCTCCCGGCGGTGCAGCCCCCTCCGCGGAGCCGCCGCCCGAGCCTCTCCGAGCTGTTCCCGGAGCCGCGCAGCCCCCTCCGCGCGGAGCTTCTTCCTCTGCGCGAGCCGCCGCCGCTGAGCTGTTCCCGGAGCCGCGCAGCCCCCTCCGCGGAGCCGCCGCCCGAGCCCCTCCGAGCTGTTCCCGGAGCCGCGCAGCCCCCTCCGCGCGGAGCTTCTTCCTCTGCGCGAGCCGCCGCCGCTGAGCTGTTCCCGGAGCCGCGCAGCCCCCTCCGCGGAGCCGCCGCCCGAGCCCCTCCGAGCTGCTCCGGGTCCCGCCGAGCGCTGCAGCCCTTAGGGAGCTCGGCGCACTCTCCGGGGCGCAGTTCCTCTGTTACTGTCCCCGGGAGCCCGAGGGCATCCCCGCCTTTCTGGGGATCCTGCTCCAATTCCCGGGGAGCCCCTTTCCGCGGGGAAGGTTGGTGCAGCTCCTGCTCCTCCGGGCCGGGGCTCTCCTGTCCTGGGGACACTCGCCCCGGCCTCAGCCCGGCTCCTCGCGGGGCCCCTCCCCCTTGGAGGCCTTTTGTTCCTTTATTTCTTTTTCCCCGTCTTCCTACCTTGATAGAAGCGCGAACTCTTCTCACTGCAGCGTTCCAGCTGGTCTCTCTTTAAATCTCAGGCTGAATTCGTAGGTTTTCAGGATGATTGGATGGTTTTCTAGGTAATTTGCTGAGGACCGGTGACCTGGAGACCCTACTCCTCCGCCATCTTGCCCCTCCCCGGAATCTTAATATGTTAAGAGTCATTATCTATTTCAGTGGTATTCCCCTTTTAGTAGTGGAACAATTTCTCCAAAAGCAATTTAAAGCTGAAGTCCAATATGAAAACATATTGAGAGGAATCAGCTTTAGTGAAGGAAATGATGACCCTAATGAAGTCCCAATCCAATTGGGGTCCAACCACTGCCATAAATCCCCTGGGGCTCTACAGAATGGCTTTTGAAAATCTCTGTTCTACTGCAATGTATTGCTGTCTGAAACAGCCACTAATCCTCTATAAATCTAACTTTCATTATTTTTCCCTAAGGAAGTTGAGACCCAGAATCCCCCTGAGTATAGGAGAAGGGTATTTCTTTTCATTTCTTCTAGACCCATATAGCAACCTTGACAGTACTATGCCCACAGTTAGATTTCATTCAAATACTTGGGACTGGGATCCCTGGGTGGCGCAGCGGTTTGGCGCCTGCCTTTGGCCCAGGGCGCGATCCTGGAGACCCAGGATCGAATCCCACATCAGGCTCCCGGTGCATGGAGCCTGCTTCTCTCTCTGCCTATGCCTCTGCCTCTCTTTCTCTCTGTGACTATCATAAATAAATAAAAATTTAAAAAAAAATTAAAAAAAAAAACAAATACTTGGGACTGCTTTCAACATCAGAGTCCTTTTCAGAGACTATATTGCCAAGATAAACAACTTCTGAAATACTAACAAAGCTAATGGCAGCCGTATACCATAGATGGGCTATGTTATTCACATCACTTAGCTTTAATCATCAAGCTGCTTCTCTTTCATCAAAATTATTGCAGACCTGTGATGGTGAATAATTGTGTTGTATACCTGATACGAATGTAACATTGTATGTCAACTATACTCAAATGAAAAAGCTAAAATAAGAAAATTAATGCAAACCTGTGTTTGAATTTCACCCTGCTCCACACTGCTACTTGCATTTCATTAGGCTTACTTCAAGTAGCTGATGTTTGCTAGCTCTGAAAAACAGTTCCTCAGTAGATGCTCTTAGGCTTCAGAAATTGGAAAGAATAGTTGTAGAGCCACCCACAGAAGGTCCCTCAGGAGCTGGCAGAAAAGAAAAAAGGGAAAGCATTTCTTTACTGCCAAGTTATAAAAAGAAGAAATGTGAGCTTTTCCATTCCTTTTTTGTGTCCAACACTGGAAGATTTATTCCTTGATCAAGTACCAGTGTTTACAGACTCATTCTTAAAGCAGTGGGAGAAAATATCGATTAGTAAAATCCAACTAAATCACAGTAGATCTACAAACCAGTAATTAACAAATTACGTTCTATTAAGCAAAGGAAATTTCTCTAAGCATTAGGAAACAAGGGATATGGTCCTAGATGTGTCACAAAGAAGACTGATATTAGGCAACTAATTTCGCCTCAGTAGCTCAACTTATTTTTAATCCATAGAATAGGGATTTATTCATTCAATCATCATATATTTATTGAACACTTGCTATGTGTCAGGAAAAATTCCAGGTATAGGATTTAACAGAAAACAAGACCAACAAACTTCCTGCCCTCATGGTGCTTACATTTTAGTTGGGGAAAGAGATAAATATTGGTAAGCAAACAAATATATAAGTTGTTCACAGATCCTGATAACTTCTATGAAGGAAAAGAACAAGATAATTTGATATTAAACTCACTGGAGGAGACTACCTCATATGGAGACTACCTCATATGGAGTGATCAGAGTAGCTGCTCCAGGTCCCGCCGTGTGCGCTGCAGCCCTTAGGGAGCTTGGCGCACTCTCCCCGGGGCGGGGCGCAGGTGTCTGTTAGTGTCCCAGGGAGCCTGAGGGCATCCCCGCCCTCCTGGGTCCTGCTCTAACTCCCTGCGAGCCCCTTTCGGCGGGGAAGGTTGGTGCAGCTCCTGCTTCTCCGGGACGGGGCTCTCCTGTCCTGGGGACACTCGCCCCGGCCTCAGCCCGGCTCCTCGCGGGGCCCCTCCCCCTTGGAGGCCTTTTGTGTCTTTATTTCTTTTTCCCCGTCTTCCTACCTTGATAGAAGCGCGAACTCTTCTCACTGTAGCGTTCCAGCTGGTCTCTCTTTAAATCTCAGGCCAAATTCGTAGATTTTCAGGATGATTTGAAGGTTATCTAGGTAATTTGTTGAGGACTGGTGACTTGGAGACCCTACTCTGCCGCCATCTTGCCCCTCCCCCCCCCTTATATATCTTATAATTGAAATTTTGTGCTTTTTACCAAAGTCTCCTTATTTCCCTACCCCTAGCCCCAGCAACCTCTTTTTGACTGTTTCTATGTTTCTATGAGTTTGACTTTTTTTTTAAGTTCCCAATATAAGTAGTTACATGCAATATTTGTCTTTCTGACTCTGGCTTATTTCACTTAGATAGATAACCTCCAGGTTTATCTATGTTGTCACAAATGGCAGGTTTTCCTTGTTTTTAAAACTTAATTATATTTTTTGTATTAATGAATATACCTACCACATTTTTATCCATTCATCCATCCATAGATACTTAGGTGGTTTCCATATGTTAGCTTATGTGAGTAATGCTGCTATGAATATGCAAGTATAAATATTTCAAGACAATTATTTCATTTCCTTTGGATTGTTGGATCATATGGTAGTTCCATTTTTAATTTTTTTGAGGAACCTCCATATCGTTTTCCATAGTGGCTATACCAGTTTACAGTCACACCAAGAATGCACAAGGGTTTGATATTTACAGACAATAACCATTGGAATCACAGTGCTTAATTTATCCAGTACAGGAGAACAGTGTGATTTAGTGTAGTGTGGAGGCATGTGGAACAACAAGAATTTTGTTTTCAACCCTGCTGAATCTTTAGCAAGTTGCCATATCCTTCTGTGCCTTTATTTATTTACCAAATAAGAGGAAAGACTCCTACCAGAGCACAATTATTAAAAATCTTATACAGTGAGAATGGGGAAAATTAACAAGGCAGGAAACAACAAATGTTGGAGAGGATGCGGAGAAAAGGGAACCCTCTTACACTGTTGGTGGGAATGTGAATTGGTGCAGCCACTCTGGAAAACTGTGTGGAGGTTCCTCAAAGAGTTAAAAATAGACCTGCCCTACGACCCAGCAATTGCACTGTTGGGGATTTACCCCAAAGATTCAGATGCAATGAAACGTCGGGACACCTGCACCCCGATGTTTCTATCAGCAATGGCCACAATAGCCAAACTGTGGAAGGAGCCTTGGTGTCCTTCAAAAGATGAATGGATAAAGAAGATGTGGTTTATGTATACAATGGAATATTACTCAGCAATTAGAAACGACAAATACCCACCATTTGCTTCAACGTGGATGGAACTGGAGGGTATTATGCTGAGTGAAATAAGTCAATCGGAGAAGGACAAACAGTGTATGTTCTCATTCATTTGGGGAATATGAATAATAGTGAAAGGGAATATAAAGGAAGGGAAAAGAAATGTTGGGAAATATCAGGAAGGGAGACAGAACATAAAGACTCCTAACTCTGGGAAATGAACTAGGGGTGGTGGAAGGGGAGGAGGGCGGGTGTTGGAGGGGAATGGGTGATGGGCACTGAGGTGGACACTTGACGGGATGAGCACTGGGTGTTTTTCTGTATGTTGGTAAATTGAACACCAATAAAAGTTAATAAAACAAACAAACAAACAAACAAAAACAAAAACAAAAAACAAAACAAAACAAAAAAAATCTTATATGTGGAAAAATACTAAAACATTGTAACCCACTATGCCAAGTGTAGCTAAGAAATATGAGCAGAAATATCCTAGAAGTACACAAGGTGGTCCAAGAATAAAAGAGGGAATAAAAGAAAGCTTTTCAGGAGAAACTACTGATGTACAGTGGGATGGGGGTAGTCACAAAAAGGAAGGAAAGGGTTAATAGAAGTTTTGCTTCAGAGCTTTTACCTTACCAAGTTCCTTAAGGACCAAATGCACCAGTAAACCACTGTAAACAAAGATTCTGCTTTCTTTAACTTGTTTAAAACATTAACCTTTGTCAGCCTCCAGGGCAGATCCTGCTAGAGCAAATCAATCAAATCAAGGTCGAGGAGAAGTGGGAGAAAAAACAGAGTTAAGATGGGAATGAAAGGAGTGTATAAGAAGAGCTTTATAAATTGCCCAGTGCTATGAACATGTCAGGAAAAAAGACATGCTAATCATAATAATAAGGCTTTGAACACAGAGTTATTTTCTTTTCAGAACATCCATGGGTTTATAGCCATTTCCTCCTTCACTGTCCTGGAAGTCAGAGAGGATATGTTTACTGATTGCAAAATTCTTTCTGTCAGGCTTAATCCGATTGGTAGTGAAATGAAATAGAGAGGCCAGGCAAAAGTTGGTGAACAGGCTTTTAATGGGACAGGTTCTTGGATGAGGTTCCGCAGCCCCTAGGGAAGGGAGAGAGCAAGGAAGTCATGGGCCGGGGAGTGCAAGTGGGATTTTTAAGGGGGGAGGAGTAAGGGGTTGTGTGTCTGTATGGGATGATAGGTATTAGGGCATATTACTGGTGAAATCAGTATGGGGCAATAACTGCTTATGCCCTTATATGGGGTCTGAGTAAAGTATGGTTCAGGTTTCCTACATAGATCCTTTCTCCCCTTGATGTGTCCTCGGGTGTGTGGTCTGCTGGTGGTGGGAAAGTTCTGAGGTGGGGGCAACAAGGTGGAGGGGCTGCCGCCATTTTGTTGGTGCCTCCCAATCCCCCTTGATCCCGCCGGCCCAACACTTTCAACTGAAGACAGAACCACAGACCAATATTTTCCTGATAAAGCCAGGAGACAGACACCCCAATAGTTCTTTAAAAAAAACACACCAATAGTTCTCAAATATTTGGTAATCACAGATCATTTTGAGAATATCATGAAAAATCACACAAATTCTGCAGGGAAAATAATGTCCAGAAGCTGAAAATTGTGCATGTAATGTCAGGAAGTTCATAGTGTTTCAGACCCCATATTAGAAATCTCTGTTTACATTGGACTACTCCAGCATCTTTTTGCATGCTCATTTGCCAGCTTCACCACTGAAGAGGAAGATCAGTGAGGATATTAGAGTGATTTCTATCTTATACATTTAGGCCTTAAAAAATTTATCCAACTCTCAGGTCAAAGATTAGCAAGATGAAGCATGACTGGAATGCAGTAGATGATACGTGTTTTGGGAGCTCACTGGAGGTTTGAGTGATCAAGAGGATCTTCAGTGAGTCTGAAGGATCTGAACTAACCTTAGAACAGTTAAAGCAGGAGAGAGGGAAGAAAAGACTTGTTTAGATTATTACATGAGACTGTCTTGAATGGCTAGATATTCCTGTTAGGGATGTGGTGGGAAAGAAAACTAGGAACTTGTAAGCAGGAGGAATAGAGTGGAACAGATATGATGCAAATCCCTTGATATATGTTTTGTGACTTGGCAGCAAGGAAATGGATAATGGATCTAGCTTATCTGATAAAAGTAAATGAGAAAATATCATAAACCTGTGAGAATTACACCTCTTTCCTCGTGGTTTGTTTTAGTTTATGTGACAATAGAAGATTCTGAGCTATACTTGGATTCACAGAAAATCTATTCCTATAGAAGTTGAAGGATTGCCAGTAAGGTTTAGAAGTTTGCGATGTATAAGACTGTATTTCTGAGAGAAGTCCAATGCCTACAAGTCAAGGGATGAATGGGGGGAATGAATATGAATAAATAATATGGAGGCTCAAACATTTTCTTTTGAATATGTGATTATAGGTCTGGAGACCTCTGGTTGCGATGGTTTTCCCCAGCCAGACCATGTTTTTATTGAGTGCATATTGTTTATTTAGATAGCAAGTAACCCTGTGCAGTAGTGTCTTGGCAAGAAAGAACTCTATCCTTCTTGCACTAGACAGGTATTTTTCATTTAACCCATCATTCTGAAGTTACTGCATTGTTTTCAAAAGTCATATCAAGCTATTCAGAGTTGATTTTGACAGTAGCTCTAGAACACAGGAGAGAGCACATAATTACAAAATGGCATGACATCTGGAGGGGAAGTTAGAAATCATCTAGGTGTTGAGTATTCAGGATGTCAAACATCTGGCTCCAATGAAAGATTTAGGGGGCAGTGAAAGCACCTGCTTGGAAATTGTTTAGTTGACTTTTATAGCTTGTGTATTTGTATATGTATACTGTGTGTGTGTGTGTGTGTGTGTGTGTGTGTGTATTTGTACAGGACACATCTCCCCTAGTAGATGAAAAGCTATTTCAGAACAGAATCCATTTGATATTACACTATACTAATTAGAGTGGCATGCATATAGGAAATAATGAATGTAGTAAATTCAAGATTGAGCAGTGATATTTAAAACAGCTTTTGAAACCATCAGTTCTACATTCGCTGGATGATATTTTTAGTGTCTACTATATGTTAGATAAACACTTGGGAAAAGAAATATAAAATACACAGTTGTTTTCTAGAAGTATCTCACTGTCTAGTAGAAGACACAGAGAAGTAGGTAAAAAGTACATAGTAAGTATTGGTGTAATAGAATGTGCAGAGAGCCTGAAATATTTCAGAGGAAAGGTACCTAACACAGGTTACAGGTTTGGACAGGAGTTCAGGCATAGAGGGGATACAGCAGGACTAGTTAGGATGGTATTAGTAGATCATTTGAAATTGGGCTCCAGATTTTCAGACTAGAGTTCTTTCCTCTAGGCACAAGAAATATGATTTATAAAGTCATAGAAATAAAGGAGTGTTTTGAAGGGAAATTTGCCAGTTATTAAGTAGGCATTATTTATTCCTTTATTGACACCAGGATGTCATACTAAGTGCTGAGAATGAGATGGTAATTAATAGGATCATTCTCTCAAGAAAGTAAATAATATCCAGGTGAGTAAATAATATCCAGGCATAATACTGTAAACGTGTGATGAATTTTCTACCTAATTCCTAATTCATGTATGCATCTCCCTCCTAGGTGTTTCAACCTGGCAATCCTTTTTTTTTTTTTTAATTTTTTTTTTATTTATTTATGATAGTCACAGAGAGATAGAGAGAGAGGCAGAGACACAGGCAGAGGGAGAAGCAGGCTCCATGCACCGGGAGCCTGACGTGGGATTCGATCCCGGGTCTCCAGGATCGCGCCCTGGGCCAAAGGCAGGCGCCAAACCGCTGCGCCACCAAGGGATCCCTCAACCTGGCAATCCTGCTAGTACTTTAGTTTGAATACAATCAAAATCCCCATGGCTATCACATAAGACCCTCCCCCTCCAATTCTCAGCAAACATCATGACTACAGCATTTATTTATTTTATAATGCAAACTGAAATGCTTGCTGTTTCCCATGCATGGTCTGTTGTTTCCACCAATGTGTTTTTCGTCCATCCTATTCCCTCTATTGGAAAACTTTTTCTACCATTTCTGCATATTCAAATCCTACTCCACACATTAAGGCCCCAATAAAAGTTACCTACTAACCAGGAAATTTCTGATTCCCACTTTATCATCCCTTAAAAACAAAATAAATTCTTGATGTGAGTGCTACTTTATTCAAGATTTCATATAATTTATATGTACTTCTCTCATAGTAGAAAGAGAGATTTAGGTATCATTCATACAAATATAATAATAATTGGAGCCTTAAAGTAATATGAAATTGCCAAAGGGCACAGCAAAGAGAGAAAATGGAATAATGTTGAGGTCAGAGTTTAGGGGAACAAACTATAGGGGGTCTGAGGGAAAATAAAGCCAAAGAAGGGGACAGATACAGTAGGAAAGAACTGAGAGCAAACAGAAAGTGATGAATATTGAATAAGGTAGAAAATCAAGAGAAAGAAATAAGCAATGAATATCTGTTGAGTGAATGAAAGGATGGAGAAAGAATGAACAAATGAAAGAAGAAAAAACAAATGAAGAGGCCACTAGATATAATAAGTCTTTGGTAAGTGGTGATAATGAAGAAATTTTAAGGGAAGAGAAAAGAAAGAATTGAAATCTGAAAAATTTGTGGTGGAATCCTGGGTCTTCTACTGTGTAAACTTAAGGAAATTATTTCTTTTATTAAAAATTTTTTAAAATTAATTTTAGAGATTGAGAGGAAGTGAGAGCAGAGGGAAGGGCAGAGGGTGAGAGAGAGAATCTCGAGTGGACTCCTCACTGAGCAAAGAGCCTGACATGGGACTCTTTCATGACCCAGAGATCTGGACCTGAACTGAAATCAAGAGTTGGATGCCTAACTGACTAAGCCAACCAGGCACCCCTTTAAGCAAGTTACTTGTACAAAATTATTTTCCTATCTCTGAATAGGAAATAGGAAAATAACCACCCCCCTTACCTGCATCTCAGGATTATTGTATGGATTCAGTAATAATGTAAGCAAAATATAAAGTACAATACAAATGTAAGATGGTATAATTAGCATCATTTTAATGTGCTCTACAAATGAGAAGGCATTCAGCCCCTGGTCCAGAAGAAAGATACTATGAGAAACGAGTTTACAAAGTTCCAATTAACAGTCATCATGACTTCCAGAGTATCTGTTGGAATTGAGTAGGTATTGTATGAATTTAATTTTATTTTTTAGCTGTGATTCCAATAGATAGCTGCATGGTATATCTTGCTTTGGAAAATCAATTGTGAAATTTATTAAAAGAAAAGAAATTTGCTTTCTCTAGGATTGGTGTAGCTTTTCCCAACACTCCTTGAAGAAATTATAGCCATAGAGCCAAAGGTGTTTCAGATCTGTTGTTTTCAACCTCCAGGTTACTATTTACTAGTGACTTATTTCAAGTAGTTGGTTACCAATAAAACCTGTAAATAGATTCAAGTATAGCCTTATGGTAACTGGCTTACATTTCTATATTAATTCTTGAATTGGAGAAAAAGGTTAGTATGCTAGGAATTGTTTATAATCTATAACCTTCCCTACTTATGTCACAACTCAGACATTTGTACATCTTTTGCCATGAGTGCACTGATAGAAAAAAAGTTTATTAATCTGCCATATCTTCAGAGATCATCCAATCCTATAACCCTATTCATAGGTTAGGAAAGTTAAGGCCTCAAATAAGGAGAGAGAGTTACTCCCAAAAATAGAAGCAAGAACAGATTTCCTGATCTTAATCCAAGATCCTTTTCACTATATTAGCCTTTCTCAAAATGTGTAAATGTATGTGATGTCACATACACACATACACATATACACATAAATACAAATTCACGTACATGTACCTACAAGCATTTATTGGGAAGGGAGGTTAAGTAAATTTAGAAAGTAACATGCCCTATACCATCTTTATAATGATTCTCTCATGAAGTCTCCACAGATGTTACCAACAGAACTTGTGAATAAAACAAAGCTGGCTTTATTTCTTAGATACCTTCACAAAGCTTTTGACTGTGTCTTAGAGTCAGGAAGGTGAATTTATTAAGTATTAGAAATTTTGATTATAGTGGGAATTACAAATGTGGGGGTTTGAGTAGAATTGACCAAGAACCATGAATGATACAACAGTACAGGACTGGAAGGAACAGCAAGATGAGGATTTTGAGGGGAGGATTCAAAGAACCTTAGGACTCAAACTGTCTGTTGAATACTTTCCATTGAAGAGTTGGTTGAGTCTTTCAGGTATTTCCTATAGTGAAGAAACTATTTACTTGGACAAGACAGTCTTGGAAGAGTAAATAAATGCTTATAAAGATAATGAAATAGCAGAGTCATGTTAATATAGACAGTAAGGTATGGTTTTGGTCTCAATGTCTAGACTGAATGTGAAAGTAGGTTTTGGTTTTCAATTAACAATGCCTGGGAGCCTCTGAGTCTTAATTTCAGCTCAGGTCATGATCTCAGGATGAGATCCAGCTCAAATTGGGCTCCACACTAGGTATGGAGCCTGTTTAAGATTCTCTCTCTCCTCCTTTGCTCTTCCACTCCACTTGCTCTGGTGCTCTTCTTAAAAAAAATGTTTATTAAGACTTTAGAGAAGGCCTGAATTGATTAAATTTGTTTCACTTTTATTTTAAACTGAGGTTTTTTCAATATCTATCTGACTGCAGAAGCCTAGTTTTCACTTTAAACACATTCTAGAAAACCTCATTCTATCTTGTTCTTTTTAAAATTCATACCTATTTGGTACCTATTCAGAAGTTGATTAGTTAATAATTGTCTAAAAACATTAAACAGAAGGTACAAAGTATCCTCACACAATAGTAGCAGTTTTTTTTTTTGTTTTTGATGACTGATCTATCTAACCAGTCTGCCCGCCTAAGTTCCTATTATTATATGCTACGTGATGATTGCTCTCTCTCCCTTTCTGAGAAGAACTGCATGAGTTCTAAAGCATTTAGTCAAGGACCCTTTAGTACTACAAGAATTAGGTACCTGGAACGGATCATTCTATTTACCTTTTCATCACTTTGAACCAGAAAAATATTTCTTTGTACCTATCTTGCTTATACCTCATTTGTCAATGAGTTGGGGGTCATCATTTGCATTTTGGTATGCTCACACTCAGGTGATTTTCAAGTACTACTTTTCAGTTATATTTTAATATAGTTTTCAAAATTGTTTTCCCATTTTAATGAGTATTTACTATAGATTAATCACTTGTCAAATTTGATTTATAAAAATGACTCTTTTGAGTTTATCAGCTTCATAAGAGAAGTATCACCAAATTCTTAAAATTCTTCCTAATCTAATTTTACCACAGCATACCTAAGACTGGATTTTACCTTTTAAAACTTAAAATTGTGCCATATTGTTTTTTCTTCTCAGAGCAACAGTTTATGGCCTATTCATTTCCTTAAATTACTCAAACACCTGCAGGTATTTAATACAGAGCCATGCAGAACTTTAAGTGTGAAAACAGTGAGTTCAAAGGTAATTGTGGGAGCACAAATGAATTGAAGGGAAACTCACAAATGAAGGATTAGGCTATAATGTTGTGCTTGCTAAAACTAACTGCTTAGACTCTCTTAGATTAAGTTCAGTTGTTCTCAAGGTATTAGTTAGATAGTTCCTTTCTTTTTATTTATTTATTTATTTTTTATTTATTTATTTTTTGATTTTTATTTATTTATGATAGTCACAGAGAGAGAGAGAGAGAGAGGCAGAGACATAGGCAGAGGGGGAAGCAGGCTCCATGCACCGGGAGCCTGATGTGGGATTCGATCCTGGGTCTCCAGGATCGCGCCCTGGGCCAAAGGCAGGCGCCAAACCGCTGCGCCACCCAGGGATCCCCCTTTCTTTTTTTTTTTAAAGATTTATTTATTCATTTATGATAGACACACACACAGAGAGAGGCAGAGACACAGGAGGAGGGAGAAGCAGGCTCCATGGAGGGAGCCCGACATGGAACTTGATCCCGGGACTCCAGGATCGCACCCTGGCCCAAAGGCAGGCGCTAAACCGCTGAGCCACCCAGGGATCCCCCCAGATAGTTCCTTTCTTATAGCTATTTCTGACAATGAAGAAACTCAGGTTGAGGCCAAGTGGGTTTTTCTAGCTACATTAAATGGGTTAGAGACTCACATGGGGATTTGGAAGACAAGAACAATAAAATAGGACTAGAGAGGAGCAAATATACTGTGACTTATTCTTTAACTTAAATCATATGACACCAGGACATTTAAAGAAAATAAAACAGTCATCTGATGTTTAGTTGCAAATCATGAAGCTATGTGTGCCTTAGTGATGTAAATCATCCTTATCACCAAGTAACATAAGATGTTACTTAGTAGTAGTTGTATGGATAACTATAGCCTATTTGCTCATAGGATGCCTAAATGGTTTGTGGAAATTTCATTAAATCAATTTTAATTTTTAACATTTTCCAGCATTTCCTATTTATCAGCACTTTCTCATATATTATTTCAGTTGATTCTCTCAATAACTCTTGACATAGCCATTATCATAGTCTTAATATCGTACATTCCTAATATATATTAAATTAAGCAATTCAGTACATGGCCATCAATGAATTTTAATTGAATTAAAACCTTTAGTTTCAAAAGTTGTAACTTTCTTCTGTGACTATGACAAGTTTGGAGGCAGTTATCAAGTTTTGCTATATGGAATTATTTGATTTGAAAGAGGTGATTTGACACATAATATATCTGAATCATAATGATAAATCCCATGTCTATATAAGTTAGTACTTTTGCATATCAACACATTATGTAAAAAATAGACTTCATTTAGTCATTAAAATAAATTTTCTACATGATGTCAAGCATCTGGATATTCAGAACCATACAGCAATCATATTTGGAACCATCTGGGCATTTGGCATTATTTGAAAAAGAATAACATGACATATTTGCCTGTGTACATCACTCTAACATTTAGTGTTGAGATCAGTAATTACATACCTGTATACTCAGTCCCACCTCACCTTCTGGGATACTTTATGTTTCTACATAGGGAAATATAAAAAATTCTAATTACTCCATGACTTGGTACTTAGTTCAATGGTTCTGAAACTTGTATGATATTATAGTCAGTTGAAGGCTTTAAAAAGTACAAATGTCTTGAGCTCACTCCAAGAGATTCTGATTTAGTTGTTCTGGAGTAGGTAGTTCTAATATAAAGGTAAAGTTAAGAACCATTGATCTAGTTCATTCACCTGCTGGTCCTGTACTGTCCTTGGTATCTCAATGCTTCCCAGTAATCAATTTCTTGTTTAGTACACTTAATCCCTAGTGGTTGTCAATAACTGGATCACTGAAACTTACTTACCTCCTATCAAACTTGGACTCCTACCAAATTCTTTCCACTTGAAACTCAATCATGTGCTTGATCTGGCACTGCTTGGCTAGAAAACAGCAGGTCTTAGAATCTGGTTCTCTGTTGACCAGTCTCCTATTCTCTGGAATGGGGTACTTTTTTTCCCATATTCTGATGCCTGACCTTTGACCAAATTTAGGAATCTTACTAATATTTTCATTAGTGATTCTGTTCAGTCTGCCACAACATACCATTAAAAATTTGATTTATAACATGGGTATTTAGATGATTATGAAATATTTTGCCTTTATCCTCCAAATGCTTTGGTATTATGCTGCCACAAATGGTATAGCATGGTAGTAAGTTTAGAGTTAGGCTATTTGAAATGTAATACTGGTTCCAGCATTTTCTAGCTGCATGACCTTGAATCACTTATGTACCCTCTCTTAGTCTCAGTTTTCACATCCATGCAATAGAGATAATGGTCTTAGTTTTTTGGGTTATGAACATTAAGTAAAGTAATGCTCATAGCATGTTTTACACAGAGCTTACATATTTGTGTTCAAATCCATGTTAGCAACTCTGTTTTTAAATAATAAAAATTCAGCAGGTAACTAGAGCTTGTTTAAAATCAACAATGATTTGGCAACCAGGGATCCCTGGGTGGCTCAGCAGTTTAGTGCCTGCCTTCGGCCCAGGTTGTGATCCTGGAGTCCCGAGATCGAGTCCCACATCGGGCTCCCTGCATGGAGCCTGCTTCTCCCTCTGCCTGTGTCTCTACCTCTGTGTGTGTGTGTGTGTGTGTGTGTGCCTCATGAATAAATAAATAAAATATTAAAAAAATGATTTGGCAATCAAAACAAATTGTCTCATCCATCTTACTCGCCATTTATACAGTAGGCCTCTTATATTTACATATCTTTCAGAACAATGAATTCGCCTTGGAAGTACTGAATTTTTCAGGGAAGAAGTGGATAAGGGTTCATCTTACTTCTAATGTATGGGACATCTATTGCCTTTGATATCATCGATAAATGCTAGGATACTTATTTTATAATTACTTTATTGCCAGGAGTTTTCAATGAAGCCATAAAAGTTAAAAAATGATCAGCCTAATTGCCTCAAGATAGATATGTAATGCATAAATTTCTTGTTTAATGGGTCTAGTAATAAGCCACCTGTTTCCCCGGCTTCCTTCCAAGTTCAGTTATATGAATGACTAGTCCTTTCTGAAGTTAATAAACCCAGACTTTGAAGTACTGTAATGTTGTAATTTAATGGCAGCTCATCTCAATTTTGCATCTTACATAATCAGATAATTCTAGATTTTGAGAAAATAGCCACGCCCTGCTTATCACTTTTATTGCACATTCATCATTGAGCTATCCTTTAGGCCGAAGTTCTGGACTTAAAGGCCCCACTTAGAGGATGAATGAGAAATAATAAGAAGAAAGGAGATAGAAGTAGGCAGTTGGTGGGGTACTTGGCTGATTTGTTCAAGACCAAATTTACAGCATGCTAGCATAACTGAATTTAACAGTCAGTCTAGTCAGCCATCATTTCCCATTTGACTTCATTATTTAATCTATCACAACATTCAAAGACTGCCATACATAATCCTATATAGAATATGTATATATCAAGTCTAAATGAGCCTTGCCACTTTTAACATATCAGAGATTTGGGCTCCAATATTCAGAATATGTAATGAATCAGATTTCTCTGAAAAAAGAGGGTGTAATTATTCTTAACAGGTTAACAATGTTATCAGATGGAGGAAGGTGTGTTTAAGCCACTTAAAGCACATCGTTTCTAAGCACCTACAAACGCATTTGCTGC
Organism: Vulpes lagopus; assembly: GCF_018345385.1. Taxonomy (NCBI): domain Eukaryota; kingdom Metazoa; phylum Chordata; class Mammalia; order Carnivora; family Canidae; genus Vulpes; species Vulpes lagopus. The sequence goes on from NC_054848.1 coordinate 78,841,273, forward strand.
AAATACTAGATAGGATATTTATAAATCATTATGGCAAGCCTGATGAAACTTGTTTTGTGTTTACAGTAAAGATTTTGAGAACGTTATTCATTATTTGCTCTAGAAAAATCATGAAACATACATTTCTCTCTGGTCTTATTATTGGGAATAGTTGTGCTTACAAAGAAAAGAGTATTCATTAGAGAATAAAATCTGAGTTTTCTAGTCAGGACTAGCTAGGGTTAAATCCTAACTCTGTCACTTCCTGGCTGTGTGGTCTTTGGCAAATCACTTAACCTCTATGACCCTCAGTTTCCTCACCGGTAAAATGAGAATAAAGTAGCCCCTTTGGTAAATTCAGTGAACCTGAAAAGTGCTTAAAACTATGCCTGACACATATGGCAAGTGCTGAGTAAATATTTGCTGTAAAGTATCATTTTTTTTATAGGTAACCAGTTTATTTTTTTCCAGATAAATGGATGAATATTTCATCCATGTTGCTCCAGACAGCTTAAAGTTCACTTTGGGGCCCACCTCGCATAAGAGTAGACTTTCCATGTTGTGATTCCTCATTACATTTCAACTATTATTTTAAATTTATTTGACTTTGTAAATTGTTTGAATGTCTGTAAAACCATCTTAGAATAAGACATATATCAATCAGACGAAGACGTGATGAAATATAAGGCAAAACTCCCTTACCTTCAGCTACTATGAAGAATTGAAGCCCCACAAAAAGTGTCTTTCAGAAGTTGTCATTTAGACCTTTTTATGATTTTCTGCCTCTGCGTTTTTCCAAATTTATTTTAAGCTAATTGTAAATACGTGATATTTCACCCCTAAATACTTCATCATGCATGTCTAAAAATATAAGGACATTTTCTTTTGTAACCACAGTATGATAGAAACATCTGACAAAATTAACAGTAGGAATTAATGTATTTTAAGAGATTATAGACTTCTTGAAAGGTAGAGATAGTGGCTTCTACTACTTTTCATATCAGTGACTGACACAGATATGGGTATATGTTCTCAGTGCATCCTTGTGAACTGCCTAGTCATTTAATTGCTCTATGCAGTTTTATTGAGTTTGCTCAGTTCTTCTCTCTGAAATACAGAGGTAGTGAGGGTGACAGAACATGAGAGACACCAAACTCTGGGAAAAGAACAAGGGTTGGTGGAAAGGGAGGTGAGTGGAGGGTTGGGGTGACTGGGTGATGGGCACTGAGGGGGGCACTTGACGGGATGAACACTGGGTGTTACGCTATATGTTGGCATATCGAACTCTAATAAAAAATATACAAAAAAGAGAAAACTCCTCTTTGCTGCTCTTTATCCCTCCTTCCTGCCCCTTCTGAATCCATCAAGAGAGAAAACAATGGAGTGAAATTAAACTCCTCTTTTTTTTTTTTTGTAAATTCATACAGGTTACCCTTCCCATGGCATCCTGAATCTATAGGCAAGTTAATAAGTCTTTCCCCATCAGCAAACATCATTGATTTCTCATGAACTGTGGTAGTTAATATTTGTTAGATACTTTCAGATTCATAGATGGAAGTTGCAATATATACCTAGAGCTATCTTAATCCCATAGTTAAAATGAATTATGTCAGTAAGTAATGATTAAAATAGTTACTATATCAACTCTAGCATCAGAAGTTCTAAAATAATCCATAGTAACAACTAGCCTCAATCTTTTCCCACCTTTTTCCATTTATAATATCTTTACTTCTCCTTGTCTAGCTTTTAGAAGTTCTTTCATCATTTTGGAAAATTGATGAAATATTTAATAATTTTAATAAATCATTAAATAAATATTTAATAAAATATTTCATAATTTTCTGCATGCTAGGGATATGAAATTTTCTTGAATTTGATCAGATGTGATTAGTGTGTTGTCCATTTGAGGCTTTGCCTGTTGTTTTCAAGAAATATATTATTTAATTCCATCATTCTCTGGGGGAACTCAGGCCAAAATAATGCTATTGGAAAGATCAGACCCCTCAAAATTCTTCACCACATGGAAAATGTACCTAATTATTTAACAACATCTTTCATCAGCATTTCCCTCAATCCATTCTTCCTTGATTGTGTTCTCTCAAATATTAGAGATTAAATCTTGGTGCAAATATTTAATCTTGGACAAAGCTTCACATTTAGAAATAGCATGGGTTCCATCATGCCTAGACAAGCACTGTGCAGCTCTTATTCTCATGATGGTAGTTATTGACAGGAATGCTGTCACTCTTTGCTATTACAGGTTCCATTAATGCTGCCAGGAGAAAGGGACTCTGGCATTTTGGCAGGTGCTCTTTGCCAGGCTCTATACTTTTTAAAAATCTTTACAACTTGGCTACACAGAGATTTTAGGAGTGCTATTTGACATCCTGGCTGTTGACTTAGTCATAAGTGAAAAATACACTAAATTGTCTTTGTGTTGTCTTTTGCTTTTTCTGGTCTTGTGCTCTCTGGGCAGGGGACATGTATTTCACATATGTCAAAGTTTAATGTAAAGTAATAATGTTCACATTTGATAGTATGGATCACCTTAAATGCATTCCTGGGTTTGATCATCATCATAACACTAAGATTAAGCTAGAACTAATTGGTCCGTTTTATAGATGAGCAAGCTAAGAACATTTTCATTTTAATTTCCTAAAATCACAAAGGCCAGGAAGAGAGTCTGCCCTGGCCAAAGTCTAATGTGCTGCTTCTTGATCTAACTTGGTTATCTTCTTAATGAGAATTTGACAAAAAGCTGCTAACCACAAGCCAAGAGACCAGGTTTTAGAGTCAGTTGTAAGAATTGAATAAATGAATCATAGCAGATATAATTTAAAGAAGATTGATCCGTAGCCTTCATTCATAAGATATTACAGTTGAATGAACCTGTATTTCCAGATGTCTACTATTTATGTTCCCATGTTGATCAAAGTCTCCACCAAGTAAATAATGGCCAGTTGTGGATGATAACTCACAAATGTGTCTTTCTTTCCAAAGTCTACAAGCAAAAGAGGACATATAATGAATATGAGTATGTATGTGTGTGTCCTTCTCTGACTCTCTCTGTGTCTCTCATGAAAAAATAAATAAAATCTTTAAAAAAATAAGATTTACCCTTAGATTAACTGTAGCACAATTTATATGCTAAGGATTTTGAATTGATAATTAAGAAAAAAATGAATCCTGCCCCATGTAATGATTATTGAAAAATAACTAATTTGCATATTTCCAAATAATGTGAATGAAACATTGGCTTTTGGATCGTCTTTTCACCACTAACCACATGACAAATTGGTGAGCAGTGGTAAGTGGTTATTCTTGTGAAAAATCACAACACACCAAGGAGGTAGATATCTGTATATAACAGTCAGGACTTTCTGGTTCTCTCCCTTGAAATGTATCAAGTAGTCTCTTTATGACCCTACTGCCTTTCCTTCCTCTTTCCTTCTATCAGCCTCCTTTCTGCCCACCATCTTCTCTGGTTGCACTTGATTTAACCAGAACTCCTACCACTGACTCAAATGGAAAATATGTGGAACTGCTGCCCAGAAAACAGACATGTGGCAGAATCCTCTTGGACGCCAGTGGTCTCATTGAGTGCTAATGATAGCCTGCAAGGACTATCAATCATTTCAGGGAATACCCTTGTCATAGGATACAAGGATCTCAAAAGGAAAGGGGTTAATGCACACCTTTGAAAATGTGCAAATCAGTAGTTATTAGTGTCCAGAAATAAATTTGATAGTGGACAATGTAGGATGGCAATAACAGTAAGAGTATTCTAAATTTGAATAGAACTTTTCCCCTTGTCAGTGTACTTTCCCATCTGTTATCTCATTTAATCCTCACAACAGTCCTATAAAGCAGTCATGGCAAGGAGGTATTATCACCCCCTATTTGACCCATGAGGAAACCCAAGTGAAATGATGAGTTAATGACAGAACCTGGACTAGAATTTAGGGCATCCAACCCTGACTATTTATTCAGCCATCCAGCTATTCATTTCTTTCTTTCAAATATAGCAGCTTCAGCCTTAGTATTTCAGATGCCTTTAAGGAGAGAGGGTGAATATCTTTTTTTAGATATTTATTTTATTTTTCATGAATTTATTTATTTGGAAAAATTTCAAATGCACAGAAATATTGCGTTGAAATTACAATCAATATCCATATATGCTTTATGTGGATTTACCAAATTGTTAACATTGTGCCATCTTTGTATCATCTCTATGGATGTACATATGCCTAAGTATGTATGTATGTATTTTTTCTAAACCATTTGGAAATAAGTTCCAGATATGATACTTCACCTGTGAATAATTTAGCATTTGTCTTATAAAAATAAGGATCTTCTCATACATAACTAGAATACAATTATCATAGGAAATTTAATGTTGATATAATTCTATATCTAATACATATTCTACATTCAAATTTCTCCAGTTATTCCAATAATGTTCTTTAGAGTATTTTCCTGATCCAGAATCCAATTAAAGATTATGCATATCATTTATTGATCATGCCTTTCTCGTTTAATCTAGAACAGTTGCCTGACCTTTGTAAAATTTAAATTTATTTCTAATTGAGTTCATGACATTGACATTTTTGAAGCAACTAGACCAATTGTAGTGTAGAATTACCTTCTATTTGAATTTGTCTGATTGTTTCCTCATGATTAGATTCATGTTATACATTTTTGACCAAAATGCTACTGGAATGATCCTTGTGTACTTCTTTGTGCCTAACTTACAGAGGCACATGACTTATCTTTGTCCCACTATTGGTTATTCTACCTTTGATCATTTGCTTGAGGGATTATCTGACAGATTAATCCACTGTAAAGGCATCTTTTATCCTTTATAATTAATTAATAATCTGTTGGATGATACCTTGAGACAATGTGAATACTCTGTTCAATAAAACCTTTTTTTGATAATTCTTTCCTGAATCAGTGATGGCAGTGGTGGTTGATAACTGATGATTTCTAACTTCTGCATGTATATCAATTGATATTTCTACATAAAAAAGATCTCTATCCTCTTTCATTACTATTAACATGGACTCATAGACTTTTTAATCTGATGCTGTCCATTTTGACATGTGCCAATCTTAAGTGTACAACTCAGTAAATTATTTTTATTGCAGTTCAACCATGTTTTAGTGTTCAGTTCAGGACATTTAGAATACTCAAATTTTTGTTCAACCATCACCAGAATTTTTTAATGCTCTCAAACTGAAAGTGCATATGTATTAAGCAAAGCTCCCCATTCCTGCCTACTCCAAGCCATTGGCAGCCACCATTCTAATTTCTGTCTCTACAAAATTGACTATTTTAGGTATCTTGTGTAAGTGGAATCATAAAAAAAATATTCTTTTATGCATGGCTTATTTCATTTAGCATAGTGTCTTCAAAATCCATCCATGTTGCAGCATGTTATCAGAATTTCCTTTCTTTTTAAGACTGAAAAATAGTCCATTGTGTGGATATATCTCATTTTGCTTATCTACGTATCTTTAGATGGACACCTGGGTTGCATCTGCTTTTTGGCTATTATACATAATGCTTTAAGGAATATTGATGTGCAAATATCTATTCGAGTTTCTGTTTTCAATTCTTTTGAGTATATGTATCCAAAGGTAGAATTACTGAATCATATGGTACTTATATATTTAATTTTTTTGAGGACCTTCTATATCATTTTCCATAGCAACCACACCATTTTACATTCCCACCAGCAATGCAAAGGTTCCAATTACTTCACATCCTTACCAACACATTTATTTAATAATAGTAATACTAAATATATACAAAATGGTATCTCATTATAGTTTTGATTTACATTTCTCTAACAATTAGTGATATTGAACATCTTTTCATGTGTTTATTGCCCACTTGTATATTTTCTTTGAAGAAATTTCTACCCAACTCCTTTGCCCATTTTTAAATCAAGTTGTTTATCTTTTTAAGTTGTTATTTAAATTAAATACTAATTAACATACTGTGTAATATTAGTTTCAGGTGTACAATATAGTGATTCAACACTTCCATACATCATCTTGTGCTCATCACAACAAACGCAATCCTTAATCCCCAACACATATTTCACCCATCCCTACCAACCTCCCCTCTGGTAATCATCAGTTTGTACTTAAAAGTCTATTTCTTGGTTTGCCTCTCTCCTTCTTTCTCCCTGTGATTGTTTGTTTTGTGTCTTAGTTTCACATATGAGTGATATCATATGGTATTTGTCTTTCTCTCACTGGCTTATTTCACTTAGCATAATGCTTTCTAACTCCATCCACATCATTGTAAATGGCAGGATTTTATTCTTTCTATGGCTGAATAATATATATATATTATAATATACTATATTATACTATAATATACTATATATACTATACTATAATATACTATAATATTATATATATGATATCTTCTGTATACATTTTCAGTCAGTCAACATTTGGGCTGTTTCCATAATTTGGCTATTGTAGATAATGCTACTGAACACTACTGTAAACATCAGGTTGCATGTATCCCTTTAAATTAGTATTTTTATATTCTTTGGGTAAATATATAAAGTTGAATTGCTGGATCATAGGGTAGTTTTATTTTTAACATTTTAAGGAACCTGCATACTGTTTTCCATGGTGGCTGCACAAGTTTGTATTCCCACCAACAGTGCAAGATGGTTCCCCTTTCTCCACATCCTTGCCAGCACCTGTTGTTTCTTGTACTGCTGATTTTAGCCATACTGGCAGATGTGAGGTGCTACCTCATTGTAGTTTTGATTTGTATTTCCCTGATGATGACTGACGTTGAGCATCTTTTCATGTTCCTGTTGGCCATCTATATTTACAAGTTGTTTATTTTTCATTTGTTGTTGAGTCGTAGGAGTTCTTTATATATTCTGGATACTAATCCCTAATCAGACATATGGTTTGTAAATATTTTCTCTCATTCTCTAGATTGCCTTTTTACTCTGTTGGTGATGTCCTTTGATACACAAAAGTTGTTAATTTTGATGAAGTCCATTTTATTTTTTTTTTCTCTGTTGCCTGTGCATTTGGCGCTATACCCACGAAATCATGACTGCATGCAATGTCATAAAACTTTCCCCCTACATTTTCTTCTTAAGGATTTTATAGGTTTCTTTCTTATGTTTAGATTTTTTGACCCACTTTGAATTCATTTTTGTATATGGTGTAAGTTAAGGGTCCAATGTCATTCTTTTGCATGTGGGTATCCAATTTTCCCAATACTATTTGTTCAGAAGACTATCTTTTCCCCCATTGAATTGCCTTGACCCCTTTATCAAATATTATTTGATTCTATATGAAAAGATTTATCTCTGGGCTCTCTCTTCTATTCCGTTGGTTTAAATGTCTCTCTTAATACTAGAACAACACTGTTTTGATTGGTAAAGCTTTGTAGTAACCTTTGAAATCAGGAAATGCAAGGCCTCAAGCTTTATTCTTTTTCAAGATTGTTTTGGCTATTCAGGATCTGTTGAGATTCCATGTAGATTTTAGGATGGGTTTTCCTACTTATGCAAAAAAAAAAAATCATTGTGATTTTTGATAGGGATTTTATTAAAGCTGTAGTTGGCTTTGAGTTTTACTGATGTATTAACAATATTAAGTCTTCTATTTGTGTCTTTAATTTCTTTCAGCAACATATTTACTTTTCAGCATACAAGTCTTTTGCCTCCTTGGTTAAGTTTATTCCTAAGTATTTTATTATTTTTTATTTTACTGTAAGTGAAATTGTTTTCTTTATTTTCTTTTTTTTTTCAAACAGATCAAAATTTTTATTTAGGGATGTGCTTAAAAACAAATACATTATAAAAAGAAAGATAAAGCATCTTTATGTGTATATTACCGTGATGCTACTGTCATAATGCCTTGAAATTAGAACTTAATCACAACAAGAAGTATGGAAGGACCACAAACACGTGGAGGTTAAGGACCATCCTGCTAAAAGATGAAAAGGTCAACCAGGAAATTAAGGAAGAATTAAAAAGATTCATGGAAACTAATGAGAATGAAGATACAACCGTTCAAAATCTTTGGGATGCAGCAAAAGCAGTCCTGAGGGTTTTCTTTATTTTCTTTTTGTTTTTTTTGTTATCATATATAGAAGCACTACTGATTTTCTGTTTTGATTTTTATCCAGCTCAGTGAAATTTTACATATAAATGTACCTATGTAATTAGCACATCAATATATAAAAACTATCACCCCAGAAAATTATTTCATTTCCACTTCCAGTTTATACTCTGCAATGCTAGTGTGTAGTCTGTTACCATATATTTGATTGGCAAGTTTTTGAACTTCATGTAATTGATTCTAACAGTATGCACCCTATTGCTCATTTTTTTAATGAACAGAAGTTTATTAAATACCTACATTTTGTTAATATGCCAAGTATTTGGTATGAGCACAGAGCCCCTGACTTCAAGGAACTAAAGATTTAGTAAGAGAAAGAAGTTTCACCACTTGAAGGAGTGGCAGTATAGGTTAGATGCAGACTGACATGCATGGATAAACTTGGGTCAATGACATGGCTCCTACAGTTCTGGTATCCCCTGGAGATGAGATGAACAGGATAGAAGAATTTGCCAGGTAAAGGGAAGAAAGTGTGCAAACACATGGACATGCTGGGCTTATCTGGGAAACTGTTTGGGGTGTCAGTTTTACTGGAGTATAGTTGGATGACTTTTAGTCCAGAGGTGGACAAGCAAAGGTATGTTGTGTCAATATGTTTTGGGGATGGATTTATATTATCATTGGATTAGGAATTTATTCTTACTGCTGAAAGATTTCATTGAATGATTGTACCAAAATGTGTTTATCCATTCTCTTGTTAATGGGAATTTGGGTTATTGCCATGTTTTGGCTTCTGTAAATAAAGCTAATATCAATATTCTTGTTAAAGGCTCTGGTAAACATATGGACTCATTTCTCCTGGATATCTACCTATGAGTGGGAATAAATAGATATTATGGTAACTGCATGTTCAACTTTGAAAAGAACCACCAATTTTTTTCAAAGTGATTGTGTGATCTTGGCATTGTAATTCTTTGTCACATTTTTAAACTTTCTGGTGTATGCAGTGGTATCTCATGGTAGTTTTATTTTGTATAATCTTGATTACAAATAGTATTAAACACCTTTTTCATATTTTTATTATCTTATTCATATGTGGATATTTTTTGTATATATTCTTTTATTGGAGTTTGATTTGTCAACATATAGCATAACACCCAGTGCTCATCCCGTCAAGTGCCCCCCTCAGTGCCCGTCACACAGTTACCCCAACTACCCATCCAACTCCCTTTCCACCACCGCTTCTTTGTTTCCCAGAGTTAGGTGTCTCTCGTGTTCTAACACTCTCACTGATATTTCCCACTCATTTTCTATCTTTTCCCCTAAAATACCTTTTAGAATTTTTATATTTCCCAAATGAATGAGACAATAAAATGTTTGTCTTTTTCTTACTGACTTACTTCACCCAGCATAATACCTTCTAGTTCCATTCACATTGAAGCAAATGGTGGGTATTCGTCATTTCTAATGGCTGAGTAATATTCCATTGTATACATAGACCACATCTTCTTTATCCATTCATCTTTCAGTGGACACCGAGGCTCCTTCCACAGTTTGGCTATTGTGGACATTGTTGCTATAAACATTGGGGTGCAGGTGTTTCTGTTTTTCGCTGCATCTGTATCTTTGGGGTAAATCCCCAGCAGTGCAACTGCTGGGTCATAGGGAAGTTTTATTTTTAACTCTTTGAGGAACCTCCACACAGTTTCGCAGAGTGGCTGTACCAGTTCACATTCCCACCAACAGTGCAAGAGGGTTCACCTTTCTCCACATCCTCTCCAACATTTGCTGTTTCCTGTCTTGTTAATTTTCACCATTCTCACTGGTGTGAGGTGGTATCTCATTATGGTTTTGATCTGTATTTCCCTGATGGCAAGTGATGTGGAGCATGTTTACATGTGCTTCTTGGCCATGTGCATGTCTTCTTTGTTGAAATTTCTGTTCATATCTTTCGAACATTTCATGATTGGATTGTTTCTTTGCTGTTGAGTTTAAAAACTTTTCTATAGATCTTGGATACTAGCCCTTTACCTGATATGTCATTTGCAAATATCTTCTTCCATTCTGTAGGTTGTCTTTTAGTTTCGTTGATTGTTTCTTTTGCTGTGCAGAAGATTTTATCTTAATGAAGTCCCAATAGTTCATTTTGTTTTTGTTTCCCTTGCCTTCATAGATGTATCTTGCAAGAAGTTGCTGTGGCAAGTTCAAAACGGGTGTTGCCTGTGTTCTCCTCTAGGATTTTGAAGGATTCCTGCCTCATATTTAGATCTTTCATCCATTTTGAGTTTATCTTTGTGTCTGATGTAAGAGAATGGTCTAGTGTCATTCTTCTGCACATGGCTATCCAATTTTCCCAGCACCATAGATTGAAGAGACTGTCCTTTTTCCAGTGGATAGTCTTTCCTGCTTTGTTTAAAATTAGTTGACCATTAGTTGAGGGCCCATTTCTGGATTTTCTATTCTGTTCCATTGATTTATTCTTTTTGGGCCAGTACCACACTGTCTTGATGATCGCAGCTTTGTAGTACAACCCGAAATCCAGCATTGTGATGCCCCCGGATCTGGTTTTCTTTTTCAGTATTCCCCTGACTATTCGGGGTCTTTTCTGATTCCACACAAATCTTAAGATGATTTGTTCCAACTCTCTGAAGAAAGTCCATGGTATTTTGATAGAGATTGCATTAAATGTGTACATTACCCCAGGGTTGCATTGCACTGACATTTTTCACAGTATTAATTCTTCCAATTCTTGAGCATGGAATATTTTTCCATCTCTTTGTGTCTTCCTCAACTTCTTTCAGAAATGTTCTGTAGTTTTTAGAGTATATATCCTTTACCTCTTTGGCTAGGTTTATTCCTAGGTATCTTAGGATTTTTGGTGCAATTGTAAATGGGACTGACTCATTAATTTCTTTTTTTTTTTTTTTCAGTTTCATGGTTAGTGTGTAGAAATGCCACTGACTTCTGGGCATTGATTTTCTATCCTGCCACACTGCCAAATTGCTGTATGAGTTCTAGCAATCTTGGGGTGGAGTCTTTTGTTTTTTTTTACGTACAGTATCATGGCATCTGTGAAGAGGGATAGTTTGACTTCTTTGCCAATTTGAATGCCTTTTATTTCTTTTTGCTGTCTGATTGCTGAGGCTAGGACTTCTAGTACTATGTTGAATAGCAATAGTGAAAGTGGACATCTCTGTCATGTTCCCGATCTTAGGGGAAAAGCTCCCAGTGTTTCCCCATTCAGAATGATATTTGCTGTGGGCTTTTCATAGATGGCTTTTAAGATGCTAAGGAATGTTGCCTCTATCCCTACACTCTGAAGAGTTTTGATCAGGAATGGATACTGTCTTTTGTCAAATGCTTTTTCTGCATCTATTGACAGGATCATATGGTTCTTGTGTTATCTCTTGTTGATATGATCTATCATGTTGATTGCTTTACAAGTGTTGAACCAGCCTTATATCACGGGGATAAATCCCACTTGGCCATGGTGAATAATCTTCTTAATGTACTATTGTATCCTATTGGCTAGTATCTTGTTGAGAATTTTTGCATCCATGTTCATCAGGGATATTGGTCTAGAATTCTCCTTTTTGGTGGGGTCTTTGTCTGACTTTGGAATTAAGGTGATGCTGGCCTCATAGAACAAGTTTGGAAGTATTCCAACCTTTTCTATCTTTCCGAACAGCTTTAGTAGAATAGGTATTGTTTCTTCTTTAAACGTTTGGTAGAATTCTCCTTGGTAGCCATTTGGCCTGGACTTTTGTGTCTTTGGAGGTTTTTGATGACTGTTTCAATTTCCTCCCTAGTTATCAGCCTGTTCAGGTTTCTATTTCTTCCTTTTCCACTTTTGATAATTTGTGTTTTTCCAGAAATGCATCCATTTCTTCTAGATTGCCTAATTTATTGGCATATAGCTGTTCATAGTATGTTTTTAAAATCATTTGTAATTCCTTGGTATTGGTTGTGATCTCTCCTTTTTCATTCATGATTTTATTAATTTGAGTCTTCTCTCTCTTCTTTTTAACAAGTCTGGCTATTGGCTTATATATCTTATTAATTATTTCAAAGATCCAACTCCTGGTATTGTTGATCTGTTCCACAGTTCTTCTGGTCTCTATTTCATTGAGTTCTGCTCAAGTCTTTATGAACTCTCTTCTTCTGCTTGGTGTAGGTTTTATTTGCTCTTCTTTACCAGTTCCTTTAAGTGCAAGGTTAGCTTGTGTATTTGAATTTTTTTCCAATTTTTTGAGCGATGTTTATATTGCAATATATTTCCCTCTCAAGACTGCTTTTGCTGTATCTCAAATATTTTAAATGGTTGTATCTTCATTCCCATTATTTTCCATGAATCTTTTTAATTGTTCTCTAATTTCCTGGATGACCCTTTCATCTTTTAGCTAGATGCTCTTTAACCTTCACATGTTTGAATTTGTTCCAAATTTCTTCTTGTGATTGGGTTCAAGTTTCAAAGCAGTATTGTCTGAAAATATGCAGGGGACGATCCCAATATTTTGGTATCAGTTCAGACCCAGTATGTGGTTTATTCTGGAGAAAGTTCCATGAACACTTGAGAAGAATGTGTATTCAGTCGCTTTTGGATGTAAGGTTTTATAAATATCTGTGAAATCCATCAGGTGCAGAGTATCATTTCAAGCTCTTGTTTCCTTGGATATGTTGTGCTTAGAAATTCTGTTATTTGCAGAAAGCACTGTGTTGAAGTCTCCCAGTATTACTGTATTATTATCTAAGTATGTCTTAACTTTGGTTATTAATTGATTGATATACTTGGCAGCTCCCACATTCGGGGCATAAATATTCATGATTGTTAGGTCCTCTTGTTGGACAGATCCTTTAAGTATGATATAGTGTCCCTCTTCACTTCTTACTACAGTCTTTGGTATAAACTTTAATTTATCTTATAGGAGGATGGCTACCCCTGCTTTCTTTTGAGGACCATTTGAATGGTAAATGGTTCTCCACTCTTTCATTTTCAGGATGTAGGTGGCCTTAGGTCTAAAATGAGTCTCTTGTAGACAGCAGATAGATGGGTCTTGCTTTTTTATCCTGTCTGAAACCCTGCATGTTTTGATCCCATTTTGATAAATGGGATCATTTAGCCCATTCACATTCAGAGTTACTATAGAAAGATACGAATTCATTGTCATCATAATACCTATTCAGTCCCTGATTTTGTGGATTATTTCTTTGAGCATCCTTTTTCTTTTACAGAGTCTCCCTTAATATTTCTTGAATTGCTGGTTTGGTGGTCACATATTCTTGCAGTTTCTGCCTATCTTGGAAGCTCTTTATCTCTCCTTCTATTCTGAGTGAAAGCCTTGCTGGATAAAGTATTCTTGGCTGCATGTTCTTCTCATTTAGGACCCTGAATACATCCTGCCAGCCCTTTCTGGCCTGCCAGGTCTCTGTGGAGAGGTCTGCTGCTAATCTAATATTTCTCCCCATAAAACTTAGGGATCTCTTGTGTCTTTCTGCTTTAAGGACTTTCTCTTTATCTTTGAAATTTGTAAGTTTCACTATTAAATGTTGAGGTGTTGAATGGGTTTTATTGATTTTAGGGAGGGACCTCTCTAACTCCTGGATCTGAAAGCCGGTTTCCCTCCCCAATTTAGGGAAGTTTTCAGCTATGATTTGTTCAAATATGCTTTTTGACCATCTGGCCCCCTCGACACCCTCTGGAACCTCAATTATACATCGATTTTTCCTTCTGAGGTTGTCATTAATTACCCTCATGGTCTTTTAATTGTTTTTCTCTTTTTTCTCAGCCTCTTTCCTTGTCATCAACTTGTCTTCTATGTCCCTCACTCTTTCTTCTACCTCATTAACCCTTGTCATTAGGACCTCCAGTTTGGATTGCATCTCAGTTAATTGATTTTTAATTTCGGTCTGATTAGATCTAAATTCTGCAGTCATGAAGTCTCTTGAATGCTTTATGCTTTTTTTTTTCCAGAGCCACCAGTAGCTTTCTATTTATGCTTCTGAATTGGCTTTCATACATCGAATTGTAATCCAAATTCTGTAACTCTGTGGCAGAGAGTACTGTTTCTGATTCTTTCTTTTGTGGTGAGTTATTCTTTCTAGTCACTTGGCTCAGTGCAGAGTGGCTGTATGAGTGGGCTGCATCAAGAATATCAACCACGACCTAAGTAGATTTCCCCCAGATGATTCTGCTAAAGTCAGAGACCAGAAATTGAAAACCAAGATGGAAGGAAATAAACAAAAGTACCACTAAAGTGAAAAACAAATTTTAAAACATGGGGATCCCTGGGTGGCTCAGTGGTTTAGCACCTGCCTTCAACCCAGGGTGAGATTCTGGAGTCCTGGGATCGAATACCACATTGGATTCCCTGCATCATGGAACCTGCTTCTCCCTCTGCCTGTGTCTCTGCCTCTCTCTCTCTCTCTGTGTGTGTGTGTCTCATGAATAAATAAGTACAATCTTAAAAAAAGTAGTAAAAAATAAATGGCCAGGAATCCTAAAGAAGAATAAGAGAGGGGAAAAAAGAAAAGAAAAAGTAAAAAGAAAAAAAAAAGGAGAGGAAAGAAAAAAAAGGGGGGGTTTACTGAGAGATGGTGGTGGTTACGATGTTGTAGTAGAGGGTGAATGTAGTCTACCTGAGGGGTTCTAGAGGGTGATCCTCTTGTTTGAGTATATTAAGTTCTGCATGCTAGAAGATGCTCACCCCAAATTTATATAAACCAGAAAAACTTGTAGAGGGCCCCAACATTGACCATCAAAGCATAAATGACATAAAAGAGAGGGGCAGATTGGGAATGGGGAATCTCACAGAATGAACCAGCACGGTATACCACTTGGTTCTGGGTGCACACCTGTCATGTTTTCTAAGGTATTAACTTCTACCATTGTAGAACAAAATGAGACATAGAAAACAAAAAACACAAAACAAAACAAAAAATACATATCTTTTATATCTCCTAAAATTGAGTATGTTGAAGGGAATCTAGATGTGGAGAATATATCTAGGACCTGTAATTGTTTAAATATGAAAGTTGAAAAGGGAGAAACTTAAAAATGAAGAGCTGGTAAAATATAGTAGTTAAGGTGGGAAAAGGAAAAAAATTGGAAATTAACTGTCTGATATAAAAATGAGTTGTACTGGAAAAAGGAAGCAAAAAAAAAGAGGGGTACCCTCTGGTTCTGTATACTGTAAATCCCTCAACTTCCCCTGGAGCGTTCCAGTGCTGCTTGGTTAAGAACTTGTTCTTCCCCTGTCCTTCCAGTTGGTCTTCTGGGGGAGGGGCCTGCTGTGCTGATTCTTAGGTATGTGTACCTGGGGGACCTGCCCCGCCCCCTTCCAGTTGCTGGGCTCAGAGCGAGCTGTTGTCCCTGTGAGTCCTCTGTTCCCTGGCAGCCCCACCTCTCCCAGGCACAGGGTGAAACAAGGAGGATCAGCACTGGTGGCGGCCAGGTCTCCAGCCCTGGAGTCAGCTCCTGCAGTAGCTACCGCAGTCTCCCAGTACACACTGGCCTAGATGCTTCCCGGCGGCATGGGTATGCTGATCTTCCCAGCTTGGGGGCGCTCAGAGGCAGGATGTCCTGTTGATTTCCTGTCCCGTCTCCGCCTCTGCCTGTCCCGGGGCAAGTGCAGGATCATGGGCTGTGTCCACCCAGTGCCCGGGTATCCGGGGCCTGTGCTGTTGGAATTAGGCTCCCGGGGCTGTGCCTCCCAAAAGTAGCAGGGCACAGACCCCTCCTCCTGGACCCCCTGCCTGCCCACCCGCTTCTCCTGAGGCCCCGCTGGGTGCGTGTTCCAGCCCTTTACCGAGATCAGCCTTCAGTGTGTGGTGCGCTCTTCCCCGGGGCAGCACTTCTTCTATAAGTGACTCTGGGACACTGGAGGCTCCACTGCCCCTCCTGTGATTCTGCCCAATTTCCCTGCTAAGCACCTTTCAGTCTGGGAAGAACCCGGCCCAGATTTTTAAAATTCCTGCTTCTCGGGGCCTGGGCCCTCCTGTCCCGGAGGCTTTCACCACCTGGCCTTAGCTGGGCTCCTCGCAGGGCCCCTCCCCCGCTTGATTCTTTTTTGTTTTTCCACCTTCCTACTTTGTTAGAAGTGAAAACCCTTGTCTTTGTAGCAGTTCTAGCTGTTCTATCTAAATCTCAGGTAGAATTCGTAGGTTTTCAGGATTATTTGGAAGTAATCTAGGTAATTTCGTGGGTCCAGGGGAGTTGAGGTCCCTACTCCTCCACCGTCCCCAGGTAGAGTGAATTTTAAGCAGACACTGCACTGTGCACAAATCCCTATGCGGGGCTTGATCTCAGGACCCTGAGATCATGACCTGAGCTGAAACCGAAAGTCAGATACTCAACTGTACTGTCCACACAGGCACCCCAAGTAAGTGTACTCTTGATCTTATCCATTTCACCCATTCACTCACCCAGTCACCTCTCCTCAGGCTAAAACCAGTTTTTTCTCTGTATTTCACAGTCTGTTTTTTCTTTGTTCATTTGTTTTGTTTTTTAGATTCCATATGTAAGTGAAATCATATGGTATTTGTCTTTCTTTATGACTTATTTCACTTAGCATAATGCCATCTAGGACCTTCCATGTTGTTGCAAATGGCAAGATCCCATTCTTTTTATGGCTGAGTGATATTCCAGTGTGTGTGTGTGTGTGTGTGTGTGTGTGTGTGTGTGTGTGTATGTGTTTATATACCACATCTTCTTTATTCATCCATCTACTGGTGGACACTTGAGTTGCTTCCATATCTTGGCTATTGTAAATAATGCTGCAATAAATATCATGTACATATATCTTTTAGATTAGTGTTTATAGTGGTTTTGTTTTCTTTGGGTAAATACCCAATAGTGGAATTCCTAGATTATATGATACTTGTATTTTTTATTTTTTGAGGAAACCCCATACAGTTTTCCACAGTGGCTGCACCAATTTATATTCCCACCAATGATGCATGAAATTTACTTTTTCTCTACATCCTTGCTAACACTTGCTGTGTATGATACTTTTGATACTAGCCATTCTGACAGGTGTGAGGTGATGTCTCATTGTGATTTCGATTTGCATTTCCCTAATGATTAATGATGTTGAAGATCTTTTCATGTGTCTGCTGTCCATCTGTATATATTCTTTGGAAAAATATCTATTCAGGTCTTCTGTCCACTTTTGATCAGATTGCTTGTTTTGTGTGTGCGTGTGTGTGTGTGTGTGTGTGTGTGTGAATAAGCTGTATAAATTCTTTAGATATACTGGGTATTAACCTCTTCTTGAATATATCATCTGTATATATCTTCTCCCGTTCGTTAGGTTGCCTTTTTCTTTTGTTGGTAGTTTCTTCTGCTGTGTAAATCTTTTTATTTTAGTTTAGTTTTGCTTTTGTTTTTCTTAGAAGGTATATCCATAAATATGGTGCTATGGCTGATGCCCAAGAGATTACTATCTATGTTTTCTTCTAGGGATTTTATACTTTAAGGTCTCACATTTAGGTATTTAATCCATTTTTAGTTTATTTCTATGTATGGTGTAAGAAAGTGCTCCAGTTTAATTTTTTGCATGTAGCTCTCCAGTTTTCCCAACATCATTTATTGAAAATACTCTTTTCCCCATTGTATATTTTTGCCTCCTTTGCGATAGAATATTTAAACATATAGGTGTGGGTTTATTTGTGGGCTCTCTAACCTCATCCCTTGTTTTATGTGTCTTTTTTTTTTTTTTTTGTGCCAGCAGCATGCCATTTTTTTTTGCGAAAGCTTTGTAGTATATCTCAAATTCTGGGATTGAGATACCTCCAACTTTGTTCTTTCTCAATATTGCTTTGGCTTTTGGGTCTTTTGTGATTTCATACAAATTTTAGGATTATTTGTTCTAGTTCTGTGAAAAATACTTTTGAAATAGGGACTTCATCAAATCTGCAGATTGCCTTGGGTAGTATGGACATTTTAGTAATATTAATTTCTACAACTTATGAGCATGGAGTATCTTTCCATTTGTTTGTGTCATTTTAAATTTCAACAAAGTCATAGTTCTCAGAGTCTTTTACCTCTTCAATTAAATTTATTCCTACTTATTTTATTCTTCTTGGTGCAGGCATAAATGGGATTGTTTTCTTAATTTCTCTCCCTGATAATTTGTTATTCATGTATAGAAATGCAACAGATACCTGTATCCTGTAACTTTACTGAATTCATTTATTAGTTGTAATAGTTTTTTTTTTTTTTGGTAGAGACTTTAGAATTTTTAAATACAGTATTAAGTCATCTGTAAATAGTGAGTTTTATTTCTTGCTTACCAATTTGGATGTCTTTTATTTATCTTGTCTGATTGCTGCAAACAGGGTTCTAATACTATGTTGAGAATACTAGAAGTGGTGAGAGTGGGTATACTTATCTTGTTCCAGATCTTAGAGGTGAAACTCTCAATTTTCCTGATTCAGTATGAAGTTACTTGTGGATTTTTCATATGTATTCTTTATTATGTCGGTGTATGATCCCTCTACACACACTTTGTTGAAAGTTTTTATCATGAATGGATTTTATACTTTATCATATGTTTTTTTGCCTCAATAGAAATAATCATATGGTTTTTATCCTTTCTCTTGTTGATGTGCTGTATCACATTGATTTGGAAATATTGAATCACCCTTGTATCCTGGCAATAAATTCCACTTGATTGTGGCAATTGATTTTTTTAATGTATTGTTGGCTTTGGTATGCTCATATTTTATTGAGGACTTTTGCATCTATGTTCATCAGAGATATTGGCCTGTAGTTGTCTTTTTTGTAGTGCCTTTATATAGTTTTTCTATCAGTGTAATGCAGACCTCATAAAATGAATTTGGAAATTTTACTTCCTCTTTTATTTTTTGGAATAATTTGTGAAGAATAGGTATTAAGCCTTCTTTAAGTGGTTGGTAGAATTTGTTTGTGTAGCCATCTGGCCCTGGACTTTTGTCTTTTGGAAGATTTTTTATTACTGATTTAATTTCTTTGCTGGTTATTAGTCTGTTCAAATTTTCTATTTGTTTCTGAATTAGTTTGGATGATTGTATATTTCTAGAAATTATCCATTTCTTATAGGTTGTCCAATTTGCATATAATTTTTTCATAATATTCTCTTGTAATTCTTTGCATTTCTGTGGCTCCAGTTGTTATTTCTCCTACCTTGTTTCTATTTCTATTTGAGTCCTCTCTTTTATTCTTCATAAGTCTGGCCAAATATTTATCAATTTTATCTTTTCAAGGAACCAGCTCCTGGTTTCATTGATCTTTTCTATTGTTCTTTAGTTTCTATTTTATTTCTGCTCTAATATTTATTATATCCTTCTCTTTACTAGTTTTGAGCCTTGTTTGTTCCTCTTTTTCCAGCTTCATTAGGTATAACATTAGTTTATTTACTTGAAAGTTTTCTTGTTTCTTGAAGTAGGCCTGTATTGCTAGAAACTTCTTAGAACTGCTTTTGCTCTATCTGAAAGATCTTAGACCATTGTGTTTTTATTTTAATTTGTTTCTGAACTTTTTATTTTACTCTTTGTTTTATTGGCTGACCCATTTGTTGTTTAGTAGCATGTTGTTTAGCTTCTGTGTGTTTATGTTCTTTTTAGATTTAGTCTAATTAGATTTAAAGTAATTATTGATATGTAAGTATTGCCATTTGTTAATCATTTTCTGGTTGTTTTTTGTAGCTCTCTGTTCCTTTCTTCTTCTCTTGCTGTCTTCCCTTTTGGTTTGATGGCTTTCTCTAGTGTTTTTCTTGGATTTTTTTCTCTTTATTTTTTGCGTATCTACTATAGGTTTTTTATTTTGGGTTATAATTGAGTTCTTATATAACATGTTATGTGTGTAACAGTCTATATTAAGTCGATGATAGCTTAGGTTTAAACACATTCTAAAAGCACAAATTTTCCTCCCCTCCAAATTTTATGTATGTGATGTCATATTTTACATATTTTTGTTTAGCCCTTGACTAACTTTTGTGGATATAATTGACTTTACTACTTTTGTGTTTTAACAATATTGGCTTTATAAATGATTAATCTACTACCTTTACAATATGTTTGCTTTTATTTACAAAACTTTAACTTTCATAACTTTCTTACTTTTAGTTGTGGCCTTTTCTCTCTACTCAAAAAATTCCCTTTAACATTTCTTATAAGGCCAGTTTAGTGATAATGAACTCCTTTAACTTTTGTTTGTCTGGAAAACTTTAGTTCTAGCTCTATGCAGAATGACAACTTTGTCAGGTAGAGGTATAGGTTTTCTCCTTTCACCACTCTAAATGTATTATGTTACTGTCTTCTGGTCTCAAAGTTTCTGCTGAAAATCAGCTTATAGTCCTATAGGGTGTCCCTTCCATATAAATGTGTTATTTTCTTTTGTTTCTTTAATTATCTATCATTATTGTTTTGCCATTTGAATGATTTTACATGTCTTGGTGTGCACCTCCTTGGGTTCATCTTGTTTGGTGCCTTCTATGTTGCCTAGATAGGAATGTTTCCTTTTCCAGATTACAGAAATTTTCAGCTATTACTTCTTCAAATAAATTTTCTGCCTCTTTATCTCTTCTTCTGGGCTCCCTATAATGTGAATTTTATTACACTTGATGATGTCACTGAGTTCCCTTAACCTATTCTCATTTTTTCACTGTTCCTTTTTTTATTTTTGCTATTCTGCTTGGTTGTTTTCCACTACCTTGTCTTCCTAATCTGTTCTTCTGCTTCGTTTAATATGCTGTTAATTTCTTGTAGCATATTTGTGTTTCAGTTATTGAATATTCAGCTCTGTTTTTTTAAAATATTGTCTCTCTTTATTAATGTTCTCACTGAGATCAACCACTCTTTTCTCAAGTCCAGTGAGTATTTTTATGACTATTACTTATAATTTTTTAATCAGGCATATTGCTTATCTCTGTTTCATTCAGCTTTTTTGCTGTGATTTTTGTTTTATTTGTTTGCTTTTCATTTGGGACACATTTTTCTCTGTCCTTATTTTGTCTAACTCTTTGTTTCTATGTATTAAGTAAGTCAGCTACATTTTCTAGTTTTGAAGATAGTGCCCTTGTGTAGAATAGGTCTTGTGGTATACTGTAACACAATTCTCCCTGGTTACCAGAACCAGGCGCTCCAGGGGTGTCCCGTATATTGGTGACATGTGCCCTAATGTTGTGGCTGGGTTGCAACTTCCTTCAGCCCAATTTGCTAAAGTGATTCACTTTGTCTGCTGTAGATACACTGGTCAGGCTTTGGTCCCTGCATTGTTAAGTGCTCTATATGTGGCTATTGCAGGCCTGTTGGTGGATGGGTGCAATAGTCAGCCTAGATGTCTGCAATTAGTCTTTCTGCCTCAGCTACAGATACACTGAAGGGCAGGGCTTGCTCCCTCCACAGCCATCTAAGAGGCTAGGCTACTGAAACTGTGGGTGTGTTGATGTATAGGATTATCTCCCTTCTCCCCAGGGAAGGAGTCACTTTGGAGTGGTACCAATTCTTGGTTGGGCTGCCTGCAGGGCATGATGGGGTAGGAGCTGTTTTGGAGGGATTCCTGCTGAAGCAGATGGGTTGAATGGAGCAAGTCTGTAGCAGAATGCCAAGTGGTGGATGCAGTGCTAGAAAGGTAGATGGAGATTGTTAGCACTGGCTCCTGCAAGCATCCAGCTATCTAGGCTGGGGAAGGGGAAGAGAAATGATGTCCACAAGCCTTTTCATTCCCAGAGAAATTTCCTGAAGATCCCCTACACTCCAGCACATGTTCTAAGATTAGTCAACAAATATCACTCAGTTATACCTCAGGCGATTTTCAAACTACTGCTTCCATGCTGTTTCAGGCCAAGTTATTTATTACGCTAGTTCTGTAAGGGTAGGGATTTATTTCTTATAACCCTATGGCTTTCCTAACATTAAGCCCACTGATTTTTAAAGCTCCTGAAGTTAAACCTCACTGGCTTCATAGCCAGATATTATGAGGACTTGTCTTCCCAGTGTAGGTCCTCAGCGCTGGGGGTGGCTGCTATCTAATCCTTTTGTTTCTCTATGCTTGTGGTGTCCCTCCTGCTTGTGGTTAGTCCCACCAGGTGTTTAGGACCCAACCGTATCTCCATCTTTCCTAAGCTTTTTGATGGGACCTTCTCTCTGTGATTAACTCCGCCCTCAGTCCTCAGATTGTTTTCAGAATTAGTTTTGTAAATAGAGCTATTATCTTGGGATGTCCATGGGACAAGGTGAGCTCAGGTAATTAATTTATTTAAAAAAAAAAAAGGATTCTCCTACTCTACCATCTTGCCCAATTCCTAGCCTTCATTTTGGAATTGGAATCCTTTGTTGATATTTTTTTCAGCATTTTAAATATATCATTCTAGCCTTCATTGTTATGAAGTCTGCAGTAATCATATTAATGGTCCTCCTATATGTGATTATTTTTTTCTCTTGTTGCTTTCAAGACTTTGCCTTTGTTTTTGACTTTTAGTGGTTTGTTTATGATATATCTAGGTATAGATTCCTTTGTGTTTATCTTACTTGGAACTTTTTGAACTTCTCTGACATATATATTAAATATGGTCACTATGCTGTATATTCTTTTCTCAAGACTTATTTATTTTACAACTGGAAGTTTGTAACTTTTGATCACTTTCACCCATTTTGCCAACTGTCTACCCCTACTTCTGGCATCCACCAATCTTTTCTCTACATCTGTGAATTTTTGTTTGTTTTAGATTCCACATGTATGTGAGATCATATGGTATGGTATTTGTCTTTTTCCATTGGACCTACTTGACTTTTCATTTAGCACAATGCCCCAAAGTTCCCTCCATGTTATTGCAAATGGCAGGATAGCCTTTATTATGGCTGAATAATATTCCGTTATATATATTTATGGCACAGTTTTTAATCCATTCATCCATCAATGAACACTATAGTTGTTTTCACATCTTGGCTATTATAAATAATGCTGCAATCAACATGGGAGTGCAGATATCTTATTGAGTTAATGTTTTAATATCCTTTGGATAAATGCCCAGAAATGGAATTGCTAGATCATATTATAGTTCTATTTTTAATTTTTTGAAAAGCCTTCATATCATTTTCCATAGTGGTTGTACCAGTTTACATTTCCACCAACAGTACATAAGGATCCCTTTTCTCCACATCCTTGCCAACACTTATTACTCCTTATCTTTTTGATAATAGCCATTCTAACAGGTATGAAGCAATATTTCATCATGGCTTTGATTTACAGTTTCCTGATGATTGGTGATGTTGAATACCTTTTCATGTAAAGGACAGTTTTATTGACTGATTTTTTTAAACTGTGTATAAATCATGATTTCATGTTTCTTTACATGTTTTGTAGATTTTATTTGAGCATTTTAGATAACAGTGTTGCATCTCTGGATTTTGACCTCCTCACCACCACTGTGGCTTATTATAGTTGCTATTTTCTCTTTGTTTAGTGACTTGCCTAAACTAATTCTATGAAATCTGTCATGCCCACTGTTTGTAGCCTATGAAATGACTGTCAAGTTTTTCTTCCTTTTCTTACTTTAAGTCTATATTCATAGAAGTTGCTCCTGGGTCACATAACTTAGTTGTTAACCAGTGATTTGTCTGTCATAGGTTATCCCTAAGCCCCTCAAACCGATAAGCCTTTGCTGATGGGCTTATGTATGTGTAAGGAAGAACACTCAAACTCTAAACTATGCAAATTTTACTTTTCTTGGGGCCCTTTCACATCTTATCAGAATTTACTCTTAATAAGCACGTACATGTTTGCAGCCTCAGGGTTAGCTAGAGGTGTGTATCTAGCTTGGGCTAGCACTCATGGCTGCAACTCCTCCCCCAGACCTTCTCCTCATTTTGAACATAGTTTTCTTCCAAGCTCTTTAACAGAGCCACTTACCCAGCCAGCGCCTCCATCCTACTTCCCAGAAGCTCCAGTGCCCTGTCCAGGACCTGCCAGTCCTTTTCTGGGCTCTTACTCTCCTGTTCCCCACCCCCCCAACCCCTTATGTTTCTCGACCAGATCTTAACCTCCTCATCTATAAAAATGGTGGTGGTGAAGTAAATAATTCCTGAAGTTTCTAGCATCCTATAGGTTATCCCATGAGGAGTGACACTTTTGGAACATAAAGTGATGCTATACGTGTTGATTTTTTTTTTCAGGGCTATGTGTGTACCAAACATGAATGCAGCCTTGAGTTAATAGAGCTGTTGGTCCTTCTCACTCACCTGCCTCCAAAATGATCACTTCCACTGACAACACTGTTGGGCATGAGTTTTTCCAATGTTCACCTTTCCAAATCGCATTGATGGCAGCAGAGAAGTTGCCATTTCTCATGGTCTGCTGCCTGCTGATAGAATCTTTGCCTTGGTTAGAAGGGGCAGGGGAGAGAAAAGGCAGTAAGGCAGAGAGAAGCCCCACTAAGATCACCACTTTTCTTACCCAAACATCATCAGTTTTTCATGAATAAATTATATTCAGATTCTTACATGACTTTAGCCAATTTCCAGATTGCTTAAGTGGTTATTTTTGTCAATTTTCCCATCATTACAGTTGCTTTTTGGAGAGAAAATTTGCCAATTACCTTACTTACCAAAGCCAGAACTTGCATCTTATGCATTGTCTCTCTGCTTACTAAACATAGAATTAACTAAAGAAATAAACAAAGAATCCCATGAGTCCCAATGAATAAATGGATGTATAGTACCTTGCTTTTCACAGAATATTTGTTGAATGTAACTTTAAAGCTCTAGTTAACAGTATTTTAAATTGATTCACTCATTTATTCAAGTAATTTCTTGAGACTCTAATATGTGCTATTTTTGGTGGTGGTGGTGGTATCTATTAGATTGTTTTATATTTTTTCCTAAAAAAATTATTATGGTAAAATAAACATAACATGAAATGTATCATCTTCATCATTTTAAGTGTATATTTCAGTGGCATTCAGCACATTCACGTTGTTGTGCAGCCATAACTACCATCCATTTCCTGAACTCCATCTTCCTAAACTGACACTCTGTATCCATTAAACACTAGCTCCCCATTCTTCCTTCCCCCAAACCCTAGCAACCACCACCCTATTTTCTGTTTTTATGAATTTGACTATTCTAGGGACCATATAGAAGTAGAATTAAAATGTGCCATTTTTTAAATCCAGTGTTCCAAGTCTCATAATTCACCTATCCCAAAGGTATTTAATATTTAGTTAGGAAAACAGACATGCAAATAAACAAAAACAATACAGTAAGATGAATGAGATGGAGAGGGGGAGGAGGGAAAATAAGAAAGATGATACTAGGTGTTCCTGCTACCTCAAGGAACCCTATGGTGAGTTTTTATAAAATTAATAATATTCAGGGATGCCTGAGTGGCTCAGTGGTTGAGTGTCTGCTTTTGGCTCAGGGCATGATCTCAGAGTCCCGGGATCAAGTCTCACATCAGGATCCTTGCATGGAGCTTGCTTCTCCCTCTGCCTGTGTCTCTCCCTCTCTCTTTCTCTGTGTGTCTCTTATGAATAAATAAATAAAATCTTAAAAAATAATATTCACTATCTACTGATACACACACACACACACACACACAGGACAAGTATAGAATTGGGTGTGTACAACAGGAAGGAGGAATTTGCATGTATTGTGTTGTATCAGCAAGAATGTCCTGATGGATGCCTGGGTGGCTCAGTGGTTGAGCGTCTGCCTTTGGCTCAGGCCATGATTCCAGGGTCGTGGAATCAAGTCCCACATCAGGCTCCCTGCAGGGAGCCTACTCTTCCTCTACCTATACCTCTGCCTCTATCTGTGTATCTCTCATGAATAAATAAAATATTTTTTAAAATGTTCTGAAAACTGTGCACTTGGAGCCTGACCTTTGAAGAAGAAACTTGAGTTATGGCAAGAAAGAGGAAAAACATACTTCATAAGTAATTGAATTCATCTTTATCAGAGGTCCTGTTACCTGTAGGTACAAACTACATTTCTGAAAATAAGTGGGAAATATCAGAGAGGGTGACAGAACATGAGAGACACATAACTCTGGGAAATAAACAAGGGGTAGTGGAAGGGGAGGTGGGCAGAGGGATGGGGTGACTGGGTGACGGGCACTGACGGGGGCACTTGACAGGATGAGCACTGGGTGTTATGCTATATGTTGGCAAATCGAACTCCAATAAAAAATACATACAAAAATATCTAAGAGATTTTGAAATGATTTGGAATCTAACACCAAATATAAGGAGTAGAATTATATTCTCTCCACTTCTATTTTCTGAAATATATTATAGTTGATTATTCTCAGTGAAGTTGAGCATATGGTCCTAAAATGGCTGTAAATGATTTTATTTTTTCTGTTTTATTATTAACCATCTGATACTTTGAATGAGGCAGCATATGGCAGTTAATTTTCTTCTCCAGTTTCTTGTGCACAATATTCAAACAATTCAAAGCAATACCTATTCCATCTGTCTTAAATGGATGAATTATACCTCCTGCATTCTGTGGAGACATAGAACAAGCCATGAGACAGATTTCAGCTAAATGTTATTTTGCTTCCTAGGAAGCATTTAGAGAATGCATTTAAAATTATGTGAGCTTGGGGGGATCCCTGGGTGGCGCAGCGGTTTGGCGCCTGCCTTTGGCCCAGGGCGCGATCCTGGAGACCCGGGATCGAATCCCACATCGGGCTCCCGGTGCATGGAGCCTGCTTCTCCCTCTGCCTATGTCTCTGCCTCTCTCTCTCTCTCTCTCTCTCTCTCTCTCTCTCTCTCTGTGACTATCATAAATAAAAAAAAAATTATGTGAGCTTGGGACGCCTGGGTGGCTCAGCGGTTAAGTGTTTGCCTTCGGCTCAGGGCAGGATCCTGGGGTCCTGGGATCGAGTCCCACATTGGGCTCCCTGCATGGAGCCTATTTCTGCCTCTGCTTATGTCTCTGCTTCTTTTTGTGTCTCTCATGAATAATAAAAAATTATGTGAGCTTTAAGTACAAATGAAATGCTGAAATGCTTCTTTAATTATGGCATGTACAGTAAATCTAAACAAACAGATGAATAGCCTCTATGGTGCATTTCTAATACAAAGGCCCCATTTGCTCTTTCAAAGGCCATTTAAATATTTAAAAAAGACATTAAGTACGATTATAGATTTTTGATATTGAGGCCATTTAAAGTCATCTAATAAACACCTCTGTTACTGAAAAATATTCTATACTCCCCCGATTCAGTTATCTCTTACTGTCTAACTAACCCTCTCAAAATTTAGTTTTAAACAGCCATTATATACATATATGTTTACTTGTGATTCTGTAGGTCACCAATTTGGACAAAACTTAGCTAAGCAGGTTTTTCCTGGTTTCACCTGGGTTTACTCGTATGGCTACAGTCATCTGGTGGCTTTGCCATCTAGCAATGGTCTAATATGACCTCACTTGTATGTCCAGTGGTTACTACCAGCTGTTGGTTGTGTCTCTCTCCATCTGGTTTCTCATTTTCTTTCTTTATTTTTAATATTTATTTATTCATGAGAGACACAGAGAGAGGCAGAGACATAGACAGAGGGAGAAGCAGACTCCTTGCAAGGAGCCTGATGCGGGACTCGCTCCCAGACTGGGATCATGCCCTGAGCTGAAGGCAGATGCTCAACTGCCGAGCTACGTTTTCTCATTTTCAAAGTTAATGCAAACTCCAAATGGTGGGGGATCATGATTCAAGACAGGAGAAGTTTCAGTGTGCACATATTTTGTGAGTCTCTACTTCTATCAACGTTTCTTAATGTCCCATTGCAAAAGCAAATCATATGACCAAGCCTAGTTTCAAGGGGTGGAGAAATAGACTCTATCTCTTGATGGGAGGAGTAGGAAAGTCAAAGTGCTTGCAATCAAAGATGTAACAATTTGGGCTCTTAAATAATCTATCAAATTCTGTTATTGTGTCTGTATATCTTTTACTTGATCATCTTTAATGGAAAGAAGTTTAGTACCTTCCAGGATAGCCTGTTTCACTATAGTTTAGTTCTGTCTTCCTTTAGTTTCCATACATTAGTGACAATTTTTCATTTAGGCATACAGCTATCCAGCCAACCAGCATGTAAGCATGCATGTAATATGCTAAGCACTAAATAGCATAAAACAATATCGTGAATAGAACAAATATGATTCTTGCTGTCAAGAAAATCATATTTACTGTGGGAAGACATACAGTAAACAAGAAAACCAATATATTTTGAAAAATTTATATGTGCCTTGAATTAGTCAAGAGAACCATGAAAGCATGTAACAGGAAAAACTGTTCTAAGGGAGAGGAAGTCAGGAAAAGCTTACTTGAAGAAGTGACAAAATGATTAGCCAGGTAAAGAGTAAGGGAAAACAGCATTTCAGGCAGAGTAAATAAACAGCATTGGCAAAGGTCCTGAGGTGAAAAGAACTTTACTTGCTCCAAGCCAGTATAATTAGAACAAAATGGAAAGTGTTGTAAAGTACTTTTGAAAAATTAGACAGTGAGCAATTTGTTTAGATCCTTGTGAAGTTTTGTTATTTTATTTCTTGGAGTCATATAGAACAATCAAATTCCTTTTTATGGCATAGCAGTTTAGGGTGATAAGAATATAGAGTACGGAGATAAGTTGTCTAGCTAAGAATCCACACTATCATTTACTATATGATCTCCAATCTGTTTCTTCATCTCTAAAATGTAGATTATAATAGCTACTTCATGAGTTTTTATGTGAGTTATGTAGGATAATTTATGTAAAGGGCTTAAAAATTTTCAATACATAGTAAATGGTAAATAAATGGTAATTATTATGATTTTTTTGCCCACTTCACTGTATTGGATCATTACCCTCCAAATGTATTCTAAATATATGGGTTTTATTTTTTTTTTCATTCTTTTATTTTTATTTTTTTTATTTTTGAAATAAATGTATTCTTTATTGGTGTTCAATTTGTCAAGATACAGCATAACACCCAGTGCTCATCCCATCAAGTGCTCACCTCAGTGTGCGCCACCCAGTCACCCCCACCCCCTGCCCACCTCCCCTTCCACCACCCCTAGTTCATTTCCCAGAGTTAGAAGTCTGTCATGTTCTGTCTCCCTTTCTGATATTTCCCACTTATTTTTCTCCTTTCCCCTTTATTCCCTTTCACTATTTTTTATATTCCCCAAATGAATGAGACCATATAATGTTTGTCCTTCTCCGATTGACTTATTTCACTCAGCATAATACGCTCCAGTTCCATCCACATCGAAGCAAATGGTGGGTATTTGTCATTTCTAATGGCTGAGTAATATTCTATTGTATACATAGACCACATCTTCTTTATCCATTCATCTTTCGATGGACACTGAGGCTCCTTCCACAGTTTGGCTATTGTGGACATTGCTGCTATAAACATCGGGGTGCAGGTGTCCTGGCGTTTCACTGCATCTGTATCTTTGGGGTAAATCCCCAGCAGTGCAATTGCTGGGTCGTAGGGCAGGTATATTTTTAACTCTTTGAGGAACCTCCACACAGTTGTCCAGAGTGGCTGCACCAGTTCACATCCCCACCAACAGTCCAAGAGGGTTCCCTTTACTCCACATCCTCTCCAACATTTGTGGTTTCCTGCCTTGCTAATTTCCCCCATTTTCACTGGCGTGAGGTGGTATCTCATTGTGGTTTTGATTTGTATTTCCCTGATGGCAAGTGATGCACAGCATTTTCTCATGTGCTTGTTGGCCATGTCTATGTCTTCCTCTGTGAGATTTCTGTTCATGTCTTTTGCCCACTTCATGATTGGATTGTGTGTTTCTTTGCTGTTGAGTTTAATAAGTTCTTTATACATCTTGGAAACTAGCCCTTTATCGGACACGTCATTTGCAAATATCTTCTCCCATTCTGTAGGTTGTCTTTTAGTTTTGTTGACTGTATCCTTTGCTGTGCAAAAGCTTATCTTGATGAAGTCCCAATAGTTCATTTCTGCTTTTGTTTCTTTTGCCTTCGTGGATGTATCTTGCAAGGAGTTACTGTGGCCAAGTTCAAAAAGGGTGTTGCCTGTGTTCTCCTCTAGGATTTGGATGGAATCTTGTCTCACATTTAGCTCTTTTATCCATTTTGAGGTTATCTTTGTGTATGGTGCAAGAGAGTGGTCCAGTTTCATTCTTCTGCATGTGGATGTCCAGATTTTCCCAGCACCATTTATTGAAGAGACTGTCTTTCTTCCAGTGGGTAGTCTTTTCTCCTTTGTTGAATATTAGTTGCCCATAAAGTTGAGAGTCCACTTCTGGATTCTCTATTCTGTTCCATTGATCTATGTGTCTGTATTAGTGCCAGCACCACACTGTATTGATGACCACAGCTTTGGAGTACAACCTGAAATCTGGCATTGTGAGGCCCCCAGCTATGGTTTTCTTTTTAAAAATTCTCCTGGCTATTTGGGGTCTTTTCTGATTCCACACAAATCTTAAAATAATTTGTTCCAACTCTCTGAAGAAAGTCCATGGTATTTTGATAGGGATTGCATTAAACGTGTAAATTACCCTGGGTAACGTTGATATTTTCACAATATTAATTCTTCCAATCCATGAGCATGGAATATTTTTCCATCTCTTTGTGTCTTCCTCCATTTCTTTCAGAAGTGTTGTGTAGTTTTTATTATTATTTTTTTGTTTTTGTGTAGTTTTTAGGGTATAGATCCTTTACCTCTTTGGTTAGGTTTATTCCTAGGTATCTTATGCTTTGGGGTACAATTGTAAATGGGATTGAGTCCTTAATTTCTTTCTTCAGTCTCAATATTAGTGTATAGAAATGCCACTGACTTCTGGGCATTGATTTTGTATCCTGCCACACTGCCAAATTGCTGTATGAGTTCTAGCAATCTTGGGGTGGAGGCTTTTGGGTTTTCTACATAGAGTATCATGTCATCGGTGAAGAGGGAGAGATTGACTTCTTCTTTGACAATTTGAATGCCTTTAATATCTTTCTGTCGTCTGATTGCTGAGGCTAGGACTTCTATACTATGTTGAATAGCAGTGGTGAGAGTGGACATCCCTATCTTGTTCCCCGTTGAGAATGATATTTGCTGTGAGCTTTTCGTTGATGGCTTTTAAGATGTTGATTAATGTTCCCTCTATCCCTACACTCTGAGAGTTTTGATCAAGAATGGATGCTGTATTTTGTTCAATGCTTTCTCTGCATCTATTGAAAGGATCAAATGGTTCTTGTTTTTTCTCTTGCTTACATGATGAATCACATTGATTGTTTTACGAGTGTTGAACCAGCCTTGCATATCAGGGATAAATCCTACTTGGTCATGGTGAAAAATTTTCTTAATGTACTATTGTATCCTATTGACTAGTATCTTGTTGAGAATTTTTGCATCCATGTTCATCAGGGATATTGGTCTAGAGTTCTCCTTTTTGGTGGGGTCTTTGTCTGGTTTTGGAATTAAGGTGATGCTGGCCTCATAGAATGAACTTTGAAGTACTCCATCTCTTTCTATCTTTCCAAACAGCTTTAGTAGAATAGGTATGGTTTCTTTAATAGTTTGATAGAATTCCCCAGGGAAGCCATCTGGCCCTGGACTTTTGTGTCTTGGGAGGTTTTTGATGATTGCTTCAATTTCCTCCCTGGTTATTGGCCTGTTCAGGTTTTCTATTTCTTCCTGTTCCAGTTTTGGTAGTTTGTGGCTTTCCAGAAATGTGTCCATTTCTTCTAGATTGCCTAATTCATTGGAGTATAGCCTAGTTCATAACATGTTTTTAAAATGGTTTCTATTTCCTTGGTGTTGGTAGTGATCTCTCCTTTGTCATTCATGATTTTATTAATTTTATTAATTAATCTTCTCTCTCTTATTTTTAATAAGGCTGGCTAATGGTTTATCTGTCTTATTAATTCTTTCAAAAACCAACTCCTGGTTTTGTTAATCTGTTCCACAGTTCTTCTGGTCTCTATTTCACTGAGTTCTGATCGAGTTTTTATTAACTCTCTTCTTCTGCTGGGTATAGGATCTATTTGTTTTTTTTTCTCTAGCTCCTTTAGGTGCAAGGTTAGCTTTTGTATTTGAGTTCTTTCCAGTTTTTGGATGGATGCTTGTATTGCGATGTATTTCCCCCTCAGGACTGCTTTTGCTGCATCCCAAAGATTTTGAACAGTTTTATCTTCATTCTCATTAGTTTCCATGAATCTTTTTAATTCTTCCTTAATTTCTTGGTTGACCCTTTCATCTTTTAGCAGGATGGTCCTTAACCTCCACGTGTTTGAAGTCCTTCCTAACTTCTTGTGCTTTCATTCTAATTTCAAGGCATTGTGGTCTGAGAATATGCAGGGGACGATCCCAATATTTTGGTATCAGTTCAGACCTCATTTGTGACCCAGTATGTGGTCTTTTCTGGAGGAAGTTCCATGTGCGCTTGAGAAGAAAGTGTATTAAGTTGTGTTTGGATGTAAAGTTCTGTAGATATCTGTGAAATCCATCTGGTCCAGTGTATCATTTTAAGCTCTCTTTTCTTTGGAGATGTTGTGTTTTGGAGACCTATCGAGCATAGAAAGTGCTAGATTGAAGTCACCAAGTATAAGTGTATTATTATCTAAGTATGTCTTAACTTTGGTTATTAATTGATTGATATATTTGGCAGCTCCCACATTCGGGGCATATATATTGATGATTGTTAAGTCCTCTTGTTGGATAGATCCTTTAAGTGTGATATAGTGTCCTTCTTCATGTCTCACTACATTCTTCGGAATAAATTTTAGTTTATCTGATATAAGGATGGCTACCCCTGCTTTCTTTTGAGGGCTATTTGAATGGTAGATGGTTCTACAACCTTTTATTTTCAGGGTGTAGGTCTCCTTATGTCTTAAATGAGTCTCTTGTAGACAGCAAATAGATGGGTCCTGCTTTTTTATCCAGTCTGAAACCCTGCGCCTTTTGATGGGGTCATTAAGCCCATTCACTTTCAAAATTACTATTGAAAGATATGAGTTTAGTGTCATCATGATACCTATTCAGTTCCTGTTTTTGTGCATTGTTCCATTGGACTTCTTTTTAAGGGGGAATTTTAAGAGTGCCCCTTAAAATTTCTTGCAGAGCTGGTTTGATGGTCACATATTCTTTCAGTTCCTGCCTGTCTTCGAAGCTCTTTATCTCTCCTTCTACTCTAAATGAGAGCCTTGCTGGATAAAGTATTCTTGGCTGCATGTTTTTCTCATTTAGGACCCTGAATATATCCTGCCAGCCCTTTCTGGCCTGCCTTGGGTTTTATTTTTTAAAGTTTTTATTCAAATTCCAGTTAGTTAGTATACAGATTAATATTAGTGTCAAGTGTAGAATATAGTGATTCAACGCTTCCATACAATGCCTTGTGCTCTTCACAAATGCATCTTTAATCCTTATCACCTACTTAACCCATCCCCCTGCCCACCTCTCCTCTTGTAACCATCATTTTGTTCTCTATATCTAAGATTCTGTTTTTTGGTTTGCCTAATTTTCTCTTTTATTTCCTTTTGTCCATTTGTTTTATTTTTTAAATTGCACATATGAATGAAATCATATAGCATTTGTCTTTCTCCGACAGACTTATTTCACTTAGCATAATATTCTTTGGCTCCATCCATTAAACATATGGATTTTAAGTGGACTTCCTCTTTTTACTGTCCATAAGTATTTTGGGATAGAAAGATCAACCAAAAATTTAACCAGAGTCCTTCATCTTTGGTATAGAATAAACTCAGTGCTTTGGATTTGGCTTTTTCTACATATGAAGAACATGCAGTTAGTACATTATCTTACAAACCTTGGTATGAAGTATTTTATTATTTATTTTATGACATTCATAGATGTGTATTGGTGTATTGTGTGTGCGTGTATGTGTGTATTGCTAATTAGTCATAGGTCAAATTAATAGCAATGACTGGAATCTCCTTCTCTGTAATATAGTGGTTAACTTCTTTCTCAATAACAAGGACTGAGCTTTTTTAAATGACCCAAGTCTATTATTATATGTGTTATTATTTTTTTTTAATTTTTTTTTTAATATTTATTAACTTTTATTGGTGTTTAATTTACCAACATACAGAAAAACACCCAGTGCTCATCCCGTCAAGTGTCCACCTCAGTGCCCGTCACCCATTCCCCTCCAACACCCGCCCTCCTCCCCTTCCACCACCCCTAGTTCGTTTCCCCGAGTTAGGAGTCTTTATGTTCTGTCTCCCTTCCTGATATTTCCCAACATTTCTTTTCCCTTCCTTTATATTCCCTTTCACTATTATTCATATTCCCCAAATGAATGAGAACATACACTGTTTGTCCTTCTCCGATTGACTTATTTCACTCAGCATAATACCCTCCAGTTCCATCCACGTTGAAGCAAATGGTGGGTATTTGTCGTTTCTAATTGCTGAGTAATATTCCATTGTATACATAAACCACATCTTCTTTATCCATTCATCTTTCGATGGACACCGAGGCTCCTTCCACAGTTTGGCTATTGTGGCCATTGCTGATAGAAACATCGGGGTGCAGGTGTCCCGACGTTTCATTGCATCTGAATCCCTTTTTGAACTTGGCCACAGTAACTTCTTGCAAGATACATCCACGAAGGCAAAAGAAACAAAAGCAAAAATGAACTATTGGGACTTCATCAAGATAAGAAGCTTTTGCACAGCAAAGGATACAGTCAACAAAACTAAAAGACAACCTACAGAATGGGAGAAGATATTTGCAAATGACATATCAGATAAAGGGCTAGTTTCCAAAATCTATAAAGAACTTATTAAACTCAACACCAAAGAAACAAACAATCCAATCATGAAATGGGCAAAAGACATGAAGAGAAATCTCACAGAGGAAGATATGGACATGGCCAACAAGCACATGAGAAAATGCTCTGCATCACTTGCCATCAGGGAAATACAAATCAAAACCACAATGAGATATCACCTCACACCAGTGAGAATGGGGAAAATTAACAAGGCAGGAAACAACAAATGTTGGAGAGGATGCGGAGAAAAGGGAACCCTCTTACACTGTTGGTGGGAATGTGAACTGGTGCAGCCACTCTGGAAAACTGTGTGGAGGTTCCTCAAAGAGTTAAAAATAGACCTGCCCTACGACCCAGCAGATTCAGATGTGTTATTATTTTTAAAACAAGGTTTTAGGGCTAACAGAAACCTTGACCTTCATTTTATGTAACTCTTTTCCATCTCACTCCATTTCTGTGGTGTACAGAGAGTTTTATTGCCCAGACTGTCCTTAAAGGAAAGACTTGATTTATCTTTATGTTGTGTGTGAGCCAACAGCCTCCCATTGTCACCTGCTTCAGGGTTTGTCACAGCAACAAATAGCACATTTTGCTAGGAGCATACCTTTCCTATCTAATAACTAATTACATCAGGAATGTAGAGTCCCAATCATCTGAGTCCAATATGAGATGAGCTGATGAGCCATTTATATTCCAGTTTCCTGTGGGATTGTCCTGCATGGCAGTTTTTCTTGAATCCTACATCTTTCCCCTCCTTTCAATAGGTGTTGATCCATAATGAACACCCAGCATGCCTTAATAAACTCCATTTCTGCATATACTTCCAGAGAACCCAATCTGTAGCATATCTTTACTCTTGCAGCTCACATATCCTCATGGACCAGGACCTAAATAGAATATAATCTCTTAATTCCAAATCTTAGGATCTAGACAGCCTTCTTCTTTATTCAATGTTTTCATAGGTTCCATTTTCCATTTAGTTTTTTATTGCTTTTCTACATATCCCCCCAAAATATGGCTTCTTCCTGGGTTCCAAAGTCTGTGAGACTTGTCTGTTTTTATAGTAACATATATTTCTTGTAAGGAATGATTTTTGGGTCTGAGAATGGCACTGCTACACAAACGAATAGCTTTTATATTGCGACTCAATTCTAGAAGATAGGATCTGAGAACTCTGAAATTGTCATTGATAAAGAGGGAGAGACAAGGGAATAGGCAGCATTCAGGAACATGAGCAGATCATTCACTGGAGTCCACCTTCCTGAGTGTCATCCACCTCAATTAGCTCAACCGTTATAAATTCCCTCATGTCTCATGTTCTACTATATTGCTACCTGGATCTCCCTCAGTATAATCTTTTCTCAGTGCCACTTATTAAAAATGCTGACTTTCAAAGAGCTCTATAAATTTAAACATCCCCTGACTCAATAAAAAGGGATATAATTGAATACTAAGGCTGTATTCCATTGTCTATCTCACAAGAGTGTTCAGATAAACTAGAAAATAAATCTTTCTGTCCCATCCAAGTCATTTCACTAGCTTTAATATTATTTATAGCCCTATCCATACATTCTCTGTTCCTTACCTTGAAGTCATCAGAATGTTTCCTTTATTTTTGTTGCAAGCTTATGGGGTCTGAAAGACTGAAAATAGCTGATGCCTCTAATGCCAATAATGGAAAAAATGCTCCCCTGGTTGCTTGTAAACCATTTCTCAAAATGGGATGTACTTTAAATATGTAGGTGTATGCCTATGGCATATTAGGAGTGTCAAAGATTCTAAGTAGTATTTACCAAAGGACAAAAAGTCTAGGAACTTATACCATAAAGAGTGGTCATCTCTACTTAGTGGGATCACAAGTAATTTTTATTTGGCTTAGCTATATTCTATATATTAAACTTATATCACTTTTGTAATAAATTTTATGCTAAAAGAATAAAGCAGCATCTGCATTCTAGAAAACCCTCATGCTGCACTTCATATACACACATGTACACAAGTGCATATAGGTATAATACTATAATAATACTAAAAACATAATACTATCTGTATATATATAGTATTATTATGTTTTATAATTATAGGATTTTATATATACATATATTACATGTAATATATATGTATTTAAAATTGACATTATTCAATATAATTTATACATTCAGAGACTAAAGTGAAGCCAAGTGAAAATAAGTGACATGCTATCCACGTTTATGTAGTGAACAGTGTTAGAACAGGACGACAATTTTTTCTCCTGACACCCAGTCTAATATTTTCCCCATAACCCAATGCTAGTTTTAAAAAGAATTGGAAAAGTTGCCCTAAATAACATTTTCCTCAAAATTTCAGGATTCCATTATGTCTCTGAACATGGTTATTTTAAAGAATATTTTATTAGCATCACTTATGCAAATGGGATGGAGAAGAATCAATGCACTTTCCAAAAAAAAAAAAAATCAATCAGAAGCAATGCATTTTCAAAAAGAAAATTGGTACCCAGTCTTCATAGATACCTTATTTTTTTCTCCAAGATTCTATTTAAACTCAAATTAGTTAACATATAGTGCATTATTAGTTTCGGGAATAGTGCTTTATCACTTACATATTAACACCCATTGCTTATCACAAGTGCCCTCCTTAATGCCTATTACCCTTTTAAAACAGTATGGAGGTTCCTCAAAAGTTAAAAATACAACTATCCTAACACCCAACAATTGCACTATTAGGTATTTATCCAAAGGATGCCATATTTTTTATGATGTAGGTAAAAGAAGCTTTTGACTTTAAGAATTTCATATGTTCCATTTTTGATAAAAGCAACTTTTAAAAAAGATTATTTACCTATTTATTCATGAGAGACACATAGAGAGAGGCAGAGACACAGGTAGAGGGAGAAGCAGGCTCCACGCAGGGACCCTGTCGTGGGACTCGATCCAGGGTCTCCAGGACCACGCCCCAGGCTGAAGGCTGCGTTGAACCGCTGAGCCCCCCGGGATGCCCAGAGCAATTTTTTAATATTATTGAATTGTTTCCTTTCACCTCTGAACATTTCTGTGAAACAATTACCCACCCCCAGCCACCTTCATATCCCCCAAAACAGCAGACCTGCAAAAAAAAAAAAAAAATCTACTCAGTGGCAAAAACATTTATCCTTCCATTCACTTAAAAATGTTGGTAAGGCACATAAAGCAGAATGTTTAGTGAATGTTAAATAAGCAAGAATTTAGCTCCAAAAAGTGTGTGTAACTTCTTGGCTGCAAATAAAAGTGTCTACAATACATCAATGAAGAGATAAAAGTTATGAATTCTCTCCAACCTAATTACTCAGTTCACACTCCATTAATATCCAGTAAAAAGAATATAATCTCTCCTGAGCTAAAGGGTGGGCAAATGGTAAATGAGAAGAATTTCTTTTAGAGATAAGATCTTTGATTTCCTGTATTTACCTATCCTGAATGGCAAAAGTCAGTTTATGTGTGTTTTCCTTCACTGTACTATGAACATATGAAGGGTAGTAAGTTATTCTAGTTATTCTTTAATTCTGATGCTTAATATAGTGCCTAGTGATAGTAGGGATTCAGTAAATATTTGTTAAGTGATATTCTTAAACCTGTGACAAGTATTTCTTGGTGACCAATGCCATCCTCCATTTTCCACAAGATTATACCTGTGGCAGTGATAGTCTAATTGCTCATTGAACTCATTTCTTTTTCTTCCTTGACACATTGCTAGGATACACTCCACAGCCTTCCTTAACTTAAATGTGGCCTTCGACTGAATTTCTGGCCACTGACGTGTGAATGGAAATAATTTAAGTTACTTACAGGCCTGGCATATAAAAACGTCCCATGCAATTCTGTCCTCTCTCAATTCCTCCATCTTCGGGTATGATGTTGAATCCCAAAGTAGCTTTAGAACTCATGTTGAAGGTGACAGAGCCTGGGTCTCTGAATAAGCGAGAAATACACTTCTATTGTGTTAAGACATTAAGATTTTTTAATTTACTGATACAGCAAATGTTATACTAACTGGTACATGTCTATAATACTTAATGCTGATATGTAATTGTCCAATGTTTGAAAAGTTTCTAATGTTTAAACTACATATTGGAATATTTTTTAAAAGTTTTATTTATTTATGATAGTCACACAGAGAGAGAGAGAGGCAGAGACATAGGCAGAGGGAGAAGCAGGCTCCATGCACCCGGAGCCCGACGTGGGATTCGATCCAGAGTCTCCAGGATCGCGCCCTGGGCCAAAGGCAGGCGCTAAACCGCTGCACCACCCAGGGATCCCTGGAATATTTTTTTTAGTTTGAACAAATTGATAATTTAAAAAAAAACACGAAAATATTTTCTGTTAAGTTTAAATTGGGTGAAGGAGTCTTCATACACTAGTTGGTTTTATTTGCAAATTTATGTCATAATTTTTGATATCTGGCAAATTGTTTTCTGAAAAATTCATGGTAATGAAAAATAGCCTTCACTCCTAAGAAACAGTTTTAAAATTTCCTGGTAGAGATTCCTAGACTCTGTGGCAGAGCTTAGTGACTAGGTGATTTTTTAAGCTATTGTGTGGAAAAGAATCTCTCACTCATATTGTGTTTACTTAAGAAATCATTGTGGGCTGGTTAAAAGGCCAGGAAAAAAGATAATTATAGGAAAACATTGGCCCAGAAGATTATGAATAACCACATGTTTTAGGAGTTTTTTTGTGATTAATTGGCAGGGACCTTGAAGCAGAGAACCAAATATATCAGGCTATAGAAACTACCTCAACAAGTTCGTGTTTACAAGCAAACCAAGAGGAAATCTCACTAGGACAACTAAAACTGGCAAAAGGAGAAAGTAGCTAAAAGAAATTTTAGCTCCATGGCTACTAATGACTTAGACTGGGCTGAACCAACGTCTGTGGCTTTTTAAAAGTTACATATTTTCCTAATAGTATATGAAAGAAAGCTCCAATTTAGTCAAGATGATTAATAATCAGTGTTCAAATAATTGTGTTCAAATAATAAAACTAGGTAAAATTTATCTCTAGTATTTTTTAAAATATTTTATTTATTTATTTATTCATGAGAGACACAGAGACAGAGACATAGGCAGAGACACAGGCAGAGGGAGAAGCAGGCTTCATTCAGGGAGCCTGATGTGGGACTCGATCCCAGGTCTCCAGGATCCCGCCCTGGGCTGAAGGTGGCGCTAAACCGCTGAGCTCCCCGGGTTGCCCTATCTCTAGTATTTATATTTATTTTTAAATTACGGTAGGTGATTTAAATGGGGATGTAAATATGGAGGTTAGTTAATCAATATTTGTGTATAATTTGTTTTCCTAAACAAAGCATTTCAAGAACTGGAGGGTATTATGCTGAGTGAAGTAAGTCCATCGAAGGACAAGCATTGTATGTTCTCATTCATTTGGGGAATATAAATAATAGTGAAAGGGAATATAAGGGAAGGGAGAAGAAATGTGTGGGAAATATCAGGAAGGGAGACAGAACATAAAGACTCCTAACTCTGGGAAACGAACTAGGGGTAGTGGAAGGGGAGGAGGGTGGGGGTGGGGGTGAATGGGTGACGGGCACCGAGGGGGCACTTGACGGGATGAGCACTGGGTGTTATTCTGTATGTTGGTAAATTGAACACCAATAAGAAATAAATGTAAAAAAAATCGTTGTTTTTTGCTTTCCCAATCTTGCACACCTGTAGCTACTCCAAATATATGGTTTATATTACATAACCCAGGGTACCACTAGTCACTTGGGGCAGGACTTGGAAATCTTAGGCTTAGTGCTTAAGGGAAAATAGGCTAGCTCAACAGGACTGATCGTAGAAATTCAACTCTTTGGGGCACCTTGGTGGCTCAGTTGTTGAGCATCTATCTGCCTTTTTGGCTCAGATCATAATCCCGGGGTCCTGGGATTGAGTGCCACATCAGGCTTCCCACACAGAGCCTGCTTCTCCCTCTGCTTATGTCTCTGCCTCTCTTTGTGTGTCTCTCATGAATGAATAATTAAAATATTTAAAAAAAAGAAATTTAACTCTGAAATGCTTTATAGGTCTTTTTTTAATTTTGAAAAGCTTTTATCTTCAACACTGAGTGCCCCAGCTGGGATCCTTAGTCAGAGGCCACAACCATTCTGAATCTAAATTTCAAAGTAGATAAAATTTATATGCTATATCTTTTTATCTCCCCTCTTAGAAACACATCACTTGGGGTTGCCCCACATACTAGAACTCATTCACATTTTTTTTTTAACTCATTCACATTTTTTTTTTAACTCATTCACATTTATTTAACCTATGTCCTATTGCCTCAGAGCTCTGTCCTCCATCAGATGTCC
This sequence comes from Vulpes lagopus, assembly GCF_018345385.1. Lineage (NCBI taxonomy): Eukaryota > Metazoa > Chordata > Mammalia > Carnivora > Canidae > Vulpes > Vulpes lagopus. The sequence goes on from NC_054848.1 coordinate 78,882,424, forward strand.
TATTCCAAATTAATCCTGAAACAACTCCACAGAAGAGTTTGAATTATATAATGTATCCTCTCTTCAACAATATTTATGTTTTGGGGGGAATCTAATATACATGATTACAGTTAATGCTGTATTATATACTTGAATGTTGTTAAAAGAGTAGATTTTAAATGTTCTCACCACAAAAAAATAAATGATTGTTAATGCTATCTGATGTAGGTATTAGCTAATTCTATGATTATAATCAATTTGCAATATTTGTGTGTCAAATCAACATGTTGTATACCTTAAACTTACACATGCTTTATATCAATTGTATCTCAGTAAAGCTGAAAAAAAAAAAGAGTATTTAAATTTTAACCAAGGATTCTAAAAAAATAATGCCCTTTGAGGGTAAGGAACCTTTTTTAGAATTCCTTTGGCTGCTTTAAAATGTTCTTATTGTTGCAGGTTTCAGCAATTTAATTATATGTCTCAGAGTAGTATTCTCTGTGTTGATTCTACATAGGATTGACGGACCTTATCAAATTTGTGTTTGATATTTTTAAACTAATTTGGAAAACTTTCAGCTAATATTTCTTCCCATCGTTTTTCTGCTCTTCCACTTAATGGATAATTACACATATATTAGATTGTGTGATATTGTTTCATATGTCACTGGGGATCTCTCTAATTTTTTTTAGCTTTTTTCTCTCAATGTCCTTCAGTTGTGGCAGTTTTTATGGTTTAATCTGTAAATTTATTGTACTTTACTTCTGCAATGTTTAATCTTCCATGAAGCCCATCCAGCGAATTTTTTTGGTCTAGTTGTATCTACTTCTTTATGTTTCCATTTCTATCTTCGCTATGTTCATCTTTTCCTTCATCTCTGTAATATTCAACAATAACTGTTTTAGGGTATTTTTATGATAATTCTATTGTCTATATCATTTCTGGGTCTGTTTCTATTGGCTGATTTTTCCAACTTGTGTATGACATTTAACTGTAAAGCTAGACCCTTCTGCATTCTCTACTCATTGTCTTAGACATTCAATGAGGTTTCTACATACATTTTGGATTATCAGAACTCAAGCATTTCATATCCCTGTGTATGTTTTGGGAATTGTTTTGCTTACAGTTCCCTGGTAGTTCTTTGATTAGACCCTTAGTTTTACCCTATTCATGTGTAGCTTAATATTATGACAAAGATTCAAGAGGAGCCCATGCAGATTTGAAAAGTTATTTCTCTGACTAGTGCCAATTTCTTTAGCACTCTGTTTTGCAAATCCCAATCACATCAGCCTTCTCAAACCTCAACCGCTATTTCCTCAACTCAGCGAGAGTACCATGCTCTCCCTGCTTGTTTTTTTTTTTTCTGCCCTACTTTGCAGTTTAAAATTCTCCCAGGCAGAAAGCCAGGGTAACTGTCAGGGTCACCTTGCTTATTTCCCCTTCTCTGAGGGATCAAAGCCCCATGTGGCTTGCTGTCGAAATATTTGAAAACAGTTACTCTATATCTTTTGTCCAATTTCCTAGTTGTTTATGGTAAAAGAGTAAATCCAGTACCGGTTATTCTTTCATGGTTAGAAGCAGAATTCCCAAGGATCCCTTTTGAATACTCATAGGCATAATTCAGAGATGGCTTTCCTCTATGGCTTAGCATGAAATCTGGTCCCTTGACAGTCCCAGGTTGATCAAAGGGTATTTCAGACAGTAACAGTTCCTTATTAGTTAAAATATAGGTAAACTTTAAATGCCTTTTAGTATTTTGTTTTCATACTTCCCTTTCCCTGCCCTCCCCAATCCATACCATGTTATGATGTTACATTGAAGCTTTAGCTTTGGAGAAAAGGTTTTGAGATTAAAGCTTTAAATTAGAGGTATAGTCAGTTGTCTTTAGTAGGTACCTAAACATTTATGAGTTATTCTTTTGTCTAAAAGATTGGGAGTTCCAGATGGAGAACAAGACTTTTTTTTTTCCTCTTTTAAAGAGCAAGCCCCATAACTTTGTGAACTTGAAATGCAGGTCTTATTTAATTCATTTCTCATTTGCATTATGTCCGTTCAGTAGTCAGTGATCAGTAAAATCATTTAGACTTCAGAGGCCTTTGCAAAGACGTGATCAAACAGGCTAAGATTATATTAGTCATTTAGTGTTTACTTCTTTAAACCAGAGGCATTATCCACCATATATCCCACTCCAATTTAGGATTGTGCCTTGCATAAAAGAACTAATGAAATTAATGACTATTGTGTTCACACTGTTATATTTTGTCATGCTATAGGGGGACATTACAAGAAGTTTTATGTAATTGCTTGTGTCCTTGGTCTATCTGAAATTGTTTTGTCAGGCTTTTTCTGCACGTTTGTGATGCCTTTTTTAAAAAAAGTAATCTATCATAATGACATATCCATAGCTACTCGATAGGACCACTGTTTAGTAGGTTCCCCCCCACACACACAGAGTAGCTGAGAGCCAATATATAAGACATTTTTTCAAGGTCATCCAGTAATCAAGAAATGAAATTAGAACACAAAACTCTATCTCTTAAGGCTTTAAGCCAAGCTGCATTTTCTCTTGAGATTCTTGATAAAAATAACACTATCTGCCTCCAAAACTATCATAGCATCCCTAACACCATCATCCCTCCCCAGTATCATCCTCTCATCCAAGTTGTATCTGAATCATTACATATCCTTAGACCCCTCATTGCATTGTTTGCATAATAAACTTTATTTCTAAGCACTATGGTATGCAAAGAATTTTAGTCTCAAATGTTGTGTAAACTTGAGAACACATATGTGACTGGCCTGGTAATTAGCATTTCCCAGAAAAGGTTCAATCTTTTCTTTGGTTTTTATTTTGTTCATCACATTATAAACATTTAATGGAGGATTCACTCGGCTCTTATAGACATTAAAATCATATCTGAAATACTT